>NC_065450.1:179573030-180198030 GCF_917563875.1 Diabrotica virgifera virgifera
AGGTTTGTGAGTAAATATTTTACAAAACCTAAAATAAAAAATTTCTACTGGTCTATAAAATATTTTCACTGGGGTGGGCTGCGAAATGGAGTTGGAGGCTGCGGAAAAGTGCACGTATCTTGGCCATGAAATACGAATCACGAGAGACAATCAAACATGCGAATTACAACCAGTGATCTTCCAATCGGCTTGAAACAGAAAATCTTTAACCAATGCGTTTTGCCGGTTATGACCTATTATGATGCTGAAACTCTAACATGAACAACCGCATCTGCTAAGAATCTAAGAATTGCTCAACATAAGATGGAAAGGTGATTGGTGTGTCATTGCATGACCATATAACAAACGAAGAACTACGGTTGAGAACTGGAGTCAGAGATGTTGTATGTCAGGTGGCTAAACTTAAATGGAACTGAACAAATACTAAAATAAAATAGTTTCAGAAGCCAAAAGTAACAGAAACTTTTAGTAGAGCTACTCCAAAATAATCACCTTTTAGAACGAGGAGGTGAGAAATGTTAAAAGAAAAAGCTTCAAAACATTCTGCAAAAGAATTTACTGAATATCCTCGGCAGCAAATCTACAGCTAACTAATGTCTGGGTTGACATGGTTGTACCAACAAGCAAGTCATATAAGAGCTTTACAAAGAGGAAGGAAGAAAGGGTCACGCTCCTATTAGAAATACACTAAGAAACAAACCTGTTCAGGGAGGCTACTTTTTTTATGACAATTACGAATTTGCTCCATACAGCAGTTGATAAAATTCAAATTTCTACAACGGTTGTCGCCAATATCCGAAACATGTAACCCCTGTCGAGCTATTTATGAGCTTTCGTATCCAGCAAATTACATTGGGCTCGTTACACTGGGCAGAAATTTAATATTTTAACTACTTAAAAATAGAGTTATTGAATCGATCTTTGCGGCAGAATTACGACCTATTTGTGAGCTTTTGAAGTTAGATAGTTTCGATTTTTGAGCTCATCCCGTTAACCTCCTAAAAACCCTTTATTTGATTCAACTCAAGGTAAAAATTGTTGAGAAAAGTTTAAGTATATCGTATTGTGGGTATAATTCTTATAGCGTATAAATTTTAATAATAAAGAAAAACTCTTAAAATACGCGCATTTCTATAATTGATCTAAAACCCCTTCGAAAGAAAACCTTTCCATCTTCCCGGCTTAAGAAAGAATTCTAATAATGTCATTTTCACACCCTGAAAAGGGGTGGCATCCACCCCCAGAGTAATAGTGCAAGTTGGCACCATGTCATTTTTGTTTCTTGAGGTATTCTCTAACCACTCTTTAATTTTCGTGAAAATCGATGGACGTTCACCGAAATCGACGGTAGTAGTTGACTTTACCCTTCAGTGACTGCACCATAGAAAAGAAATTGCAATTCAATAATCGAAATGCACGTATTTTGCAAGCTCCTAAATTAGTAAACTATGTAGTCGCAAAATAATTAATTTTATTCATTTTAAGTAAAATTCTCTCTTAAGATGGGAAGATGGGAAGGTTATCTTTCGAAGCGGTTATAGCTAAATTATCGAAATTCGCATATTTTAAGAGTTTTTTATTAGAATTTATACGCTATACGAATTATATCAACGATATAGTATATTTTAATTTTTCTCAACATTTTTCTCTTGAGTTGAATCAATTAAAAGGTTGTTGGGGGGTTAAGGGAATAAGCTCAAAAATCGAAACTATATAACTTCGAAAGCTCATAAATAGCTCGTAATTTTGCCGCAAAGATCGATTGAGTAGTGGTGGGCTGGGAGAGCCCCCCACTAAAATATTAAATTCCTACCCAGAGTAACGATCTCAAAATTTTTAATTTGCGAGATATGAAAGCTCATAAATAGCTCATAAATCAGTGGTATTTGTTTTTTCATTTCTGCAAGTCGGGGGGGAGGGGGCAGCTCAACAGAGAAATCATGTAGACAATAATTTGAGAAAAAGATAAATTTTTATTAACTTACTCGTTGAGATCGAAGAGACCTTGCTGAAGGTTTGTAGTCCATGTAATGTTGAAATAGCCTACGGGTTGACCAGTAGTACGGGAACCATACTCGTGATCTATGACTCCAGTCATCGGCCCAGGAAATTGGCGGAGAAAATCGGTAATCTCTAAAATATCTTGAATCGGGCCAGTAAGTGTAATCGTATCCGTGAATAGGATCGTATCTTGTTTCCAGTCGAACCATCTTTTACTATAACCCATTTTATATTAGTCAACACATAGTTGAAAAATGAACGAATTTGTGCAATAAGTGAGATAAAGTTAAAAAGCTATGGAATCCACATTACAGGTTCAAGATATAAAATTCAGACTTACATCCTGTTTTATTGAGAATAAAGGGTACTTGGGACACTAAAATTTACTGTCCATTTTCAGATCTTCGCTAGAGGTCTACTCAAAATAATGCCGATTCAAAAAATAAAGATAGAATAGACGAGTACTAAGCGTTCATTATTTTTTATACTGTTGTCTAGTGGTTTTCACCTTCATTGCACTCGATACAGAATAAGAAACAAAGACAACAACATTGTTGGATAGGAGTACGGATACAACATTGTGACCGAAATCCTTAAGGTTGTCGAATCGTTTTATCGCGAAATGTATGAGAGCAACAACGCAATGCAAGATCAGCCCCTGCCCAAAATCACAAACTAGGGATCAGAATTAATACCAGAAGTAACACCATACGAAGTTAAAAAGACACTTTCACAAATGAAAAATAATAAATACCCTGGTGATGACGGAGTAGTGATCGACGCAATCAAACAAGGTGGAAATAAAATTATCCTGGTTTTGGCCAAACTTTTCACCGAATGCGTTTACCAAGGAAAAATTCCTTCTCAATGGAACAATGCAGTCATTGTTTTACTGCACAAGAAAGGTGACATAACAGATCTAAAAAACTACCGTCCTATCAGTCTGCTATCACACATATATAAACTTTTCACAAAAATTATCAAAAAAGACTGGAGGCTAAGTTAGACTTCTATCAGCCTAGAGAACAAGCTAAGTTTAGATCCGGATAAAGCACTAACGACCACTTACTGGTAATAAAAAAACTTGATAGAGAAGTCAGCGCAATACAACAAACTATTGGCACTGATATTCGTGGACTAGGAGAAAGCGTTCGATACCATAAACCAGCAGAAAATGCTCAAAGTATTGACAGAATGCCGAATAGACCATCGATATACTAACATAATAAAATATATCTACCACAATGTAACGGCTAGCGTAAGACTCTCTGATCAACAAACTAATAAATTATGTATGCAGCGAGGAGTACGGCAAGGAGACACCATCTCACCAAAGCTGTTCACAACCCTTTTAGAACACACTTTTAAGAAGGCAGATCTGAACGAATATGGTATCAATATAAATGAAAAGAATTTGTCATTTGAAATTCGCAGATGACATCGTCCTTATAGCCGATCGTATGGATGATGCAATAATAATGTTGAACAAGTTATATCACGCTTCCTTAGAGGTCGGTAATGGTGCTTCCTAATCTGGTGCTAAATCGTAATATTTCTGTTGATGGAATGGATATTGAGCAGACTGTATCTTATCTTAAGTACTTGGGACATGAAATTCGGTTGGAAAGAGATAACCAGACTTGCGAGTTCCCACGTCGCATAGGATTAGCCTGGGAAGCGTTTGGTAAACTGAGCTATTGTATTTAAATCGGACTTACCCATATACTTGAAAATGAAAATCTTTGACCAGTGTGTATTGCTTGTACTCACTTATGGAGCGGAAACATTAACTCACAAAAAAGATAGTGAACAAGATTCGAATAACTCAGAGGGCTATGGAGCGCCAGATGCTGGGTGTCTCCTTGAGGGACCAAACCCCAAACGAAGAAATACGTCGTAGAACAAAAACAACAGACGCCGTCGAAAGAATCGCGTCGCTCAAGTGGAACTGGGCAGGAAACGTCGCCAGATTGTCAGACAACCGATGGACAAAACGTAATGTCGAGTGGAGGCCACGAGAAGAAGCACTACGGAGCAGAGGACGACCACCAACCAGATGGGCTGATGATCTGAAGCGTATTGTCAGCAACTGGATGGAAGCCGCACAAAACAGAGAAAGATGGAAAGAGCTGAGGGAGACCTATGTTCAGCAGTGGACGAGTACGGTTTGATGATGATGACACAAATCGAAAAAGTGGGATATATCTTGAGGATATGTAGACAATAAACAGTCAACAGCAAACCCATCAACAATATCAGATATGTCGATGATACTATACTAATTGCAAATAATATACAGGGCCTACAGGCACTCTTAAATAATGTAGTAAATGCTAGTGAGGAAAGCGGACTAACGCTTGACGCTAATAAAAAAATATTTATGACAATTTATAAGAGGGGTACCAATAGAAACAGTTAAAAAATACAGATATCTTGGTACAATTATTATTCAAAATAACGAGTATACAGAACAAATAAAAATGGGAATTGGACAAGCTAGAGCAACATTTAACAAGATGAAACAAGTATTATGCAGTAGAGACCTTAGTTTGCAACTCAAAATAAGAATATTATGTGCATATGTTTTTGGTGCTGCTGTATGGGGTGGATTCGTGGACCTTAAAGAAAGAAATAAGCGATCGACTTGAAGCATTCGAGATGTGAACCTGTCAAAGAATATTAAAAATAACTTGGATACACAGGATAACAAATTATGTTGAGGTTCTGAGAAAGATGAAAAAGAAAATGAAAACATGAATATGATTAAGATAAAAAAGTAACAATATCTCGGCAACGTTATGATAAGGGATAAAGATGTGTTGCTACAAACCATAATGCAGTGAAAAATACAGGAAAAACGAAGTATTGGAAGAGGAGACCTATTTAGAAGAGACGGTACCTAAAGAAGTAGAAGAAGAAGAAGAAGAAAAAGAAGATCGGGAAGCCTTCGCAATGATGAGCGCCAACGTCAGATATTTCTGATATGGCACGTGAAGAAGATAAATTAGTGAAATGATTAAAGTTAGTTATTTTTGTATAAAACCAAATAAATAGCTTTTAGTGAATTAGTATATTACTTTAATATACTCAACGAAACTTATATGGAATCAATAGATATTTGAAACCTACAGCTTTTGGAAGCTATAGGTGTAAATATTTTAGTTGAAAGGATAAGAAGAAAAGTTACCGTGCCCATGGACCATATATCGGGAGGAAGTTACGGGATCCCAGCACAAGATTGATCACGTCAACTGGTGTCTTTAACACCAAAATTGGAACATTGGAAATTGGAAAAGTGTGCTATTTTCAAACGAAAGTAGGATGTGTAAAATCACATAATTAAAGAATTCGTGTATTTAGAGGGCGAGGAAGAAAAGCAAGTAAGGAAACTGCCAGATTTGTTCATAAATATAAAAGAGGAAGGAACATGTTCTGGGGAGGAATTATGATCGGTAAACAATCTTTTAATTTTCATCCAACTAACTTTAAAAGCTTCTAGGTTTGTTTATTAATTTGGTTCTATAACCTGTGGTTTCCTGATCAGAAAACAAAACAGAAAAGAAGAAGAAAAATTAAGAAAAAAATAAGAGTATGAAATGCCTCAGACCGACACTAGGGCGACGTCAGATAATTTCCCATTAAAGGAAAAAGAAGAAAATGAAATCACAACTAGAGAAAATATATTGAAACGAATAGAAGAATTTTACACGGAACTCTACCGAACACATCAACAAGACGATGAAATGAGACCAGCACGGAAATTAATAAAAAATGTTGGATGCTAAACAATGCCAAAAGTAACAATTTCAGAGGTAACTACAGCATTGGAAAACATGAAGAGAAATAAAGCTGCAGGAGAAGATAGGATTATCACAGATATGATATTAGAAGGAGGATTGCAATTGTAACTAAGCATATAGACAGTTGTTTACACCAGGGCAAAGTCCCTTAGAGCTGAAACAACTCTAAAGTAATCTTATTACACAAGGAAGGTGATAATAGAAAGTTGGAAAACTACAGGCCCATCAGTCTACTGTCACACATGTTTAAAATACTCACCAAAGTCATAACTACCCTACTAACAAGGAAATTAGATGAATACTAACCATATGAACAGGCAGGTTTTAGAAAAGCCTATTCAACTTCCGATCATCCGTTAACCACAAAAATATTAATAGAAAAATGTAACGAATACAAGTGTCCAGTTTTTATAGCATTTGTAGGCTAAGAAAAGGAATAGACAGCAGATATATTAACTTAATTAAAGAAACTATGAAATAAGCTACAGCTACATACTACCTAAATGAAAATGAATACACGAACCCTGTACCATTAAACAGGGGAGTCAAACAGGGAGACACTATATTACCCAAACTGTTCACCTTAGTTTTGAAGGACGTGTTTAAAAATCTATATTTGAAATATAAGGGAATAAACATCAATGGCCGCTACCTCAGTAATCTACGATTTGCGGATGACGTAATCCTGGTAGCTACTGACCTACAAGAACTGCAAACCATGCTTTTAGAACTACACACAGAGTCTTCTAAAATAGGACTGAAAATGAATTTAAACAAAACAAAAGGCAAGCACTCCGAAGATACCATGACAATAATAAACGAAAAAGTTATAGAAAAAGTTGAAGAATATATATACTTAGGACAAAAAATAATACTAAATAGGGAAATTCAAACGGAAGAAATAAAAAGAATAAGAAAGTTAGCATGGGCAGCATTCGGCAAATACTGAACTGTACACTCAGAAATCAGCAAATTCAACTACATCTTAGATCTAAAGTTTTTGATGAATGCATTATTCCGATATTAACATACGGGGCAGAAACATGGAAAATCACAAAAAAGAATATGAACATACTCAGAGTCACTCAACACGCGATGGAAAGAGCAATGCTTGGCATATCACTTAAGGACAGGAAAACAAACACATGGATTAGACAGAAAACCAAAGTCACCGATGTGGTACAAAAATCATTAAAATTGAAATGGGAATGCGCTGGATATGTAGCTAGGAGTGATCTAAACAAATGGCACAGAACAATTCTAACCTGAAGACCATACCAACACAAAAGATCCAGAGACAGATCTCCTATGAGATGGACAGATGATCTGAAACGAATTGCCGGGAAAAATTGGCTACAAGTAGCGTACAACAAAAAACAATGGAAAGGAAGACTTGAAGAGGCTTATGTTCAGATGTGGACGTGATAGCTAGACGAAAAAGAAGAAGAAGATGATTAAGAACCTGTAGTTAAACTCCTGAGAGATGCGATGGAAGAAAATCTAATTTAGCATTAATTCGCTTAAAATAATAAAAAGTATTAGACGGTTCCATATAAGTTTGGTTGAGTGTATAATGTGTATATGTTTGATGTGATAAATTCAAATTTTTCATATACTTACTAATCTGTTCTTGCCTTTAAAGTATATACGGCACACCTATCCACACACAGCTCACCTTACTAATACTTTTTGTTCAAAATTAACGCAAAAATATACGCACGAAGTTTTGGAAAGCTTCCAACCACACTTACCCAATGCTATTTCGTATCACTTATTAGTGCTTTGTTTCCAGAATTAATGATAATGTTAAAACGTTTGTTGATTCATATCTTGTAAAGTGGGTGCGGTTATATTTAGACGATTTTGATTTAAAATAACTTCCAAATTGTTTTGAGCATACGGTATGCGATGAGTCAGGTTGTAATTTGTGTTTTGATTCATGTTACGGTTTGTAGTCTTTGAGATTAAAAGCACACGTGTTATTAAAATTGAACAAAGTTAGCTAAACATATAAAAAATCTTATATAGTGTAAAGTAGTGACTTTAAATTTATCTAATCACAAATGAATATATTACTATTCTTCTTTTGATTATTCCTTTTAGTTTAATTACTTTTTAAATTTTGCAATACAAAATTCATTTATTTACATTTACATACAATCTTCTTTTCTTCTCTATCGATTTTTGGCTTTATTTTATTGCGCTATACAGGATAATTCAGGAGGTTCAACCAAGAATAAGTGCAAACTAAGTGGTTGAAAAACATTGTATAAGAACAGGCTTGTTTTCCCCCATTTTTTTTATTTATTACTATTTTGCAATTACTATTATTTTTAATAAATTAGAACATTTTCAACCAGCAGTCTCTAATAGAAAGTTAAATTGTGTTTCTTTTGTTTTTGTAGGTACTACTTCGCTACAAAATGAACCGTTTTAAAATTATAAGCAAAGAAATTAGAAAAAAAAATAATTTTCGAAATTTTTAAAATTTTTTTAAAATTTCAGTTTTTTTATTAATATTACCGAATTATCTTAGAGTAAAGATAAGTCAATAATTATTATTATTGAAGCTATCACAAAACTTTTTCTTTAAAATTAGAATGTCACCTATTACATCCAAATGTAGACCATGATTTTTTTGTTTTTGGGCCTAATAAGAGCCCGCTCGATTTCTTATTATTATATTGTCTATAATAATAATAACTTTTTTGGGAGATACGCCAGCATACCATGTCACTTAGAAATCGATAACAGAGAAAGAGTCCCACCAGAGCTCAATCCTTTTGATACCTTAGGTATCTGAAATGAGAGAATTTTCCCCTTAGAGTGAGTGTGACCCGTATGGCTTAAATCTGAATATTAAATAAGTACATATTTGTTAAAAAAATACGTTTCTTGACTTATCAATTTTGTTTTCAGATTTGTTTCCTCTTTTCATTCCCCCAGAGAGATGCCAATATTTTTTTTTTCATTTAACAAATTTTGTCAATAATAAGAAATCATTGCTTTATATACATTTATTTGTTACATTTTTATTAATACATTTATAGTTAATATCACATATAATTAGGTCAAACCACTTAAGATTAGGTAATCATATTTTCTGTTTAATTTCGTGTTCTAATACTAATTACCAATAGGTATGTGTGAATTGATACTGCCTTAGCTGAAATACAATAAAAACAGATTGGTATTTTTTATTTAAAAAATAATTGTCGTTGATCTTACAAATTCTCGCAACTACAAAACTGTATATTGTGTATATGTTACGGTCAATGATGTAAATTGGACATTGACGTTAATGGCCGGGCATTGTCGTGAATGTCCATTTTCCTTGGTTATTAACGACAATGCCCGGGCATTAACGACAATAACCTTAAATATTGGCCAATGTTGTAAAAACTTAACATAAAATTAGATTTTTCATCAATAACCGGTCAATAACGACAGTGGCCAGAAGCAAATGGCCAATGTTGATAAATCGATGCCTCAGAAGCCAATCGGTGTAGGTCAATAAGTGTTTAAAATGAGATACTAAGATATTTCTGAAAGTAGTTGCAGAAATATAAGTAGTTATTAAAAACAAATAAAACATCTTTATTTATCATAATATGGGTAACATATTAATAAATACAGACAAGGAAATAATATTTTTATATACAGTATGGTGTAAATGAAAGGAATAAATTCGTTATTTCGTAAACCGGCGAATTTAAGGAAAAATCCCGAAACAGGTCAATTTTTATTTTTAAATTATGATATTTTGGCATATATGTCATACTAGTGACATCATCCAACTGGGTGTGGTGACGTAATCGATGATTTTTTTTTTAAATGACAATAATAGGGGTCGTGTTCTTAATTTAATTTATTTAATTCAAAATACATTTTACTGCTGTCATGAATCAGAAAAAAATGTTTATTTAACAAATAAACAATGATTTTTCGCTTAAATTAATGTTTAAACTACCAAGAGGCAGGTGGCTGGTGGGAGCTGGTTTGATCATTGAATTTTATTCTATAGTGCTTTGTTGTTTTTTTAGCACCCGGTGTTCTCAAAATATTTTTCGCTTCTTTAATTTCATTTATTCGGCTATTGTATTCGTCACAGTTTAAAAATAATTTATTGTCATCACGTTTTCACTTGACTATTAAGTTTATATAATTATTAAAACGAGTGCGCACATCGTTGATATCCATGATAACACTTATTAAGTAAATTTACGAGTAATTTCAGCACGAAAACAATACACAATATACACACATGAGGTAAAAAATAGTAAACCTACACATAACTTATCTTTTAGTCAAAATTTCAACATTGACCGATTAACAACGGGCATTGTCGACATTGGCCGGGCAATGATAGAAATGTTTTCAAGAATTTAAAATTATCATCAATGTCCAGTTTCTATGGACAATAACGTTAATATCCGGCCATTGTCGACAATGACCAATTCAACCGGCCATTGTCGATATTAGCCGGCCAATAACGTTATTGGCCAGATTTACGTCATTGTCCGTAACATATATATTGAAAATCCCGAATAATAAAGTATATAGTATATCTAGCGACTGTTTTACAGCATTCTAGGCTGTTTATCGCAATTCGAACGCCATTGTTTTCTGTTTTGCCATGAATCTATTTCTATATTTCTTCTGTTAGTGGCTATATTCATCCCTTTTTCCCAAGACTTCTTTGGTCTTCCTTTTTTCCTTCTTATTTTTGGTACCCATTTCCAGGTTTTAATCGGTAATCTCTCATCATTCTTTCTTTTTATGTGTCCGTACCCGGAAACTTGTTTTCTCTTTATCCTATCCGTTAATGTTGTCTCTACCTTCATCATTTCTTTTATTCTATCTATTCTTACATGATCGTGTAATGCTAATCTACAGGATCTTCGCCAAAAATTATTCTCTAAAGCGTTTATTCGATTCTGCATTTTCTTACTTATTGTCCAGATATGCTCTGAGCCATATGTAACTTTACGTTCAGTCAGTGTTGTATATAGTTTTTTTTTTGTATTTTTTCGTACATCTTCACTCCATAGTAATGAGTTTATCTGACTTGTGATGACTCTTCCTCTACCTAATTTTTGTTGTATGTCTGTTTCGTCGTTTCCATCTTCCCAGGTGTTTATATTCTTTAGTGTTTTTTATTATTTTCCCTTCTAAGTCTAGGTCTTCGCCTGACGAATAGGGAATAATAAAGTAAATGAAGTAATTTATAGAAAACGAAAGTAAAGTAAAAGTTTCTAAAATTGTGGTTTTAAATAATGAAAAAATAACCAAATGCATAATTAAAACAATCAATTGGACAATACATAATTAAAACAAGAAATTGGATTATCACCCAACTATAATGTGGCACTTCCGGTTGCACCTTTTAGCCGGACTTAATATAAAACCAAAAGTATATATTTGTTCTCATATTGTTAAGCGAGTCGAATAATATATCGCATGTAATATTTCGACGACTTTGAAACAGTATTTCCGGTTGTAACTTCTGAACCAAAATTCCAGGAAAAAATGTCCCCCCTTTAATACTATCTTTGCGTTATATGCTTTTATATGACATCTAATTTGTCATATTATCTGTTCCAATAACGGAGGAGTTGTGTTGGCGAACGGACGAACAGACATGGATAATTCAGGATTTCACATTTTATTATTGTAAAATTGGTGAAAACAATATCATATTTATTCTAGTTGATTCTACCATTGCTATTGTATAGCTAATATACAGGGTGAGTTTTTAGTGCGGGATCGATCGATAACTCCATTATGGTATAAAATATCGAGAAAAGTTATTTAAAAAAAATGTAGGCAATGATATTCTCCACGCTTGGAAAATATGTCAATTTCTTCAGGGTGATCAGTAACTGCGTCGTATATCAAACATATAATTTTTTAAATGGGACACCCTATATTTTTCATATTTATATTCCCCTCATAACTCTTGTTCATATGATATATGGTTTTGCATTACTATACAGAGTATTTAACAAGTTATGACCATTCTTATTTCGAAATCAATATGAGATTAACACCCTGTATATAAAGAAGCAATTCGTAGACAGTAATTTGTTTTATGTAATAAGATAAACAATATACTGTAGTTTTTAAATTAAGTCCAATTCACATCATTGACGAATATTTGTATACAGGGTGAACTACAAAACCAAATTACGATTTTCTCTATTTTTTTAAATAGATCACTCTATATTTTATTTTTCAACATTATTGTATTTAATATACTCTTTCATTTTTATATAGCATTCCCTATATCTAAACTGATTACTTTCCGAGATATTTTTAGTTTTCTTCAAATTTCGGGAATACATTCAATGTTTCTAGTAGAAATAAGTTAGTATTGAGTGATAATTAAACAAATTATTTTTATTAGATAAATAACTAACACAAAATATAAACCATAGCAATATGCAGTGAATATACCAATAAATGTGATATTAAGGAATTATCATATTTCCCTAATATACAAGAACCGTAAATTTCCTACAAAAAAAACTTTGTATTGTATATAAAAATATAACAAGATTATTTTTATTCAATAAATAACTTACATGAAACATAAATCAAAACAATATACAACTGATGTAACAGTTTTTAGATTGGTATATCAACAGCATTCTAAGCCAAGAATTTTTTAGTAGAACATTCATTTTTATAAACACTTTTAAACTACAAAACCCCTATATCACCCTCTATTTTATTTTTTTTGAAATATTGTATTTATGATACTCTTTCATTTTTGTATAGCATCTCCTATACCTAAACTTATTAGTTTCTGAAATATTTTTAGTTTTCTTCATTTGCCGGGAATACATTCAATTCTTATAAATATAAATAACTTAACAAATAAGTATTATGTAATAATATAACAACTATTTTCATTCAATAAATAACTAACAAAAAAATAATAAATCATAACAAAATTTAATGAATGTACCAATAATTAATGTGATGTTAAGGATATAAGTCTAAAGTAAATGTTGAAAATGACCACTTTCAAAGTCTATGCAATTTTCTAACCGATATTCAAATGACCGAGCCACATTTCTAACATTTTTGTAAGTCAATATTATTAAAACTTCTTTTATTCTATTTTTCATATCAACAAGCGTTGTTGGATGCTTCTGGTGTACAAGGTTTTTATATAGCCCCACTTGAAAAAAATCAATTTTGGAAAAATTGTGGCACCGTCGTATAAAAACCTCAACCGTCAAAAAATGTGGACCAATCACATAATCTCTAACAATATCACCTTAAACATTTATAGATCACCTAGTTTGAGTGATAACAAAGTAGGGATTTCTTGATGCATATTAATGAAATTTAATATGAAAATTATATTATTAATAACTGCGGGTCACAATCTGCAATTAGGAATGTGTTACTAAAAACTTCTTGGCTTAGAATGCTGTTGAGATAATAATCTAAAAGCTATTAAATTAGTTGTATATTGTTTTGATTTATGTTTTGTGTGAGTTGTTTATTAAATAAAAATAACCTTGTAATTTTATTATACACCAGATACTTATATTTTTTTGTAGGAATTGTATGATTCTTGTATATTAGGGAAATATGATAATTTCTTAATATCACATTTATTGATACATTCATTGCATATTGCTATGGTGTGTATTTTGTGTTAGTTATTTATTGAATAAAAATAATTTTATTTACATTTACTCTGTGTGGAGTATGAAGGGAACCAGTCTCGTTGGAACTTTACCGCGCTGAGCAGATGTGACGTGAATTGTAAATTGTAGAATTCCCTCATCTTCCTTAGTCTCAGCATCCGTATGGCTTGCAAATTGTAGAAGCCTCGGAGGTGTAACCAGAGAAGGTTCCCATTGTTTTCATTCTGGTGGGATATGTTATATGCCATTAGAGTGAAAACTTAGTCTTTTGCTAGCAGTTGCCGCTAGGGCATCTATGCCATTTCGTTCGTTGCAATTCGGGACTGCACGCTGGGGTTTGTTTTGGTTGGATCAGGGAGAGCAGCATATGTGCATCCTGATGAGAGACTAATAAGTTTCGAAACCGGTAGAGGTGCTTGCAGCACTCTCTGATTGGACTGGAATATGGTTCGGCTGTATTTTCGTTTTGCAACGAAAGTGAAAATGGTTATTCATTTTTATTTACATTTACTCTGTGTGGAGTATGAAGGGAACCAGTCTCGTTGGAACTTTACCGCGCTGAGCAGATGTGACGTGAATTGTAAATTGTAGAATTCCCTCATCTTCCTTAGTCTCAGCATCCGTATGGCTTGCAAATTGTAGAAGCCTCGGAGGTGTAACCAGAGAAGGTTCCCATTGTTTTCATTCTGGTGGGATATGTTATATGCCATTAGAGTGAAAACTTAGTCTTTTAAAAATAATTTTGTTTAATCATCATTCAATACCAACTTATTTCTACTAGAAAAATTGAATGTATTCCCGAAAGTTGAAGAAAACTAAAAATATCTCCGAAAGTAATAAGTTTAGATATAGCGAATGCTATATAAAAATGAAACAGTATAATAAATACAATATTTTTGAAAAATAAAATATAGGGTGATCCATTTAAAAAAATAGAGAAAATCGTAATTTGGTTTTGTAGTGTACCCTGTATACAAACATTCGTCAATGATTTCAATTGGACTTAATTTAAAAACTGCAGTATATTGTTTATCTTACTACATAAAATAAATTATTGTCTATGAATTACTTCTTTATATACAGGGTGTTAATCTCATAGGGATTTCGAAATAAAAATGGTCATAACTTGTTAAATACTCTGTATAGTAATGCAAAACCATATATTGTATGAACAAGAATTATGAGTGGAATATAAATATGAAAAAATATATATGGTGTCCCATTTAAAAAATTATATGTTTGATATACCACGCTGTTATCGATCACCCTGTAGAAATGGACATATTTTCCAAGCGTGGAGAATATCATTGCCTACATTTTTTCTAAATAACTTTTTTCGATATTCTATACCGTAATGGAATTATCGACCGATCCCGCACTAAAAACTCACCCTGTATATAGCCTTTAGTGTTTGGACCGTGTTTTTTGAATGATCACTAAGTGTATTCTGAAGCTACCACAGTGTAAGTCGATACCTTAAGAAAAAGATGGAGCTTTTAGTCGTTGAGATGGTTACTCAAGTAGGCGAATTTCATTGACCAACAGCCTTGTACTTGTAAATAAATGTAAAACAAAGTGTTTCAATTCCAATATGATACAGTTTTATAGTTGAAAGAATGTTGATTGTTATAAAAGGCACATTCTGTAGTTACCCTTAAATCTCTGAGCAGCAAATTATTTAAATAGGTTCTAAACTGCGGTATTGGTAATAAGATCGGATAGTATTCGGGCCATTTTCCATAATAGTCCAGAGGTTTGCTGACTCTATAGTCAGGAATATCTACAGGAACGTATTGTGAGCATGGCCACAAATGATTTCGATAACGAGTTGGTTCGTATTGCTTGCCAAGCATCTCTAAAAGGTACAAATAAATTATAACAGTATTAGTCCAAGTAAGGAAGCTTAAAATAGGACAAAACCTCGCAATTTTTACAGAATGGATCGATTTGCTTGAAAATTTGAGAATAAGTAGTGGATAAACCAAGGATCAAAATCTATATGAGACCGAAAGGCGCTTTAACCATGGGGTGGTTGCCACCCCATGTCGGGAGTGGAAAGTTTTTATTTTATTTTGACCGCCAAAGTTGTTAAAAACATTCATTCTAAGCAAAAAACTTCTATACATTTTTTTGATGAAATTAATAGTTTTCGATTTATTCGCTATCGAAAGTCTTAGATTTATAGCGAAAAAATCAATGTTTTTAATCAGTTTTCTGCTAATAACTCAAAAAGTTTTCGTTTTATCAAAAGAACTTTGCTTAACAAAACCGTACCTTTAAAAAATAAACAAAACGGTTTTTTTAATTTTCTTTTTGACCAATAGCAATCGAGCTATACTTTATTATATGTTAGCTCTTCTTCGTCAAATGCTAAATATTGTATTTTCAAAGTCAAAAGACGAGAAAACTATGCATTTAAAGTATTTAGAAATATATATCTCCTGAAATAAAAGAGTAGTCTCTAGCTCGAAAATTAAGTGACTTATAATAAAAAGAATGTCAGTCCTTATTTTTTTCAGCTAAAAAGTGATCGGAAACTTCACCCTACTCACCACCCTAATTAAAATTAATCATTGACCTTATTTGGTCTTCTTTATTTATGTATTGTTAATAGGTTCTAGAGGTTTAACCGGCTTATAATAACTAGTTCTTAAATATATGGAGTTAAAACTGAATAACGAATTTTTGTAGTTTGGCAAAAAATGCCGTTTTCTTCATAATAGAAAGATTATCATCAGAGATACGAAAAAATAATTTAATATAGAATTGTAGATTATTTAATTTTGAAGAAAACGGTGTAAAAACATTTTCATACGGTAAAAATTGAGTGAGCTATTGACAATTAAAACTTATAATAACATGCAAAAACCACCTCTACCAACCCTTTCAAAGTCACCTCTTTTTGCGACTGAGGACTATAAAAGGATTTAATATTAATATCCTTATAGGCCTTATAAAAACCTACAAAATGATATTTTAACAAACTTTCTAGGATAAAAAACAAAAATGCTACGGTTAAAAAATCAATATATTTTTTTGAAAAAAAAAGGAGAATTCCAATTGGAAGCATAATAATGTAAGTTAGCGATGTTTTTAGTCATTGGCCTTATATATTCTTCTTTATTTATGCATTATTAATAGATTCCAGAAGTTTGACTGGCTTAGAATGATTAGTTTTAAAAAAACTGGAGTTAAAAAGGAATAACGAATTTTTGTAGTTTTGTAAAAAACACCATTTTCTTCAGAATAGAAAGATTAGCATCAGAGATAGGAAAAAATGTTTAAATATGAAATTGTAGGTTATTTAATTTTTGAGAATTTGGTTTTGAAAAACTTTTTTCTACGACAAAAATTGAGTGAATCGTAAATGAGTATAATATCGAAAAACATTGATTTCTTCGATATAAAACTAACACTTTCGATAGCGAATAAATGGAAAACTATTAATTCTATGAAAAAAATGTGTTGAACATGTTTTGCTTAAAATTAATGTTTTTATCAACTTTTGCGGTCAAAATATAATAAAAAATTTCCACCCCCTAGATAGGGTGGCAACCACCCCCATGGTAAAAGCACCTTTTGGCATCATATAGATTTTTGATCCTTGGACCATCCACTACTTATTTTCAAATTTTCAAGCAAATCGATCCATTCTGTAAAAATTGCGAGGTGAAAAGCTTGAGTTCCTGGACTATATGTATCTTGTTTATTTTTTTTATTGAGCTTTATGTATGAAAATATAAAGTATACGGGCGTCTTTTAAATGCAAATAGCGTTAAAAACAGTTCAATACTTGCAGTGAGCAGTGTAGTTGGTGAACGAAATAAAAAATATGTCTATAGTCTCAGAAAAATCTACACCAAATGTTTATTGATTGAATATCTGTTTTATTTTCAGTGAACTATGTGAGTTATTTAAAAATTCTTTTAAAAGGCACTTCTGTTCTAAATTATAAGAAAATAGTTCCTCTAAAAGACGCATGTATCCTTTGATTTCATTTTATTCAGAGCTTGACGCGACAAGGATAACTTAATTAAAATTCATATTTTAACTTCAATATAATGAATAATTTGGGTTCTGTTTTACTCTTTTGCAGTTTTTAACTTCGAACAAAAGTACCGTCTATCGCAGCTTATTATGTAACAATATTACCAAGAATATTTATTGTTGGGAATACTTAGAAATTTCTATTGAAAAATGTGAATTCAGGATTTTTGCGGTACGGATTATTGACTGATCAAGTTGTATATTCATAGCAACCAACAAATAATTTTTAAAAGAATATTAGTTATAAGATATAAAAACTAAACAGGGGAACGAAAATCGAGGAAATCGAATTAAGTTTAGGTGAAAACAAGTCTGAGGAAGCTTGAGAGTCATAAGAAATCTAGGAGGGAAGATATAAATACAACACACCTACAAACCATCAATATCAATGTATTTAAAAGTCACTACGCAAAGGAAGTACAAGAGTCCAATCTTGAATATCCTAAATAAACAGAATATACAGTACATTCACCCAACTTACACCTCTAAAGGATTAACAGTTTACATTCACAATTAATGTAATCGTCAGATCGTAATGTGACATCAGCCTATAAGTTGGTTGAATGTCCTACTCTACAAAATCCATGAACCAAAAATTAATATAGAAGAAGGATTAACTGTCAAACTCATAAAAACTGTAAAATAAAAGAGCCTATGTCCGAGAAGGAATCCGTGCTGAAATTTTAGAAAATACAATACTAACGCTTGGCATTCTCAGAAATTTTTAATAGATACCTAATTAGAGATAATATATGTTAAAGCCGAAAAGAAGGATGGATTATACTGATCCATAAAAAAGAAGATAAATAATGTAGACTGCAAGAACTAGGTAATGCTACATCTCAGTTACCAGCACTCTCAGTAAGACAAAGAAAAAAACGAATATGAACCACTTGAGCTGGAGCACTAAGCAGGATTTCAAGTTAAACGAACATGCATGTACTACGTCTTCACTTTTACTTAACTATATAAAAAAAATCCTAGGAATAGACCTACTCATCTATTATTTGTGAACTTTACGAAAGCATATGATACAATACCCATATGTAGACTATGGCAAGTACTGGAAAGTTCATGCAGTTAAGAAAGAAACACAAAACTTCTACAACGATATTTAACCAAAAATCAAACATTAGCAACCAGTTTTCCGAGAATTTTAGGATAAATACGGGACTAAGGCTGGGTTACAGTATATCGACAATACTTTCAAGAGAACGGAACAGATCAGCAGGTTTTTTTCAGAATAATGACACATTATAAGACATTATGTCAGAATGTCTGAACATTACTATAGACCGAACAACTACTATCATAGAAGAAATATAGCAAAAAAACATAGTTGGCACGGAGATTTGCAGGGAATAACAGGCCATCGCCAATCGAAGTTAATATTGGGTTGGAAGCCACCTAGGGAAAAACGAGGAAGACCAAAAAAAACATGGCTCCATGGAGTCCATACGACAATATCAGAGAGAGTAAATTCACTGTTAATGATGTTATTCACTGTTAAAAAAAAACAACAACTAGAGCAAATATTCCTGATGAAAAAGCTAGAATTTTAATAACTTTTGAAATAACGAGGCAAGTTTTAGGAAAATTTGAAAACTATCTATAAATAATAGAAAACTAAAAAATTTAAATAATGACCAAAGTATGTCGTAATATATTTAGCGAGTGCACTAAATAAATTAGGAAGAACATAGATCATGCTACGCACACTGGAATTTAATAGTTTAAACGTGCATTTAGACCTGCCCACCATATGGCTCCCTCTAAAATTAGCAAAAAATTAAACAAGCGAAATAGAGTAACACATGTCAACTATCTGCAGTCCAGTTAGCAGATGGAAAATAACAATTAATATAATTTAATATTGCACTAAATAATAGTTGTCAAAATGCCAACGAAAAATTCTTTACTAAGTGGAGTCCAATAGTGATCCTACTTTTCTGTATAATGTGCATCTGAAAGCCATTTGCGACAGTAAATAAATTTAAAGTCTCAAAAAATAACAGAGATATACTTATAGAAATATTAGAAACGAAAACGGAGACTTTCTGACGGGCCTCTTCAGCATAAACGAAATACGTAATCATAATACATATTTCCCTCACAAAGAACAACATAAATACTTTTTTAGGTAGTATAGAGGACATATATCTATCATATGATAGACATGATAGACTATCTGATAGAACTGTCAAACAGACACACAAGGAGCGATCATAAATTGGTACTGTGCAAACTCCGAATGAAAACACATACTTATGTAATAACGATACCAGAATTAATCACAAAGATAAAAGTCAAAACCTTACAGTATGATTTCAGAAGATACTTATTCCCAAACAGAATAACAGAAATAAGCAGACGCATATACAAAATATATCACAGAGAGAGAGAGAGAGAGAGTCGAAGAAATCTGGGTAAAATATAAGTCTAATATATTAGCATCAGACAAGGAGGTTTTCGGTGAAAGAAATATATTATATAAAAATAAATCGTTCTAAGGCGAAGAACCCAATGATATTTTACAGAAGTGAAGGAAAAATATAAAGAAAAGAAAAAAACTAATTGAAATTTATGTCAATCGAGACACAAGAAGCACGTGTTAATCACAAGACAATAAGGAACGAAACACATTCACTTGTAAGAATAATAAAAAATGATCACTGGGAACGTTTTTTGAAGGATGTGGAACATGATGTCGATGGTCTTCAAAAGAAAATACGGCGCTTTATAAGAGGTCAAAGAACGGAGGTAAAGGGACTAATAGAACCAAAACACATAAAAATGGATACATGAATTGAGTATCTAAAAAGCTCTATGCAGAAGAACAACAAATGATGCTAGAACCGGAAACACCAGAAATTACCACAAATGAATAAGTTAATTGAAATAGGTACACAGGAAGTTCTACACTTAAAAAGCTGATGAACATAAAAGCCGCAGGCAAGCAGGTAAAGAGGGAATACCAAAGAATTACTGAAAAATTGTGTAAAAATAATGACAGAATAATTAATAACATTAATTAACAAAATTATAAAACACAATAAAATACCGTAAACGAGCAATCTAATTATATTATTCAAAAAATGTGATGAAAATGGCCAGAAAACTACAGAGCTATGTATAAATACTACCCTAAAACTAACTACTAAAATTTTACAATAACTAATGAATCAGAGGGCAAGTTTAACAGACGAACAACAGGATTTTCGTACTGAACACTGGAAGATCGTGTACACATGCAATATTCGTCATGAAGAAAACTACTGAGAAATCAATAGACCAGTATTTCTGTGTCTGATTGACTTGAAGACCCAAATTTGACAGAATAAGACTCAAAGATGTAAGTGATCTTCTATATAATACAGAAGAATAATTGTTGTATTATTAAATCATTGTTATTAATTAAAAATTAAGCTATTGATACACAGTCAATTATTTTTAGAACAATGGATATAATTATGATAGTATAATGAGAATTTGTAAAATTAATATTATAAAATTGTTTCAATGTTTGCAATAGTTTTCTCCTTTAGTTTTATGTATAGATAATATAAAAAATCATTGTTAAAATTGAATTGTTGCTCTATAATTCAACAATCATGTTGTTCCTATAGAAAAGTTTTGTATATTGGATATTATAATTTAAATTGTCCAAGCCGGCTCCGAAGAAAATGAACTAGTTTTGCTATTTTTCACAAATAACATTGTTTTATAAAAAAAATGTTTAGGTAATATCAAGTTATTCTAGAAAAAAGCTTTATTTTAAAATCTACTACCTACACATGATTTTAATGTCGTTTAATAAATGATTAGATTTAGTAACTTACTTCAAATGTAACGCCACTGGTGAAAATGCTAAAAATTTATTCGTCGACACAACGTTACACTGAGTCGAATTTCTCGATATTGCACTGCACTAGACGAAAATCATGAGTCGAGCGGGAAAAGAGCCTGAAAATTATTGGAAGAATGCCAAATATCTTACCTGGACGACAATATTTACTATCTACCTACGTTGTCCGCATCTGGCAGGTTGGCTCATATTGCTCATTTATTCGTGCTAAATTATATCAAGGTGTAATAAATTTGGCAAAATTCTTTGGAATATTTTTGTTCGTAAGATATGGCACGTAATCGGTAGAACAGTGTCGTATGTATGTTAAGGCACGTATCCAATCCACTATGTTGACGATCCACGCTCCTGCAACTGCTCCACATAATGGATACGTTGGTGCTCCCGGACCGTGCAATAGTGCGCGCTCCGCCCCGGTGCTCTCATCATCGGTGTAGTGATGTTGATTATAGTTACTTTCGAGTATTCGTTACAGATCTTTACTTTTGTATAAAGTAATCATTAACAGTATTCGATACTTTGATTACTTTTGTTACCTTTGTATTTGAGTAATCATATCGAAAATCGTATTTCTCAGTAGGTAGGTGTTTTGTATAAAGTAATCATTTACTATATTCGTTACTTTGTTTACTATGATTACTTTTGTATTTGAGTACCGGTAATCATATCGAAAATCGTAGTTCTCGGTAGATAGGTATTTTGTATAGGTATTTCGATATAATAACGACCTTCACGAAGTACGAAGTAATAAGAGTAATCAAAGTAGATACAATAGTCGTCACTCGCTCTGATACAATTGGTACGAAGTAATCAGAGTAATCAAAGTAGATACAATAGTCGTTACTCGCTATACGATTGGTATGACTAAACGACGTAATCAGAGTAATCAAAGTAATCAAAGTAGATACAATAGTCGTTACTCGCTCCGATACGATTGGTACGAAGTAATCAGAGTAATCAAAGTAACGATTTGCCTGTCTGTATAGTAATCGTTACTTTCGTTATTCGTAAGTAACGAGTTCTTTGTAACGAATAGTTACTTTTTCAACATCGCTACATCGGCGGCGGTGTATATGTAGAGGAGCGCATGCCGATTGGATCGATTGGAGCAGTTGCTGGGAGCACGAAGCGCTAACCTAGTGGATACGTGCCTTTATGTTTATGTGTTTCATATTCAGAGACTTTCTGAAAGAAAAACTTGCTTATTAAATTCAGAATTTATCAAAATGTAGTTATGCTAACGGAGGCAGTAACTGCAATAATTTTGTCATTGAGAAATATGTCAGAATAACAAATGAGAAAACATGAAAGCCAATGCTTTTGTCGGAATCTATAATACCTCTGGGCTTTTCTGTTTACTAAAATTTGAAATACACATCAAAATAAAAAACAACTATATTTTAAATTATATATTGTTATTTAGTATAACTGTGAAATAGGTCAGTATTTGGATTAAATAAAACACTAAACACAACACGAACAATTTTTTGTTTGGTACTGTTTACCAATATGTGTGAATATATCTATGGCGGCGAATCTAAAAACCAATGAATTACATTTAAATACAATTTACATATTAGTGCAGACAATGAGGGTATTTGGCTCCGAATTCCTTCCTACTCCTACTGCATAAAATTACTTGATATTTTCACAGTAAGTAGGGAATAGCCCAAGAAACAAAGTCTGCCCTATATCCTATGCCGCTTTTATCTTGGGGGCGGTGTGGGAAATGTTTGGTTAAAATAATTGCGGAAGTGGCTAGAGAGCGTAATTCAAAGCAAAAGCTGTTCTATATTTTTTTGAACCCTTAATAATTTTTGAGTTATTTGTGGTTGAAAATTTGCTATTTTCATTGAAAAATTACCCCTTTTAGGACGGTTTTTTGCGAATACCTTAAAAACTGCATCTAACGAAAAAACTATATAATATTTTTGTAGCTTATGAAAAAACAAAGAGATCCGTTTCTTCATAAATAATCTTCTAGGTATAACACAAAAAGAGATACGGTATGTGAAAATAGATTATTTTGTGCATCTATAGATATAGTGATATATATTAGAATAAGTTAGTGACACCACTGTTTTTCTTTAAGCGTCTAAATTTTTTTATATATTTTCTATAGGTACATATTTTGATTAAATTTTATTACATTTTTTTCAAAAAGTGTCAATGTCATGTAAGTAAAGAGATAAATAAATGATATGTTCAAATATATTTTTTATTTTATACAGTGCTAGTCAAAAGTCCGTACCCCCCCTCGTATCTTTTGATCGGTTATACATATAATAGTGAAATTTGGAGTGAGGAAATAAACGGACGTACGCTTCTTAACTAGTCATGACAGGTGACGTAATAGTGACAGATGACTTTACAGCGCCACTGTGACAGATAATTTTAAATGGGACCTTATGGCAAGTGACACCTCATTTGAAAGGTATTGAAAATATCTCTTCAGTCATACTAATTTTTTTGGGTTTAAGTTGATTTTGATTTTGGTGAATAAATGAAATAAATATAACTTTGTAGTTTCGCATTTAATTCTTAAAAATTAAAATGTCCGCCCATGGTTATTTTGTCAAAAAAGTTGACATTTTTCAGCTCTCTAGTAGTTTTTACGTCAACGTCAACCTTTTTGACAAGTAACCATAGGCGGAGGTTTGAATTTTTATTAATTAAATGCGAAACTACAAGTTTATATTATTTCATGTATTCATCCAAATGAGCTTAAACTCAAACAAAATTAGTATAGCTGAATAGGTATTTTCAATACCTATCAAACGAGGTGTCGCTTACCATAGGGTACCATTTAAAGTTATCTGTCACAGTGGCGCTGTAAAGTCATCTGTCACTTTTACGTCACCTGTCATGACTAGTTAAGAAGCCTACGTCCGTTTATTTCCTTCCTCCAAATTTCACTATTATAAGTATAACCGGTCAAAAGATACGAGGGGGGGTACGGACTTTTGACTAGCACTTAGATAGTGGTTGGTTTAAGGGTTGAAAAATGATACAAAGAAAAATAACGTTAACCCAAAATACCGATATTAAATTATATATTACATGAATTATAAATACTTTTTTACACATTTTATTATCAATTTTAGTGGTGGTCGGGTGGTTTATAAAGGTTAAATTATTTAGACAACCACCAATACTGTCTTAAGATATAGAAAGACCTTTGTTTAACTTCATTAAACACTATTAAAGCCTAAAAGTATTTGATTTACGTTACAACTAGTTTTGTTAATTTTGGCAATAGTTTGGGGTAGTTTTCACCCATAAAAATAATAAGCGCACATCGGCATAGGGTAGACTTTAAATTAAGGGGTAAGTAGAGGCTATTCCCAAAATCAATCCATGCGGTAGGATATTATACGGAGGTAATATCTTATTTTTGCTCCCATTGACTGGCGTATATATATTCACCTGTAGAAAATTTCCACAATATAGAATTTCGGGGTTTTTTTCAACTCAATTATTAAGTTAATTATTGGAAATTTACTCATTAAAATAAACTAATTAACACATATATATTCGAAAATCCGTTTTAGTTTATGCGAAATAGATCAACAACAAATGCAAAGTTAATAACATACTATTTTTCAATTATATCATATAGATGCAGAAATAAATTCTCTCAACATAGAGAAAAATATCCACTACAAACAGGGCTACGCAACTATTCAGGAAATTTCAAAAAAATTATAGGCAAAATCTTGGAGGTTTACATAGCTTTGGTAACACGTGGATCAGTACTGCAATGGAAACTTTGTTTCCATAGACTTTCTTAGACTCCATGCCCAGACACCGTAAGGCGGTTATTAGGGAGTCTATGGACATGGCCAGACCATCATAGATGTTGGGATTCTGTCTTGATATCCGTTTGACGTCGACATTTGTTGTTATTCGGTATTGGTTAGTATTCCGGTCGGGACAGGGTCCACAGGTCCTTCTGAGGATTTTTCTCTCAAAATGTCTGACTTTTTTTCCATTTTTTTTTTATCAGCGTCCACATGTCACAACCATACATGAGTACTGGTCTAATAACTGTTTTATATCCCGATTTTTTATGTTTGCCTTAGGATCTTGAATTTAATAGTGTTGTGGCGACTAGACTTGCATGTGTTTGTTGTCTGAATTCTCCCTTTTATCTCTTCCGTGATATCGTTATCTGCGGTGACTGTCGCTCCGAGATATTTAATGTCCACTCTTTCAAAGTTATATGAGTCTATTGTTACATTTTGTCCTATCCTATCTGGTCTCTTTTGTCTGTTAATGCACATATATTTGATTTTCTCTTCATTGGCCATTAGACCAGTTTTCTTGGCTCAATCACTGATTTATTGAAAGTTTCCTTTATATTGGTGGAGTTTCCCACAATATGAATATCATCCGCGTATGCTAGTAGTAATATTCGTCCATTTAGTGTCAGTAGTTCTGTTATAATGTGTGCTGTTCTCCTATTTCTTTTAGGTAGGTGCTTCCTTTTTTTTTTCAGGATTATAGTAAAAAGAAGAGGTGACAGAGCGTTTCCTTGTTTCAGGCCATCTTTTATTTTACACGATTTTTGACGTTTGTTAACTATCTGTACTCTGAATCTACAGTCGTTTACATTTATTTTGAAGAGCTAAACAAATTTTTTTGGAACTGAAAGTCATGCAAAACTTACAGAACGTACAGAATATTGACTCAGTAGATGATAAAAACCTCAGACTAATAAGAAACTTATATTGGAGTCAAAGTGCAAAGATTGGAACTTTGCTTCGACGATCAAACATCCAGAATATTAGTTTAAGTAAACGAGTAGCAGGATGAGAAAAGAAAAAGGAATACTTAACACTATGAGGAAAATAAAGATAAGCTACTTTGATCACATAGTAAGAAATCTAGAAATATGAGTTAATACGATTAGTTATACAAGGGAACGAGTCGACCAATATGCATACCTTGGAACAATGATCAGCTCCACAGGAGATTACTTACGGAGCAAATTTTAATAAAATGAGAAAAGTGCTCTGCACATGAGATTTGAAGTTGGAGCTAAGAGTTAGGTTAGCTAAGTGCTACGTTTTCTCGACTTTGTTTTATGGAATGGAAGCTTGGACCTTGAATGCTGTATCAATGAAAAAACTAGAATCATTCGAGCTGTGGGTGTACAGAATAATTCTGAAAATATCTTGGACAGAACACGTCACAAATAAAGAGGTTCTGAGAAAGATGAATAAAGAAATGGAAATCCTAAATATCATCAAAACAAGAACATTGGAACATTTCGGACATATTACACGTGGAGAGAGATACAACTTGCTTCAATTGATTATGCAGGGAAAGATTAAAGGAAAGAGAAGCATAGGGAGACGCTGAATATCGTGGCTGCGCAACCTGAGAAAGTGGTATGGATGTACATCAAATGAAATTTGATGCCTTGTACAGCATGGATCTTTCCATACGCCTTTGAGCAACCCGCATTTCTGACGCTGTTGCCTTGGTTGGAGTCAGTCTCTCTGCTCCATATGTCATTACCGGCAGCACACATTGATCAAACACTTGTCTTTTCAAACCGATCGGTAGACTGCCCAAGCAAGAGTTAATCTTCTTTTTATTTCTCATGTTTGGTTGTCCCTGCCGATTCTAATTTCATAGCCCAAGTAAATATACTTTTCCACCAGTTCTATTCTTGTTCACGTATAAACAGCTGTCCTCTAGGAATAAGATTAGTCATAACTTTAGTTTTAGAAAAGTTCACTTTCAGGCCTATTTTCCTCATTTAGCATTCCCTTTACTAGGTCATCAGTTATAAGGACTATGTCATCTCCAAAACGTAGATAATTTAACTTTTCTCCATCTATTGTGGTCCCTTTATTGTCCCAGTTGGGCATCTTAAAGACATATACCAGAACAGTTATGAATAGTTTTGGCGAGAGTATGTCGCTTTATCTTACGCCGCGTTCTATGCTCATTTGTTTGGTTTTATCATGTAACTTAACACTTATTGTTGCCTCTTTAGAAATATTATATATGAGTTTACTGTAACGATAATCAATGAGGCATTCATTTAGAGCCTCTAAAATGCTATTCAGCTCTATCATGTCAAAGGCTTTCTGAAAATCCACGAATGCTAGGACAAGGGGCTTATTATATTCTGTTGACTTTTCAATTAGTAACTTTACTGCCTGCAGATGGTCGTTTGTTCCAAAGTTTGATCGAAGTCCAGCTTGTTCTTTTGGCTGGTAAAAATCTATCTTCTTTTCTACTCTTGATGCCACTACTTTTGTAAAGAGTTTGTATAAGTGGTTTAGCAGGCTAATTATTGGTCTGTAATGTTCTAAGTCTGTCTTATCTCCCTTGTTATGCAAAAGTATTATTACTGCGCTTTTTCATTTTTCAGGTATCGACTTTTGATGTCGATACCTTAAAAAAATACCGCTACAGATAGAGTAAAATGGGCCATGATGATCGGCAATATCCTTAAAGGGTGAGGCACATGAAGAAGAAGAAAGAGGAGTACGACATGGTTGTGTATTGTTTCCTATTATATTTTACTCGAAACTGCTATTCAAAAAAGCCTTGGAAAACCTTTCTGCAATAATAAAAATTAATAGAGAACAAATTTCAACTATAAGATATGCAGATTATACTATCCTACCGCCTGATACAAACACAAACTTGCAGAAAGTCTTAAACCAACTTAATAATGCTTGTGTTGAGCTTATAATAAAGACTAACTAGAAAAAGACCAAGACAAAATTTATCTAAAACAGGGAGAATGGCGTATTTAATTATCTGGTATCTGGAAGTAAAATTCCTTGAACAGTATGAAAAACAAACGAAGAAGTTCTATGTATAGAAAAACAACTATTGAGAACGTTTGCAATGAGAAAAACCAGTTATTTGATGCATTTGCATGTGCATAACGAAAAGTACTAATTTCTCGAATTGATCACTAAGGGTAAATAGAGGAACAATAAGGCATTTCAGAAAAAATTGTTCTGGTCACTTAATATTAGAAACTGGACAGGAATAGGTTTTGAAGAACTTATGCGTACAACTACTGCGTACAACTAAAAGAAGGAGAAGGAAGACGGAAGTATTGAGTTCGAATAATATTAGGATAAATCCTAAAAAAGAAAGAAGACTGAAAAAGCCAATATTTTACTTTTATTTAACAAAAAAATATTTATACATATAAGATTCCCATATTTGACTAGGAACCGGTATAGGTGAAATTTGCTAATCATTTTAGGCACGACAAAACCCTATAACTTAAATAGTAGATCCTAAAAGAAAACGTATGAACACTGGGCCATCACTTCTTAGTGGCACATGCGTCGACAGTGGCCCATCAAACTTTCCACTTATGGACGGGATAAATAAATTAAAAGGTACCCTCCCTCACTCCCAGAAATCAATTTTTTTCATTTTTTTATGTTCTGTGTGATTAAATAATAAGACTCAGCTTAATTTTAACCCACTACCGTTTCCCCTTTTCTCCACCATCAAAAACTTAATTTTTAATTTTTATTTTTTTTAGGTGGGATGGAATCAGTTTTAAAATTTTAAAAAATTCATAGTTGTGGCTTTTACTAAACACGTCTATTTTTTATAGATCCGTAGGTTAAGTGTACATAACCTCAAAAAATTATTTTAATCCTTTTTTGGGAAAAAAGCGTATAACTTTTTTTTGGAGGTGGTTGGAAGTCTAATTTTTTTCTATTTTGTGTATTTTATAAAACACTATGCTTTTAATTTTTTTCAGGTTTTTTCGTAAGTTTTGCCACCTTCAAAATTTCGAAAAACGGTGTTTTATGGAATTTTAACGTATTTGCCTCATTTTAAAATATTCCAAAACACTTAGTTACTTTAATTTACATATTACCTGTAAAAAAATAATTGATTTGATCTATTTTGAAATCTATAAACTAGGAAAAATCCCCCAAAACCCAAAAAAAAACAGATTTTTGGATTTTTGAAGGTGCCGAACTTTACGGAAAAATCTTTAAAAATTTAAAAACATACTGTTTGATAAAACACACAAAATAACAAAAAATTAGACCTCCAGGCATCTGCAAAAAAAAGTTATACGCTTTTTTCAAAAATAAATGAAAATTTTTTTGAGGTTATGTACACTTAACCTACGAATTTATAAAAATAAAATTATTTTGTAAAAGCCTTAACTATGCCTATGAGTTTTTTGAAATTTTAGAATTGATCGCATCCCACCTAAAAAAAATAAAAACGAAGTTTTCGATGGTGGGGTAAGGGGGAAGGGATGGTGGTTTAAAATTACGCTGCGTCTTATTAGTGAATCACATAGAGCTTAAAAAAATCAATAAAATTAAATTCTGGGAGTGAGCGAGGGTTCCTTTTAATTTATTTATCCCGTCCATAAGTGGAAAGTTTGATGCGCCACTGTCGACGTATGTGTCACTAGAAAGTGACGGCGTAGTATTCATACGTTTTCTTTAAGGTTTTACTATTTAATTTATAGGATCTTATCGTGCCTAAAATGATTAGCAAATTTCACCTATAGCGGCTCTTGGTCTATATGGATATTTATGCAATTTCTAATCAATTCAGAAAATGAATAACCAAAATTTTAGTTTTTTATTAAAAATAATATTAACGCAAAGCAAGTCTGTGAATTTTCCTATATTGTGGTAATTTTCCTTATATTTTCACGCGATAACTTACTCCAACATCTCTCATAAGCGTGTTATTTAAATAATGCCTAAACTCTGGCATATGAGTATACGCTTGGTACCACGCTGGCCATTTGTCATATTTATCTAATGGTCTATAAGTGTCATAATTTGGAACATAAATTGAATGGTATTTGGTATGTGGGACATGCTCGTAATCTATAATGTTTGTGTAAGGTGGTATATACGGTATTTGGAGATCATATTGCAGGTTATACATCTAGAAAAAATATTTAGAGATAATTTTTTAAAATATTTTCACCATAATATTATTAAAGCAACCTTTGCGAAAATTAAGAAAATTATACTTAAGTTTATACTTCTCGATGAAGCTTGTAACAATTTGGGAAAGCTAAACCATAACGGTGCACGCAAAATTAAGACTGGTTAGAGCACTAATTTTCCCTAAAGCTACTTATGCATCTGAAATGTGGACTCTGAAGAAAGCAGATAAGAACAAAATAGAGAATTTTGAGGTGTAGACCAGGGCGGATCTCTGAAAAAACGTATATTTTTGGATGTGAGAGGTGGAACTTCAACAATAATAATTGACTTATGCTCCTCCTCAAATATGCCCGGAACATTAATAAAAAAATTAAAATATTTAAAAATTTCTAAAATCGATTTCATCGATTTTTTTCTAGTTTATTTGCCCATAACTTTAAAACGATTCATTTTGGAACAAAGTCGTAGGGAAATATAATAAAGATAATTGAATTTTGTACGATAAACCACTGGCTAAAAATGTCTTGAATCAATAACCTTTCTGCAAAATAGCAATAAATACAAAATAAGGGGGCAAAATAAGCCTGTTTTTATTCAAGGTTTTTCAACCACTTTGGTTGCACTTAGAACTTTCGTAATTCGCTTAGAAAATTCTTACAACATACTCAAATCGTTCACCAAATTTCATTAAAATCGACCTCATAGATTTTGCAGAATAATTTTGCAATCTAATTTTTTTTTTAAAACTTCAAATTTTTTTAAAACTTTCTGAAAGAAAAGTAGGCCATTTAGAAATTTGCTAATTTTTTTACATACAAAGAGGTTCTCTGCCTATCTTATACACTTTACAGACTTATATACTTTACATAAATTCATTTTCTCAAGAATAGGCGTCTCTGGAGATAAATCCAGAAACAGGTCAATTTTTATTTTTTAATTCTAATTTTTTGGTATATATATCATACTAGTGACGTCATCGATGATTTTTTAAATGAGAATAGGTGCCATGTGATAGCTCAATCGAAAGACTATTCAATTTTGTAATCGCTAATATAAAAATTAACATCATTATTTATACAGGTTTTGAATTAAAAAAAAATGAATTAAATTAATTCCACTATTTAGATAACGTCATCACACCCAGATGGATGACGTCACTAGTATGATATTTATGCCAAAAAATTATAATTTAAAAATAAAAATCGATCTGTTTCGGGATTTATTTCTAGAGTCGCCCATTCTCAAGAAAATGAATTTATTCCAACTCAAACGTCCTCACTGTATTTATCTATAAGCTAAAACATTGTTTATAACTTTAAAACAGTGCTGAGGCCGCTTAAATAATCAGATTTTAATTCTGTAAAGTCTATTAGATACGTAGACAACCTCTTTATGTGTAATAAAATTAGCAAACTTCTAAATGGTCTACTTTTTGTTCAGGTTTTTAAAAAATTTGAACTTCTTTCAAAAAATTTAGATTGCAAAATTATTATACAAAATCTATTAGGTCGATTTGAATGAAATTTATTGGACAGTTTAAGTATGTTGTAAGAATTTTCTGAGCGAATTATGAAGGTTTTAAGTGCAACCAAAGTGGTTGAAAAACATTGAATAAAATTGCCCCCTTATTTTCTACTTATTGCTCTTTTGTAGAAACGGTAATAATTTAAGACATTTTAAACCAGTCGCATATTATACAATATTTAATTATCTTTATTTTATTTTTATACGACTTTGTTTCAAAATGAATCGTTTTAAAGTTATAAGCAATGAAACTAGAAAAAAATCGATATTTTTCAAAATTTTTGAATACTTAAATTTTTTTATTAATGTTGTGGACATATTTGAGAAGGAACATAAGTCAATTATAATTATTGAAGTTGTCACCTAACTTTGTCTGCAAAAATCCGAATGCCACCTCTCACATCTACCTCAAAACAGATCCGCCCTGGTGTAGTGTGGATATACCGCTGCTAGTTAAGAATATTCTGGGTTTGAACATCGAACAAAAGGTATCCTTAATAGAACAACTCAATGTAAAAGATAGGTTGCTTCAACAAATCCAACAGAGATTCTTACTGTATTTTAAACACAATGGAAATAACAAGCACTCTGGAAAAGCTTATTGGTTGTTGTAACCAACAGACATACACATAAGTGAAAAATAATCAACGTAAGATGCCTGAACTCATCAGATATAGGTAACAACCATAGCATAATATTATATAAAAAAATAATCACAATGAAATAATTCACACCTAATATAGCGGCACAAACACAAACAAAAATCAGCGTTAAAGGACTAAATACGGAATCAATGGAATACTAATACGGAAAAATAATATCGGGGAAGATTGCTGAAAATGAAATATTAGCAAATGATAACATCGAACAAAACTGGGAAAACTCAAAAAAACATAATTAACACAGCAACAGAATCACTTGGATAGAGAAAAGTAATGAACACTAGCATATTAAAACAATCCCACGGTTTAGGGAGGAATTATGGAAAAGACAGCCTTTTGACAATACAGAACACAACAAACACAACAGGTATACAATCATTATAAAAGAATCCGAAATTAAACGAAGCCTTAAGTCAGATAAATAGAAACGGAACACAGGCAGAGCTTGGAGTGGATGGAAAGTGTAAAAAACAAGAAATGTGTAAAATGACCAGAGGAAAAAGAAATAAATGAACGAATTAATAAAAACGAAATATATTCACAAAGAAATATAGCCAGATTACTTTCGTTTTACTGAAGGTGACGACAATGAACCACTGGCACAAGAAGTGACGACAAACAACGAAAGAAATATTAAGGAGGGAGAGATAAAGTAAAGCATTAAGGACATTAATAATTGGAAATCACCATGAGAGGACCGAATGAACGTCCAAAGTACGAAGAAGCAGATCTGACCAAAAACTTTTAAAAATAATCCAAAACATAATAGAACAAAATACACTACCACAAGAATAGATATCAAACATCATAATAACTGTCTGTAAAAAGAGAGACAAATCGGACCAGGTGAATTAGAGAGGCACTAATTTATTTAACACAACACTAAAATTGGCAACCAAAGTGATTACAAATAAACTGAATGAACTTTCCTATAACGTTAACAGAAAAACAACAAAGTTTTAGAACCGGCAAAAATACGTCCTGACACAGAAATAATCAAAAGATTATTAGAAAGCAAAAAATTGTTCGAAGAGATGAGCACCCTTACAAAAATCGATGGTAAGGCACTATGGAACTTAGCTGGAAGTACAGATATACGACGTATATACAAGGTGGAGAACATCAAAGAATGAGTAAGAAATAGGAGAGTAGGATTAAACAATCATATAATATGAATGACATCAAATAGGGTAGTAAAAACAACGAGATACGGTTTCCCAATAAAAAGACGATCAGTGGAAAGACCATGCAAATGATGGAACGTCAACTTATTGGAGGTGCATTGAAAAACCTACAGAAACAAAAATAGGAAGAAGATGTAGACAAAGTGTGGCAATGTATTGCCAACAGACGAAAGGTTTCATTAAATATTTCAGCCTAAGGATAATGACTTTATCGAGATACCAAGTACTAATACATTCAGAAAAAATACGATTGAAAATATGACTTACTAAAAAAATTTAGTTTTAAAAATTGTGCAAAATTTATCTTTCCTTTTAATATTAATGTTGCAAAACAGTTTTGATATAAAATGTTCGCAACGTATTAACTTCAAATTATTTAATGCTAATGGACAATGTTAATTAATTATTAAATATTTTGATATTAAATTTTAACTTTTTTGTTTTTGCTACAATTAATGTCAACTAAATAAAGTATTTTTTATTTCAAAATATTCAAAATATTGTGTGAAATTCGTACAAAGAATATTTTTTTTGTTTAAACCAAGCTTGTTTTTGCATATTTGTTGAATTCATAACTATTAAAAAAATTTCAAAATACGTGAAAAATCAAAATATTAAAAACAAAGTAATGAATAAGAGATGTAAACAGAGAAAGTTGAATCTAATTAGGTGAGATTACATCTACAAATTATACTTAAAAAAATTAACTTAATAGAAAAAAACATGAAAATATACATTTTTTTAAAGACTACCAGAAAAGTGCTAAGCTGAACATTGGAGTGAAAAAAGCCTAGATAGGTGTTTTAAAGTTAATTTGTAATTTGATAATAGATTTTGATGCAATTGTGCTAAACTACATTTATTTTCAAATGACTGGAAAACGTTTCCATTTATTCAAGTTTTATTTTTACTTACGTTTTCTTGGTGTAAATACGTTCAAAAATATTCGGATGCGTAACCTTTTATAAATACCAAGCGAGATTTTGTGGCGAATACGTGAAAACTGTAACTGATATACGAAATTTTCTGGATTTTTGCCAAAGAAAATACTTTACGAGGTTTATTGCATTATTTTTAGGCTATTTTGGATTTTAGTGGAACAATTCGCGATTTTTATTTGCAAACGCAATGCGATGGAATGGAATGTTGTATACATTCAAATATAATGTTTCAGTACTTTATTTTAAAATGAAGCTTTGAAAATGATCTTGTTTCATTTTTAAGTGAAAGAGTAAGTAGATACATACCATGTTTTCTAAATAAAATTGTTTATTTTTGTTTTCTTTTTCTTCTCTATTATTGTCAATAGGCATTGTAGTAGACATTTTAAAGTTACACCCAAATGTATGTCACTCAAAATTTCTGAGCCCTGTTTGCGGTTTGTCCCGAGATATTCCTATGATTCTACGGTAGGTCTTCTATCAATATTTGTATTTCATTGATTCTAGTTTCCATGTGTTAACTGATAATAGCCAAGAAATATGCTGGACCAATTAACGAAGAACTAGAAAAGAAGTAAGTGGGAACCAACAAAATGTTGAAATAATCTAATATAAGAGAATATAAGGTTTTAATGGATAAAAATTATTTTATGTTATTTAGTATGTTAAAAATGATAAAAAACAAGAGGTGCTCGATATAAATTATTTGCCCTGACCATAATTAATTAATAGTTAAAAAATAACTTTTTTATAAATTAAAAACCATTTTTCGGCCCAGACAGGTATTATTTTAAATTTTTTGGATCATTCGAAACAAAAAAGGTTTTTTTGTAAATTTTCTCTTAAGTTGATCGCTTTCGAGTTATAAACAATTTAAAACTAAGAAAAGATCGAAAGATGACGCTTTTGATGGCTCAAAAACGTAAGAAAAAATATCATTTTTGAAATTACGAAATATTTAAACTCAAGTTCAAGCCTTGTTCTAATAGTTCTTCATACGTATTTTGGACTTTTTTCATATTAAAATATTGTTTTTTAGTTGTCAATCGCCTGTCTTTCCATCAGGAACATTCCTTATTAACAATTAAAAAAATATATTTTAGAATAAAACATTGCAAAAATTCTTAACTGGATCTGTATGACAGAAGTATGTTTTAACATGGATTTACGTACTTGATGATTACAAAAATAATATTTTTTACTTTTGTTTTTGAGCCTTAAAAATTGTCATTTTCCGTTTTTTTTTTATTTGGATTTAAATTGTTCGAACAGTTAAAATAGTTCGAATAGTTAAACTCGAAAACGATCAACTTAAGAGAAAAATTACAAAAGACCTTTTTTGTTTCGAATTATCCAAAAAATCTAAGATAATATCTGCCTAGGCGAACTTTTTTTTGAATTTATAAATAATTTTTTTTAATTATAAATTAATATAGTCAGAATAAAATTATATTGGGCACCCATGTTTTTTATAATTATTAACATATTCAATTATATCGGGTTTATTATATTCAGGTCGACCTTATATCGGATCCTCTACTAAGAAGATAATTATGACAAACCCTAATGCCTGATTGTACCAACAGATCTTAATCTCCAGCTTAGCTATGCTCTACTTATAAGATAGGGCCTCCTTAAGTATCATTACGTTGCACCATAATTTTAGATTCTTGCCTTATTATCTATTCGATCTAATTATATCTATTATTATATTACAATATTCTTGTTATCATATATTATAAATATATTAAATTAATTAATATCTTATTCTCGTCTTAAGCTTAAGATCTGTTGGTGCAACCGGGCATAAAACGAGCAATACTGAATACAGCAGAAAAAATATGTGGTATAAATAAAAGCAAGAGTAAAAACAAAATGACTCTATGGTGAACGGAGGACATTAGGCGTCAAATACAATTTGAAAAGGATAAATATTTAAGTAATGGAAAAGATGAAAACTATAATCAATGTAAAAAGAAGATAAAAACAGTAAAAAAGTAATATTCAACGCAAAACAACGATTTTAACCAGATTTTGGAGACAAATTAGAAGATATCAAGAGCAACCAAAACTATTCTATACAGTTATACACGGTCTGAGGTATAGAGGAAACAAAAAAGTAATGTCGATAAAATACGAGAACGGGGACCTATTGACAGAAGACGAAACACTAATAATAATAAATGCTCTCCTGGATAATGCTTCAAACAGAAGAAGGCCAGTTATTGTTAACCGTCTAAGAATTGACCATATTACCTTAACACACCAATAATTAATAATTAAATAGCCACTACCAATCTGCTCCAGCTGCTCAGATCACAAATGATGATTTTAAAACAATTCTGAACATTAATATCACACGAGAATAAATTGACAATAATGCGATAATTTTTCGAAAACTTGTTTGCCAATAGCTGGAAACAAGTTTAGGAAAAAAATTGGAGCATTATGTTCTTATTTATTCTTACTATCGTATGATATTTTGACAGATTATTTTTTAATACTTACATATAAAATTCAAGTTATTGTATAAAAACATTCAGTGAAATTAATGTGACACACATTTTTCAACTTGTTAAAGTAAACAGCACAGTGTCGCAAATAGTTAGATGAAGATATCAATAAAATATTAGTTAAAATTATTTATAAATACAGTTTTATTCATAAAATAATCTTACAGAAGTACAATCGATCGCTGGAAATTGCCGAATTGTGTCGTCCTCGATGTGTGTTGTTCTCGTGACAATTTGACATTACATGCAGAACTAACAGTTTATTATGGATATTTTCTTAAATGTGACAGTTGTCAAAACTAGGAAACTGGTTGCAATTAAAAGAAACAATCTAATGACGGTTCGCTTAACTCAGACACAACTGGCTAGTGATTTTAGTATGTAATTTTTTTGTTTTGGTCAATTTTGCCAAAATTGGCAAAATTATTAACTATTTAGTAATTATTAACTATTTAGTAATTTTTTTTGCCAATTTTACCAAATTGGCAAAATTACTTACTAATATCACTAGCCAGTTGTGTCTGAGTTTAGCGAACCGACTATACTTAAAAAAATCCCCATTGTAATTGTGTACAGTAGAAAATTACCGATGTAATAATAACCTGATTGGACAGAATTAAACACGTGATGAAAAATCTAACTACACGATTGAAAGTTAAAATCACTAACAAATAATCTCTGTAATTTTTATTTCTGTAGCTTTCTACTGTAGTTCAGAGAAAAAAGGAAAAAAAATATCCTGTTAGTGACACAACCCCCTCCAGGCCGAAACCAAATTTTTCGAGTAGTATGATCATCTATAATAATAACCTATATGTTTCCTGTAGCCGATTTTGATAATATACATAGTTATAAACAAATGAAGATAAAAAACGGTAAATTTTCGCTTTTTTCATCTACTACTAAAAAATTGGGCATTCTAAACAAATTTGAGAGTAATAAACTCATAAACCGTATAAAAAACTTCAATATGGCGTTCGGTGAATATGTCTATCTTTATTGGTTGCTTAGAAAATTGCAAAATAAATCATAAATTTTGAGTTTATATAAATATTCATAACTTATGTAATAATTAACTTAGAACCTTCTTATTACACGAAATGCTGAGACTTATGGTGCTCAAATCATATCCTAAATTTCAAAGCAATTGGTCAACTAGTTTAAAAGTTATTTAATTTGTTTTTCCAAAATAATTTTTTTTGCAACACTGTAAGTCAGAAAATGATGAAGTTACAGTAATATTTTGTATAGTGTATGAAAGAAGAAAATTTACATAATTAACTTAATTTAAAAAAAAATTACAAAAAATTATTATAAATATTGCAAAATAATTTTGCAAAAACATGTGAATTAAAAAAATGGGGAGGGGGTTACTTTGTCCCTAATTGTCCTAGGACAGTTGTTTTTCTTTCTAAATGTGTATAAAAATTCAGTCTTTCTAAATATGAAAAAAATATTCTACAGGTAACGGTTAAAAAGATATTCTAATTGTTTTTAAGTAAGCAAAAAATCGACATGTTCTTGCAAAATAATTTTACACTGTTTAAAATTATATTCTGTCATTTATTTTTAATTAAGGTAATAATATAAATGTTCTTCTTTCATAAACTGTCCGAAGTATTATTGTAACCTCATAATTTTCTGACTTATAGTGTTGCAAAAAAAATGAATTTGGGATAAACAAATTAAATAACTTTTAAACTATTTGACCAATTGCTTTGAAATTTATAATATAATTTAAGTATAAGAAGTCTTGGCATTCCGTGTAATAAGAAGATTCTAAGTTAATTTTTACCTAAGTTATGAATATTTATAAAAACTCAAAATTTATGATTTATTTTGCAATTTTCTAAGCAACCAATAAAGATGGACATATTCAGCGAACGCCATATTAATTTTTTTTATACGATTTATGAGTTTCTTACTCTCTTTGTTTAAAGTGCTTAACTTTTTGGTAATAGACGAAAAAAGCGATAATTTACCGTTTTTTGATCTTTATTTGTTTATAACTATGTATATCATCAAAATCGGCTGCCGGAAACATATAGGTTAATAATATAGATGTCCATACTACTCAAAAAATTTGGTTTCGGCCTGGAGGGGGATGTGTCACCAGAAAAATCTTATTTCTCTGGACTATTGGTCATTATCTCTATGAATGAAATAATCAGTACAATAAAACTATGTAGAATAAATTAATATCAGAGATTGAACTATATTTCAGCTGATTCGAAACTACTATAAACAAGGCTATTTTGGATTTTAAAATAATAATGTTATTATGGAATTATACTAACGACAAAAAGATCAGATGGAGGGTATAAAAAATACGTCAGTCGTAGTAAGGTCGTAAAAACTGCTTTTTTATTATTTAAAAACAATGTTTATATTTACAAAAAGTCTGCTTTGCCAATGTGTTTTTGTTTTAACCGGCAAAAGTGCTCCACAAAATAAGTGAAGGACATTTTTGATAAACTATATCGACGGTTGAAAGGTATAATAAATGGATGTAACCCACAAACCAACTTTTTTCAGGGAGTAGAAAAAACGTTTCATTTAAGTAAATTTATGAGGAATTAACCTAATAATTTTTTTATTGACTGATCTAAAAATTAATGAAAAGAATTATTAGATTAATCCATCATCAAAAAAGTTATTTGTGGGTTACAACCTTTTACCTTTCAACCGTCGATATAGTCCAGTAGTCAGAGATTTGACATCTAAAATTGGGACCCCAAAAAGAGGCAAAAAATTTGCCACTCCTACTCCTAAGCTTGCTCCCAAAACCTCGATTTGCTGAGATGATTTTTAACAAAAATATTTATTAGCACTTTTTATGTAAAATGAACCATTCTCCCAGAAACAACGCTTGAAGCGGTCGGCGATTTTAAATGTCAGTTACGAGCCCGAAATCCATTTTTAAATAAAATTTGTAACAACGCGACAGTAAAAATTCGATATCATTTGATTAGTATGTCATATTGACAAAAAATAAAATGTACTTTAAAGGTGTGAAGAGTACTTTAAAGGAGCGAAGTTTTCGTATGAAATGTATGAAATTTTGCCGAAAATGAAATCAGTTTCTTTAAAGCTGTTAAAAAAAATAAACGTTGCGAGATTTTTGCCATTTTTTTTAGATTCACATGAAGTCAAAGTATTACTATTGTTAGAGCCTAATCTTCAAAACCTAGAACATGAAATTTCGATGCCAAAAAAAGCTGAATTTAAACTTTCTTATTAACCTTTTTTGTCGTTAGTGTAACATTATGCATGTGTATATATGTACCTTTTTGTTTGTGTCATCATTAGAAATGATGATTTTTAAATCTTCAGCAGTTGCATTATCAATGGGATTAAAAATATTTAAATTGTATAATGGTTTTTTAAGGTTTATACAGGCTACCAAAAAGGAAAAAACAAGTAAAAAGGAGCTAAAAATACGACTAATTTTGTAAAACCAATTTATTTATTAGTTATAAAATAAGCTAGAAAAATCAGTACAATATGAATATTAAATTAAAAAATATTAAAACGTGTTAAAATATTTACAAAAATGCGCCATATTTAATTATATTATCGTATTAATTATGAGTAGTAGACGATATCACGTACCTAAAAAATAAAAAAAAGAATTATTGAAAACAATTTTAGGCCAGATTATTCAAAAAATCCTGCGATATCGAAACAAGTCTAGAGACTAGAATGTATTTAGCTTTATATTAGATTGCTCTGTAATATATACGAAAAATATGTATCTTGATATTAAAAATAGTATTTTTAGATTTATCCTTTCTATAGTTTATATAAGAGAGTCTCATACGCACGCAGGCAGAAAATTTTTTTGCTGATTTTCATGACACTTAAGCAAATAATCAAATTTCCGTATCTTCTGTTACTTTTCTATTCGAGTGTTTCTTTTAAAACTATCATGGAAAAATAGGTTCAAAAATGCTTCCAAAAGCATAATAATTTTTAAGTCATTTTCCACCAGGAAGACATCTTCGGTGTATCGTAGACAGTTGAGATATTCTGTATTTAAAAGATGAAGTTTTCGATCCTAATAGCATTATTAATAATATTTAAAAAATATTAAAATATTACTAAAAGATTTTTAAATCGAAAACTTATTGGTCCATTTCCTTGGTAACACCTCCAAGGCTTCTAAAATTTGCAAGCCAAATGGATGCTGAAGCGAAGAAGACAAGAGGGAATTCAAAAAACTTAGAATTCACTACCCCGTCTGTTCAGCTGGTAAATTCCAACAGAAAATGGAACTAGTTACCCGAAGGAGTAAAGACCAATATAAAAATAAAATAATTTTTTTATTAATTCAGTTGCAATGCGAAGGCAAAACAATCTTACTTTTCAATTAGAATACGGAGCGCAGTCCAGTCCTCTGAATCGCGATTTTTGGCTCTTATCGGAGCCTCATCGGAGCCTCTTATTGGAGCCTCATCATAAGAGCCGAAAATCGCGATTCAGAGGACTGGACTGCGCTCCGTATTCTAATTGAAAAGTAAGATTGTTTTGCCTTCGCATTGCAACTGAATTAAAAATAAAAATTTTATTTTATTTTTATATTCTCTATTTATTCTAATTATTTTCTCTTATGAGTTTAGTTTCTTGAACACACATTCTAGGGATTAGTTAAACAGCTTTGGTGATAGTGTTACCTAGCCTTACTCCTCTGTTCAGTGATATTGTTAAGTGAGTTCATGCATCTTAAAAGTGTTTTTGCTTTCTCGTGTTGTCAATAAGTTTTGTATATCCATGGTCTACCCTACTGTTGGTTAGCGAACCATTTTATTTGCAAGTGTTTCACACTCTCAAGGGCTTTCCTGAAGTATGCAAAAGCGGCATATATCGGACTGTTATATTCATTTGATATTTTGATGAGGATTTTTACAGTTAAGAAGTGGTCACTAGTGCTAAGTCACTTTCATGCAACATCTCTTCTATCTGTGGTAGTTTAAAGATTAGATTTAGAATAAAAACATCATTAATTTGTTTTTAAAATACAATCTGATTATTAGGATATGGGTAACACAGAACTTAAGAAGTCATGATAAATGAAATAGAAACAATCCAATACAAAGAATTTTGTCAATGTTTAGCTTTATGTTTATATTAAATATTGTTTCGGTATCGCAGAAATAAGAAAAAAACTTACTCCGCGAAGCTCCTTATGCAAAAAGCGCCTGTAAGGTCTGTTTGGTAGCCATACGCGGTATCTCCATGGCCAATCAAAATAGTAATCATAGGCTCGATGGATTCTATAGTCCGGGATATAGGTATTTTCGTATGAGTAGTCATACCCATGGACAGGATCGTATCTTAACTTAAGCATCTTCTGCAAACATTGTACTGTGTATATTGTATGAAGATGGTAATGAACTTGGAACAAGGAAACCAAATAGTTTAAAAATTAGCATTGATTTTATTTCATTTAAAATTAGTTGTAGTATAATAATTCATAATAAAATTTTTATATTAGAATAAATTTTTGATTTAATACAATCAACGAAGTTAAAAAATATTTAAATAAAAACGGGAACTGGTGTATGTTTTCAAAGACTGATAGTGAGTAAATAAATTTATTAAAATCAGCTAAGTACTTTCAGCATTTTTAATGCCATCATCAGAGCTATCGTCTTATATGTGTAAATACCTCAAATGAAGAGAAAACTTCGAACAAACACATTCTATTATTAAAAACTAACCCAGGGATCTAACCACTGGTCAGGGTACAAACCCTTGAATGTATAAAATATCACATTTAATGTGTTTTTAAAAAAATGGCTACCATTTTTACTATCAACAGCTGTTACTGACCAAAACCTGAGGCCTGATCTGTATGTCCCCTCTGATAAAATGTTATCTTTCAACATCGACCTAGTATCATAATGTTAATAATTTGTAAAACTTTATTTATGCAATCTGTGAAAAAATTTTTGAATTGACTGAAAATTTTTTGAATTTATAAATTCATTTGGTTATTAAAAAAAATTAATAAAAATTTTATACCATTTCACATTGAAAGTGTTTACTTAATCGTAAGTTTCAATCAAATAAATTTTATAAAATATAAACAAAGGTTAAAAGTAAAAAATATATGTGACATATATTTCAAAATATAATCTTCAATCTTTTTGAATTTTTGCTGTCCCCTTTTTTCCATATGACTAATTTTTTAAACTGATTTGGTTTCCGATATTACAAAAAAAATTTAGGTACTTACCAGGAGAAGTAAGACGACACTCAAGTAACTCAAGTAATCACAGATCACCAACTGCAAACTGTTTCAGGATCCTAAGTGTCAGTTTTGCAACAATTATACAAAATTTGGAGGTGATTAGAACATATTGGTCCGGAGCCAACTAAATATGTAACGTTATGACACTGTTTTCGCGAGGTGGTTTGATTTCCAAGATCCTTATAATATTCACACATTTTTGTTTTTATAGCAATTACTCAGCGCATAAAATAAAAATAGATAGATTTTCTGAAAATAGAGGACTCGTGGGTGTATCAACTCTACGGAAAATTTGGTATCGTGATAAATTATATTGTTTATTTTTTTTTTGTAAAACTAAACCTTGACACCGTTAGAGTACAACTTTCTTCTTCTTGTTAAGGTGCGGTGTAATTCTGCGTAGGCATCCACCGTACATTGTCTTGTCAGATGAGATGTTAGATAGTCAGAATAAACGACGTTTATTTAACGTCATTTATAATTTATATATCGACAAATGTCCAGGACGGACTAGGTGACTTGTCGCATTAGGCTTTTATAAGATTGGATAATTGTGATATTTGTAACTAAGTGAGTATTTGAGTTAAATGGAAATAGTTAAACCACGTTATGTTTCACTTAATATATGAACCCACAAAGCAACGTAGCAGCAGTACTATCAAAAGTTGATTGTCTCCAATACGCGCTGTACTCAGCCTACGGCGTCTATTGGAGACCTCCGGCTAAGTTGGTGGCCACAAGATAGTTTTTGTCGTTTAAAGTTTATTGAAAGTAACGACAATGAACAATTTTCCTACGACGTGACGCTGTACGTAGCCTACAGCCTCTACTGTAGACCACCGGCTTAAAAATTAAAAATTTAAGATTTATTTAAAAAAAAACATCGAAATGGTACTATGTCAAATTGTCATTTAGCTTTTAGTACTTCTTCAATCATTTTAAAGGATTTTCTAACAACAAACACAGTTTACAAAAAAAATATATTATATAAAGTCAAAAATGATAACATTAATATATTTATGTAAATTAAAATATATATTTTCTTCTGGTTTTTTCACTTAATGTAAGTCTAGTCATGGTCCCCATTTAGTAGATAAGATTGTGAGTCTAAAAATAAAAAACAGAAACGATGATTCTAAATTCATTGATAGAGAATATTTCAAAACAGAATAGTAACAAAATTGTCACGTTTTAATTAAACTACTATTAAAATTAAACAAACTTTTGATGATGTTTCCATGTCCATTTGGCCTCACGGACCAGAAGCATGGAATAAATTTCTGGTGGAGATTACCAATAAAGAAGAATTCCTCAAATTCACCATGGAACACGAAAACCATAATTTTTTTTCTTTTCTGGATACACTAATTATAAAAACATAAAGAAAGGAATTATAAATTCCCGATATGATAAAGTCCTAATCACCTTCTTCAATGAAAATGCATTTCATGATGTGCCAGCTAAAAAAGATTTAGACTAAAATTGATTATCGATTTTCATTTATAAACACGTAATTCCTTAACATTGAAGAAAATAAACAACGAAACACCACAAACATTCCAGAGACACTCACAAAAAAGAACTCCAGGATGACAAAAATACGATGTAAAGGGCTAATCAGAATAATTGAGAAGAATAAAGAACAAGTACAATAGCACAACATTCAAACAACTACCACTCTGAGATATATCCTGTCCAAAACCAAACCAGCAACATAAAAGCAATGTCAAAAAAGTCTTAATAGAATGCCGAATTGACTATCGGTATATAATTGACACAGAAATTGCGATACAACGTGGAGTACATCAAGGATACACCATATCGCCGAAACTGTTCACTATGCTGTTGGAATATGCAGGGTGTTAGTAAATAAGTATGAAAAACTTAAAGGGGTAATTCTACATGAAAAAATAATGACAGTTTGCTTTATAAACGTATGTCTGCAAATGCTTCGTTTCCAAGATACGGGGTGTTGAAATTTATTTTTCAAACTGCGAATTTTTTTATTGCTCTAAGACTGTTTGAGCTATGAAAATTAAGTTTGGTGGATTTTAAGAGGTAGTTATTGCGCATTTTTTTATATACAAATAACAATTTTGCATTCATCATTGACGCCCCTACGGGTAATGGTCTGAATTTTTTTAAAGAAAAAAATAGTACGCCACTGATATATTTCAAATTAAAAAATTGTTTTTGTATTTCACGTTTAATTTATGATAAAGAACTTTTTTCTTTTTTTCATATGGTTCACCGTTTTAATGCAAAAAAATAAAACATCTTCGCGCGTATTTTTCATTTCGTAATACATTATCAAGAATTCTCCAATATAATAATGCCAAACTAGAACAATAACAGAAAATATTTCTAAAAAGGTTTTAAATATGTGCAAGGCTACAACAAATTATGTTCAAATTAGCTCTTTTAAAGGTGACAGTGTAATTTTATATTCACCATTCCCGCGCGTACGGGTAATGGCCTGAATTTTTTAAAGAAAAAAATAGTACGCCACTGAGATATGTCAAATTAAAAATCATTTGTGAATTTCTCGTTCAATTTACGACAAAAAATTGTTTTTGTGTATTTTTCATATGAGGCACAGTTTTTATGTAACAAAAATATCTTCACGTTTACAAAGTATTTGAAATAATTTTCTATGTATAGGGAATCTACCTCGAATAATTTGTAAGCGTTAAGATGTTTTATTTTTGTGTATAAAAACGGCGCCGCATATGCAAAAAAGACAAGATTTATTTTTGGTCGTAAATTGAACGAGGAATTTAAAAATAATTTTTAATTTGACGTTTCTCAGTGGCGTACTATTTTTTTTTCTTTAAAAAATTCAGACCATTACCTGTACGGGCGCCAATGGTGAATTTAAAATTCTTCTGTCACCTTTAAAGGAGGTAATTTTGAACATTTGTTGTAGCTTTGCACCTAGTTAAAATCTGTTTAGTAATATTTTCTGTTATTGTTCTACTTTGGTATTATTATATTGGAGAGTTCTTGATAATGTATTAAGAAACGAACAATACGCTCGAAGATGTTTTATTTTTTCGCATAAAAACGGTGCACCATAGAAAAACATTACAGGAAAAGTTCTTTTTCATAAATTAAACGTGGAATACAAATATAATTTTTAATTTGAAATAGCTCAGTGGAGTACCATTTTTTTCTTTAAAAAAATTCAGACCATTATCCGTAGGAGCGCCAATAATAAATATAAAATTGTTATTTGTTTGCCAAAAAAGGCGCAATAACTACCCCTTGAAACCCACCAAATGTAATTATCATATCTGAACCGGTCTTAGAGTAATAAAAAAATTGGCAGTTTGAACTAAAAATTTCAACACCCTGTATCTCGGAAACAAAGCATTTACGGATATACGTTTATAGAGCAAACTGCCATTATTTTTTCATGTAGAAATATCCCTTAAAGTTTTTCATACTTATTTACTAACACCCTGTATATTTAAAATGGGAAAACTGACCCTCAAGATCATAAATATAAACGGAGAAAAGCTTAGTTATCTGAGGTTTTCAGATGATATTGTACTAACAGCTAATAGGCTACATTGAGGCCAAAGAGCTTTTAAATCAGCTTTACCTTTCCTTGATACAAGAGGGATTTTAAAGTAAATATATCTAAAACCCAGAAGATGACAAATGTTGTAGTCAGCGAAGATAATATATGCATAGGAACAAGATACATAGACCAGGTAATGGCCTATAAAAATACCGAGGTCATGAGATTCGCATAGGAAAAGGTAACCAAAGCATTGAGCTTCTCTGTGATATAAGACTGACTTAAGCAGCTTTCGGCAAGCTGAACCATATTTTCAAATCATCTGACATACCAATATGCCTTAAAAAGAAAACCTTTAATCAGTGTGTTTTGCCAGTGTTGACTTACAGAGCGGAAACTTTGACCATGACCAGGAGAAAAGTGCAAAAGATCTATGTATCTCAAAGGGTCATGGAGTGTACTATGTTGGGCGCTTCACTAGGAGAGAAGATCCCAAATCGCCAGCTACGACAATGATCTGGAGTGGTTGATGTAATAGAGAGAATAGCAACACAAGTCACGTGGCTCGAATGACAGATAACAGATGGAGAAAGCGGACACTGGAATGGAGAACAAGAGATGATACCTACCGAAGCAGGGGTCGTCTACCAACACGTTGAACTGATTATATAAAACTTTGTTATATGAATTGGCATATACTGTTGTTTTATTGACTTCCAAAAGGCATTTGGTCGTGTTAAGCACTCTATATTAATCGAAGCTCTAAAAGATAAAGGCTTGGACGGCAGAGATTTTCGAATAATTGCAAATTTATATTGGAATCAAACAACATCAGTTTTAGTAGATGCTGTGGAATCACAGGCTCTTAATATTAAAAGAGGATTACGGCAGGGGTGCCTTTTGTCACCACTGCTTTTCAACGTTTACTCCGAAAGAATTTTCAGAAAAGCTCTTTCTAAAAAACAAGAAGGAATACTTGTGAACGGTGAAGTCATCAATAATTTGCGATATGCGGACGATACAGTACTCCTAGCTTCTAGTCAAGAATATCTGCAAACACTACTTGATAGTGTTGTTGAGAGTTGTAGGGAAGCAGGTCTGGATCTTAACATACGGAAAACCAAAATACTTCTAATAAATAAACAGCAGCATATAAAACCGTCTATATATGTAAATAATACCAAACTTGAACAAGTTGATAAAATCGTTTACCTTGGACAGCAACTAAATGGTAACGCAGAAAGTCACGGTCAAATTAGATCTAGGATAGAGCAGGCTAGAGCCACTTTTAGAAGGATGTACAAGGTGTTATGTAACAGAGACCTAAAATTGGCATTGAGGATCCGCCTCCTTCGCTGCTACGTCTTCTCGGTCTTACTTTATGGTGTCGAGTCCTGAACTGTGAATAAAATCGGTCTAAATCGCCTTGAGACTTTCAAAATGTGGTGCTATAGAAGAATTTTAAAAGTTTCCTGGATGGAGAAGATTCGAAACTCCCCAATACTAGAACGTCTCAGCAAGACTACTGAGATCATAAAAAGCATCAAGCAGAGAAAGCTGGAGTACTTCGGACATGTAATGAGAGGTCCCAAATATAGGTTGCTACAAAATATTATGCAAGGAAAAATAGCAGGCAAACGCGGTCCAGGACGAAAAAGAACCTCATGGTTGAAGAACTTGCGAGATTGGTATGGTGTTGATACAAGCATGCTATTTAGGGTGGCAGTGAATAAAATTAGGATAGCTATGATGGTAACCAACGTTCTGAAAGGGCATGGTACATGAAGAAGAGAAGATATGAATTGGATGCAATAGGCACAAGATAGACATAGATGGATGATTATAAGGGAGATCTATGTCCACCAGTGGACAAGCGAAGACTTAATGAATAATGTAAAAAAATATATAACACATATAACTTACCCGTTGTACCCCAAATGGCCGTCTTGAAGGAAAATAATCATGATGCACTTTTAAATTTCTGTAGGGCACCCAAATTCTGGTCCTATATGGCCAGTCGTAATAGGAACTAAAATGCCTATGAATTTTTTCATCGCAGTAAAATCTATAATCGGGCATATATTGGAAATTATATCCTTCGCCGGGATAATATTTTATTTGCAACATATTTAAAAATATTTGTTATCCTAGAATATATATAGTATCATGAGATTCATTCAATGAAAATTACGGAGATTGTTTTGTTGTGGTAGATTGAAATACACGTTATTTCTAACAATAAACTGAAAACTTTTGTTTTCAATACTGGGATTGTCATTCCGAATTGTATTTGTATTTTTTAAATTACTTATTTCCGTAGATCCTAATAAAAATAGCTGAAGGCCTTTATTTAAAATATGAAGAGTTTAAAACTTCTCATTAAAAGAATTATTAAGATCTAGAAGGTGAAGTGCGTACGTACAATTTGTTTTTCTATTATTAAAAGCTCTTTTATGTTCTGTTATACGTTTGTCAAATGTTCTGATAGTCTGACCGATGTAAGTTTTTGGACGGTCATCATATTATGTCAGTTTGTATACACCACTCTGTAACTGTTTTTTCTATTGGCTCTTATTGTTTTTAATGTATTTGTTTAAGTTGTAGTCCGTTCTGAAATTGTGTTATTACTTTCTTTTTTATTAGCCTAATAAAATTAAAAAAAAGTCAAAATTTAAATTCGTACATGTTAAAACAAATTTTATATCAAAGTTTAGGTGGGTACAAAAGATATTTTCAAGAAAGTATCCAAATCATGTAAGGGGATCATTGTTTAAATAATTAAAAAGTGGTCATTTTTGCAAAAAAAATACTTTTTTAACTTCTGAGGTAATTCACTTATTAATGAAGGTCTATGGGATCTTTTGCTGCAAAGTTTCAGGGTAAATCTTTCAGATAAGACTTACTAAATTAAATTTGACCCCTTATTTATTTAAATATTTGTATATAAAGCTTTAAAAACAAATTTGCATAAAAATTATTTTTAGCGTTTTAAATAAGCACTATAAAATATCTTATTTTACAGACTAAGTTGCGATATGTTACCAGTATTAAGCAAAAAAAAATTGGTCAAAAAATATTTAATATTTTTTGAGATATTGAATTTGTTCTTTAAATGTTACTATATTTTCAATTGCAAAAACACGGATATTGCCAAAGAAATATTCACCTGCTTAGGACCTCATTATTTTTATTTTTATGTAAATTTTTGATAAATGTATTGATAAATTCAAATTTCAATTAAACTTCCCCCTAAAATGGCATTTGAAAATTATTCAAATTTGTTTATAATTTGTTTTTTTTTTTAATAACGTCGCAAGGATTAAGTATTTTGAAATGCCGTTTCGATAGTTGGATTCCTGAGAATTTTTGACTAATTATCAAAATTTTTTGTGGTTTTTTCTTCTTCTTTTTTTCTTGGAGTTATATTACTACGGGCCCTTTTAGGGTTAAATTTTATTAAGAATGTCGAATCTTTGAGTTGTAGATTCTAGACCTAAAAATATTAAGATTTAACTAAAATCTCTTAAATAAAATGTGGCTACTTACTGAGTTACAGGGTGAAAATTATTGTTACCAAGTACTTTAAAACTATTTGACGTATCCTTATCATACTTAGCAGAAAGTGTGGCTATTATACACCCTACCTAATTGTGATTAATAAAGGTTTCTAGCTTGTGCCAGAGGTGTGCGACAGGGGATAGTGAATTATTGACCCTTTCCAAATTCTACGCCACTGAGTGAATTACTATTGTAGCGAAATTTTTCGATTCTCCAATACTTTGTATGTAAATACTTTATTGGTATCGATATAGTCATCAGTTTGAGAGATATTGGAAGTTTAAAATGAATGAATGAATGAATCAAAATAACTATGCCGTTTCATTTTTAACGTCCAATATCTCTAAAACTAATGACTTAATCGTTACCAGTAAGGGGTATATTATTTACACAGAAAGTATTGGAGAATCGAAAAATTTCGCTAAAATAGTAATTCCCTCAGTGGCGTAGAATTGGGAAGGGTCAACCCTTAACTGTCCCCTGTCGTACGCCTCTGGTGGTAGCTAGAAACTTTTATTTATCACAATTTAGTAGACTGTATAGTACTCACACTTTCTGCCAAGTATGATAAGGATACGTCAAATAGTTTGAAAGTACTTGGTAAAAATAATTTTTAAATTTTTAAATAAAACACCCTGTAACTCAGTAAGTAGTCACATTTTATTTAAGTGAGTTTAGACCAATCTTAATATTTTTAGGTCTAGAATCTACAACTTAGAGATTCGACATGATTCTTAATGAAACTTAACCCAAAAAGGGCCCGTAGTCATATAATCCCAAGAAAAAAAAAGGAGAGGAAAAAAAGACAAAAAATTTGTTAATTAGTGAAAAATTCCCAGGAACCCAATTATCGAAACGGCATTTCAAAATATTTAATCCCCGCGACGCTATTAAAAAAACAAATTATAAACAAATTTGAATAATTTTCAAATGCCATTTTAGGGGGAATTTTAATTGAAATTTGAATTTATCAATACATTTATCGAAAACAAACATAAAAATAAAAATAATAATATTTAACACAGGTTAATATTTCTTTGGCAACAACCGCGTTTTTGCAATTGAAAATAGAGTAATATTTAACGGATAACATAGCGCAACTTATTCTGTAAAATAAGATCTTTTATAGTGCTTATTTAAAACGCTAAAAATAATTTTTTGTAAATTTGTTTTTAAAGTTTTATGTATAATTATTTAAATAAATAGGGGGCCAAATTTAATTTAGTAAGTACTATATGAAAGACTCACCCTTTACCTTTAAAGAAAACAATCCTATAGTCCTTCGTTAGTAATTTAATGACCAAAGCATTTAAAAAAGTAATTTTTATGCAAAAATGACCCTTTTTAATTATGTAAATAATGGCCCCCTTGTATGATTTGGATACTTTCTTGAAAATATCTTTTCTACCCACCTAAACTTTGATATAAAATTTGTTTCAATCTGTACGAATTTACATTTTGATTTACATGTAGTGTAATTTTATTTTACTAGACTATATGTGTTTGACTATTTTTGTTGACACCTTGCCTGATGTGATAGAGCAGAAGGTACTGGGTTTTTTTTCTGTGGTGGTGGGAAGACCAATTTCAGGGCTTTCTTATGGAGTTTTTGGTTTAAAATTTTGTTAATTGTTTGTTAGCTGTAGCCATTGTTTACTGATGTTTGCTTAATGATGTTCAGTTCTATCTTGAAGTTATTCTTTGACATTGGAATTATGTATCATGCTATGGTAGGCTGCTAATTTAGGTTGGGTAAGATGGGATGATGAATTGTGTATACATATTTGTGTCAGCATGGGTAGGTTTATGAAATACGAAGAACTCATGTTTGTTTTACAGTCTGGTAATTTTAAATCTAGAACATTTATGGACTGATTCAGAACAAGAATAAGCCGGACAAGCACCGTTTAAAGATTTGGCTGATTGTAGTTCGGCATACACAGCCAATATGCATAATTTAGGTAAGCTATCGTATAAAAAAATGCCATATTATAAAATTTATACTTTTAGGTAAAGAAAGAAACAAACCTGAGAAAGAACAAAGGGTAGTGACGGACTTGGCAGGATACTAAATAGCTACTGATAACTCTTTTTACCAGTATTGAATAAAAATATAACCTTGTTTGTCACATTGTGCAAAAAGATACCTTATATTTCGAAAAAACAGCTGCCAGAAAAGTTGAGAATGATTGTGCAAGCATGTTTTTGCTTTTATGGAAATTAAACCTTGGTTTCTTACATCCCAAAGAAAAATGTAGCAATTATACTTTTATCAAAAGAACATGATAAAATAAGTGGAGAAGGAAAAGATTATAAACCGTATATTATATTACACTATCGTAGAGTAAAGGGTGCAGTGAATTCAACAGATAAAATACAAAAGAGTTCATGAAACACACAAAAAGTAACCGGTAGCCGATGGCCATATTTTGGAATATTTTTGAATAGAATATTTTTTTCATATTCTAGACATTTGGACGCCTATAAACTTTGGTTGCTGAAAAATCCAGATTGGAGAATTAATCGTTTAGGTAAGAGAAAATTGTTTTTATTGGAGTTGAGCCAAAAATTAATTAGGAAAAATATAATTTGTAGATATTAAAATTACAAGTCATTATATTCCAATGTAAAGCACTTCATGTTAACTATTTTGCCAGAATTAAACGTAAGGAATGAACAGCTTGTTCCCGTTATTGCCAAACAGCATTATACTAATTCGTTGCAAAGTTATTGCATGTTTTTTTTTATTTAGCTTAATGCTTCGACAACTAATGGTCATTTGGCATGGCACAGTTGATTTTTACAATCACATACCTAGTGTAATGTGTAGGATGTGTGTTGAATAAATGTCTTGTTACTTAGCAAAGTCGAGGTCAGTGTCTTTGCAAAGCGACGCTAATTGAATCCGAACTTCTGCGGTCCCTCCGGTGAATATCATTTCCACAAGGATAGAAACTATTTTCATTTAATAATTTTTAATGCATGAACAATTCTCTAAGAGAATGTATTGCATGATTTATTGCGTATTTATCTATAAATATCTTTGATATTTAAGAGACTTTAGCAGAGCAACCATAGTATTAATTCTTCTAATCGAAAATGGACAATTTCGCTACAGAAATTAATATACGTGAGACCATATACCTTTTTTTCACTTTTTATTAAATGTACGGAAGTGATTGTACGTAGTGGTAATATTATCACTTATAATTACAATAATACCTCTAAAATTACGGATTTGTATTCCGAGTGACACTTTGACAGTTTGAATTTCCCTACCCGAAGGGGATAAAAATGATGCCAAATGTCACCACGGCAATGAAAATCGGTAAATTTAAAAGCTCGAGTGTAATTCGGTACGATTATTTCATGATAAACCGTGTATTTTTAAATCATTTCAACTAATATTTTAATTGATATCTTCGTCTGAATATTTGCTAAACCTGTTCATGGTTGATGGTGTTGACTTTGATAAGTTGTAAAACATTAATTGTGATTAATGCCTATTTAATTTTAAATTTGCGCAGCAACGAAGTCATCTGACGTGCTACATGACGACAGGAAATTATCCAAAAAAAAATTATCAGTAGAAATTGCACGAGAGCTCTAAAATTATCGATTTGTTTCCCGAGTGACTCTTTGACAGATTTAATTTCAGGACCCGAATGGGAGTGAAATTATGTCAAAGTGTCACGAGGGCAACAAGTCGATAATAATTTTAGAGATCGAGTGTAATTCGTTGAGATTATTTCATGCATAAAACTGTTTTAAATCATTTTAACTAATGTTTTATTGATTACTTAGCCTGAATATTTGCTAAACCTGTTTCTTGGTGTTCTCTGTGACAAGTTGTAAAACATTAATTGTCATTAGTGTCACTGAATGTTCATGTTTACGTAGTAACGGAGGGCATCTGACGTAATGCTTGACGACGGGATATTATCACAAATTATGGGCATTAATATCACAAGAAATTACCTACACTCAGAGAAAAAGAACTCCTCACTTTATGAGAAACTCCAAAGGTAAAATAATTCTCGACTTGGATGAAAAAAAGGAAGAATGGACTAACTATATAAAAGAGCTCTTCCTGGATACGAGGCCACCACTTAACACCACAAAGTATGCGAATACTGGTCCTAGTATTTTAAAAGCGGAAGTAGAGAAAGCCATCAACCAGAGCAAAAATGGGAAATCTCCAGGCCCTGACCAAATACCATCAGACTGGCTCAAACTTCTGGATGACGACAATGTCTCACAACTAACAAATATTTATAACCATATATACGAGACTGGCATGATGCCACAGATATGGTTAGAGTCTACATTTATTCCACTCCCAAAAAAGCCTAATACATCATCATGTAAAGACTTTAGACTAATTAGTCTCATGAGCCACTCTCTCAAGCTACTTCTTAAGATAATTCTTAATAGAATCAAGCAGAAATGTGAAGAGACAATGGGAAACAAACAATTCGGTTTCAGAGAAGGATTGGGAACAAGGGAAGCTTTGTTCTCAATGTTAACATTACTTCAACGATCATGGGAAGTACAGAAACCAATTTACGTCTGCTTTATAGATTTTGAGAAGGCGTTTGATAGAGTTCAACATAATAGGTTGTTTGAATATCTAGAAATGATTGGAATAGACGATAAAGATCTGAGACTTTTACATCATCTATATTGGTATCAAGAAGCTTCTATTCTGGTAGACGGCAAAGAAACAGACAAAATTTGCATTCAAATAGGTGTCAGACAGGGTTGTGTGTTATCCCCAACTTTGTTTAACGTATACTCAGAAATAATTTTTAATGAAGCCTTGGAAGGACAATGTGGAGTTCGAATCGGGGGAGAAACTATTAACAACATCAGATATGCAGACGACACCGCGATCATGGCTGAAAATATCGAAGATCTTCAATTCCTTATAGATCGAGTCACCAGGGAATGCTCCAATAACGGACTTAACATAAATGCAACAAAGACAAAGTTACTTGTGGTTAGTAAACAAGACGTCGGCCCTATGCAACTAATTGTCAATGATGAATCAATAACAAAAGTTAACCATTTTAAATACCTAGGATGTTGGATAAACGAGACACTAAATCCGGATGAAGAAATTAAAACTCGTATAGAAATTGCAAGAGGAGCATTTATGAAACTTAGATCTATTCTGAGCAACTCTCAGCTGAACTTACAACTAAGAATCAAGTTCCTAAAATGTTACGTGTATCCTGTATTACTATATGGATGTGAAACCTGGATCATGAAGGTTAACATGATGAACAAATTAGAAGCCTTTGAGATGTGGTCGTATCGTAGAATGCTCAGAATATCTTGGGTTCAACGCATTTCAAACAGAGAAGTCTTAAACAGAGTAGGTCAAGGCGAAGGTGACTTAATGAAGATGATAAAAAAGAGAAAACTTGAATATCTGGGGCATATAATGAGAGGTAGCAGATACAGGATGCTGCAGTTAATACTCAATGGAAAGATCGACGGAAAAAGAGGAATTGGTCGAAAAAAATATTCATGGCTCCGAAACCTTCGTCAATGGACTGGCTTATCAGCAGATCAATTGTTACATGCCGCACAAGATCGAGAACGATATCGGCAAATTGTTATGGAGGCTACCCACGCCTAAAAATTTGGGCACGGTACTTAAAGAAGAAGAATATCACAAGAGAGTGAGAATAAATTGTCAATAATGCGACAATTTTTCGAAAACTTTTTTTCTGGCAATATACACGAGAGCCCGCAAGGCTCAAGTGGCTATTTCCCAATGGCAACAAGTTTTAGAAAAAGTGGAGCATTATTTTCTTATTTATTCTTACTCTCGTGTGATATTCGTAAGGTTATTTTTTAATACTTACATATAAAATTCAAGTCTTTGAATAAAAACATTCAGTGGCATTGATCTCAATTAATGTGTCACACATTTTTCAACTTGTCAAAGTGAACAGCACAGTTTAGCAAATATTTAGACAAAGATATTAATAAAATATTAGGTAATATTATTTATAAATACAGTTTTATTCATGAAAAAATCTTACCCCACGATGGGAAGTTAAAATGAATAAAAAATAATCGCTGTAATTTTTATTTCTGTATCTTTCTATTGGTCAGAATATCCTATGAATGAAATAATGATGAAAACAGCTTAATACATTAATCAACCAAGACGTTGACCTTAGTGCACAATTATTTTTCAGCTTCCACCTCAACAAATCAACTCCTCCGGTCTAATTATATTCAGTTTAACTGAATTTTCGTTACCTAATGAAGTATTCTACAATTCTTTTGTGACAGTTTCTGAGTAAGTTTCTGAGCGAGAAAGCCTGATGGAAATTCGAGCTGTGTAGGGAGATTTTTTAAAGATTGGATAAAATTAGTTTATCTAGTTAGGTAGTTAATTTTTACTCAATTCAGTTTATCTAGTTAGTTAATCTCTTTTTTTTTGTTAATAATTAAATATAGTTGTATCCTCATGTTTAAAGTATTAGTTTTTAAATAAGGACAAACACTATCTAAAGGCAGAGTAAGGCTTTTATTTTGTTAAAAAATGGGAAATATAAAAAGAACAATAATTTCACGTTTTAATCTTATACAAAAATTTACACTTATAGCCAAAATAGCACTGCAAATAGAAGTTTAACAACATTAAAAGATTAGATATACATATCTGTCCGGATAGACCTGGCACCTAAGTCGTATCAAACGAATGGAAAAAGAAGATATATATATACAAACAGAAAAGCAACCACCATTACAACTTCAATAGATCTACATGTATAAAAGTAAACACTACTATGACTCATTTAGAAAGTTGGGATAGAAAAATGCAAAGAGCAATGTATGGAGGTGTGAAAATAGAAGGTCAGTCGAGAAGAGGAACCAATCAATAATTGAAAGAACTCTATAAAGAGCCAACGATAGCGACGACGATCAAAGCACAGAGAATACGATATTTGGTGTACATAGAAAGAATGGGAAGTAAAAAAATGCCAAAAATTGGTACTATCACGAAGACCAATACAAAAGAGAAGGAAAGGCAGGCCAAGAAAAAGATGTAAGGACAGTGTGTATGAAGACCTGAAGAAAAGTATTATTGGGAACTGGAAAGAACTAGCATTTGACAGAAGAAGGTGGAGGGAGGTGGTAAAAGAGTGTAGGAAACTTTTTAAACAAAAACTTATACAGTCGAACCCGCTTATTCGAATACCTGTTAAAGGAATATCCCGCTTTAAGGAATAGAACTTTGAGGTCCCGAAACGTTTATCCAAGCCACCAATGATCGGTTATTAGAATACCCTGGTTAGAAGAATACTTTTGCTTGGCACGAAGGCTATTCCAATAAGCGGATTCGACTGTATTATGTAAGAGATTATAAAGGAATATGTAAGATTACTTGTGGCATGAATCAATCGACAAATAGGTAGGAGAGGAAGAGGACTTTTTGCTTTCAGTTAAGGTTCTGGGAAAGTAAAAACTCTCTTTTGAGTATATAGATTATTAGCATAAAACATGGACAATAGGTTGAAACTATTATTCTTCCGTAGGATTTGAAGCTTCAGCGAAACGTCAAGTTAACTGTATGTTCCGTAGAAATACAAAAAAATGTTTTATATTATTACAGATAAATTTCCGCCAAAATTAAATGTTCATATTATGACTTTAAACAAGAAATATTTTTTAATATGATATATGATATCCATTACTCATTTTTATACTATTATGTATTATTTAAATAGATAGAAATTTAGGACGATTGATATGAATGGAGAGAAGGGAAACGGTTCAGAAACTAATCACAGTAGAACTTAATCAAGTAAAAGTAAGATTCACAGGTACTTACACAGTTCTAAAAACCAATTAACCTCCCTACACTTCTGACGTTTTAACAAACAATAAGTTGGAGGATCTTTAAAGTAGAAATGTGTTTGGGAGATCGCCAAAAGAATGAGCGTGAAAATTTATAAATATAGATTTTTGTAATTGGGCTAAGCACGCAAGATAGCACGTCCAGTTTTCGAGCTCTATTAGTTCGTGGAAATATTGACAGGATGTTTAGAGATATACCGGGTGTTTGGTGACGAATGGATCATAGCTTAACGTCGGATTTCTGAGCTTAAAATAGGTCTATTTAAGCTAATTTACCTTAGTACGAAAGTTGATAATAACCGAAATACAGGAGTCAAAATTAAACTTTTATTTTATTTATTTTTGAATATTTTCTCAAGAGCATGGGATACAAACACAAAATTTGGCAAGTCGGAGTTTTTTGGAACGAGAAACGTAAATTCCGTTTTTAAATTACCGACAAACGAAGACAGGAGATTCCTCAGGTAAATTTAAGATAATTTAACCCAATTCACTTAGTCCGAAAATGCTTCTTAAGGGAGCTAGAGCTCTTTGAAGATGGCGTCTTGTAATTAGTTTTTCTTAAATACCTCCAGAACGCTTCTATTTAAAAAAACAAAAATTGGTACGCGTATTTATCTTCAAGAGATAAATCTAATCAATACATTGCAAATTTCTAGTACCGATCATAGGCGTCCGTTTTGGGTAGGGCAACGGTTATTTTATCGCATAACTTTTTTATCTTTAACTTTTATGCATTTCTGACACTGTATTATTAAATTGTTAAGTATTCTAGTACTAAAAGGTACTCTTGTTTTAAATCGGTAGGACACACCGTTTTTTAGAAAAATCGATTTGAAAATTTTTCACTTTCTGAATAACAAAAAAAAAATTTAAAAAAAAACTGTTTAGAAAGACGAAAACTGGTACATTTATTTATATTCCAGAGATAAATCGATTTAATTAATTGCGAATTTCTAGTACTGGTCATAGGCGTCCGTTTTGGGTAGGTCAAAAGTTATTTTATAGCATAATGTTTTTGTCTTGAATTTTCGAGCATTTTTGACACTAGATTATTAAATTATGAGGTATTCGAGTACTAAAAGTTACTCTTACTTTATGTTGGTAAAATACTTCGTTTTTTGTTGAAAAGTTCTTTCAATTTTTTTTTCAAATTCCAAAAACGAAAAACTTTCAAATCGATTTTTCTAGAAAACGGTGCATCCTACCGACTTAAAGCAAGAGTACCTTTTAGTACTAGAATACCTCACAATTTAATAATCCGGTGTCAAAAATGCATAAAAGTTAAGGACAAAAAAGTTATACGATAAAATACCCGTTGCTCTACCCAAAACGGACGCCTATGACCGGTACTAGAAATTTGCAATCGATGGAATCGATTCATCTCTGAAAAGTAAATATGCATACCAATTTTCGTTTCTCTCAATAGAAGCCTTCTAGAGGTATTTAAGAAAAACTAATTTCATGACGCCATCTTCAAAGAGCTCTAGCTCCCTTCAGAAGCATTTTCGAACTAGGTGAATTGGGTTAAATTGCCTTAAAATTATCTGAGGAATCTCCTGTCTTCGTTTGTCGGTAGAGTTTCTGGACACCCTGTATAAGCCACATATGTCTTTCAACGCTCATTTAATACGTTCAGTATTTTTTATCCCTCACTCTACATAATTTTGAAATCAAAACTTTTATTCCACTATTATTATTTTTACTTAAAAAAGGTATACTACATTAATCTCACCAACCTGAAACGTTTTCGAGATAAACGAAATTTAAATATACGATGCAAAATTCAATTTTTTGCATTTCATTACAGTTACTAAAAACCATTTGACATATCCTTGTCATACTTGGCAGCAAGTGTAGGTACTGCACACCCTACCAAAATATGTTATACTATGTTTCTGGCTACTACCAGTGGCGTACGACGGGGGAAAGTGAATGGTTGACCCTTCCCAAATTCTACGCCACTGGCGGAATTGCTATTTTAGTACCAGCTTTCTATTATTCAATACTCCCTATGTAAATAATATAGTTTCATTCGTAACGATAAGTCATTAGTTTTCGAGATATTTGCAGTTAAAAATGAAATGGCACAGTTATTTTGATTAATGTTGCCACTTTGTTGCTAATTTCAAATATTTCGAAAACTAATGACTTTATAGTTACGAATGAAGAGTATAACATTTACAAACAAAGTATTGAAGAAATTGTGCTAAAATAGCAGTTCCGTCAGTGGCGTAGAATTTGGGAAGGGTCAACCATTTACTTTCCCCTGTCGTACGCCTCTGGTAGTAGCTAAAAACGTTTATTTAACCGGGTGTATAGGGTGTAAAATACCTACACTTTCTGTCAGGTATTACACGAATTGTCAAATAGTTTTTAAGTACCTATGAGTTTTTTCAAATAATATAAATATTCTTTATTTAAAACTTTAATACGTTAATTTTAAACTTAGTACCCGGTACTTTGAAATTATTTGACATATTATCCTTATGATACTCGAGCTGTACACCCTACTAAATTATGTTAAACCATCGTTTTTTGTTACTACCTGAGGTGTACGACAGGGGAAAGTGAATGGTTGACCATCCCCAAATTCTACGCCACTGACGGAACTGCTATTTTAACATAATTTTTAGATTCGCCAATACTTTGTATGTAAATAATTTACTCTTTTTCGTAACGGTAAAGTCATTAGTTCTCGAGATATTTGAAGTTAAAATGAAACGGCACACTTATTTTGAATAATGTATATTATGCCACTTCGTTTTTAATTGCACATATCTCGAAAACTAATGACTTTATCGTTACGAATGAAAAGTATATTATTTGTATTAAAAGTATTGGAGAATCCAAAAATTACAATACAATAGCAATTCCGCCAGTGGCATATAATTTGGGGAAGGGTCAACCATTTACTTTCCCTCGTCGTACGCCAATGGTAGTAGCCAGAAACGTTTTTTAACATAATTTAGTAGGGCATACAGTGCCTACACTTGTTGCCAAGTATGACAAGGATATGTCAAATGGTTTTTAGTAACTACAATTAAATGCAAAAAAATTGAATTTTGCATCGTAGATTTAAAATGCGCTTATCTAAAAAACGGTAGAGTTTAGCGAAATTATAATAGTGGGATAAAAGTTTTAATCTTAAAATTATGTAGAGTGGAGGATAAAAAAAATTGAGCTTATTTAATGAGTGCTGAAAGACGTATATGATAATCGCGAAATAATACGCTCTGGGTAATATATCATTTTTGATGGGGCATTTAGGTTTCCCGTCCCAAAGAACTCCCACTAACCAAATTTCGTGTTGTAACCCATGCCTGTCAGGAAATATTAAAAAAAGTAAAAGTTTTTTTGACACCCTGTATTTCGGTTATTATCAATTTTCGTACTAAGGTAAATTAGCTTAAATCGACCCATTTTAAGCACAGAAATCTAAGGATAAGCTATGGCCCATTTATTACCAAACACCGTGTATACAGTGAGGAGCAAAATTGTGGAATAAATTCATGTTTTCGAGAAGGGACAATTTTGGAGGTAAATCCCGAAGCAGGTCGATTTTTATTTTTAAATTGTGATTTTTTGGCCTATGTATCATACCAGTGACGTTATCCATCTGGGCGTGATGAGTTAATCGATGATTTTTTTAATGAGAATAGGGGTAGTGTGCTACCTCATTTGAAAGATTATTTAATTATTTATTCAGTAATAAAAACAATACCATAATTATTTATACAGGAGGCCAAAAAAATAATTTTTGTAATAAATTAATTGATAACAAGAACTATGTAATTTATTTAATTCAAAATACATTTTAGTGGTGTCAGGAAATAGAAAAAAATGTTTATTTTGCAACCCACCTGCAACCCACCTGCCTCTTGGCAGTAATTGAAACGATGACGAGATTATTATTAAACAGTGTTGATTATTTCTTGAGTTATATTACAAATCTTCTCAAATGAATTGAGTTGCTAGATACTGTCCGTAATGTGGAGCAATTCACGTGTCGTGGGGAGGCCTATAATGCCTTTTTTTATATGTAGGAATAGTATTATAAATATAATTTTCAATTTGACATAATAACGTAAACATACTATAATTGTATAACATTTAAAGGGTTTTCACCCACATATCACGGTGGATCAGCATGTAAAAAACCTACAAACAGCAATGATGATGAATTTTTTTTTTCGAATACGTTCTGTACTATAGTTTAAAAATTTCTGTAATATAGTTTCTGGTCCTAAAATATACCTTTATAAAGGATTTTAGTATTTTTTATTAAGTTATAAATTTTTGACATCAGCGAGCGGCATAAAAATATATTTTATCCCATTGGATAAAATGTGGCGTGTTAGCAACTGACAAGAAGTGGAAAACTATGACATTTCGTGACATTTATACAAAAAAAATATATTGAAAAAAATGAACACAAATTTCATATAATAAATAAAACAGCTAAAAAATCGACATCTTTATTGTAATTTGTGAAATTTCAGAGAAGAATATAAAACTTTTATAATACTCGTATATTCTTAAATACTTCTTTGGTCGTAGTCGTTTTATCGAAAGTTATCTTAGTTATAATTGTTGTAAAGATTATTTCTTACCTAAAAAATTTTTCTATTTTAATTTCAATAATTATGATATCAAAAGAAATAGGGGCAATTTGAAAATGAACGTGATGTATGGATATACGGCATAAAAATCCATGAAGATAGAATATTGTGTTTATCCGATTTTATTTATTTATTACTATACGTAAAAGTTACCACACATTCTGGGGTCAAAAATATTTCGGTTGAACCTAACTTACCTTAGTACAATATAATGTGCTCATAAAAAAGTTACAGCTCTTTAAAATTACAAAAGAAAAATCGATTTTTTTCAATATACCGAAAACCATTAAAGCTTTTTTATTGAAAATGGACATGTATCATTCTTATGGCAGGAATATCTTAAAACAAAATTATTATAGTAAAATTTATCCACCCCATAAAATTTTATGGTGGTTTTGTTCCCTTAAACCCCCTAAACTTTTGTGTACCTTCCAATTAATTCATTATTGTAGTACCATCAGTTAAACACAAGGTTTTAAAATATTTTTTGCCTTTTAGTATTTTTTCGATAAGCCAGATTTTATCGAGATGCCGCTTCTTTTTTAATATATTTACATAAACATTTTATGGGGGTTTTATTCCTTTAAACCCCCCAAATATTTGTGTACGTTCCAACTAAACTATTATTGTGGTACCATTAGTAGTTAAACACAGTGTTTTTAAAACTTTTTTGTCTCTTAGTCTTGTTTTGATAAGTCACCTTTTATCGAGATGTGGCTTCTTTTTCAAAATATACCTAAAAATGTAAGTTCTAAATAAATTTTCAGATAATTAACGGGTGTCTATGTATAATCGTACTTAACCATATATGTAAACAAAAATAATGTGGTGGATTCGACAAATATTCAAAATATCCCGATAAACACTGGCTTATCAAAAAAGTACTGAGAAGCAAAAAAGTTTTAAAAACATTGTGTTTAACTTATGTTGCCACAAAAATAATTTAATTGTAACGTACACAAAAGTTTGGGGTGGTTTAAGGCAACAACCCCCCACCCATAAGATTTTTATGAGGTGCACAAATTTAATTTTAATTTTTTTTAAGGTCTGGCTGCCATAAAAATTCCCCATGTCAATTTTCAATCAAAAATCTCAATAGAAAGGAAAAAAGACTTTTCGATATAAGAAAAAAAAAACGATTTTCATTTTGTAATTTCAAAGGGTTGTAACTTTTTTTGTGTGCACTATTGTATATAGGTAAGGCAGGTTCAATCAAGCTATTTTTACCCCAGAATCTGTGGCGTAATTTATGACCAATATTTTCGATACACCCTGTATATTATTTAGAGTGTTTATCTTTTAGATGGAAAAGGTTTAAAATGGCAATTTTTGAATTTTAGTTAGATCATTTTTGTTACTTTGTAAATTACAAAATAAGGCTAAAATTTTTAAAATCCAAAATTTGCTATAACTTTTTCAAAAATAAACGTAAGACTTTGATGTAACATGAATAGTTGAGTCAAGTAGTCCTTATAATGTACAAAAAATTTCAAGACGATTCTCTAATCAGTTTACAGTATATTCAATTTGTTTATCCGTCAGAGCTCTTTTTGCAATGTTATTGCTCAGAAAATAATAATGATACAGGAATTCTGAGGAAACGACATGAAAAAAGAAGATTTTCAACGCATTTGATAAACCAATAAAAAGGTCATTTTTATTATTGCAAAAAGATTTAACTAAAGTAGAGGCTTTTTGGCCTATGAATAATTTAAGTAACTTTGTTAATTTTGACTCTAGACTAAATTTACTTTGGTATTTGAAAAGCTGGTATTTTTACACGAATTTCCATAGAAGAAAAATTAGGGTCAGCATGTACTTATACAATACGTCTAGTTTCTGATTAGGGACAGACAACTAAAGGAAGCACTAAAATCAGCAACATTGCTTATGAAAATGAGTTGCATTTCCACTGTAGAATCGACGAATGATTGAATAAATCGACGCGATTCTGGTGTGGGAAGAGGAGAAGCAGTGTTGCCATGTATTGGCTGTACTCCAATGCCTAATTTAAAACAACACACGGTATACAAATTCAATGTGTAAATACAAATTATAGACATCTATAGATCTGTTTTAGAACATCTTGCATATATCATACACATTTCTCTGTGAATATTTATAGACAGGGCTTATAGGAAACATAAATTTATTTTTAAACATAGCACCTGTGGAGTTGAAACTTTTTGCATTTTGTCCGGAATGACACCAGGAAAAAATTATATAACAGAAAAATGGGTGGAAATACATAATTGTTTTACAATGCATAAAATGCATCCAAAAGTGAATTAATATATAAAAATACATTAAGGACAGATTTTACTAGTCAGGGGTTTTTGGAATTTTTGGACGTTTTTGGTTTTTGAGGAATATGTCATCAGAACCTACCCCAGGAGCACCTGGTGCCAGAGTTACTGCTACGGCACGTCAACTGAAGTAACGAGAGTTTCCGGTACTAAATTTATGTATAGAGGGTTTTTGGGAAGATTGCTAAACACGAAAACGTCATCAGAACCGACTCCCGGAGGACATGTTGCTCAGGGTCACTGCTAAGGCGCATAATGTGACATAAATAGTAACGACTAAATATGACATCAGTATCATCATGCTATATAAGTCATCTTCTGGAAGTTCAAGGCTTTCCGACAGCAAATGGATGCAAACAGAGTACTGTCCGGTATAAAAAATAGCCTCAAGTAAACACTACCCAATAATCTGTTTGTAGTGGGAAAATTTTTTAAAACGACATTTTTAAAAATGAGGTCATTCTTCTGTAATGATAACTTGGAACTTCAAGTTCGGAAGCGCATAATTAAATGCTACATTTGGTCAGTCCTCTTGTATGGTGTCGAAGCATGGACATTAAAAATATCCACCATTAACCGTTTGGGGGCCTCTGAAATGTGGCTGCACAGACGTTTACTGAAAATACCATGGACGGCTATGCTGACAAATGTGGCAGTCCTTAAGAGAGCAAATGCTACCCGCGAGCTGCTTGATAACATCGAATATAGAAAGATGTCCTACTTTGGACACGTAGTAAGGGGAGACTGGTATAATATTCTTCAACTTATTATAATGGGTAAAATCGAAGGACGCAGACGAATTGGAAGAAAGCAGGCCTCTTGGTTGAAGAATATCCGGGAGTAGACAGGAATAAAGAAAGCAGAACAACTATTTAGAATAGCTCGAGACAGAGACAGTTTCGCCATGTTAATCGCCAACGTCAAGGGGACCTGATAGGGCACGTTAAGAAGAGGAAGTGCGAAAATCTCTGAAATTCTAGTAGATAACGTGCCCTAGCTGTAAGTTTGAGCACCTGGCGATAGGGGGCTCGATTCTGATGGCGTATTAGTATTCAAAAACACTAAAAACCACGAAGTAATATATTTACATAAATTTAGTGTTGAAACTCCTCGAGACTCTAGAAGACAACGTGCTTATCAGTGGCCTTGGGCACCAGATGCACCGGGGCGCACTGATGGCGTATTCATGTTCATAGACCCCAAAAGTCCACGAGTAACCTGTTTGCATGAATTTAGTTCCGGAAATCGTCAAAACTTCAGATGTCATCCCATAGAGTAATCCTGGGCAACAGGTGGTCCAGGGGGTCGGTTCTTTTGGCATATTCATATTAAGTGACCCCAAAAGCCCCCTAGCAACAAAATCTGGCCCTTATTATACTAATTTTGACATGTTTATGCACTTTTGGATGCATTTTATGCACTGTACCTAAATGAAATTGTGCATTTCCGCTCATTTTTATATTATAAAGTTTTTTTCCTGACGTCACCCCGTACACAATGCAGAAAGTCTATAGATTCTGTATTTAAAAATCGATTTATTCCTGTGTTTTTTGTTCTAAATGCCCTGGTCTACTAGTTCATTTTGTAATAAACTTTTATCTCTACAATCACCATTACTGATTTCGCAAATATTACCTCCTGCAGAATCACAAAACGAGTAAGCGATATCTATGCGTATTACATTTTCGTCACGTTCACCCCAAATCAACCCTTTGTCGAGTTCACTTACACGTATCTGCCGTAAAGAGTATTCGGTTGGAATGTACTCTAACAAGTGCGAGGGCCAATAGTGTGGATACCAATAACGGTGCCTAGTTGGTTCGTAGAGATCTTGATTGTCGAGGGTACTGTAGTCTATATAAAATCTAGTCGCCGGCGCCAGCAAATAGTTATATCTGCTGCCGTAAGACGTGTCATATCGCAATTTTAACATGTTCCTAGAAAGTTAACGGTAGAAAATGAGTTTGTCAACTTACAGTGTATATGTACAGTGTTTGTTAAGCATATGTGGTCTGAGAAAAATATTTCCAGTATCGATTACTAAGAAAAGATATTTCCCAAAGAGTTGAAATTCGTTTAGTACATGTTACAGTTCAAGTTGATTATCCAGTTGGAGTTGACTTTCCCTAGTTCGAGTCGACTCAAACAGCTGGTTTTAGTAAAAGTTGATTATAACTATAAAATGAAGATTTTTATTCAACATTTACTAGTAAAAGTAGACTCCAACTAGTTAAAATATACTCTTCCCAATGCCAATGCCATTTAGTAAAAGTTGATTCACACAAACAACCGATTCTAGAAATTAAATGTTACTGTATATTATGTTCAAATCGTGATATTTATAGTCCAGGCTGTGTCGTCGCCCCCATTAGGTAAATTATTCCAGTTCGATTTTTTGCACAAACTTACTCAAAAAGAGGTCCTTATAACGAATCCACAGGGTGTCAGGTGGTTCCGTAATCGAAAAATTGTTTAAACAATTTTTTTAAACAAATTCACAAAAAAATTCACTTCGGACATTTTTTTACATCAGTAATTTGGGTCATTCCGAGCAAAAGTTTGAAAAATGCGAAAATGGCCATTTTCAAGGCTTAATAACTCAGTTAAAAATTATTATTATGAAAGTCAGAAAGTCACCAAATCAAATTTTAAAGGCTCCCCTACAAGGTACTGAAGAAATATTTGTCATTATTGTATTACTAAGCTGTTATTTTTAATTATTAACTATGAGCGCTAGGAGCGTATTGAGGCGGCTGTCAATGTGAGTGCGACTGAGATGAACCATTGGACGGTCGGAATGGAGGATCTTACTCGCACTCACATTGACGGCCGCCTCAATACGCTTTTAGCGCTCATTGCTGATAATTAAAAATAATTAATCGAGTTATTAAGCCTTATAAATGGTCATTTCGCATTTTTCAAATTTTTAATCGCGTATAACTCGAAAACTATCAATTTTAGAGAAAAATCACAAGAGACCTTTTTTCCAAAAAGTACCAAAGAGACCAAAAAGTACTTCACGCACAGTTTCATACAATATTTTATCTATCAAAAAACAAATAAAAAAACTGCAACTCTTCGTCACTGTAATACATGCCTATTTTACAATTTTTTAGAACTTTGACATTTAAAAATTCAAACTTCTCACAAACCACAAAACTTTTTTTGTAATTTATTGCTCACATGTCATTACCATGACAAGTCGAAAGTTAAGGATATTTGATTATATGAAAGTGTGCTAAAAAACAGTGCGAAAAATAAATCCCAGTTAAAATACAATATTACTTCAGGCACACTTTAAACCCTTCATGTACTGCTATCTATAAAATATTTACAATTTTCAAGCAATAAAACTTATACATAATATGAGGTAGAGTAGATAAGAATTATTTTTGTGAATTTGGTTAACAAAAATTGCGTAAACAATTTTTCGACCGCGGTACCGCCTGACACTGTGTATTTGTTATAAGGATGTATTTGTTTGAGTAAGTTTGTGCAAAAGAATCGAATCAGTATAATTTACCTAACGGGGGCGACGTTAAAGCCTGGACTAATAAGTTGTTGAAACGGTCAAAAGAAAGAGACGCACACTCATCAAAAATGCATGTGAGATTATACTCGTATAAATTGTATAATCTAATTTTACTAACAAGAGTTAGGAAGAGTCAACTTCAACTAGTAAAAGTTGATTTAAATTTTTCAAATCAACTTTTTTACTGCTCGTTTCAGTTGGAGTTGACTCGAACTAGGAAAAGTCAACTCTAACTAAGAATCAACTTGAACTGTAACACATACATTACATGCATACATAAGTAAACTGCTCGTCAAAAGTTAGGGATATAGAAAATTATAGTTGATTTTCATAGTTGATTTTTTCGCTATTTTTTCGGATTCCGTTATTTTTTATTTTAGATTTTTCTTTAGAATTTACACAATTGTGAAAAGGTTTACTTAAACTTATTTTTTGTACTTATACCGGGTGGAAGAAAAGAAATGTTTTTCTTATGTTAAGTTTGAGACACCCTGTAGGGAAAACGAGGTACAAAATATGAGTATACATCAAAATCGTATTGTAGTCTTATGTTTTGTGAACATGTTGTTGTTTGAATATACCTGATATCTTTAGAAACAAAAAAAATAGACGGTTTTGTAATTTAACATGTGTTTTAACCGAAACAAAAGTTTGAGACACCTTCTAGGGAGAAAAAAGCACAAAGGTGAGTATACCTCAATACTATGGTGTAGTCTCGTATTTTTTGAATATTTTATTTTTTTAATTTTTCTGATATATTTAATGACAAAGAAACTAGACGGCATTACTCTTTAATATGTGTTTCTATGTTTCACATGTGTGATGTGATGCATGTCGTCAGTGAAAACACATATTAAAGAGTAATACCATCTACTTTCTTTGTTATTAAAGATATTAGAGAAATTAAAAAAATAAAATATTCACAAAATATGAGACTACAACATAATATCGAGGTATAATCACCTTTGTGCTTTTTTCTCCCTCAAGGTGTCTCAAACTTTTGTTTCGGTTAAAACACATTTTAAATTACACAACCGCCTATTTTTTTTGTTTCTAAAGGTATCAGGGACATTCAAAAAACAAAATGTTCACAAAACATAGAAGACAATACGATTTCGATGTATACTCACATTTGTACCTCGTCTTCCCTACAGGGCGTCTCAAACTTAACATAAGAAAAACATTTCTTTTTTTTGTGTGTAACTGTGTAAATACTAAAGAAAAATCTAAAATAATAAAAAAAATTAGCGGAATCCATTAATCTGTTTACGAAAAAATCTACTATGAAAATTCAGCAGAATTTTCTATATCACTAACTTTGACGAGCAATTTAGTTCAAATAAACGAATAATAATTTATTATAGCATATCAATAATAAAAAACCAAATTTAAAAACGAATAGATACTGGGGCGGTCCTATAAATACTTAGCCTACAAAAAGAAAAACGGAAATTTTTGAAAAGGAGTGAATTATTTCTGAAAATAGTCTCATTTAACTAAATATATTTGACAAACTGATGCTCCAACTTCTTAACCATCCGAAAAACATGATTTCTCGAGGCTGTAATGTAGGCTTCCGTGGCAGCCATGAACTTCTTAAGCAGGAATCATATTATCATGCCCGCACCACAGTATATAGAGGAACCTCTATATACTGTGCCCGCACCGTTCCAGCACGTAGCGTAGTCTCCAAAAACCTGATTTTACAAAGAGTTGTCTGATACTATACGCTCCGGACAGTATGATTAATTGTTCATATTTAAAACCACTAAAATCTATATTTTTCGGAAACGAAACGATACGTGCCGGAAAGTTACGGGCATGATAATATGTTTCTTGCTTTATTCGACTTAAATTTTTGACTTTTTTAGCTTGGAAACAAAGTCTGCAGCGCCAAATCTGGAGAAAACGGTGGAGGGGATAGCAGTTCGTAATCCAATTTGACTAATTTGAATTTGGCCATGGTGCCAGCGGAGGTGTGAGCCAGTGCATTGTCATGCTGGAAGAGTACTTTTTTTTTTTCGCCTAATGGGGTCTCTATTTCTGCAATTTGTGATCGAATCGTCTCAATAATTCGGATTGGTAGAGCTCCGTGTGGTATTGTCCTATGTGTGGGAAGGTTAACTTCCCGATATCAGACAGGGAAAAGAAAAACATTAGAGGAGAAGCCAGTAGAAACTTGCTCCAGTGAAACAGGAGAAACTTCCCTTCATTTGAAGGTTCATTAAGATGAATAACCTAGAACCAACCAATTTGTAAGAACTGCTGTCCAAAAGTGTATTGGGCCCACAGAAAAAGAAGAAATATCCATGGAACAAGAACCGGACAACTCTTTGTAGTGAAGAGAGAAATAAGGCCCCTTTAGGCCAATATTCAACACACAAAAGTCGCATCGGAAACACTTATTAGAAGAGAGGAACAAGTATTAATGTTGCTCTCCTGCAGGAGCTCTGGAGGATAGGCGAGAAGCTTACTGGCTTATCAACTAAACAAGCTAAATATTATAGTCATCTAAAATTATAATGCCAAGGTCGTGCAATATTTACAGTAATAGAGTAATCTAGAAGAAACTGGTGGTGTATTCAGTCTACTTTCTGGGTGATGAGGCTCTAAGTCCACGAAGCATTATAAGAGATGTAATTGCATAGTGTCTAGGGAAAGGATTAGCTCTTATTATAGGATGTGATGCCTCCGATATTTTTTATAACAGCTGCTGAATCAACCTGCTGAAATTCCTAAAGCAAAGGAAAAGATATTTTGTGTCTATCGAAAAGAAGACCGAAAATTAAACCTTAAGAGCCTTATACAGGGTGTTTGGTAAAGAATGGGCCATAGGTTAACCTTAGATTCCTGAGGTTAAAATAGGTCGATTTAAGCTAACTTACCTTAGTATAAAAGTTGATAATAACCTAAATACAGGGTGTCAAAGTTAAACTTTTATTTTATTTATTCTTGAATATTTCCTGACAGGCATGGGATAAAACCACAAAATTTGGTAAGCGGGGGTTTTTTGGGATGAGAGATCTAAATTCTCCAACAAAAATGATGTATTAGCCAGAGGGCGCCACATACGTCTTTCAGTGCTCAGTTAATACGTTCAGTTTTTTTTATCCCCCACTCTACATACTTTTTGAATCAAAATTTTTTTCTCTTAATATTTTTACTTAAAAAGGTATACTACATTTATCTCGCTAGACACAATTGTTTTCGAGATAAACGCATTTTAAATCTGCGATACAACATATTTTTGTGCATAATATCATTGTAGTTAAGTTAGACCCGAAAAATAAACTTGACACCATAATAATTGTGCCAGTTCTTATATTTATGTCATTGCATCGCAAATTCCATTTGAAGAAATATGCGATACATTTTTGTAAATTTTTATGGTTTTAAGTTATTTTTCGGGTGTAACTACAATGATTATTTCATTCATAGGAGATTCTGACCAATAGAAAGCTACAGAAATAAAAATTAAAGTGATTATTTTTTAATGATTTTAACTTCCATTCGTATAGTAAGAGATTTGATCACGTGTTTACTTCTGTCCAATCAGATTAAAATTATACTGAGAATTATCTACTGTAGAAAATTACCGATAGAATTTTTTTAAGTAGATTGTTTCTGTTTAATGGCAACCAGATTCCTAGTTTTGACAATTGTCACATTTAAGAAAATATCCATAATATACGTATTACAAAATAATCTTACGAATATCACACGGCAGTAAGAATAAATAAGAAAATAATGCTTCATTTTTACTCAAATTTGTTGTCATTGGGCAATAGCGACTCGAGCCCTGAGGGCTCTCGTGTCTATTGCCAGACAACAAATTTTCGAAAAACTGTCGCATTATTTTCAATTTATTCTCACTCTCTTGTGATATTATACCCGATAATTTTTGATAATATCCCGTCGTCAAGTATATTACGTCAGATGCCCTTCGTTGCTACGAAAAAATACATTCAGTGACATTAATGATAATTAATATTTTAAAATTTATAAAAGTGTTGACTTTCAACCGTCAAATATTTATAACAACTGTGTGTTTAATTGTACTAATTTGTACTTACATAAACAAATTACAATTAAATTTTGGTTTTGAACAGTTTTATTCATGAAATAATCGCAGCAAATTACACTGGATCTCGAAAATTATTATCGAATTGTTGCGTTCGTGACACTTTGACATAATTTCACTCCCCTTCGGGTCGTGAAATTAAAACTGTCAAAGTGTCACTCGGGAAAAATTCGATAATTTTAGAGCTCTTGTGCAACTACTACTGATAATATGCAAAAAATTATGTTGCCTCGCAGATTTAAAATGCGTTTATCTCAAAAACGGTTGAGTTTAGCGAGATGAATGTAGTATACCTTTTTTAAGTAAAAATATTAACAGAATAAAAATTTTTATTCAGAAAGTATGTAGAGTGGTGGATAAAAAAAACTGAATGTATTAAATTAGCACTGAAAGACGTATGTAGCGCCCTCTGGGTAGTACATCATTTTTGGTGGCGAATTTAGATTTATTGTCCCAAAATTGTTATCTCATGCCTGTCAGGAAATATTTAACAATAAATAAAATAAAAGTTTAACTTTGACACCCTTTATTGTACTACAGTAAGTTAGCTTAAGCTTAAATCGACCTACTTTAACCTCAGTAATCTAAGGTTAAGCTATGGCCCATTCTTTACCAAACACCCTGTATATGCCAAAGCTCCATTTGCTTGCAATGTGCAAACATTGTACAAATTGTTTGTAAGATTTGTTTATATTTAAGATGAGTTTACGATATAAAATATATCCAGTTGTATCGGTTACGTAACTATTGATGAGGGCAGTAGTTATTGGTATTATTACATAAAAAAGAAGTGAAATAATGGACATATAGCAATTTGTGAAGATATGCAATGCAAGAACAAGAGATGTACATTGTATAAAAGTATAGATTCATCATTTAAAATATGTAGATGATAGGCATCGGAGATCTATGTGTTCAAAAGATTTTAATCAGATTAGATGTATCCGAGATGAAAATAATAAAATACTAGTTCACGAAAGGGAAGTCAAAAAGAGATGGAGAAAGTACTTTGACAGCTTATTAAATGAAGAATTTGACAGACAGCCTGTAGAGTCAACGGAGACAGTAGCAGCAATGGTCACCAAAATAACCAACGAGGAAGTGGCTCAAGCGCTTCAAAAAATAAAGAAAGGAAAAGCGGTAGGACCAGATGATATTCCTGGGGAAGTATGGAGAGCATTGGGAGAGACAGGAACAAGGTGGCTAGCAGGTCTATTTAATAGAATTATGGAAGTCGGACAAATGCCAGACGAATGGAGAAGCAGTATACTGGTACCTGTTTACAAAAACAAGGGAGATATACAACAATGTACAAACTACAGGGCTATAAAACTGCTTAGCCACACCATGAAAATATGGGAAAGAGTAATTGACAGACGGATACGTGAAGAGACCGAAATATCCGAGAATCAATTTGGCTTTATGCAGGGTAGATCAACAACAGATGCAATTTTCATTATAAGGCAGTTGATGGAAAAATACAGGAGTAAAGAAACAAACGCTCATATGGTATTCATTGATCTTGAGAAAGCATATGATAGAGTTCCTCGAGAGATTCTGTGGTGGGCACTCAATAAGAAAGGAGTCCCTGGTGAATATGTAAAGATGGTGAGGGATATGTATGAGGGAGTAACGACTAGTGTTAGGACAGGTGTGGGAGAGACTGATAAATTTCATGTGAAAGTAGGATTGCACCAAGGCTCTGTGCTTAGTCCGTATTTATTCTCATTAGTTTTGGACCAGATAACAGCGAAACTACAGGGTAACATTCCATGGTGCTTAATGTATGCTGATGATGTCGTGTTAGTAGGAAATAGTGAAAGAGACTTAGAACAAAAACTGGAACAGTGGAGACAAGCTCTGGAGGAAAAAGGTTTAAAACTTAGTAGGACAAAAACAGAGTATTTGGAATGTTCATTTAAAGATGGAGCGACTACAAATAAAATGGTATCTTTGGATGGTGAAATGATTGTGAAAAGCAATAGTTTTAAGTACCTAGGATCGGTATTACAGAGTAATGGAGAAATAGATGGAGATGCATGCAGTAGAATTAGGGCTGGATGGATGAAGTGGAAAGAAGCGAGTGGTGTGTTGTGTGACAGAAAAATTCCAATGAAGCTGAAGGGAAAATTCTATAAAACAGCCATAAGACCGGCTATGATGTACGGAACTGAATGTTGGGCAGTGAAAAAGAAAGAGGAACAACGAATGCATGTGGCGGAAATGAGAATGCTTAGATGGATGAGTGGAGTGACAAAGAAGGATAAAATTAGAAATGAGTATATTAGGGGAAGTCTAGGTGTGGCACCAATTGATGCCAAAATGAGAGAGCATAGGTTAAGATGGTTCGGTCATGTTCAACGTCGAGACGTTAATCACCCAATACGAAGAATAGCTGAAGTGAAGATTCCTGGAAGGAGTAGGAGAGGAAGACCAAAGAAGACCTGGGGGGAGGCGATAAGGCAGGACATGTTGGTAAAGGGGATTAACATTGATATGACCCAAGACAGAATTGTGTGGAGAAATGCAATTAGGGAAGCCGACCCCGCATAGGGATAAGGCAAAGAAAATGATGATGATAGGCATCGGAGGAACCGCAGACGTTAGGATACAATTATCGTCTCTTTTTAAAGACAATAAAGTCAACTTTTCAAAGTAACAAGATATTTACTCAACACACACAACATACTACACTGGGTATCTGATTGCAAAATCAACTGTACCATGCCAATGGCCATTAGTTTTCGAGGCATTAAGCTAAATAAAAAAATATATGTCTTTCTTATATAAGAGTAATAGAGAGATATAAAATTTTATTCTTTTCTTTTGCTGTGATGTGCTTTTCAAAGTCACCTCATATTATCGAAAAGGACAACTTATAAGGATGAGGAATTTAGATATGATAAGGTATTTACTGTAAATATTATTCTCTGACCTATATTGTACATTACTGCATTACTGTTTTGTGTGAATGTGTGTGCTTTAATAATATTATGTGCCTTATAATAAGTTGAGTTTATTTACATAATCATAATATAAATATTTTATAACTGTCGTGAATGAATGTGACTGTATATATGTCCGATTTAAAATGCCGAACTATAAACCATAATAATATGCACTTTAACAATGTCCATAAACCATAGCTATTTCAAGAGCCAGATTATCAACTTGATTCAATGTTACTAAGATACTAGAATAGAAACTAACAAAAACAGCAGTCAAAAAAAACACATTTTTAATATTCTAATTATTAAAAAAATATATTAAAAATAACATTACGATACTTATACAAAGAATAAAAAAATTAAATTTGAATGATTTGAAATCAATGATTTCGACCAGAAACCACATTGATAATGTGCTCAAAACTATAGAAACATTCTCAAAAGACATTAGTGGGTAATTCGGAAGTACGAAGATTTTTGGGACATACTCCAAAGGAATATACCAAGGAATGAGTCCTTTCAAGCTCGATTCTTTGATACCTTAAGTATCTGAGCTAATTATTGAACAGGTGCCAAAATATAACATAAAATAATTATGGGAATATCAATGCGAAAGTAGGAAGAGAAGATATTTATATGAATATAATAGAGGGTAAAAGCTTGCATAAAGAAAGTAATAATGGGAAAAAACTAATTAACCTTGACTAACTCACTTTTAGATAACAAATATAAAATTTGGCCATAAAGATCTATGTACATAAAATATTCTGGATTTCTCTTGATGGCAAAATGAGAAATTAAATGGGCCATATTCTCATTGAAAGGAATCACAATAGATCGGTGACGGATTATATAAGCTACAGAGGCGCAGATGTTGACAGCGACCGTATATATAGAAAATAGTCAAACTTAAGCAAGAAATTTCCAAACTACTAGTTGTTTTCCCTTTCTCCCAAGAAAAGGAAAACAAAGGAAAAATTCCAATTAGAGAAGCTCTAAGATATCAAGAGGTAACATAAAGAACAGAGGAAGAAATAAACAAGAGATTGGGAGGAATCACGACAGGGAACATAGAGAAGTAATGGTAACTAATACAAACAGCCATTATAGAAGCGGCAGACCTTACCATTGGGAAAGCAGAAAAAGAAAAAAGAGGATGCTTGTTTGACGAGGACCAGAGGAATAACACAACAATAGAAAATAGAAACAACATAGAAAAAAAAGCGTTATAAGACCGAAGAAACCTAAACGATTGTGCAGTAAAACGAAGAGAAAATTACTGGAAATTAACTAGGAAAAATAGAAGACAACAACTATGTCCCAAACTAAGTTAGAAAATTTTATCAAAGAGTAAAAAAGACACGAGTGACATAAAATAAACGCACAATGTTTTGCTGGAATAAAGGTGGTGTGTTACTAGGAGAAAAGGTAGAAAAAATACAAGAAGCAAAAATGGAGATAATAGTAGTAATATAAGACCTAAAAAATAATAAACTCAATTAGTAACTCCAGGAGGTCTTAATAATCATTGATAATAAACGTACTTCGCAAAAGTACTAAAGTATGTTACTTAAGGCAAGATGAAAAGTACTTAAGTATGTTACTTAAGGCAAGGAAAGAGGCAAGAGGATTTTGAGGATTTTTTCTCCAAAGAAGGAGAGTTAGAGTATTGTCATGATATTTCAGCAATAATGAACATTTCAGCAAAGTCATGAGCATAAACCAAAAGTGTGGCATTTATTTACAGACTTATCCAAAGTTAGCCTTAAGGCTGTTCTATTGCATAACATAATATAGAATATGTATCTATCATATATTACGGTGGCACCCAAAATCCCGACAGCCAAAATCCCGACAGCCAAAATCCCGACGGCCAAAATCCCAACACGCCAGGATCCCGACACGCCAGAATCCCGACACGCCAAAATACCTACTAATAAGTACGGGTACTAATTATTATGTAATTTAAAAGAGAAAATATATTATACTTACTGAAATGGACGGTTGTAAGTGACTGGATGATATCTAATATATAAAAGTTGAAATATATGGAATATTTTTAAAAAATAATGCAAAAATTTTTCCTGAATTAATCAGTATATAATTTATTTCTGATTAGATGATGAATATAAATATAAATAAATTTCGTGTTTGAAATAATACTCTAACATAACAAAAATAGATGGATACTACCTATTACAGTTTTGAAAATCTATTGGGATTTTTTATTTGTCGGGATTTTGGTGTGTCGGGATTTTGAGGTGTCGGGATTTTGGCATGTCGGGATTCTAGCGTGTAGGGATTTTGGCTGTCAGGATTTTGGGGTAGACCCCATATATTATACATTTTTTTAAATCAGTTTACCATATACCATATTTTCTCTTTCATGTTTGCAGAATGGGCCAAATAGACTGAACGGCTTTGGTTATCGTTATACAATAGAACAGCCTTAACGCTAACTTTTGATGGAACTTATGTGAAAAAAAGAAGAAATCATGGTCCAAGCATAAATCCAGAAATCCCTTGGACCTGGTAAGAAAACTATTGGAAATCCAATAGTTTTGGTGTCCTTCACCATCGGACAGCCAGAATGGTGAAGCTCTTTCGCACTCACCATTGAAGGTCGTCTAATACGGTCTTAGTGGTCATTGTTAATAATTAAAAATAACAGCTTAGTAATAAAATAATCACCAAATATTACTTCAGGATCTTGTAGAGGGGGCTTTAAAATTTGATGTGGTCACTTTCTGACTTTGATCAGAATTATTTTTAAGCGAGTTATTAAGCTTTGAAAATTGCCATTTTCGCATTTTTTAACCTTTTTTGCTCTTTTGCTTGACAAAGAGAACTTATTTTAGTGAATTTGTTAAAAAAATTGTTTAAAATATTTTACGACCACGGTACTGCCTGAAACCCTGTGGATTTGTTATAAGGACCTCTTTTTGAGTAATTTTGTGCAAAAAAATCGAGTCGGAATAATTTATCTAACGGGGGCGATGATAGATCCTCGACTATAGGACGATAATCCAATTCTTAACGGGAAAGGAACAAAGTGCAAAATTTTGATACCTGTTAAAATTTTCAATGTAATAATTTTTTTCGAATCCTGGGAAAACTAATAAGTATTTTTGAAAAATTTAAACGCAGAATGAAAGATTACTTTATTGCCGAGGGCCGCAAGTCCCTTAAAATGAATAAAAAGTTTCTTTTGAATGAGATATTTGAAATAAAAATCACACTTAACTACATTTTCTCCCAGTTTTTCGCCCCTTAATAGTACATTGTTTACCGAGTAGGAAAAGCTTAACATTCCTGGACGACTGTGAAGATTGCTAAGTCGAGGCGCAAGCCGAAACTTAGCAACACAGAGTCCAGGAATGTGGCTTTTCCTACGAGGTAAACATACTATTTTTCCGCAAATCGTTTAAAATTCGACAGATATTGATTGATTTAAAAAAAACGCGATAATTTTATTCCCAAATAAATGGTGCTTTGAAATTCCTAATAAAATTACTTGGGTTACTATGGAAACGTATTGAGGTTGAATTGTCAAACTTGACGCTTATAAATTTAATTGCTGGTGTTCTCGAAAGTAAAATGATAAGTGATGATGAAATTTCCATTCCTGGGACTCCTCCAGAGCTGGTTGAGGCAGTGAATACTGCTTCATTAGAATTATTGCCAAAGAAATCAAGAGAAAAGTACGAAAATGCATACAGACGTTTTATGGATTATCGCATGAGTAAAAATACGAGTTCTTTCTCAGAAAATGTTGTAATGGCATACTTCCTAGACCTTTGTTTAAAGATGAAATCTTCAACATTATGGGCCAATTATTCAATGCTGAAGTCAACCCTTGCACTTAAACACAATGTAGATATATCTACATACTCAAAACTTCGTTCTTTATTGAAACGGCAAGCTCAAGGTTATAGGGCAAAGAAATCTAAGATTTTAACGAAGGAAGAAATTGAAAAATTTATCCAGGAAGCTCCAGATAAAGAAAATTTAATGATTAAGGTAATTTACAAGGTTTTAATAGCAATGTGTTTTCTATCATTTATGTAGAACACTAACAACTGTACGGAAATATCATTTCCTTACAGTAAGGAAATGACATTTCCTTACAGTAAGGAAGTCCTGACTTTTTCTTCAAGAAATTTTGACAGGAATGTCAAAATTTCCTGGCGATTTGCGGAAAAATAAATATTATAGAAGTTTTCAGGGACTTTCGGCCCTCGTTAATAATGTAATCTTTCATTCTGCGTATAAATTTTTCAAAAATACTTATTAGTTTTCTCAGGATTTGAAAAAAATGAATCCCGTTTAAATAGCATTGAAGCTGAAAGTTCGTTTTGAGTGTACTAAAATAAACAAAAAGCATCATGTTGGCTAACAAAGTCAAAAACATTCGGAAAGATAAATAGCAAAAAGGCGAATTTAGATGACCTATTTAAAAGTTAATATCTAACTTTAGGACATAAATAAAATAGAAAAATTATGTAAAGGTAATAAAGGTAATGTAGGATTAAGCAAATATAGGCATATAAATTTATTTCATATTGAAGATGGACCTGTTAAGCTAATAATACTAATATTTTTAAGGTTTGCAACATATTTTTATGAACAAAATTTAGTTCATAGTGGTTAAAATAGCACAAAAGTTAAATTAATGTACATATGTAGTAATATTATTTATAATATTTAATCTCTAGTAAATTTCAAATAATAACTTTGTTATTGTTTCAGTTATGTCAAAATGAAATACGTGCTTTGTGAAACGGAACAAACAGTTATTGCCTAAATGACTTAACGCCTCTCTCAACTTATTTTTAAGCAGCACTGTTTTTGTTGCCAACTTACGTTTTTATGATAAATATGCCTCTCACAAGTCACTCGATTTTTGTCTCACAACAGGTAAATACAGCGAATATAAGCTTCAAACTACTGGACTGCTGCCAACTGATTTAATTTTCCAATCACGTAAAGCGAAAATAACCAAATATTTGGAAGTGTACCTCTTGAGTTCATTAAAGTTAGTTAATAGCACTTGGAAATCACTTGCCTTAATCTAAGTGGTTTTATCTTTGATTAGAATAAATTCGTGTTGACATTGTTCACGGATCAAAGCAAAGCGATTAGAAAGAATAAAAAAAATACCAGAGTCAAAGAAGGAAAAAGGCAGAAAAAAATCTTTTAAAGGGTTTTTAAGGTTTTAAAGGTATATGAGGGATAGCTGACGACAAATCTTTGAAGACATACAACTGATTTTCCTTTGTTTTTTTAAACAATCATCAAAACTGATAAAATCATTTTTTTTTGTCTATAAAACGTTTCTTGTACAAAAAATTTATTGAAATCCTTTATGAAAGGTATATCAAAAGCTACATCAAAATCACAGAACGTTTTCTAACTGAAAAGATCATCATCAGTGCATATACAGGTTTATCACATGCTGAGCCACCAAAAACACGTGGGTTTTTTACCCATGGTTTTTTACCGATGGTTAGTACCTCAGTTATGTTTTTTCGGTTCCATGACATCTCGTAACGCGACAGTTCGTAATCGGACAAATGGTAACGGACAATTCGTAACAGCGACAGTTCGTAACGGCGACACTTCGTAACGGCGACAGTTCGTAACTATACAAATTCGTAACGGACAATTCGTAACGTCCAAATTGAATTATTCTGTTTATTTTTCCATATTTGATTTCATTTCACTTACCATCTTTCTTGCATCTGCTGCGAAAGGTTCTAAAATATGTGAATGTCATTCGTTGCATCTAATGATATCGTCACCATTTGTATGCACAGTTGCTTTGCACTTGTAATTATAACTAATCCGATACTTCCAATGCACAATTCCAGATTCCGTTACACGATTTTGAACAAACTCGAAATTTGGGTATATAGGAGTCCGTTTTCCACGCGAACTAACACTATACGTAAGTTTATTTGCCATATCAAATTTCTTACAATTATTATTAAGAAAACTCTACAGTAGAGACTAGTTAGAAGATCACTAATGTTTCTCAAATTATGTTTGAAGAATGATTCGTGTTATCATATTATTTGAAGCCATCCCTCTTTTCAACTATAACCGTTGATTGAATACCCCAACGCTATAACCAATCGCACGGTTTGTTATAAAAACCGGTAATTGTAATCTGTCCTAAAACGTTTACTTATAAAGTGGGGAATGTCTAAAGGCGGTTGTCGGCTTAAATATTTTACGAATTACTTCATGATTCCTTTGTCTAGGTATATGCAAACTTAAGGAAAAATAAGGAAAGATAAGATGTTTGTGTTTAAAGACTGTTAATTATATTCTGAAACACGAAATATAAAACGTGTTAAACATGTTTATCCCGGTACTGATTCGTTAAATTGATAAACATAATTTCAATTATAACTGTAATAAGAGTTAGTTTCCATGTTAACAAAAATAAAAAGAATAATTCAATTTTGACGTTACGAATTGTCCGTTACAAATTTGTATAGTTACGAACTGTCGCCGTTACGAAGGGTCGCTGTTACGAACTGTCGCTGTTACGACTTGTCCGCTACCACTTGTCCGGTTACGAATTGTCGCGTTACGAGATATCTGTCACAGTTTTTTTCATCTGGAAATGTGAAAGTCATCAAGGAAGACTGCAAGAACTATTGCTGTATTACTGTAACCAGCACCTTTAGCAGATTATATGAAAAAACCTTAAAAATTCTACAGAAAATGGAAATGCACCTTTAGAGATCGAACAACAAGCAGGATTCTGAGCAGGAAGATCCTGCGTCGACTACATCTTCACGCTCAACCAACTCAATGAAAAAAAGTAGCCGGAGATCGAGAAATATATCTAAAAAAGGCATATGATAGCGTACCACTGTGTAAATTATGGCAACTCCTGGAAAAATCCCCTACTGATATAACTTTAATAAAAGCAATGCAAAAATTCTACAGTATTCAAGCTAATATAAAAATCAACAACAGATTGTCCGATAGCTTCATGGTAAATAAGGGACTACGACAGAGATGCAGCTTATCTCATACACTGTTTAAAATCGATACAAAGAAATGAGGTATTGAATAAAAGGCGACAATCATATTCTAACATGGGAATACAGCTAAATGACGACTCAACACCATACACAATACATTTTGCTGACGATCAGGTGGTGACTCGCCCAGAATAAAGATGATCTAATATTCATGACAAACCGGCCGAGAATACAAAAAATGGGCCTCTACGTCAATATAGACAATACCAAATATATGTGTATAGGAGGAGAGAAAAGTGAGTTCGAACTAGAGAATGATATGGTTATTGAGCCAAGCTCTAATTATTACCTAGGAACGAGAATCCAACAAAGTGGAAGGACAGAATTTGAAATAGAATATTATCATGTTTTAATAACATTTCTACATCTAACAGTTTTTCTAATATTTTTTATACCTAACCTTCCATGTCTACCAGCACATGGTGAGTTTTAAATACCTATTTCTTTCTAATTTATGTACCGGGTGTCCCAATAAGAATGGCTCTCGGCTATATCTCAGGAACCGTTTATAGTAGAGCTTTGAAATAAAAATTTTTATAACAAAAGTTGCCTCAGGAAAAGCCTGGAAATTATTTTCATAATTGTGGGACCACCGCTAGAGGGCGTAATTGAATATCAAAAATAAAAAAATCTAAATTTTACAAAATTTTCCTAATGAAGGGGCACTGTAAATCCGATCGTATTATTCTTCATAAAATTCTACGCATATTTGATTTGACAAGTTTAGGTCTACCTTTCGAAATAAGAGGTGGGGGTGAGTGGGAACCTTGTTATGAAAAACTGACTGTGAGTCCGGTTCTGCTTAATCAAATTTTGCAAACTTGGTCTTGTTGAAGATAGATCTTTTTTATCAATGTAAAAGTTATGATTTCGAACCAACTTACTGAGTAATATGCCAGCTAGAAGGCGTTATTTAATTTTTTTCAGAAATCTAGTGTTCCTTGGAAAATATTAAACACAAACATGTATTTTTAATACCATATTACAAAATTAGACAAAATTAGCAACAGAATAGCGAAAACCGCATGTTAATACCTTTTTTCTATCTCGAGATATCTTACAAAACGTGTAAATTTAAAAACGTAACTGTTACTGTCACTGGTAAACGAAATAATTCATTAAAACTGTGTGCTATGGAAACAACAAAGAAACATTTTCCAGCTGTCAACGTATATTGGTATTTTCAACGCTTCTCATTTGTTTCGAGCCTCGTTCATATCTCGTATATTAATATTATACACGGATTATACGGCATATGACAGAGGCTCGAAACAAATGAGAAGCGTTGAAAAGCCCTATTACAAAGAAATAAAAACAACTATTTAGTGATGACATAAACGTTCAAATTTTTGCCCATCATTTTCGTTGCAAACATTTACTCTTTTAAGAGTAGATTGAACAGCAGTCTCAATTTCTGCTCTCGATATGCTTTGAATGGCGTTTAGTATTCTCTGGATAATGTATTCTAGAGTAGTGTATGATGGGCAATAATTTGAATATTTAGGTCGTCACTAAGTAGTTCTTTTTGTTCTATGTTATATTTAATTTTAATAGTATTGTTTCTCTTTATATTGTTGTTTTAATTAATTATATTTTTATACGTTGACATCTGGAAAATGTTATTTTGTTTTTTTCCACAGCACACTACTTTTCATTAACTTAGTTTACCGGTGATAGTAACAGTTATGTATAAAATTTACACGTTTCTCGAGATATCTTGAGATAGAAAAAAGGTATCGACATGCGGTTTTCGCTATTCTATTGCTAATTTAATCTAATTGTATAAAGTATGATTAAAAATGCATACTTGTATTTAATATTTTCCAAAGAAAACTAGATTTCTGAAAAAAATTAAATAACGCCTCCCAGCTGGCTTATTACTTATTAGGATGGTTCAAAATTATCATGCTTACATTGAAGAAAAAGATCTGTCTTCAAAAAGACACAATTTTCAAAATTTTATTTAGCAGAACCGGACTTACAGCCATTTTTTCATAACAAGGTTCCCACTCACCCCCACCTCTTATTTGCAAAGGTAGAGTTAAAGTTGTTAAATCAAATATGCGCAGAATTTGATGAAGAATAGAATAATCGGATTTCAGTGCCCCTTCATTAGGAAAATTTTGTAAAATTTAGATTTTTTTATTTTTGATATTCAATTACGCCCTCTAGCGGTGGACCCACAATTATGAAAATAATTTCCAGGCTTTTCTTGAGGCAAATTTTGTTATAAAATTTTTTATTTCAAAGCTCTACTATAAACGGTTCCTGAGATATGGCCGAGAGCCATTCTTATTGGGACACCCGGTACATGCACGTGTAAATCAAATTTTGACTAGTATCAATCCTAATTCCATTTAATTTACCCTTGCCATCTACTAGTTTTTGAATACTATTTGGCAAAGGTACAATTTGGTTTTTTGCCTTCTTGATTGTCATTTATACGCATTATTCTTCTAATTTTTGGGATAAATATTACCGCCCTCCCTCTGGGAGCTTCAAGAATCCTCAATCGCCGGCGATACAAGAACGAGGAACATGAAATCTAGACTGCAACCACATCACCTAGACTGCAACGACCAACATCTGTAGGCCTGGTGGAATACAGCCTTTAGAACCCCAGAGCCAGTTTCAGAACCAACAGCAGTGCCATTTGGCTCCAAGAAGTTACCAGCGAACCAGATACCAAAAGCCGTAAGTATAATTTGAAAATTGTTAGTTTTTGGCAAGAATTTGAATATATTTGTTAATGCATTTGATAAGTCACATTTTTATTATACCTTTATTGAACAATTAACATGATTGGTTAAAATATTGTTTTGTTTGCTTCCATTCTGAATTTTCAGAGTTCATTTCTAAGATTAGGACAAGACGAACACACACCCTAGAGACTGAGCTAAGCTAAGGGTGTAACGATGGCTATCTTAGTTAGTTGAGATATCAGTTTCGAATGGTATTTCAATTATCTGGGGTAGTCTATCGCCTTTTTTTTCGTTTGAATTTAAATAAAAATTATTTAAAAAATAAAAATAAAACGGGATAATACCCGAAGGTATACCATCTAGTTAAATAAAATTAACATGAAGTAAAACTCCCTATTGTAGTTGGTATATTTAATAAAAATTCTAAAAAAATTTTAAAAATCCAAACGAATTACGTTCAAAACGTTTTCGGACTTATCAGTCCATCATTAGTGAACCTAAAAGTAAGTAATCTTACTTAGTAAAATTGAAAAAGGGTGAAATTTTGAATGTTAAAAAATTGAAAAATGTGGTTACGATCACTTACTCTCTGTCCTTGCTAAATAGCCACAATGCCAAACACTGGTCAAGATGTATGTTCTAACTACATGGTGAAAATTGTTAAATAATTTGGCTTACATTGGATGCCAACGGATTATTACTAGGTACATGATGCTCTAATCCATTAATTAAGAGATTTTTTTATTATGAATAGGTCCACATTGAACTACGTTTAGTCTGTCAATGATTTAGAAGGAAGTTGAAATACTTCAAATGTCAGTGACATTGACATCCAGGAAAGGGAATTTTTAAGGTATTAACCAAGGTCAAAATCCAATGTGGTTACGGAAATAAGACTGTGTTGGAATTTTAATAACACCAACACAGTCTTAAACTTAAATTTCCGTAACCACATTGGATCTTGACCTTGGTTAATACCTTAAAAATTCCCTTTCCTGGATGTCAATGTCACTGACATTTGAAGTATTTCAACTTCTTTCTAAATCATTGACAGACTAAACGTAGTTCAATGTAGACGTATTCATAATAAAAAAATCTCTTAATGCAGTAGAGCATCATGTACCTAGTAATAATCCGTTGGCATCCAATGTAGGCCAAATTATTTAACAAATTTCACCATGTAGTTAGAACATACATCTTGACGAGTGTTTGGCATTGTGGCTATTTAGCAAGGACAGAGAGTAAGTAATCGTAACCACACTTTTCAATTTTTTAACATTCAAAATTTCACCCTTTTTCAATTTTACTAAGTGAGATTACTTACTTTTAAGTTCACTGATGATGGATTGATAAGTCCGAAAACGTTTTGAACGTAATTCGTTTGGATTTTTAAAAAAATTTTAGAATTTTTATTAAATATACCAACTACAATAGGGAGTTTTACTTCATGTTAATTTTATTTAAAAATTATTTGTTTATAAATCATTTGAAAGCGGTAGTTTTCATGCAGCTGAAGAGTATTTCTGAATCTATTTGAATTTTAGATAGGCACGAGTGTTTAAAAAAAGTCTAGAATTTGAAACCCGTTAACGCGAAACGCTTGAAATGTAAAACAAACACACCAAGCTTAAAAACGTTCAAGTATTTAGTAAATTAAAAATACACCCATTTTACTCAAACTGCTCTTTTGTTCGTTTAACACAAACCAGAATTTAATTAAAAATCAAACTTTAATTATTTTTGTTGTTTTATTATTGATGGATTTTTCCCCAGTGGAGATCTGTCAATAATAGAATCGTAATTCCTCGACTCCTTGAGGATTGATTCTGATCTTGAAAATGAAAATTATTTTCTGAGTTATCTTTGCTGCTGAAGTGAGTATGATTGATTGGATATTAATGAAGTATATTGGTCAAGTTCATTCAGAGACGTACTTTTTCTACTTTAGATTTTAGTTTTAGTTTTGGAAAAGTTTTATTCTGGGAAATAAAAATAGTATATATTTTGTGTTAAATATATCATCGAGATTGAACACATTAAAAGTTACACACTTTATTTAATGTTTCAACTAAAAGATAGGACTAAATGATTCCAAACTTAAGTATGTATGTGAAAAAATATACAAGGTGTCCCAAAAGTAGTGGAACGGTCGAATATTTCGCGAACTAAACATCGAATCGAAAAACTGAAAAATACATGTTCAATCATTTTCAAAAATCTATCCAATGACACCAAACACCAACCCCCACTACACCCCCTGGAGGTGGGGTCTGGGGTAACTTTAAAATCTTAAATGGAAACCTCCAGTTTTTATTGCAGATTTTAATTCGTTACGTAAAAGTAAGCAAATTTTATTCAAGACATTTTTTCGAACTGTGGATAGATGGCGCTACAATTTGGAAAAATGATTTATCCTGGTACCATAGGTAAATTATAGAAACGGTCTAATATCTCACGAAATACACTTCCAAATGAGAAACTAAAAAACAGATTTTTAATCTTTTTCGAAACCCTTTCGAATAACACCAAACGTAACCCTCCAACCCACCCCCTAGGGGTGGGGTTTGGGGTAACTTTAAAATCTTAAATAGCAACCTGCACTTTTTATTACAGATTCGGATCCGTTACGAAAAATTAAGCAACATTTATTCGAAACATTTTATAGAATTGTTAATAGATGGCGCTTTAATTGGAAAAATACGATTTATTAGCGCCATCTATCAGAAATTTTAAAAAATGTTTCGAATAAATGTTGCTTAATTTTTTATGGCGAATCCGAATCTGCAATTAAAAGTGGGGGTTGCTATTTAAGATTTTAAAGTTACCCCAAACCCCACCCCTAGGGGGTGGGTTGGAGGGTTACGTTTGGTGTTATTCGATAGGTTTTCGAAAAAAATTAAAAATCTGTTTTTTGGTTTCTCATTTGTAAGTGTATTTCGTGAGATATTAGACCGTTTCTATAATTTACCTATGATATCAGGATAAATCGTTTTTCCCAATTATAGCGCCATCTATCCACAGTTAGAAAAAATGTCTTGAATAAAAGTTGCCTACTTTTACGAAACGAATCCAAATTTGCAAGAAAAACTGGGGGTTTCCATTTGAGATTTTAAAGTTACCCCAACCCACCTCCAGGGGGTGTAGTGGGGATTGGTGTTTGGTGTCGTTGGATAGATTTTTGAAAATGATTGAACATGTATTTTTCAGTTTTTTGATCCGATGTTTAGTTCGCGAAATATTCGACCGTTCCACTACTTTTGGGACACCCTATATAAAAAATATGTAAAAGTATGTAAAATTTGCAGATTTTTTTATTTGCAGATATAGAAAATACAGGGAGGTTCTAAATTATGGAATAAATTCATTTTTTCGAGAATAGGCCACTTTGGAGAAAAATCCTGAGACAAATAGATTTTTATTTTTAAAATTATGATTTTTTGACGTATATGCCATAATGGTGACGTCAGTGATTTGGGCGTGATGACGTTATCGATGATTTTTTAAATGGGAATAGGGGTCGTGTGGTAGCTCATTTGAAAGGTTGTTTAATTCTCTATTCAGTAATTCAAATAGTAACATCATTATCTATAAAGGGTGACCAAAAAATAATTTTTGAATTAAATTACTTGTCACAAAAAGAAGAATGCATCTAATTTATTTAACTTAAAATACATTTTACTGCTGTCAGAAAATAGAAAAAAAAAGTTTACTTGATAAATAAACATTGCTTTTCGCTTAAATTACATGTTTAAACTGTCAAGACATGGAGGTGGGTGGCTGTTTGACATTTTATTTAAGCGAAAAGCAATGTTTATTTAGGAAATCAATATTTTTTATACTTTCTGAGACATCAGTAAAATGTGTTGTGAGCTAAATAAATTACATAAATTTTTCTTTTCGCGTCAATTAATTTAATTCAAAAAATTATTTTTTTGGCCACCCTTTAGAAATAATATTGTTAAAGTTTATATTACTGAATAGAGAATTGAATGACCTGCGCTACATGCGCCTTGAAAGCCAAATGAGCTACCACACGACCCCTATTCCCATTTGAAAAATCATCGATTACGTCAGCACGCCCAAATTAATGGCATCACTATTATGACATACATAAATATGCCAAAAAATCAGAATTTAAAAATAAAATCGACCTGTCTCGGGGTTTTTCTCCAAAGTTGCCTATTCTCGAAAAAATTAATTTATTCCATAATTTTGAACCTCTCTACCTATATAATATTTTTTATTAAGAGGAAACAGTAGCGATCAACAGGTAGCGAAAACGCGTTCCAAGATTGCGGCTGTAATTTTGAATATTTTTTCGAGATATTTGGTACACGTATTCGTAATATAATAAAGAATGGCGGTACAGAGCCCAATTTGAAAAATATATTAATATGTGGAAATTACTCTATAATTAAATACAATATTAAAAAAACGAGCCTCTACCACCACTAAGAAGAACAAAAAAATACACTTTCTTCAAATAAACTTTTTTATCCGATGCCTAGATTTTGTGTCATTTTGGAACTACTAATGAAATAAAAAATTTTAAATTTTTTTGTTCTTCTTAATCGCGGTACAGGCTCGTTTTTTTAATATTATATTTAATTACAGAGTAATTTCCACATATTAATATGTTATTCAAATTGGGCTCTGTATCGCCATTCTTTATTATATTATGAATACGTATGCCAAATATCTCGAAAAAATATTCAAAATTACAGCCGCAATCTTGGAACTCGTTTTTGCTACCTGTTGATCGCTACTGTTTCCTCTTAATAGTTACTATAAACCTATTATGTTACTATACTAACATTATGTTTCAACAATGATGATTTTCACCCTTTTTTGCAAAATATTTAGTTGTTTTAACTTCTAAGTGATATCAAAAAGTCAAAAATCTTCAATCTAAAAATACTTGACACCGTTATCTCGAGGAACTCATAAGCTAATAAAATATTTTTGAATTTGTTGTTTCACATGATCCAATGATGAGTCCTGATGTCAACCGCAAAATCCATTTGATTGCAAAATATACACTATTTCATTTGCATAGGACTAACTTCATTTTCAGACCACTATCTAGTTCTAGAAATAACTAGACAAAAATATGATTCCAAAGATATTTGGAAAATACCAAATAATGTCCAATTTTTAATTAAAAGACATAATTTTTCGCCCATTTTAATCTTATCTGAGTATATTCTTTTGTAAATAATAAGTCTATACTGATAATAAAGTTAACTTAACTCTGGCAGGCCGCACATCAAAGAAACATGAAACGTAAATTACGTTTCATGGAAATAAACCACTGCTAAACAAATATATGTCCGGCCATTTATGAAACTCTCCGAAAATAAAAATGTGTCATGAGCATGAATCACACTCGTTTCATTGGTAGGCGGACTTTGAGATTTGTTTAGCAGTGTTTTCTTTTCATGAAACATGTTTTTCGTTTCATGTTTCATGTTTTTCGTTTCATGTTTCTTTGGTGTGCGGCTTGGCTTATAGAACCTATGAAACAAATTCGTTTGGTGGCCCCGCCTTTTGAACAAATGTGAGGGCATTCCAATGCGAAGCTGCCAATTAAATCAGTTCGCCCAAATTTGATGTCTTGGCATATTTTTTAAATGTTAAGTCTCGGCGCATATTGAACCTAAGCGAGTCACAACCTGCGCCGGTGGGACGGGTGACCTGTGCAGTTATTTTTCTAGCGTGCCGCATATTAAACACAAGCTAACCCGACCGTCGGCTGTCGCAGTAACGAATAGAGACGGGCAAAATAAGTGCAAACGTGTAACGGTTACTATTGATACTGGTTCTCAGTGGTACTAAGTACAAATACTGATTACAAAATACTGATGTATCTGATCCTTGTACTGAATTGAGTAGGCAACTAAAAAACGGTAGTTCCGTACATGTAACTCAGTGATTCTCAACCTGTGGGGCGCGCCCCCCTAGGGGGGCGCGCTTTTAGCAATGAGGGGGCGTGAAAATATATAAAAAAACACCTAAAGCATTGACTAATTTACTAAAATCAAAGCAAAACAAAATTCTGACAAACAAAAAAATAAAATACACATGAACAAGGAGCTGTACATAGTTATGAGCACTGAATATTAAATCAACTAATTTAATGTAAATTAGTGACTTCCTTGGGCCTGTTTTACAGAGCAAAGCTTATCAAAACAGGGTGTGATATTAGAAATAGACGCTCTCAGTTCTTTCTCTATATTTAACGCTCTGTATATAAACGCTGTATATAAACGCTCTGGTTTTCAGTGCAGAAAACTCATTTACCCCTGCCCAAAATTCAAAGAGGGATCTAATGTTAAACTGTTTCTTGATTTCGGTATTTGCTGTGAAGTCTATGAAGGTTTCTTCTTCTGCAGTAGAGAGCTCTTCGGGTGTAATTTGAAACGGATTCCCGACCCACTCATAACTATTAGGTAAGTATTAATTGGTCGTCGGCAAAAAAGTATCTTTTAAAATTTTTTGTCAGCATTGCTAAATGATTTTCAATGGTTACAAAAACAACTTTCACGTGTTGTTCTTCAACCTGGTAGGTTTTAAAACATTCATCCACATTTTCAAATATTTCTAGGTTTTGGCGCGGAACGAGGGGGGCGCGGTGAAAATAACTATGGAAAATTGGGGCGCAAATGGTAAAACGTTGAGAAACGCTGAGTAACTAGTAACATTTTAAAAATATCTTACACGTCCCTAGTAGTCGTAGCGGTATGACTTTCGAAAACATCGAATTTGATCATAAGCGGGGTGCATAAAAAGATATCTTACACTGAGTATTCTATTTCTACATACCTTTATAATAACAAGCATAAGTTAAACACTGCATTGATTGTGATTGCAAAAACGGTTCGCATGTTTTAAATAAGATTTTTGCTGATTATGTTTTTGCTAAAATATTAAATAACACAAATAATACAATTCACAACCATCATTTAATTTTTAACGATAAACAAAAGTCTAATAAATATGTGATGACAAGTTTAAAATTGATCGACTTCAGTTGATAACAGTGTCATTAATAGATATTTTTTACCATGAATCATTTTCCAATGATTGTGTGGATTTAAAAATACATACTAAACAATTTTTGATCTGTATAAAGGAGATTATAATTATGACACATTATGGTACTCCTTATTTTTCAAATAATATGCTCTTGTAAACGCATAACTTTCATTTATTGGCAAAAGCCACACTAACTACAGAGCCGTGCGGTACATCTTTTCAATATGATGCAAGTCTTCGAAATGCCGCCTCTTAAGTATTACAGAAACTTAACTTTTATTTTTATTAAATGAACCTACACAAAATGAAGGATACCTTTTATTTTAAAAGCAAAACATATTTTATAGACCTGGATCCGGCAAACTGAAAATTTGTTAGTAGCTTAACGGTGTCTATTCGGACAAACTTTGATGTACAGGAACACTGGAACAGGTTAAGGTTTAATAGTGGAACAGTTTAAAAATTTGGAACGTCACATTACGAAAACGTCCCATGTATTTTGTCGGACAGAACAACCAATCGATTTGTTACCCTATCATTAAACTCTCATTCAAAAATCAGACTGCTATTACTAACCAACATGATTCCTGTTATTTGACATGTTCTTCCTGTTTCACTCATTAAAATGCCCAGTTAGTGATAAACACCAGTCTAATTTTCCATGAGAGTCTAATGAAATGGTAACAAATCAATTGGAAGTTCTGTCCGACAAAATATATGGAACGTTTTTGTAGTCTGACGTTCCAAATTTTTAACATGTTCCACAATTAAAACTTCACCTGTTTCAGTGTTCCCGTACATCAAAGTTTGTCTGACGAGACACCGTTAAGCTATTAACAAATTTTCAGCTTGCTATTAATCAACTTTTTGTTGGTACGCGGGATCCAGGCCTAGAAATACAATGTCACAAATGATGGCGGAATCCCTTTTCTATAGGCATAAAAATTTTGTAAATATCATTCATTTCTTAAATCTACACAACATTATCATTAAAAACCGTTAAGCATATCAGTGAATATCGCACAACCCTCAAATAAAATGTGTCATCATACCGGGCTTGTTCATGCTTAAAAATAAAATATATAGACAAGATATAAATATATGTAATAGGTAAGCAGTTTTTGCAACGACAATCCAATCACAATCAGTGTTGTTAATAATAATAGTAATTCTGAACGAGTTCTATTAGCTTTTCTACGTCCATCTCGAAAACAAAACCGCAACTGAGAATTGAGTCACGCGTCCCACGACACCAGAAAACTGTACGCCGATGACAAACGTTCTCATGCTAGACCTGGCACTGTATTCACTGATATTAGGATGCGCAGAACTCTCTACGCACCTCGCCGGTGCCAGGTTGTGTTCGCTTAGGATCAATTTGCGCCGGCACTAAAGACGATAGGGTCCAATAAAAACAGTAAGTTTGTCATTAATATTATCAATCGGTAGATGTATGGATAGATGTAAACTGACCACACATCTGTAGGTAATTCAGTATGCGTGAATTCTCGGGAGACGCAATATCTACGCAAGCATTAAAAAATAGATGTAGGTGACCATAGGTACCGCAGGTATATACCTATTTAGTACGTTCAACTAGGTACTACTGAATTAGGTTTAGAACTCATAGCCATTTCAGCGAAAACAACATACAAAACTGAAGAAACATGCGTTCACTTTGAATTCACTGCGAAAACTGATGCGTCGTCAGATGTGTGGACAGGCGTCGGACGTTCGCACCGAAACCCTTTAATCTGTGCTTGAAATACCGACAATAAACGGATGCCTTGCAGACCAATCTGCCGATGTGATACCATAAACAACAGATGACCAAATTACCCCATCTACACATCTGCAGATGCATACGCGGATTCGTCCGCGGACGCGTCTGCCGATGTATAGAGGAGCCATTAGCCTCTGCTCACCGATTTCTCCCACTAATCTCTTAAATGTTTGAGAAAGCATTCATTTCCTATTGTTATGTTATCAGTGCAGAATAAGTGTCAAGTCTTCTGGGCGGCAAGTATTAGCAACAAGAGTTGTCAATACTCCTAAATACTTCCCTGTCGCCACAAGACTTGTCTCTTTTTATTCTGCTCTAACATCATTAAAATATATCACTGTATCTCTAAAAATACTCTTTCATATGACCATTTCAAAATACAATTTCATATTATTATAAGTAAATGTCTTATAATGTTATTTATATTTAAGTAGTATAAAAATAAACTCTTAATTATTTCATTATTATTTATTTAAAAACTTAAAACCAAATAACACCCTAATGTTTATAACAACAATAATATCACACAAACGCTAGATTCTCCATGAAAATATGTTCGCCATATTCTGGATATCTTAAAATCCAAGTCTATACAAATTATTTCGTACCTAAAAAATTATTTTCAATTAAAACTTTTATTACATAAATATATCTGTGGGACTATAATTGTTCAATTGATAAATAAAATTAAGTGAGATAATGAGACAGAAGTGTTTAATTTTAGAAGAAATGAAGTTATCATATTTTAAGCAACAATAAATTATGGTAGAACAGCCCAAGCGGGGGTTTTTGGAGTTACCCGAGCGCGTCAGATTAGTACATGGGGAGAAACCTTGTACCCTAAAAATGTACCTCTACCATATATTGGCTCTTAGTGCAGTGGATTTAGTTAAAGGGGGGCCGAAAAAAAAATCTATTCTTAGAAAAACTCGAAATCTTCAGATTAAGATAAGGTAAGTTAAGTACATGCAAAAGAGTGTAAATTCAAAAAATCTAACGATTTACCAGGCCGTGAGGAAATGGGTGTCACAAAATTTCACAAAAAAAGGAATATTTCGCAAAATGAACGTCAGATTGAAAAACTAAAAAATACGTCTTCAATGTTTTTCAAAAATCTATCGAATGATACCAAATATGACCCTTCACCGAGGGAAGCGGATAAATTTAAAATTTTAAATACGAACCCCGCGATATTTAGCGAAATGAACATCAGATCGAAAAACTGCAAAATACACGTATTCAATGTTTTTGAAAAATATATCGAATGGCACCAAACACGACCCCCCTCCACAGAGATGAGGTGGAAGGTTGCTTTAAAATTTTAAATAGGAGCCCCCAATTTTTATTCCAGATTTGGATTCTTTGTGTAAAAATAAGCAACTTTTATTTGAGACATTTTTTCGAATTATGGATAAATGTCGCTATAATTGGAAAAAACGATTGTTGGAAATGGAAAATTAAATTAAAAATGGAAAGTCCCCACTTTATGGAAAACTTAACTGGTTTCAGGACCTACTCTTCACAACCCAATAGGTCCCCATAACGCTCGAGTGACTGCAAATTTAGCATACTTTCCTCCCCTACTATTAGGAGACTTTCCTTTGAAGGGAAATTGGGAGATCTACAAATCCATGCTTACTGTCTGCGAGCTACAGAATCTGCGGGAACTTTGAGCTAGATGAGTTTATATAGTAAAGTTTGTAAAATTTCATAGAACTCGTTGGCTTGGCCACTACTTTTTCCTAACGAACAATGAAAAAAAAATTTTTAAAAATATCACTGAATTTAAGTTGGTCGAAGATAGATCACAAAGTAGTCCTCGAGAGCGTTGATTATAGAGTGTCAATATAATGATCAAAGCATTATGGAAGATCGGAATTGAAGAAGACTCCCCAATAGTAGAATGGAATGGAATACCATTATTGAACAGGTCAAAATTCACAAAACGTTGTAGCGCTAGAGGAAGAGGAAGAATAATGCAATGCATGTATCTGTCACCAGGCTTTCTGCTCCAATAATACAATCATTCAGACAGTACTTATGTCACCTAAAACAACTGCGATACTTTAGCCACCTAACCAGATGTTGGTAGATAAGTCTAGACTTCACACAAGCTTCGAGTATCTGAAATTATTGGAAAATCCATTGATTTGAAACTTAGTATTGAAGTCATTCAATACTGGCAATTGTTTAACATCGTTATACAATACAGCACAATCTAGGTCCGAACTGCAACCAGAAATAGTAGAAGTTTGCTAACAGAATTTGTGTTGTGTTGCAGTGTCGTTAATAGTAGAAGGGAATAGGAAGCTATTGTTGAACAGGCCAAAACCCGCAGAGGTTTGTAGCGCTAGAGGGAGAAGAACAACTCCATAAATACCTATTCGAGAATATAAATAAAACTGGAACATTAAAACTTTAATGTGCTAACGACTACAGATAAGCAACGGAAGATTTGACAAAGATTTGATTTTCAAATTGGTGATATACTGTTAAATAATAATTATGAATATATAATTCATTTACGGAGTTTGATTAATTTCATTTGATATGGAAATAACCAAAAATTTTAATAACAAAGTTTTGTTAGAATATAAATAATAGTCTTAACTAACATAAAAATACTGAAATCTTTTGTTTTTACTATCTCCACAAAATATTACAAATGAATGTGTTCTACTGGTGAAAATACGTTGATTACAGCAACTAACGCAACTGAACTTATTCTTTGATACCTTAATTCACTAAAATAAGCACATTTAATTATTTACAATAGAAACAGAATATAATCAATCCATAAATTGTCTAGATTTAAAAATTATCAGACTTGAAAATAAACTTGGGTTCTCCGTATTTCATAAACCTACCCATACCGACACAACTATACACAATTCATCATCACATCCTACACAACATAAGTTGGCAGCATACCATAGCATGTTACATAGATTAACAGAAATTCCCATGTCAAAAAATAACTTTGAGACAGAATTCAATATCATTAAACAAATAGCAGTAAACAATGAATAAGAAAACAAATCATAAACAAAATTTTAAACCAAGAATTGCATAAGAAAATCCCTGAAATCAGTCTTTCCACCACCAGAAAAAAACCCCCATACCTTCTGCTGGATTACATGTACAGGCAAAATATCAACTAAAATAGCCAAACACATTTAAAAAAAGGAATAACACCGGGCATAAAATTAAGAACAATAAGAGCCAAAAGAAAAAGCACTATACACAGGTGGTGTATACTGTATACTATACAATATACAAACTTACATATATGTGGTTACTGCCCAAAAATACGTCGCCCAAACTGGTAAAACCTTTAATAAACATATAGCAGAACGCAAATTATAGAGAAACAGATTCTACATACGCACTTCACCTATATCATAATCATTCTTTCAATGACCAATTTCAAATTCCCCATATTCAAAATAAAGGCGGTAAGCTGTCCTTATTATACTCCTTATGGAAATTAATAAATTAAAATATATAGATATAATTCTGAATGGCCAACTTGAGACAAACAGCTTTCCCCCCACAACTTATTCAGTTAAAGACTATAAACTAGACGAATATTAAAAACACATCACTTAAAAAAGGCGCCCTGCCGAAACAGCTGTAGTGAAATTATTTTTTATTCCTTTTGGGAAAGTATTGAAAACAAAAGTTTTCAGTGTTTTATTGTTGGATAAAAGAACTTGCATCAAGTAACGGTCAAATATATCGCTTGTTTCATAGCCCTAACTTTTAAGGAGCTATTAATATGGAATTTATTTCTAATAAAAAAAGAAAAATGAAAATAAAATAAGAAAATATTGAATTGGAGCCCAAAATCCAAAATGCAAAATGCAAACAGCGATAGTCGAATAAATAATAACAGATCTGTAAACGTATTAACAAAAATGATGATGATATTGATGATTTAGTTTAGACATTTTTCTACGTTATAATTGGAAGATATTATGTCATATAGTACTTCTTACCCTAAGCTGTCTTAGGTGGTATTCTGTAGGCCACAAATCTGACATGTGTCTTGGCCAATAATGACGTATCCAATAAACAGGTCTTACAGACCAAGTAAGTCCTAGTGTATCATCATAGTAATTTTTTGTATCTGGATAATATACCACTTTGCTGCCATATAAGTAGTCGTATTTAAGTTTAAGCATTTTTAGGAAAAAACGATTTCTAGAAAAAAGAAAATTTTGTAAAACTGTATATATAATATATGTAAGATTTTGTGCATCTTTATATACAGTGAGGACGTTTAAGTTTGCATAAATTCATTATCTCGAGACTGGGCAAATTTGAAGAGAAATTCTTAGACAGGTCGATTTTTATTTTTAAATTAGGACTTTTTGGCATATCTATAATACTAGTGACGTCATCCATCTGGGCGTGATGACGTAATCGATGATTTTTTTAAATAAGGGTACAGGTTGTGTGATAGCTCATTTGAAAGGTTTTTTTTATTCTCCATTCAGTAGTATAAACATTAACTTAATTATTTATACAGGATGTACAAAAAAAATTTTTATTAAATTAATTTAAATAAAAAGAAGAATGTAAGCAATTAATTTAATTCAAAATACATTTTACTGCTGTCATAAAAAAAGGAGATTATGTTTAGTTCACAAATAAACATTGCTTTACCCTTAAATTTAATGCTCAAACTGCTAAGAGACAGGTGGGTGGAAGTTTTAACATTGAATTTAAGCGAAAAGCAATGTTTATTTTTCAAATAAACATTTGTTTTTGTTTTCTGAGAGCACTGAAAGGTATTTTGAAATAAATGAATTACATACATTTCCGTTTTTGTATCAATTAATATAATTCATAAAAAATTTTTGCACACCCTGTATAAATAATTATGTTAACGTTATTATTGGGATTTTCCCATTGATTTTTTAATTATGTTAACGTTTATAAAACTGAATAGAGAATTAAATAACCTTTCAAATGAGCTATCACACGACCCCTACTCTCATTTAAAAAAATCATCGTTTACTTCATCACGCCCAGATGGATGACGTCACTAGTATTGTAGATATGCCAAAAAGTCCTAATTTAAAAATAAAAATCGACCTGTCTGAAAATTTCTCTTCAAATTTGCCATTTTCGAGATAATGAATTTATGCAAACTCAAACGTCCTTATTGTATAACTTCTGCTTATTGTATCATTTTAAAATTATCGTGATAAGAAGTCCTAAACTACGAGTCCTAACAACTAAAAAATATTCGGACGAAAGAAAATTTATTGAAAACGTTCATCTTCATAACCTTTGATGAGATCAACCATACATTTAAGTCTGTCATTAATGATAAAAAATTGAAATGGCTTAGTTTCTATAAACTTTGAATTGAAGTGTTAGTGGAAAAATGAACGAAAATGTTGCATAATATCGTTGCAACTAAAGAACTATGAACTCTATGAACTTTTAGAACTGTGTATTCAAGAAATTACTGTTTTAACATACAACCACTGCAATCCTGTCTACCATTAGTATGGTATAGTTAGACCCAAACCCAGACATCCAAAGTGAAAGTTATCCTCCAACACCAAACTGTTCTATATGGTCCACATAATGTTCAGAAAAAAGTCACACCATTTTGAGCGTCGGGTTTGGGGGGGAGAGGGGGTAGAAATCTGCAAATTCGTAGTTTTTTAAGTTTTTCGTCAATATTTCTAAAACTAAGCGGTTTAGCATGAACAACCCTCTACATAAAATTGTTCTACATTAAATTTGAAATAAAAAAGGCCCTATGCATAACCCTTCTAAAATGAATGGTTCCAAAGTTACGGAGGTAGTATAGTATAATTGGTCCAAAAAAAGGCCTAACCCAGACATCCAAAGTAAAAGTTTTCCTTCAACACCAAATTGTTCTATAATATGGTCCACATATTGTTCAGTAAAAAGTTACACCATTTTGAGCGTCCGGTTTCGGGGGGAAATGGGGGAGAAGTCGGTAAATTAGTAGTTTTTTTTAGATTTCTCGTCAATATTTCTAAAACTATGCTTTAGCGTAAGGAATGCTCTATAGAAAAATGTTCTACATAAAATTTAAAACAAAAAAGGTTCTATACATAATTGTTATAAAATCAACGGTCCCAGAGTTACGGAGGGTGAACCGTGGAGGTTTTCGATACTTTTTATATTTACCGATTTCTCCCCCCTCTCCCCCCAAACCCGACGCTCAAAATGGTGTGACTTTTTTCTGAACATTATGTGGACCATATAGAACAATTTGGTGTTGGAGGATAACTTTCACTTTGGATCTCTGGGTTTTTGGTATAGATATATCATAAATATTGCCCAAAAAATATAAAAAGTATCGAAAACCTCGACTTTTCACCCTCCGTAACTCTGGAACCGTTGATTTTATAACAATTATGTATAGAACATTTTTTGTTTTAAATTCTATGTAGAACATTTTTGTATATAACTTTGTTTACGCTAAAGCACAGTTTTTGAAATATTGACGAAAAACATAAAAAAACTACTAATTTACCGGTTTCTCTCCCATCTCCCTCCCAAACCGGACGCTCAAAATGGTGTAACTTTTTACTGAACAATATGTGGACCATATAGAACATTTTGGTGTTGGAGGAAAACTTTTACTTTGGATATTTGGGTTAGGCCTTTTTTGGACCAGTTATAATATACTACCTCCGTAACTTTGGAACCATTCATTTTAGAAAGATTATGCATAGGGCCTTTTTATTTCAAATTTAATATAGAATAATTTTTTATAGAAGATTGTTCATGCTAAACCGCATAGTTTTAGAAATATTGGCGAAAAACATAAAAAACTACGAATTTACCGATTTGTCCCCCCTCACCCCTCAAACCCGACGCTCAAAATGGTGTGACTTTTTTCTGGACATTGTGTGGACCATATAGAACAATTTGGTGTTGAAGGATAACTTTCACTTTGGATGTCTGGGTTATGCCATCGTTTGGATCAACTATACTATACTACATATACGATTGACAAAAGTCAGTGTCGACGGGGTAGCGATGTTTTTCATCAATAAATAATTTTCTGTTCAATCTAATAAACAAGCCTAAAGTAGGTTATGAGAAATTAACAATTTAGTGGATGTCAAATTGTTAACAGCAGTCAAAAAGTGTCTGGTTTTTTGTGGAAATTAGTAGATTTATAATTTCGTTTCAATTGAGTTCGTATTTTTTGTTGTTATTTGGTGGAAATGGAACGCACTACAAAGAATTTGACCCAATATGTTCAAGCAGTGATCTTACAAAGCGAAGGACTTAGCTACCATGCTATTGGCTCCTTAAACTGGTAAGAATTTTTTGCTAATGCAGGATAATGCAAGGCTTCACGTTCAAGAACTGTAACCGAATATTTACAACAGGTAAATCTTCGGACTTTAAATTGGCCAACGCATAGTCCAGATCTTATCCGGATCGAACTTTTGTGGGAAATAATTACCAGAAGACTACGAAAGCGTTTGTCACCTCCTAGAACCTTACGTGAGGTGGAAACAGTAGCTCTCGAGATTTGGAATGATATTGATCAAGACCAAATAGCATACCTCATTTGTGATATTAAAGTACATATCTCTTTTATTATCCAACATAAGCGAATGAATCGAAAAACAAAATGTTAAAAAATCTAAGGCTACAGTTGAGTTTTAATTTCAATATTTTATAATACCCTAGAATATTCCACAGGGTGTTCCAAACTTAAAAAAAAACGCAGTATGATGGTTACACCCGGTATAAAACTACATTTACTTGTCTAGCAACAATATTATTACATCGGTTTTCTTAAATAATAAGGCTATAACATAATAAAAAATCACTCAACTCGGACAACAAGTTTAGGAAATTCGAGACATCTAACGTGTACAATTCAGCCAGTGAGTCGATTTTTGAAGTTATACTTCTTTACCGGCGATATGAGGGTGAATTTTTATATGTTAAAACCTATGATCCCGGCGCATGCGCATTATAACTTTGTTCTGATTGGATGTTCAAATGACATGTCAAAAATTATTCAATATGGCGGCTGTGGCACAGCTGTAGTTAGATTATTTATGGTTGTTGCGTTTTAAAATTTGTGTGAAAAGAAACAATAAACAAAAGTTAGTTAATAGTTATACTGCCTTTTTAAATAGTTTTCATATACCTATATTTTTGGACTTTTGGACTATTTTGGACAAGGAAAACTCATTCTAATTTGGTAAGTAGTTTTTATTGTAATCATATTGTAATTATACATTTGGATTAGGTTGAAATACAGTAGAGCGTCGATTATCCGAACTAACTGGGGGACATAGGTGTTCGGAAAACCGATTTGTTCGGATAATCGAACTACAATATATTGATACATATTTATAGTCATACATATTTATCCACAAGTGAATAAAAGCCATATTTATATACCTACATATTTATTTATATCTTGATAATGACAACTATCAACTAAACACAAAAGTGCAGTCTTTGCAACAACATAATTATTTTTGGATACAATATTGAAGAAAATTGAAGATATTTTAAGCGTCAATTACTAACGCTTGCTCGGTATTCGAGTGCGGGACGCGGGAGTCGATAGTTCGAATAAGCGGTCGTTCGGTTGATCGACGTTCGGATAATCGACGCTCTACTGTACATTTATTTTCTCAAGAATGGGGATTTTAGAGAGAAATCCCAAATTAGGTCCGATTTTTATTTTTAAATTATGATTTTTTGGCGTAGATTTATTTATCTAGTAGGTATTTAATGCTTTGATTTACATACTTAATTTGATTACCAACAAAAGTTCTACCAATGTTCATCTAATATATTGTTTTCTTACTGTTTTGTTAAATTTTAATATTTTCTTCCACAAAATTTAAACTACATAATTTAATTATATTCAAAACAATTGTCAAACAGTAAAACGTTCAGTTACCCTATTTTTCCACATGACAAATAATGCGGAATTGGACGAGTGAGTCTAGGCTTCGATTACGAATCAAAGCGCCACGAAATTCACGGGTTCGATTCCCGATGCAAGTTTTTATTTTTGAAGATATTCTTCTTTAGCGGCGAATCGATTGAGGGTAAAATTTGATTGATCCGCGCGCATGCGCACACCGACAGTATGGTATTAGTTGTTATACGGGCTCTGATTGGGTGTTGAAATTTTGAAATGATCTGTCAATAATTGTTCAATATGGAGGTTATCGGTAAACAAAAATATTGTATAATATTAGTTTTTATTGATGTGTGTACAGAAATAAAATCAAATTTATAATTATAGTGACTTTTTAAATAGTTTTGAAAAGCCGCAGGTACGTAATTCTAAATGTTTCAGTTGGAAATACCTAATAGTTTCAATACCTATCTATTTGGAAAATGTAAACAAAATAATGTAGTTACCTATTAGTAGGCAATGCTTTAATTTACATAATCTGATTACGAACAAACTTTCTACAAATCTTCATCTCATATATCGTTTTCTTACTCTATATTTTGTTGTATTTTATTTCGACAAAAATCAAACTAATAATTTTATTAAATTCATATAAATTTATGGTGTAAACCTTTAGTTTGTGTATATTCCTACATGACGTTTACGAGAGTTTGGTGCAGTTTGAAATGGCGTCAACTTTCGTACGGCGCGGTAGACGTGAAGTGGGTTCAAGCCCCAAGCAAGTTATTATTTTTTTATTTTTTTATAGATCTTATGATTGTAAGTATATTATTATATAATTTTTCTTCTTTTTTATATTCTTCTTTTTTGAAAGTTAGTTTGATTTTTAAATAAAATAAGTACAAATAACCTTTTAAGTATATTTACTTCGTTTAAATTACCTATTATATAATAGATGAATATCTTTTTACGTGCGTAAAAAGTACACACACATTCTTTTTTTTTATTTTTTTATGCATTTTATGATTGTAAGTATATTTGTTATATAGTTCAGAAATCATTTTTTCTTTGTGGCATTTTTCAATGTGTTTGTGTGCGTTTTATTCTTTTATTTTTTTAAATTGTTGGTATTGTCTTAAAAATCACATAATATGTAGTAGAAGTATAACTTCTTACGTGCGTACAAAGTACACACACATTCTTTTTTTTTGCTCTCAAGTGTAGATAATTCCGAACATTTAGTTGCCACGATATTATGCAATATTTTAGTTTATTTCACCTCCAACATTGCAATCCAAAGTTTATAGAAACCAAGCCATTTCAATATCTTATTATTAATGATAGAGGTTAATATATTTTTGATCTCGTTCTTTAATTCAATAAGCAAGGTTGTGAAGATGAAAGTTTTCAATAAATTTTCGCTCGCGTTGTTATGGATCGTAGTTGAAATTTGAAAAGACGATATGCTATGATAATATAGGTATCATTAAAAAACAATTTTACAGCCAATAGATAAAATAAAAAAATATTATATAATAATAATTTACGGACTAATATTTAACTACTTACTATTCCAAACAGTATAACACAAATTTCCAAAAAATAACAAATTGATGATAACAATAATTAAAAGAAATATATAGAATTAATAAAACATATCACCATATTATTTGTTCATCTCTTGTTTATGTAAAAACACAAAAAAAATTCTGTTTTGTATTTAAAAATGCACAAAATATTTTTCTTACTAATTTACAATCAAAATCACTTACATTGAGAAATTCTCCTTCTTCTAGCACTTTATAGAACGAATTGTTATATGAAACAAAAAGAGAATCCAAAATAATCTCGGATGCTTTTGTTCACGTCAGAGAATGGGTGCAAAAATTTAAATGTTTGCCAAAAAATTAAAATTAATTTTCAGCTGAATGTGGTAGCAGGTTGTTTTTACGTTAATTTATATTGGGACGTGCCCATGGAATTATTTTTATTAATGACTCGATTAGTTTGATCTTAATTTATGATTCATTTTAAGAAAATTAATTGGATTAATTTTGTTTAAGTAAGTAGTCGAAAATAAAATCACTATACAGGGCGTTTCATTAATAATTGGACATATTTTAACTGTAGATTCTTGAACTCAAAATATCAATCGTTTCTGGTTACTACCAGAGGCGTACGACACGGGATAGTGAATGGTTGACCCTTACCAAATTCTACGCCACTGAAGGAACTGCTATTTTAGCATAATTTTTAGATGGTCCAATACTTTCTATTTAAATAATATACTCTTCATTCGTAACGATAAAATCATCAGTTTTAGAAATATTTGAAATAAGTTAAAAACGAAAGAGCATAATACATTAATCAAAATAACTGTGCCGTTTCATTTTTAATTTCAGACATCTAGAAACCTAATGACTTAATCGTTACGAATGCGGAGTATACTATTTACATACAAAGTAGTGGAGAATCGAAAAATTGCACTAAAATAGCAATTCCGCCAGTGGCGTAGAATTGGGGAAGGGTCAACCAATGACTTTCGACGTCGTACAACATAATTTAGTAGGGTGTACGTACAGTACCTACACTTGCTGCCAAGTATGACAAGGATATACAGTTGAGTCCGCGAATCTTTACCCGTGCGTCATCATTTAAAGCATACGAAATAAGTCGATGATAAGTCGGAAATTGAAATTTACTACACGCAACAGCAAGTGACGGTAAATGACTTGCTGTTGCGTTTAGTAAATTTCAATTTCTGACTTATGATCGACTTATTTCGTATGCTTTAAATGATGACTCACGGGTAAAGATTCGCGGACTCAACTATATCAAACGGTTTTAAAGTGCTGGGTACAAATATTTTTAAAATTTTTAAATATATCACCCTGTAACTCAATAAGAAGCCAAATTTTATTTAAATGGTAAACTATCGCACATTTGTTCTAATTGCACACTGGGGTAAGATATTTTACACATAATTTAAAGAGAATAAAGCACTTTTCGTGCTCGAGCGTGATACTAGGGAACAGATTTTAATCGTACGACAGATTACAGGGAAATCCAGAGAATTCAATATCTCAACATATTTGTGCTTCATAGATTATAGTTATGACGATAATAAAATTTTATCGTCTACAGTACGCCAACGAATTAAGTAAAACCTGTTTTTGCACCGTCTTGGACAATATAAAAGTCGAATCGAAAAGCCTAGTTGATTATTATTCGTGGAGCGTTGATCGAAAAATAATAAACAACAGCGAGGTGTAACAGGTGAGTTTATGTAGGTAGTAGTTCCCGACCATTTTCCGCTGTCGATTTGGCGAGCTGAGCGAATCCGACAGTTTTCCTCTTACCTATCATTATACGAGTGGTGATCGTATATCCCTAATATGTCTTTTCATCTGGCGAGCTTAGCGAGATTCCCTTTCTTCCCTTTCCTTATACATTCATGTCGTATTAATAAAAGCAATTCCTATTTCACGCGATCGTCAAAATCATTCATTCATGTACAAAATATCGTCACATCGGCCCGAACAGAAACCTCGAAGCGTAGATTATAAATATATTTTATTAACAAAATTAACGAGTAATTAAGGCTAATTATTATCTTATCTTTTGTATGTTTTGATTCCAAATAAAAATGTCTTAAAAAACGAACTCTTTTCTTTGACTGATTTAGTTACCTGGAGCAACAACGCAATGACCGCGTTACATAGTAAAAGTTTCGACTCAACTGGAGTAAAATGTGGCAGGTTTTGTCTAAAATGGAAGTCCCGAATCATGTGATATGGCTTAATTAAAAGCCTATACGATAACAATTATGCCACAGTTAGAATAGATTGGGAACTAACCGAGAATCTCAAGACACAAACGCCGGTCAGTAATTGCAAAAAGCTCTATGGTCAAATTAATAAAAATTTGAAACAGCCATGAAATAACTACAAAAATAAAAATTAGACTGTTGGGAAGTCTAGTTTTTCCAGTTGCACTTATGTATTGGAAAGCTGAACCCTTATGAAGAAAGATAGAAAGATTATAGATGTATTTGAGGGTTCCATGACATCTCGTAACATGACATTTCGTAACTGGACAAATGGTAACGGAAATTATTAACGGCGTCAGTTCGTAACTATACGTATTTATTCATCACAGTACAATTCGTAACGTCCACATTTAATTTTTTTGTCTAAGAACCGAATATAGGTCGATCTGTTGTTCGAAAGATTTTTTTTATGAAATTTCATATATAGGCAAATATTTCTAGCATGGGTTGCCTATCAAAATCGTGTCATAGCTATCCTTAAGGGGGGCCGTAGGGGTTGAAATCAATATTTCAATCACATTTTTTTGAAAGTATGGAAGAATTATTTTATTTTTAAATTAAATAGGCATATTCAGAACAATGCATAGATTACACAGCCCAACAAAAAAAAATTTTTGTCTTGCTGCCGAAAAAAAAATTAACTGATTTTAGTTCATTCATCTGTGCTGATTCCAAAAATACAAACCTTTTCTTTGTATCAGCTCTAGTTTTCGAGATATAACAGACTTATCAAATACTTAAATATTCTTACATTTCTGAATATTCCACCACTATAATTGCAATATGTTTATAAACAAACTTAACAAATTCTAAGACAAATGGGCAAATGAATAAAAGGGCCTATTTTGATGTTCATTTAGTATTGAAAACTTGCGACAGTGGACGAAAGGACAACGAAAATGTTTAAATTTGGTTTTCCAATGGTATGGAGGGAACCAAAAAATCATTTTGACGATTGCTATTTCTGTCTTGTGAATATAAAGGGCATTAATCTAACAATCGACATACGTGAACATATCCTAACCTGGATTCAGCAATAAGACCAATTCCACATCAGCTCGAGCAGATACCCATTCCAATATTTAGCAGTCTACCTATGTTACCAGAGGATAATTCCGAAACGTTATTTGACGAACTGCAGACTAATAGATTTGAGGAAAACGACAGTGATTTTGAAGGGGATTCAACACGTCCTGAGCGGTTTACTCAGGAAGAGCTAAGCGATCTTATCAGAAATTTGAACCTCCCAGAGGATTCTTCCGAGTTGCTTACCTCCAGACTAAAAGAAAAGAATGTTCTTCACCCAGACACCAAAATTACATACTATCGTAATAGAGAAAACAGATCTTTTGCCTTTTTTCTCAGTAAGATGATATGGTTCCTTATAACAATATTAAAGGACTGTTAGAGAAAATGGGTGTATCGGAGTATACACCAGATCACTGGCGTCTTTTTATGGACAGTTCCAAACGAAGTTTTAAGTGTGTGCTTCTACATAATGGCCACGAATATAAAAGTATACCAATTGGGCATTAGAGTGGAATAAATGCTCAACAATTTTAACAAACACGGTTGTCCTATGAGTATTAAAATTCATTACCTCCTCAGCCACTTAGACCGTTTCCCAGAAAATCTTCACCAAGATATCAAAACGATGGAAGAGGGGTATCGGGGAGATGGGGCTATCACATGATGGCGGATTACTGCTGGAGTCTTCAAAGGGACTGTCCTTTTAAAGCCTTTGCAAGAAAATCATATAAAAGGAAGTCTTTAGGTGACGCCGAATTGGACGAATAACACATTTTTGTTGCGACGCTGCCGGTTAGGTTAGATGAAAAGTTAAGTTTTTTTTTGGCAGATATGTGTGATGATTTTTGTAAGTACATTATTGTACAATAAATATCTTATTTTTTATTCGTATTTGGTTTATTTCAATGGTAGCAGCACTACATATATGTAGGTAGTGCTGCGTTAAATTACCCTATATGTTAGAAATGCGATCTGGTGTCGTATTTTCTGAAAACGATCTGATGGAGCAAATCTGGTGGCATTTTTGGATTCAGCAGACCCAAATTACCAAGAAACAGTAAAAAAATTTCCGGCAGCAAACTGTGTGTTTACCAGTGTTATTCAAGAAAAAATTCAAGTAATCCAACGGTGGCAAGTTTTTAAAAACACCTCAAAAAACAATGAACTTTGCGGTGGACTCATCAGAACTCAACATTTGTTCCTGGTTAACAAAAAAATCAAAAATATTTTTTTCTCTAGGTTATGCTGTCGAGGCTTTTTAGTTTTATCGAATTTTGACTTTTTGATATAGCTCAGAAATTAAAACAACGATTTTTTTGCAAAAAACAAAAATATGTCGACAGCGTTACATCAAGGAATATTTAAAGAAAATATACAAGTTCAAAATTCCAGGTGGGTCGGTCAAGTAGTTTTTGATTACAATGTCAACAGCCTTTAAAAAAGGAAGTTTTGAGGAAAAAGCGTTTAAAGTATTGTCAACTTTTATTATGAATTTCTTTTTGTCTGTCAAATCGTAAAATGATGCACACCGGAATATCTTTTTGAATCGCCGAGTAATTTACAAAAGAAAATAAGAACAACTATTGACCGTTGTTCAGTATATTCAAGCGTGCTGGCGCGAACCTGCTGCAACTCGAGTAGAAGGTAGGGATATTCAACACTGTCTCCCTACCTCCCTACCTTCGACTCGCTTTGCAGCAAGTTCGCGCCAGCGTGCTTGAGCGTAGTGCGAAACGGTCAACAACTGTTTTCATTTTCTTTTGTAAATTATTTCGCGATTCAAGAACATATTCCGATGTGCATTACTTTACGATTTGACAGACAAAAAAGAAATTGAAAGTTGACAATACTATCAACGCGTTTTTCTCAAAACTGCTTTTTCAAAAGCTGTAGACATTGTAACTCAAGAACTACTTGAAGAAACCATCTGGAATTTGGTATATATTTCCTTTAGACGTTCCTTGAGGTAACGCTGTCGAGATGTTTTTTATTTTATATATTTTGCCGTTTTAGTAAAAAACGACAAGCACGGTAAATGCTTCCACGAAGAAAGGAATATGTGGAATTTTTAGCTACATAAAGTTGAGTAATATTGTAAAACGTACCTGTACAACAGAAAAAAGCAGTTTAAATGAATTAGATAATGTGAAAGCTTAAATTCAGCGTCTTTAAGCATATTTCAAATACAGTAGGAAAAATTAAAGAATACCCATGAACGAACATATAAAACACGCTGTATTTTCCTGTCACCGTGTCATACAAAAAATTGACCAGAGCAAGTACATGTAATAATTATTATTACATGTACTTGCGCTGGGCAATTTTCTTTGTGACACGATGACAGGAAAATACAGCGTGTTTTATATGTTCGTTCATGGGTATTCTTTCATTTATCCGACTGTATGTACCTCATATTTGTTACCTGAAATTTGATGTTATACAAATTTCCATAGTTCTATAGTGACTGGTCAATGAAAGTAATAAATTTTATTGATCTTGTTAGAATCGCAAGGATCGCGCAACATTTGTTTATTTAACATCTTTATAGGAACGGACTTCAGTGCAGCAAAACGCAAAATTTGCACACGGAAGCTGCACTTTTTACCTTAACACATTTTTATTTTTGTCGATAGGATACTCTGATCAGAAGATATCGAATTTTTACCGTCTAGTTGGTTTAATTTTTTTTAAATTGATTTTGCGTACGTAACTTACGTTCAAAGTCGCCGATCAATTCAAGCGTTATTTCTGAGATAACGGTTCATTCTACACAAAATTATCTCCGCTGCATTATTTGTTTGAAACATTTTTTTCTACAGCGTACAGGTTCTTGGTAAACCTTTCTGCACCTTTTTGGAGTCCTAAAATTAATATTCTCAGCAAAATTCAGCTTGTTCGTATGATTTTTAGAGGTCAAATATCTCACGATGATATAGACACCACGGAATAGGAACGAATTTGCCTTATCGTAATTCTGATATACAGGGTGTTTGGTAAAGAATGGGCCATAGCTTAACCTTAGATTCCTCAGGTTTAAATAGGTCGATTTAAGCTAACTTACCTTAGTACAAAAGTTGATAATAACCGAAATAGAGGGTGTCAAAGTTAAACTTTTATATTATTTATTTTTTAATATTTCCTGACAAACATGAGACAACAACACTAAATTTGGTAAGTGGTTCTGGTATTGTACACCCTACTAAATTCTGTTAAACAAACGTTTCTGGCTACTACCAGAGGCGTACGACGGGGGAACGTGAATGGTTGACCCTTCCCAAATTCTACGCAACTGGCGGAATTTCTATTTTAGTGCAACTTTTTGTTTCTCCAATACTTTCTATGTAAATAACATACTCTTCATTCGTAACGATAAAGCCATTAGTTTTCGAGATATTTGAAGCTAAAAACGAAGGAGCATAATCAAAATAAGTGTGCCTTATCATTTTTAACTTTAAATAACTCGAAAACTAATGACTTTATCGTTACGAATTAAGAGTATATTATTTGCATAGAAAGTATTGGAAAATCTAAAAATTATGCTAAAATAGGAGTTTTATCAGTGGCGTAGAATTTGGGAAGGGTCAACCATTCACTTTCCCCTGTCCCCTTCTACGCCACTGATAAAACTTCTATTTTAGCATAATTTTTAGATTTTCCAATATTTTCTATGCAAATAATATACTCTTCATTCGTAACGATAAAGTCATTAGTTTTTGAGATATTTGAAGTTAAAATGATAAGGCACACTTATTTTGATTAATGTATTATGCTCCTTCGTTTTTAGCTTCAAATATCTCGAAAACTAATGGCTTTATCTTTACGAATGAAGAGTATATTATTTACATAAAAAGTATTAGAGAATCAAAAAATTGCACTAAAATAGCAATTCCGCCAGTGGCGTAGAATTTGGGAAGGGTCAACCATTCACGTTCCCCCGTCGTACGCCTCTGGTAGTAGCCAGAAACGGTTGTTTAACATAATTTGGTAGGGTGTATAATATCAGCACCACTTACCAAATTTAGTGTTGTTGTCTCATGCCTGTCAGGAAATATTCAAAAATAAATAAAATAAAAGTTTAAGTTTGACACCCTGTATTTCGGTTATTATCAACTTTTTTACTAAGGTAAGTTAGCTTAAATCGACCTATATTAACGTCAGGAATCTAAGGTTAAGCTATGGCCCATTCTTTACCAAACACCCTGCATAACCCCATGCTCAAACTAGTCAATATTAAGACAAAAAAAAACATTGTTGAAATTAGAAGATAATATCCACAAAAAATAAAGATTTTGTAAATTTTTTCAAATTTTACCCGCTTTAAATTTTGTCACAAAAAAACGGGAAGTTTTTTGTTTTTGGATTCTTAGATCTAGCTCAACAAGCTCTCTGGGACTTTCTAATAGGGAACTTGCATAAAATTTTAAATTAAAAAAAATGCTATAAATCACAACAGAACATAATTTACAAAATATTTTAAAGAAAAAAAAGTTTATGTGTCTTTAGTTTTACCGATTAAAACCGAGAGAAAATTCAAACTATTGCAAGCAGCCTAAAACGCGCCCTCATTGGTCGTGACGTAATATCATTATATTATTTGATGTTCTCGCCATTAATTCATTAGGTTTGGCATTCGTTATGACATTTAGTTTTATAAATATTTTGATAGTTGCTATTTCTGACTAATATTTGAGTGTCTTTGTTAAGACATATTATATTACCTAAGAGATATGATAAATGTCATTATAAAATATAATGATGTGACGTCACAAGTTTTCGTGCGCTTTTTGGGTCGTTTGAAATGGTTTAAATACACTGAAGATTTTAACTTTGTGCTTCTAAGTTTTTGAGGCATTAAATTTTGGAAATATCATTTTTAAACAAAACTGAACATTAAATAAAAAAAATGTGCAAGTTCCCTCCAGACTGTCTGAATGTTAAACACTAATCCTACCCCATAGCATAATAGAACTGCTATTAACATGTTTTGGTACAGTACATTCTACGAAACCTGCATGCCTAGGCTGCATGAGTCCAAGACAGATGTTATTGCTATTTCGAGTACGGCACATATTGTTCCCGGATTATATTCGTTTTCATAGACTTTATGTCGTTTAATTTAATACTTTTAAGTAGGTATGTAGTCTACAATTTAAACCCAACCACCATTTGGCTCTGCGGTTATTAGCGCAAGTACTTCAAAGTTCACTGAAGATAGACTGATGAGTCCGACAACGTTCGTTCTGAACAACTATTGTAATCCATTTGGATTTTTACTTTTTTAATTTTTAATTAAATACTTATATCAATTACAACAGAAGTTTTTTTATTTCAATGTTAAAGGTGTTTTAACTAAATGGTATACAGCCAAATCCAGGGAAACATCTTTATTTAGATTAAAATAATTTCAATGTTAGTTTTAACTAGAGCTGGGTTTATTTAGAATGTTTATTGATCCCAAAACTTTTGTACAAAAATATTTAACATTATATAAATTATATATACAACTTATTTACAATTATATAAATTTCTCCTAATAACAATCATGGTAAAATGGTGTCCGTCCAATAAAGGTTACTGGCAACCTAAAACAAAAACAGATATATCAAATAACTATTTATAAAGTCATAAAAAATATATTTCTATAATTATTGACATGAAATGTCATAATTTGCCACCCCTTGTCAGTTACTGAAAGGTCACATTTTATCCCATGGGGTAATAGTACTATATCTAGTAGGAAAAGCTTAACATTCCCGGACGATTTAAATATTGCCGTCGAGGCGCAAGCCGAGACAAGGCAATACAGAGTCCGGGAATGTGGCTTTTCCTACAATGTATACATACTATTTTTCTGAAAATCGAATATTTAAATTATATTAAAGTAAATATGTTAAAATTTTCAAATAGAAATATTATTATTTTGACGCAAATATTCGTGATGCCACCAAATACAGGTTTTGTATTTGGTGGCATCAACTATAGAAACAAATATATTGAATTGAAACAATTTCCAAAAACTTGTCATTTACACCCCTTGTTCCCTAGGGGGCTCCAACATGATATTTTTACTTGTGTTTTTGAGCCTTGAAAATCGTCATCTAAGTAGTTTTAAATTATTTATAACTCGATAACGATCAAATTTATAGAAAAATTACAAAAGGCCTTCTAGAATGATCCAAAAATTTTTAAATATTATCTGCCCGGGTCCAATTTTGTTATTTTAATTTATAATAAAAGTCATTTTTTAATTATTAATTAATTATAGTTAGAACAAAATTAGATCCGGCATCCCTTGTTTTTTGTAATTTTTAACACGCTAAATTATATTACATAATATGCAATAATTTTTATTCGATAAATAGTCCGACCTTATATCGGATCCTCTATTATCTCATCTGAGAGAAGGTGAAGCTTTATGTCATATACTTTAAAACTATATCCAGTTTATTGTTTTATTTACTTTCTATTATGGCCTATGTCAGTACCGAGAACTTTTATTGTGGTCGTTTATATTTTGCATTATACTAATACGGTGTGTATTCCCTCTATATTAGTAATAGAGCTTATAAAAGCTCGGTAAATGAACCCATTGCCCAAATAAACATATTTTATGGACCTTTAATTAGAGCTTAATAAGCTCATATTAGTCCAGGAACCGAAGCTTTTCACCTCGCAATTTTTACAGAATAGATCAATTTTCTTGAAAATTTGAGAATAAGTAGTGGATAGTCCAAGAATCAAAATCTATATGATACCGAAAGGCGCTTTTACCATCATTGGGGTGGTTGCTACCCCATCTCGGGGGTGGAAACCTTTTATTATATTTTTACCGCAAAAGTTGGTAAAAACAAGTAAAATTTAATAAAAAGTTTTGTCCTGGTAAAAGATATATTAGTTTAAAAAGCCCCTATAGGGCTACAAACGTCTAAACAAAACGTTTTCGCTCTGTCACAAGAACATCATCAGTGTTACAAGCACATGGTGAGCCACCCGAAAATACAAAGGTTGAAACCTTTTACAAATAGACTAAAAGTCTATATATATAAACATCCTACAACTATAAATATAAACATCCTAAGATCCAAACTATGGATACAATTTCTATGGATGCGGCTTTATGACAACATATGACTCCCACAGGTAGTAAGTGGGGCAGTTAATTAGGCCATTGTGTTATAAGAGGTGACAGGCAACTAACTAATAGCAGCTGAGATTTCAAAGCGAATTCAAAGGTTTCAACCTTTGTATTTTTGGGTGCTCATCATGTGCTTGTAACACTGATGATGCTCTTGTTACAGAGCGAAAATGTTTTGTTTATATGTTTATAGCCCTATAGGGGCTTTTTAAACTAATATACCTTTTACCAGGACAAAATGTTTTATTAAATTTTACTTGTAATTTAATGGTATACAGCCAGCTAACAGAATTTCTTCCTTGTGGATTTTGCATTTCGTAAAAATGTTAATTCTAAGCAAAAAATGTTCCATACAATTTTGTGATAAAATTAAAAGTTTTCGATTTATTCGCTATCGAAAGTGTTAACTTTATATCGAAAACATCTTAATTTTCTTAAAACCAATAGTAATCGAGCTATACCTTATTATATGTCAGCTCTTCTTCGCTAAATGCTAAATATGTTAGTTTCAAAGTCAGTAGACGGGAAAACTACGCAGTTTTCGAGGATAACTTATCAGAATTAATTTATAGTATTTAAAAAGGTCTATATTTAATAATAAAAAAAGTCTCTAGCTCAAAAATTAAGTCACTTATAATGAAAATAATGTCAGTCCCTATTTTTTCAGCGAAAAACTGATCGGAAACAACTCCCTAATTACCACCCTAATTAAAATTAGTCATTGACTTTATTCGGTCTTCTTTATTTATGGTGGGTCAAACCGGCAAACAGGTGTATGTTCTCAAAAAAATTGATAGTGTGTAAAAATTTTTATTAAAATGAGCTGAGTAATTTCAGCACATCCCGTACCATCATCAGAGCTTCGTCCTATATAGTCCTGTCGCCAGGGGGGGTACAACGGCCTCCTGTATTCAGATGGACTTACCCAAGTTTTTTTATGTATTTTGACCCGTAGAACACGAATTTTTTGGGTAACAGTTGATCCGGATGTCGATAAGATTGTTATAAACAAAGAAGTTGAGGAATTACATAACAGCGATTTCTCGCAAAACAAAACATGTTTTTGTATTTTTTGGGCCATTCTAACCAAAAAGTGTTCCTACAAATTTTTTCGTAGGATGCATAGTTTTCGAGATAAACGCGGTGGAACTTTCAAAAAATCGAAAAATTGCAATTTTTGTACCCGAATAACTTTTGATTAAAAAATAAAATAGCAATTCCGCTTACCGCATTTGAAAGTTCAAGTCAAAGTATATCGGTTTTAGTTATTTGCATTGCTAAAAATTTATTATTTTATTGTTAAACAAAAGTATAAACACCTAGTGCTGGAGTGATGTTTTCAATGATTTCTCATTTAAAATCGAACGAGTAGGTAGAGTAGGTACAAGTGCAAGCGAGGCTATTTCTACGTAGCATGCATGTAAACGCATGTATTAGGCACGGGAAACACTATGTGTTTATAGCTTTTTTTAGCAATAAACACATACATTTTTAGCAATGTATATATTCAAAACCGATAGAATTTGACTTGAACTTTCAAATGCGGTAAGCAGAATTGCTTTTTTATTTTTTAATCAAAAGTTATTAGGGTTCAAAAATTGCAATTTTTCGATTTTTTGAAAGTTCAACCGCGTTTATCTCGAAAACTATGCATCATACGAAAAAACTTGTAGGAACATGTTTTGGTTAGAATGGCCCAAAAAATACAAAAACAGGTTTTGTTTTGCGAGAAATCGCTGTTATGTAATTCCTCAACTTCTTTGTTTATAACAATCTTATCGACATCCGGATCAACTGTTACCCAAAAAATTCGTGTTCTACGGGCCAAAATACATAATAAAAACTTGGGTAAGTCCATCTGAATACAGGAGGACGTTGTACCCCCCCTGGCGACAGGACTAATAGGTATAAATTCTTAATAGAAGAATAATTGCCAAACAACATATTATTAAAAATGGATAAATACTGGGCTAAACCTTAGATCTAGGGTGTAAAAACCCTTTACAATTATTAAAATCACATCTAAATTATTTATAAAGAAAATATGGCTGCGCTACACCATTGTGTATTGAAGTGAACAGCTGTGGACTGTTATCATACAACTTTTTAAATGTTTTATTTATGTCTTCTTTATAGATTCTAGAAGTTTGACCGGATTAGTTTTTAAAAAAACGGAGTTAAAAGCGAATAACGAATTTTTGTAGTTTTGTAAAAAATGGCCCTTTTCTTCAGAAGAGAAAGATTAGCATCAGAGATACGAAAAAATATTTACATATTAAATTGTTGCTTATTTAATTCCCAAGAACATGGTTTGTTTTTAAATCACCACCTTTAACAACCCTTTTAAAGTCACCTCTTTTAGCGACTGAGGATTTTAAAGGGATTTAATATTAATAACCTTACAGATCTTATAAAAACCTACAAAAACCTTTTTGAAAAAACTTTTTAAGATAAAAAATAAAAAAGTTACGGTTAAGAAACAAATATATTTAAAAAAAATGGAGAAATTCAATTGGAAGCATAATAATGTAAGTTAGCGGTGGTTTAGTCATTCGCCTTCTTCATTCTTCTTTACTGAAGTTTTATTAATAGATTCTAGAAGCTTGACTGGATTAGAATAATTAGTTTTAAAAAAAAATGGAGTTAAAAGCGAATAACGAATTTTTGTAGTTTGGTAAAAAATGCCATTTTCTTCAGAATAGAAAGATTAGCATCAGAGATATGGAAAAATGTTTAAATATTAAATTGTTGCTTATTTAATTACCAAGAACTTGGTTTGCAAATATTTTTTCTACGGCAAAAATTGAGTGACCTATTGACAATTAAAACTTGTACTAGCATGCAAAAACCACCTTTACCAACCCTTTCACAACCGCTTCTTTTTGCGAATGAGGATTTTAAAGGATTTAATATTAACATCTTCATAGATTTTGTAAAAACCTACAAAATTTCCTTTTAACAAACTTTGTAAGATAAAAAATAAAAAAGTTACGGTTAAAACACCAATATATTTTTATTTTTTTTTTTTTAATTGAGAAATCTAGTTGGAAGCATAATAATGTAAGTAAGCGGTGTTTTTTTTTTGTATGGTGTACGTTAGAAACTTATAATACTATATTATATGCGCATACATTGATTTATACTCGACTCATGGAACTATAAAACTAATATAACACATACGAGTACGTAAACATATTTGTGTATGCGTGTATTCGTAAATTTTATGCAGGACGAATATAAGTGAATATATTTATTACATAAATCATCCGAACCAAATTTTATCCTCGTTAAGCATTTTTGAGCGATTTTGAGCAAATTTGAGCAATTAGGGGTAGTTTGCACTCTTAAAAATGAATTTTTAAAGGGTCAAAACAGTCAATAAATATAGTAAGAGTATTAGATAGTCATTATGTAATGCTTCTGAACAAATTTCATCCTTTTTAAGCTTTTTTATAGGTTTTAGCAGTAAGGGGTAGTTTTCACCCTTAAAAAATAAAAAGCGGCTGTCAGCACAATATAGATTTTTTGGTAGAGGGTAAGGTAAACTTTATTCCAAATTTTCATGCAAATCGATCCCTTCTGTAAAAATTGCGAGGTTTTGTCCTATTTTAAACTTCATTACTTGGACTATATTTAATAAATGCAGAATAAATCAGCGTAAAATCTGCACGAGGTCTAATTTTCAGAGACAAACAATAACATAATTAACTGTGCCATCCCGCATTTTGATTAATCAAAATATAATCCCATAGTCGTTTGTAATTATCTGAAATGTGAAATTTTATTGAACACATGGCATAAGTTCCCTGTATTTTATATCATTATACACAAAACAACCATAATTTAGGGAAAATAATTATAGAAAATATATAAAATGCTCGTCAAAAGTTAGTGATATTATTAGAAATTGGTTAAACAAAATTTAATTTGAAAGCTGCAATAGAACCTGTAGGTAGACCAGGGCATTTAGCACAAAATAAATCGATTTTTAAATACAGCACCTAGAACCTAGCAACTTATTGCATTATGTTCAGGATTAAGTCAAGAAAAAAGTCCACTATAGAAAAATGGGTGGGAATGCATAGTTGCATTCTAAAGTGTATAAATTGCTTTCAAAAGTGCATTAACATATCAAAGGAGGTGTATTACGTTGTCGATTTTGTTACTCAGGGGGTTTTTGGGGTCACTGAAGACGAATATGCCATCAGAACCGACCACCGGGGTACCTGGTGCCCAGTTGCACTGCTAAAACACGTCGTCTCTAATTTCGAGGGATTTCAGCACTAAATTAATGCAAACAGATTGCTCGGGGGAATTTTGGAGTTGCTTAACCAGAATACGCCATCATAACCGACCCCTGGTGCGCCTGGTTCCCAAAAACCCTCCAAACTACAGAAGATAACATGCCTTAGCAGTGGCCTTGCGTACCAGGTGGTACGGGTGTTCAAGACCAGGGTCATCAGGTTCTGATGGCGTTTTCGTGTTCAGCAACAATAAAAACCCCCCTTTAATATGTATGCATCAATTTAATACCGAAATAACTCGAAACTCCAGAAGATGATGTCACCCTAGACACCAGGTGCTCTGGGTGTCGTTCTGATAATACATTCATTTTCAGCAACCCCAAAAACCCCTGAAGAATCTGTTTGCATCAAGTTATCGCCGAAGACTCCCCAAACTCCAGAAGGTGACGTGCCTTAGCAATGACACTGGGCACAAGTTGCTTTGAGGGTAGGTTATCTATTTGCATCTATTTAGTGCCGATAACCGTCGAAACCTCCAGATGACGTACCTTAGCAGCGACCCTGGGCACCAGGTGCTTGGGGGTGGGTGCTGATGGCTTAGTCGTATTCTACGACCCCAAAAACCCCCAGTAGGTAACAAAAACTGGCCAATAAAAGCTTATTTTGACAAGTTTAATTATGCACTTTTAGATGCATTGTCTACACTTTAGAAAGCTATTATGCATTTCTACTCATTTTTCTAGAGTAGACTTTTTTCCGCAAGTCTCTGGGTGCTGTACTTAATCGATTTATTCCGGTGTTTTTAGTACAGTAGACTCGCGATTATCCCAGTCTCGGTTATCCGAGGCAAAAGTCATAACTGGTGAGTTACAACTTTCAACCTTGGCGCAACATCGCCGCCTCAAAAACAGGAATGAAGCTTACGCAAAAATATTGATAATGTAAATGTTTTTATCTTTTATAGACAGTAAAAGTTATTAGTTTTGTGATTAAAATATCCACAGTTATGGTTATTTACGTGTTTTTCTATCAACGTAACCAATCTCAGTGTTAACCGAGTTTTTCCATATCCGAGGTAGTCACGGTCCCAGATACCTCGGATAATCGCGAGTCTACTGTACTAAATTCCCTCGTCTATTATTGGAGAAGTGAGTTTTATAAAAATGATAAATTAATGGTGGAATAAAGAAATAGAAGATCTTATGGGGAAGAAGAAGGATTTGAAGGTATAATAAGTGCCTAGCAACAAAGGACCTTTACGATCTGCAAAAAAATACAACAGTTTAAACAAATAAGTAAAAAAAGAGGTAAATAAAGCCAAAAATGAGATGTAGAATAAAGCCTGCAATAACGTAGAAGATTTTATAAGTGCCGGAAGAAGTAAAGAAACCTGAAAAACCATTAGAGGTAGTAGAAAAGGTAAAAAATAGCGCCGTTAATTCTGACATACCATGAATTTTGGGTCGAATATTATGAACAAATACTGCCAGAAGATCGAGGAGAATTTCAAGATAAATTATATGACAAATGTAATTATTTCTACTGTGAAGACACTGAAATAACACCAAAAGAAATTAAGAAATTCACTTATGTCATGAAAAATGGGCTCTTGGGTCGGGGTAAGTACCCATATACCTGATTAAATATGACCCTTGCTGACTATTTCAGTTCTTTGATGATCTTCTTCCTGTAGTGCCTATCCGTTTCGGATGTTGACGACCATCATGGCAATCTGTACTTTGCCCACTGCTGCTCTGAAAAGATTTGTTGTTGTTGTGTTAAACCACATACGTAGATTTTCCAGCCAGGAAATCATTCGCCTTCCTGGTCTTCGTGTTTCTTCTATTTTTCCCTGCAATATTAGTTGCAGCAGTCCATATCTCTCGCTGTTACCCATGATGTGGCCGAGGTATTCGATTTTGGCTATTTTATTGTGGTTAACAGCTCTTTTTCTCTTTGTAGTGTCAACAAAATGTCCTGATTTCGAAAACCAACATATTTTCACATTTCGAAAGCCTCAATTTTCTTGCAGATAGCGTCTGTGAGAGTCCACGACTCAACTCTTTACAACATTATAGGAATACAGGCTTATACCTTCAATGTATTAATGAGAGGAGAAGAGAATCGAAAACTACATAATATATCAGCAATCTATAGAAAAATAAAGGTGAGAGAAAGGATTGTACGGACTACCGAATTAAAATTGAAGACTGTTTGGAAGACGCTGAAGATCAGAGTGGCTTTCGTACTGGTCGTTCTTCTATAGACAATGTGTTTTGTCTAAAACAAACAATAGAAAATAGCTTGAAATACAATATGGATACACACATAGTGTTTATTGATCTTCAAAAGGCGAATGATAGTGTCCCATTAGCCAAGCTATGGCAGGTGCTAGAAGACAAGAAAATTTCACCGATTTACATTAATGCTATGAGGGAGTTGTACGACGATACGACCATTTCAATACAGATTGGACAAAAAGTGACTAAAAAGTTAAAATTTACCAAACGATCTCGTTAAGGCTGCTATATTGCACCTACGCTCTTTAAGATTTATTTCGAGGGATTTTCAAATATTTGGAAAAGAAAATGTGAACCTATGTGTGTTAAACTGTATATCTTGCATCCTGCGGATGACTAAAGTAATACTTGAAGAGGGTCATGATGATGTCCACTACATGTTGGGAAAACTAGATGAAGAATAGTGGAATCTAATCCAAATAATCCATTAAAAATAGAGTATGTAGTAGTGGAAGGTGAACGAATGCACTTATAACTAAGAGGCACACAAATCGAAAATACTCATAGCTATAGATAAATATCTCGGTGTAAGCAGTACAAACAATGATAGGGTCCGGAATGCAAAAGAAATAATAGCTACTAGAATTCTTCAAGATAATTCAGCAATACGTCAACTGAATATTATACTCTGGAATATCTTTATCACTCGAAACACAAAAATTAGGATATTATAAAAAAGTACTATAGAAAGTATTGTTACATATGGTTCAGAGCTTTTGGTAATACATTAAAAATACTCATCCATAATAGAAGCGGTAGCAATGAATTATCAGAACAGAAGATTTAAAATGGTTAAAGACAGATGAGGAAAAATCAGACGCTTTCGCAAAACACCTAGAAAAGGTATTTCAGCCACAAACAAACAGAGCCAATGAAGATGACGACATCTATGAATATTTAGATAGTCCTAATCAAATGAATCTACCACCGAAATGGGCAACTCCTAATGAAGTAAAAGGTCTAATAAAAAAACTCAATAAAAAGAAGTCGCCTGGACATGATCTGATAAAGGCCAACATATTAAATAACCTACCTAGAAAAGGAATAGAAAGTTTAACACAAATCATTAACTCGATACTAAGAATAGGCTACTTTCCTGCACAATGGAAGTTAGCAGAAATCAGAACGATTCCAAAACCAGGAAAACCTCCACATGAGATTACATCCTACCGACCCATTAGCATATTACCAATTATGTCCAAAGTTGCAGAGAAAATCATTGCAAATAGACTAATTATTGATATACAGACACACAATATTATACCAAATCATCAGTTCGGTTTTCGCCAAAACCATGGCACAACTGAACAAGTGCATAGGGTGGTAGAAAAGATACAATCAGCCTTCCAGGAAAAGAGCTATTGCAATGCCATTTTCCTGGATGTAAGTCAAGCATTTGACAAGTTCTGGCATCCAGGATTGTTATTCAAACTGAAGAAAGAAATCTTACAGCCGCAATATACAATACTAAAATCATATCTCGAAGAAAGGCTATTTTACACAAGATACGAAGAAAGTGTGTCTGAAATTCACAACATAATTGCTGGGCTCCCGCAAAGCATCGTCTTGGGACCAATTCTCTACACAATCTCTACAGCTGATTTCCCAACTGGAGAAGAATCTACAATCGCAACATTCGCAGATGACACTGCAATTCTGGTAAAAAACCCAGATCCCATACAGGCAGCTGAAATATTGCAACAAAACATACATCTAATTGAAATATGGGATAAGAAATGAAAGAAAAAGATCAACGAAGCAAAATCAGTTAACGTAGTATTCACTAAATGTCACAAAGAAACACCGAATATCCTAATGCATAACAAGAATATTCCTAAAAATAATACTGTAAAATATCTCGGATTACACCTTGACAAGGGGCTAACATGGAGAACACACATCTGGGCGAAGAGGAAGCAATTATGAATAAAATACAAAAAAATACTACTGGTTACTCGGCCGAAAATCCATCTTATCTCTATCTAACAAAATATTAGTGTATAAAGCAATCATCCGGCCTATTTGGACATACGTGATTGAACTGTGGGGTACTGCAGCAGACAGCAACCTAGCAATACTGGAGCAGTTTCAATCCAAGGTTCTTCGTGCTATCACAAATGCACCGTGGTTCATTCCAAATGCAGACATTTACAGGGACTTGAAGATCGAGACAGTGAAGCAGCTGATCGTCAAATGCAGTGATAAATATTTCAAACGACTGGAAAAGCACCCCAACGAATTACCAGTGAATTTATTGGACAACTCTACACAACTAAATAGACTGAAAATTAGAACTCCTCTTGACTTGCCATTTAGAACATATGTAAGTGTTTTAAAGTGTTTTAAGGTTTTTAAGTGAAAATAAGTGACTTAGTATAGTTATTAGTAACAAACCTACTAGGAGTTGATAGTCATTGGACTAAAACTCCTCTCACATTTGTTCGTTCAACAAAAATGCTTAGTGTTACTTTTTTTTTGTGATGTAACAGATTGTATTTAAAAACAAATAAAAAAAAAGCAATGAATTATTAGCGTAGATGTTGCTAAGTCAGTAGAAGAGATAGAGTAAGGAATACTGAAATCAGGGAGCGTATGGGCATGGAAATTGACATCCTGGAATCTTGGCCATGTCGAAAGGATGAATGATCAAAGATGGCCAAAGAGAATGTTATAGTGGATCCCTGTCAACGTCAGGAACGCCAGATACGTCAGGAAAAAGGGAAGACCGCGAAGATCGTGGAGACAAGAAGTAAATGGTGATGAAAGATATGGGTCTACAAGCAAATGACTGGAACGATCGCAAGTGTTTGAAGCTAGTATATCATGTAAGTAAATTAGGAAAACAATATTTTACATACGATTAATTATAACTACATTTTATTATGTTAATTGAAGCAAAATATCAACACTAAATATTACCTACCCTCACTTGAGAGCAGGCCCTCTCGCTGGGTGTGTCCCTCAAGTAGTGCCAGTATGAATGGTGGCTGGGCCAGTATTGTGGATACCACTCTCTTCCCTTTATTGGCCAATCTTCGTGTAAGTATAATGGTCGATATATTTTATAATGATAAAAAAATTTCGCATCGGGCCAGAATGAGTATTCGTAGCCCGTTATCGGATTCCTAAGGTAAGTGAGCATCTTATCTAAAACAGAAAATTTCTTAGTTTTTTAGTTCAATATTAGTAGTTTTCTTGGTTATTTAACGTTTAAGAAAGGCAGAAAATATTAATTTTACTCTTATTTTTTTAACTTAAAAATATAGGTAAAAGTGGATAAAATAAGCATCTTCTTTCGTGTAATAATCCATATATTTAGATAATTCGCATAACTGATTAAGATCTGTTTAAAATCTATAAAGAGTATATGTTGAGTCAATGGTTAAAACATGGCCAGATTTGCAAAGATGACTTATGCTCAAGGTCGAGGAGAGGACCTTGCAAGTGAAGCTTTGAGTTTGAAATTAAATATCTAGATGACAAAAACAATGATTATAGGTAGAAATAATTACCCAAACCTAAAAACATATGTAGCTGGAGAAGAAATCGAACTAGTCCGACAGTTTAAATATTTGAGTTGTTTGCTAAACAAGATGGATTTCAACCAGAGGTACAAGATGTTTAAGTGTTACGTTTGACCTATTCTCTTGTACAGAATGAAAGCATATACATATAATGTTAAAGGCCAGATCCATTAACAAACTTGAAGTTTTTGAAATGTGGTGCCTGCGCCAAATGCTTAGAATATCATGGAAGAAGAGAGTCAGAAATGAGGGAGTATTAAGAAAAGCGGGCTTCTAAAATAGGGAATTTTTGATTATGTAAAAAGTAAGAGAGCTGTATACTTAGAGCACATATTATGAGGAATATACTTTTCTGACTATCTAACACCTCACCTGACAAGACGTGACAACGTCCAACATCCAATGTACGTTGGACGCCCACGCAGAAATGCATGGCACATTAGGAAGAAAATCAAAGAAAATGAATTATGGAAGAAACAAATTTAAAAAATGTCTATCTGCGCTAGCAGTCCTACTGTGATTTATGTATACAGAGTGAGTTTTATGTATGGAAACCCTTAATTATCTCGGAAACAGCTTGCACTATTTTTATAGATTATGGTCGGTAAGGGTTCTCTAATGCGGCCGATATTATAGTGGTAATTACATTATTGTCAGATCTTCCATTTTTCTGGACATCTAATGAACTTTCTTATTTCAAATGGAACACCCTGTATTTTTTTGTGTTTGGAAGTCCTTATGAAATTCTGATTATTTTTCATGTGTTATTTCCTATACCTAAATGCCATAATTTCGGAGTTATTGCAACATTTATTTAAAAAAAATTAAACAAACGTTTTATTCTAAAACATTTTTTTTAATTGTTAGTGAAGACGAGCGATCGGGGCATTACCATCCAATGTTTTAAAATGAAACAAGCTCAAATTACTTATCGGTATCTGATAAAATAAAGTTTGAATTTGAATCACTTTGAAGCACTTCGTAGTTTCAAAAATAATATTTTTTATTTGTTTTTGAACCTTGAAAATTGATATCTTTCGTCTTTTTCCAGTTTTCAATTGTTTATAACTCGAAAACGATTAACTTTAGAAAAAAAATACAAAAGACATTTTTTGTTCCCATTGATCCAAAGAACCTAAAATAATGTCTACCCTAGCAAAAAAATTTATTTTTATAATTTGTTTAAATTTTGTTTTAAATGTTGCAATAACTCCGAAACTATAGCATTTAGGTATAGGGAATATCACATGAAAAATAATCAGTATTTCGTATGGACTTCAAAACATAAAAAATATACAGGGTGTTCCTTTTGAAATAAGAAAGATTATTAAATTTCCAGAAAAACGGAAGATCTGACAACAATGTAATTACCACTCTAATATCGGCCGCATTAGAAAACCGTTACTGGCCAAAATTTATAAAAATCGTGCAAGCTGTTTCCGAGATAATTGAGGGTTTCCATACATAAAATTCACTCTGCATTTTTTCTATATGGTATGATTCCCTAACGATGTAATTTAAATCACAGTGATTATAAGTTTTAACACTTTTTACTTTATTATTATATAGAGCACAAAAGCAGTAGATGACAGTATAGTGACCAGGGTTTGGTTCAAAGCAGATTGTATGATGATATAAAACTAAATGTAGAGAATAGCAAAGTAGACATACGAAATTTGTTACATTTATAATGAAGAAGGAAACGAAAAAAAGACGATGAAAAGAACAAAAAAATAGATATAGAAATAGATAAAGCGTTAATAAAACCGGAAAATGAGAAAAGAAAAGAGAACCAAACAAAGAAAGATTTTAATTGGATTTTTATATAATATATTATGTAATTAAATCTCTTATCTATATAGTGGCACAATAAACATATTATTTTTTAATTTCCTCTACAAGTGATATAAGTCCAGGAGTTAATAAATAAGGTCATAGAAGTACGTCAGTGATATGGACTTTCACTAAACGTTAAGAAAGCAGAATGTATAATGATCTCTTAAAAGAAACAGTAATTTGGAATAATCAGTGTGAACGGTCAAGAACTAGAAAGAGTAAAAACATATACCTACCTTGGTACGAACGTCAATGAAAATTGAGACTATTCCCTAAAAATTAAATGTAGGAGAGATAAAGCAAGATCTTCATTTCAAAAAATGGCTAAGCTATTCATATCTCATGATTTATCAATACCCACAAAAATCAGGTTGCTACGATGTTATATTTCCTATGCTGTTGTATGTAGTTGAGTTGTGAACTCTCACAAACGCCACTGCAAGAAAACTGACGCTTTCGAAATGTGGCTTTCACGTCGAATTCTGAAGGTATCTTATACTGACGGCATTACTAATCAGGACGTTTTATTAGCAATACAAAAAGTAAAAGTGCTGTTAACCAGAATAAAAGCAGCCAAAATCGAATATCTCGGTCACATCATGAGGAAAAGCGAGAGATATGGACTGCTGCATCCAATTTTACAGGGAAAAGTAGAATGAAAACGTGGACCAGGAAGGCAAAGGATTTCCTGGATGAAAAATATATGTACGTGGCTCAACCAGTGGCGTAACTAACGCCAATGCAACCAATGCGGTGCATTGGGGCGCGGGCTTTAGGGGGCACAAAAAACTGATATTCTGGAAAAATTTTAGAAAAAAAATATGTTAAAGCAAAACTCCCTGTAGCTTCCCGAAAATAAAAAATGTAAAAAAAATATTCGTGGTATTTTATTCCGTTCAGTCACAACAGAATGTTGGTGACTCTTTTGTTTACTATTATCTTTTTCTAAACTAAAAATAATAGGAACTCTATGTCTAATACTAGACTGTGTGATCTTAGTGTAATTAGTATTGAACATAAGAGAGCTCGGTCTTTAGATGTAGAAAAGTTAGCAAGACTGTTCCTAGAAACAAAGAACAGCAGAGGCTTTGTCAGGGAATAGGAATTAACGTACAGTGTTGTTCCTATGAGTTGTAGGTAAGTTTGACTGTAAGAATGCATCATCTAGTAAAATTAATCAAAGTTTGAGAAACGCAACATAAACATTAAATTGTTGCTTGCGATATCATGTATATTATACTGTATAGGGCACTGAATAAATAAAAAATGTTGAGTAAAGTAAGTAGTGAGCAGCTCAACACAACAATCACGAATCTTTGAGAGCAGCAGTATGCAAATTACAGATTACCATGGTGGTTGCCAACATCCGAAACGGATAGGCACTACAAGAAGAAGTCATATTTAGCCACTTTTACTGTATTTTCAGTTACCACTAATATAAATAATTTTAAAAGGAAGTGTGTACTTACCTACTATTTTCTACTCAAAACCAAAAATATCACAGCCTGTAGGTACTGTTCGTGACAGTGTTACAAATTTTATGCGATTATCGGTAATCTCAGAAAGATTTTAAACAATGTGTTGTTGGGTGAGATCCAATTTTCGAATTTTCGCCACCACTTCAAATGCATTTCGGGTGCGTGACTAACAGTTTATTTGTAGAGTTGGTTGGACCTTGACGTTGGCATTACGGAGGGTATTTTTGTTTTTTCCTACCCAATGTTTATATTCGTTAAATTATATCATAGACAAGGTCGAGTTTAATGAGTCATTCGATTTGTCGTTCTATAATAACATAGGTAAATATACCTGGACACGAGGTGTAAAAATATTTTTCTGTACGTGTAAAAATATTTTTCTGTACATGTAAAAATTTTTGTCATGCAACTGTTTGTCACGCTTAAATTGAACTTCAAATTTGATTCTCAAAAATAAATATGACAATAATTATTGTTTTAATATGATTATTTAGTAAAGGATATTGGTAGTAATGCCATAAGGGTTTGCACGTACTTCTTCTTCCTTTTTTTTGGGTTTCGATTTTTTTTTAATCATTTACCCAGTACATGTTATTGGTTATGCGCGTCTTGCTCAAGGCAATGCACAACCAGGTGTCCTGTCAACTTCAGATCTATTTTTTTTTTTTTGGTCCTATGTGGTCCTTGTCCTTCTTCTTGTTTTTCTGTAGCTAGAGGGGGAAAAGTGTTACAACATTTAAGGTTAACTTAAGACTTTTCTCGTTTGGGGGTAGCTTCCAAACATTTTCACATAGGTTTAGGGCTGGCTACCTTCGGTTAGGATTAAGGATTTTAAGGATACAAATATAATTTTTGACATTTTAGGAGATTCCCTGTATTTTCTGAAGTATTTATTTATTGTTATTGTTATTATTATTATTTTTTCAAAATTCTATAGATCTACTTGAAAAAATTTGATAAATTTATTGATTATCTTAATAACTTTATTCGAGGGTTTATATAAAATGCTCTGTAAAGATATTGGACTGTCTGTTCCAGCTTTTATTAGTTCTAGATACAAATCCATATCTTTATGTTTATTTATGGGGCACTCAAAGATGATGTGTACCAATGTTCCCATAGTACCGCATTCGCATATCGGTGTTTCCGTTTTGCCTATTTCGTGGAGATAACAAGGAGTTTTGCAATGTCCACTTCGTAAACGATTAAGGTTAGTAATATTGTTCCTACCCAAATATCCACATTTGTTATACCAAGGTTTTATAGGGAAACTATCCTGCAGTCCATAATAGTCCGGATATTTACCTTTAATTTGGGAATACCAGTTATTGTAAAATTGAGTCAAGATGTTCTTTTTTGTAACACAAAAGATATCTGTGCTGATGTTTTTTACATCATATGGTACTCTTAATTCTCTCCCAATATTGGCCAAGCTATCTGCCACCTCGTTGCCTTTAATCCCCTGATGTCCCGGTACCCATTCTAATCCTATTGAAAATCCCATATTATTTGCATCTACCAGTAGTTTTTTGGTCATTATAGTTACATAATCCATTTGGTCCCATTTGTGACTAGATATTTTGGATAAGGCACTTTTTGAATCTACAAAGATCACTGCTTTCATGATTTCCTTTTCAATACATACCGACATGGCTTTGTATACCGCTATTATTTCAGTTGTGCAGATTTGTGTGTAGTTATGGAGTCGTGACGAATATTTATAATTGATGCTTGGGATGTAAATTCCAAATCCCGATTGATTTGTTTGTGGGTCTATTGATCCATCTGTATATACGTGGGTATGATTATTATATATTCCACCATATTTAGCTATGAACCTTTCGTTCGATTCAATTTCATATTTTTCAAATTCTAGACTTTTAATTGTAATGGGGTATAGAAGAGTTTTTCTTTCTACCTCATATATAGGATTGATTTTATATCTAATTATGTTTTTTGTTTTTTTGAGTATATTTGTATATGCTAGTGAGTAATCAGGTATGACCTTGTTCCTCCAGAATCTATTGTTTGCATTTATTGCTTCGTTTAGCTTATTTAGACTCTTTACTATGATATTGTTTTTTTCCGGCATTTGTTTGAGTATATATTTATGTGCTAGTATCTCCCTTCTAACTTGTAACGTTGTTACTGAACATTCTGCTTGCAATATTAAGATGGGTGTAGAACGTAGACAACCCGTTACGATTCTCAAGGCAACATTCTGTACTTGTTCCAACCTCATCATCAAACTTTTACTGCAGGGGTTTAAAAGATTGGCTGCGTAATCTAAATGAGATCTAACTATTCCTTTGTATAAACTCAAAAGAATGTTCGGGTCAGCTCCCCATTTTGTACCACAAATTGCTCTCATGACATTTATTCCTTTGTTTGCTTTAGTTATCATGTCGTTAATTTGAATTGTCATATTCAAATTGCACTGTAAATGAAATCCCAGATACTTTATTTCATTTTTCCATGGAATTTCCATATTTTGATATATCAAATGTGGGAAGTTATAAGCCTGACTTCTTTTTCTAAATATTATTGCTTTTGATTTGTGTGCTGAAATTTTAAAGTTGTGTTTCTCAAACCACTCCTGTAAATTTATTATATGGGTATTTAAGGAATTAATTAGCTTGTATATATCAGATCCTTGCACCAGAATTACAAAATCATCTGCATATTGAAAACACTCCATCTCATGGTTTATTAAATCATGTAGGGATCTAGTATAGAGATTAAATAATATTGGACTGAGTGGAGACCCTTGAGGCAATCCAGTGGATGCTTGCATTGGGCCTAATATATTATTTGATTTGTCTTTAACGTAGATATTTCTGTTGAGCAAAAATTGCAAGATCAAGTTTGCATAAGTTATTGGGATGTCATACTTTAATAAGTATTTATATAGCAAATATATATTGACTGTATCATATGCCCTACTGATATCCAAAAAAATTCCAATTGTATTTAAATTTTTACTAAATCCAGTTCTAATATAATTAATTGTTAAAGCTAAGTTATCGTTGCACCCTTTGTTTCTTCTGAAACCTAACTGCTTAGGGCTTAGTATCGATTTTTTTTCCGTTATTTGTTCTATTCTTAATTTAATTATATTTTGCAAAATTTTGCCTACACATGACTCTAGAGCTATGTTTCTATAATTATCCTCACATAAAGGGTCTCTATTGGGTTTTAAAAAGGGAATGACAAGGGTGTTTTTCCATTCTTGTGGAAAACCTGTGTTTCTTTTAACTATTTGATTAAATATTTTTGACAATGTATCTAGCGCCACCAGGGGAAGTCTGTTTATCATGCTATATGTTACAAGATCTAAGCCAGTAGCCTTATCCTTTTTATTTATGACACTTATTATTTCTTGCCTTGAAATGTCCTCCACATCCTCGTTAGTTAGGGTAACCATGAACTCAGGATCTGTTATGTCAATTGCCAAATTATTTAATATGTTCTGAGCTATGTTTTTGTTGGGAAGTTTAGCAGGGATTACAGCATTTTGATATGTGGAGAATAGCTTAACTGTTCGCCATATTTCAGATAGAGGAGTGTCCCTTGTCAATCCATTGCAAAAGCTTTTGAAGCTATTTCTTTTTTTTGTTTTAAATATTTTTTTACTGTATGCAAATATTTTTTTGATTTCAATATAATTTTCATTGCTTGCTTCTTCCTTATATTTTTTAATTTTTTCTTTTCTTGTTTTTATTAAATTAGAGCATTCCTTATCCCACCAGGGAGGGCTTTTCTTTTTTCTTATAGATTTTTCTGTTTTCAAGAGAGGTATTTCCTCATCACTCACCATTTCCATAATTTGTGTAAATGAATTATAGTCTTCACACCCATTCTTCATCAAGTCTTCCATTTTTGAAGCATAATTCTCCCAATTGACATTCTTTGTATTTCTTTTATGACTTTTTTGTGTTACTATATTTTCATTTACAATTGCGATTTTGCAAGAAGTTGGAAAATGATCACTGCCTCCAGAATCCTCTAACACATCCCATTGGCATATATTTGCAATTTCCGAGGAAATTAGTGTTAGGTCTACCGCTGAGGCATTCTGTCCAGGTAGGGTAATCCGCGTGGGTCTCCCATCATTGCAGCAAACTAGATCCAAATCCTCTAAGGATTCAGCAATTATTCTTCCATTAACATTAACAGACACTTGACTTCCCCAAAGTGCATTATGTGCATTCATATCCCCCATTAAAATTTTATTTCCCCTGATTTTATTTATGCGTCCAACCCAACTATTTAAATTTATTTTTGCCCTAGGATGGATATAAATGTTAATAACTGTAATGTCCCAATCTATTATTTTTATTGCTAAAATTTGAATTTTACTAACATTATTATTATACCTATATACTATTTTGTGATCCAGACTATTATGAACCACAGTAGCTAGGCCACCATAACCATCCCCTCGATCCAACCTATGTATTTCATATCCTCTTAGATAGAAGTGATGATTATTTTTTTAGCCAAGTTTCATTTAATAGAATTAATTTGGGTCTATGTTCGCTTATGAAATATTTCAGACTGTTATAGTTACTGCTTAAACTTTTTATGTTCCATTGGATAATAAGTGGATTCTTGATATCCATCTAAATCTAGCAACTTTTGGTTCGATGAGCTTTCATGTATAAATAGCTGGTTCAAGTAATTGATTATATGTTCCTTATGTTTCCAATCTAGTTTTTTTAATATCGCATTCAGTGTTTTTTCTGTGTCCCTCTCTAGTTGCTCTGTACGGGAACATCCAGGAGTCTCATTGTTTACTGCACGAGCTCTCTCTTCGCTTCTCCCATTTGGAGATAATAAATATTGATTGTGTACTTCTTTATTGTATGTCTTATTTGTTTCATTAGCCTTTCTTTTATTTTTGTTTGAGTTATTCTCCATTTTTCTACTAAACAGGTGTTCAGGGTTACTCTTTACATTTTCTATCCATCGCATATTGATGGGAATTGTCTCTAAATTATTTATTTGAGTTTTATGTAATGTTGGGAATTCCTCCTGGCTCATTCTGAATATATTATTCTCTTGCGATTTTCTAGTAGAAACATAAGGAAATCTCTCGCATGCCTCGTAGTATGAAAGATTGTCCAGAGACATGACAGCCTTAATATTCCGCTGTCTCACATACTCTGGACACTCCTCATAGGTACTTATATGAAAGCTGCTATTACAATGTAAACATTTCATCGAACAATCCCCTTCATGTATTTTTTCCGCGCAGTTTTTGCATTTTTCTCCCCCTCTACAAAGATTTTTTGTGTGTCCAAAAAGAAAACACCGATAACATTGAACCACTGGTATCATGTATGGTTTTACCCTAAAAGGGATCCCATATATATTCACTTCCTTCGGGATTACTTTTCCCGAAAAGGTAAATGCGACCGTTTCTGTATCAATATATTTCTCCGTGTCATATTTAGACTTCCGTTTAAATCGTCTTATTTCTAGTACTTTAATGTTGGCCGAAGCCAATCCCGAAAATTTGATTAGATCTGCATCCGATATACTAGTATCTACATTATTAACGACTCCCCTACATGTTACGTTATTTGCCGGAATAAACAATTCATATCCATCATTTCTGACCACGTCATTTAAAACAAATTTATTAGCATCCTCCCATTTCTTGAAAGCAACGCTAATTCGGTTTTTTCCTTTTTTGCTAAGTTTAAGTACATTCTCGATTTTTTTGTCATTTATGTATTTTGCTAATTTCAAAAAACTATAATTACCGACGTTATCGCCTTTTGACTCCATAAATACCTCAAAGGGACCGGTATCAGTGTACTGATAATAGAAATGTTTTTTTCCTTTTTTTATTTCATTGTTATTATTAGTGATTGAATTAGCATTGCTATCAAGTAATGGTGTATTCTTTAAACTACTATTATTTTCAGTGTTTTCTATATTATCTAACATCTCCTCATCACCGGGGGGGTTAGCCCCCCCGGTAGTATCCCCCATAATTAACCGTGTAATGCAAAGCTGTCTCTTTTTTACCTAACTAGATAATGTATAATTTATTTTATTCAAAGAAAGTACAGGAAATTTAGGAATTCAACAGATAGGAAATTTGTTAGTTACCTCTATTATGTAGTTCCTATTTTGTTTTTGTCGCCTGCGTTTTTTTTGAATTATCACTTCCACACTGAACTGTCACACAACCGAACCAGGGTTTGCACGTAGACCAGAGAAACTAGCAAATAAGAATTTGTTTTCGTGACACTCTCTTTAGTTAGGTGATGCCATGAAGCATTTGGCTAAATTTTTACAGTTAAATTCATCTCAATGAAACTTGCTGATTCGTAAGGGACTTAGGTAACTCTGTGAACTAAATTTATGATGACAAAATGAAAATTTAATTATTGATCAAGGAAAATACATTTTCCAAAATGCATTTCGAAGTGATAAAAAATTATAAATTTGTAATTCGGAAATTGCACTGAGTTCAATTTTGCTACATGGAGGTTTTTGGATTCGCTGAACACGAATAACCAGACGACGATGGATGAGTTTCGTCTCCTGAAGTTTTACGGAAATTCGATGCAGAATTAGTGCAAAAAACGTAACTCTGGTGTTTTTTGGGGTCGAGGATCACGAATTCACACCGCTACAAATGCATTTTGGGTGCGTGATTAACAGTTAATCTGTAGAGTTGGTTGGGCCTTGACGTTGGAATTACGGAGGGTATTTTTGTTTTTTCTTTTTCACTACTTAATGTGTATATTCGTTAAAATATATCATAAGACAAGGTCGAGTTTAATGAGTCAATTTGTGTCGATCAATGAGTCGATTTGTCGGTCTATAATAACATAGGTAAATATAACTGCACACTAGGTGTAAAAATAGTTTTCTGTACGTGTACTAACAGGTCTGGCTCCCGCGTATAAAAAAAAGTTGATTAATAGCAAGCTGAAAATTTGCTAATAGTTTAAGGGTGTTTAGTCGGACAAACTTTGATATATGGGAACACTGGAACAGGGAAAGTTTTATTTGTGGAACAGGTTAAAAAATTTTAACGGTCACACCACGAAAACGTCACATGTATTTTGTCCGACAGAACTTAAAATTGATTTATTACCCTTTCATTAAACTCTAATGCAAAAATGAGACTGCTATTTGTCACCAAATAGGTATTTTAATGAGTGTAACACGTAGATCATGTCAAATGACAGGAATTATGACAGGTGATAAATAGCAGTCTGATTTTTGCATGAGAGTTTAATGAAAGGGTAACAAATCAATTGGAAGTTCTGTCGGACAAAATACATGTGACGTTTTCGTGGTTTGACGGTTCCAAATTTTTAACCTGTTCCACAATTAAAACTTCCCCTGTTTCAGTGTTCCCATATATCAAAGTTTGTCCGACTAGACACCCTTAAGCTATTGACAAATTTTCAGCTTGCTATTAAGCAACTTTTTTTTTTCATACGCCGGATCCAGACTTATAATTTAATATTGCAACTGCTGCTGCTGACTGTTACGCTTAAATAGAACTTTACATTTGTTTTTTTTTTAAATAAATATAACAATTATTGTTTTAATATGATTGCTTATTTAGTAAAGAATATTGTTACTAATGCCATAAAAGTGGGCTTCGGCATTTTATACTAGGGAAATTAGCAAATAAAAAGCTGTTTTCATGACACCCTATATACAGGTATCCAACAACTGCCTGTGAGAAAGGCATTTAAGATATGCAAAATGCCCTCACCCTCAAAAAATATTTTTTTTTCATTTTTTACATTTTATGTGATTAAAACACGTGCAACATTAAAGCAAAATCGTCATTTTTTTACTTTTTTTTGGGTAAGTTAAAATCAATTTAGAAATTTTAAAAAATTCTCACACATAATTGAGGCTTTTACAAAACTTTTCTATTTTTTATAGACCCATAGGTTGAGTGTACATAACATTAAATTTTCGCGTAGATATAACTTTTCTTTGGAGGTGGTTCATATTGTTGGTGGTCTAATTTTTTTTATTTTATGCATTTTATCAAAAAATATATTTTTGATCATTTTAAGATTTTTCCGTAAGGTGTCACCTTCAAAAATTCGAAAAACAGTATTTGGCGGATTTCGGGGATTTTCTCCATTTTATAGACTTCAAAATAGATCAGACCGGGGTTTTTTTATAGGTTATGTATAATTAGAAGAAAATAAGTCCTATAGAACAGCGGTTCTCAACCTTTTTGAGTGATGTACCACCTACAGTTATTTTATTATTTTTGTTACCACCTATATTTTTAAATTGTATTATCAATACTTGGTGATGTTTCTGTCAAGTACCAAAATAGTTTTGTAGTGTCAAGTATTAAAAGTATATGTTTATGTATGTATATAGAGAAAATATGGACTTGGACAGTCCATAGCAAGGCGTCTTTCGAATTGAGTAGGGAGCCGCGGAAGATAAAAACAAAAAAAAACTTGCTATGGAACTTTGAGGACCCACCGTCTTGTTTATTATTATTCTTATTTTATTATTCTTATCTTATTGTTATTGTTATTAAATTTTTGTAGATTGTTTTTGAACACACCATATGGTGTTGAAAGGAGGCTATAATTAGCTTACCTTAGCTTAGTACCATCTCTTTATTTCAGTACATAAATTTTTGATATAGTAGTCATGTTGTGACTGGCTGAAAGACATAAAGTCCATGCCATTAAAAACAAAAAAAATTATTAATGCTTACTAAGTACTACTATTTTAATTTTTTCTCTGTTTTGTGTCCCACCGCCAATAATGATATGTACCACTAGTGGTACAAGTACCACAGATTAAAAACCTCTGCAATAGAACATTTCAAAAATTGGACGAAACGCCTTTAACCCCTCAAAAAACATGTTTTCTCAAAACTTTTAAAGGTTTTAGTAAGTCTTGAAAAAACATGTTTTTGGGGGGAGGGAGTGTAACGGTGTTTGCCACCAATTTTTAAATGTCCTAAAGGACTCATTTGCTTCAACTTATATATAAATAATCTCTAAAAAACTTGTTTTGATCTATTTCGAAAGCTATAAAATTAATAAAATCCCCCAAAACCCTTAAAAACATTTTTTCGCATATTTGGAGGTGGTTCACTTGCGGAAAAATCTGCAAAAATTAGAAATAAATTTTTTGACAAAACACAAAAAATTAGATTTACGGCCATTTCCAAAAAACATGTATATTTTTTCAAAAATAAATGCGTTTTGAGGTTATTTACACTCAATCACGGGTCTATAGAAACTAGAGAGTTTTGTAAAAGCCTCATCTATACGTGTGAATTTTTAAAAAAAAAATTTAAATATATTGCGACCAATAATAAACATAAGTAAAAAAAATGGCTTTTCAGAATCAAAGGGAGGAGGCTGGCGGGCTAAAATTGTGCTGGCTCTTTTTTAAAAACATATAAAGCATAAAAATAATTAAAAAAAAAATATTCAGGCTGTATCCATCTCAAAAAAATATGATTAGTCCCGTAAACAATTAAACGTTATTTGTAACTTATAAACAATGTATAAACAACATAAAATCACTATTTAATTTTAACTACTATAGTCGGTTCGCTAAACTCAGACGCAACTGGCTAGATATTTTAGTCGATAATTTTTTTGTTTTTTGCCAATTTTGCAAAAATTTGCAAAAATACTAACTATTTAGTAATTATTATCTATTTAGTAATTATTTTTTGCCAATTTTACTAAAATTGGCAAAATTACCGACTAAAGTATCTAGAAAGTTGCGTCTGAGTTTAGCGAACAGACTATAAAGGTAAATACCGGTAACTTATATGGAAAAGTCACAATTTTACTCAAAAAGCTTAAAATCCTTTAAAATGAGAGTTTGTAAAGTTATTTTTGATTTTTTGATCAAGTGATAAAGTTTTGTGAAAATTATTGATAACTTTTTTAAACATGCATATAAAACAATAATTACCTTAGGTAATTGAATAGATTAAAAGAATAAAATAAAATAAAAAGAATAATATACACTTACATTACTTTACATTACTTTCGTATTTGTTATTCACAAATACATTATGCCTTCTAAAACTCGTGCTCAAAACACTTCTTGTAATATATATGTAAAAAGACACTAATTATATTGAAGGTAATAAAATTATATTAAAAAATGGAGACGGTAAATTAACTATGTAATTAACCTATGTGACTGCGCCAATTAAGAAGATATTTTATAGAAAAATATTATTTGCTTTGTAGACAGGAGCAAATTTAGTTTTAGTTTTGTCAAAAATACAAAGTAATATTATTCCTCATAATTTTCTATTACCGTAGATAATATTTCTATATCTTGTAAAAGGTGAGTTCAATATCGTAATGAATTAAGTTACATAAATATCGTATACAGCATTCAGTTTTTTTTTTCATTAATTAATTGGAAAAAAATAGCAACAAATTTTAGAAAATGATTGGGATATACCTGTTACAGAAAAGTTTACGGATGCTGTACACTGAAAAAAATAACACTTAATTGACACTAGAGTTCCTTGCTCCTTTGAGCATGCTTAAAGAGTCTAACAAATAAATCGATCTCAATATTATATAAATGCATATAGTATATTCATTAGATTTTGCATATTTGCTCTCACAAAACTTTTCTAAAACCAAAAAGGCAAAAGTGTTAATTTTTCGCAATGTACAGTATGAAACACTAAGGATTGACTTCAACAAGATGACTTTCACAATCAAACTAGTACTCACTCGAAGATTATCGATTTTGTTTTCGATATCGCTAAATTCGTAGTCCAAGTTTTTGGTGTAGGGTAGATAAGTAGACCAGTAGTAACTGGGCCAGTCGAGATTTTGGTAATAGTTTCTCAAATATCTACTGAGGTAGGTTCTGTACATGGGCCAATATGTACGGTATTCCCTTGGCCAAGAAGAGTACCATCTATATAGCCTTGGAGAATAATACGTTGAGGGTGAATTGAGCGAGTAGTAGTAATCGTAGTAATCTGATCCTGTTATTGGGTAATTTACGTAGTAAGTTCTCTGTAATAAAAGAAGAAATTTACTATGTATTGGGACTCAAGAGAATCTAATTCCAAAAGGGTGTAAACCTATTGAATGTTTCAAAGTCGAGAAATGTAGTGGTACAGAAGGTTTACAAATATAGTGCTTTTACTATTTTAATGGCCTCTTAAAACGATGGTATTCCAAATAATCCCCCTTTATAAACTTTGTATTGTTGAAAATGTGTCAGTTAAAAAATAGTCTTTGGGTGAACATGTTGTTAGAAGCTGTGCTGTAATAGTATTCGAAAAATTATTATCAAGTGGCGGTTCGTGAAATTTTAACAACGATAACACAGAAGAAGCTACTATTGAACCCGCCGTAAAAAAATTGTCATTTAGAAGAGGCTGTTCCCATTCAAGGACAAGAATCAAATAGACAGAGTCATTAATGAAGAAATCTTGCGAAGGCTTTCAAAAGAAACAGAATGAATAATGAAATAAAGATATGTAAACTGCAATACCCTGGCCGCGTGATGAGAGGAACAAAATACCAGCTTCTGTCCAGTATCATGCAAGGAGCCCAGTGTTACGGCTTGAAAAGCTCAGAATATCTCGTCTAACAAGCTTTTTAGAGCAGTAGTGAACAAATTTCAAATAATCATGAGACTACCAACCTTCTTAAAAATACGGCACTTTAAGAAGAAAGAAAAAGGGTTACACAGACGTTGAAAATTAACCAAATTTGCGCCAAAAAAAAACAAAAAATTGCGCCTTTTTGAGCATTAATATTTCCTAACGACAGCTGCGCTTCAGAAATCTTGACCATCAAAAAAGTTGATTCAAAGCATATACTGGCATTTGAAATGTGGGTCTACGGTTGAATGTTGCGCATACCATGGACCGCAGCTTGCCACAAATAATTCAATACTAGCAGAACTTAACATAAAAACTAGATTCACCACAGCTACCAACCAAAATATACTGATACATTTTGGACATCAAACTAGAAGAAGAGAGGCATGGAACGAATTATAGTTGATGGCAACGTAGCAGACAAAAGATCAGAGGAAGGATCTGAAGAGAGATAATAATTGGAAGAAATAGTCAAACAAATTACATGACACAACTAAATCCTTACGAAGGAGAAAAGATAGAGAATGTAACTTCCAAATGCAAAAGGATTTATTGTATTTGGTATGCTTATTATATTTTCATTAATTCAAGAAGCAAAGATTGTGGAAAGATTATTTACAAAGTAGAAGTTAACAAGCATATGACATATACAAAATACAAAGAAATAAAGTTAAAGAAATTATCAAAGAGGCAAAAAAGGATAGCTGCAAAGAGTTTAGAAGAAAAATGCAGGAAAGTAGTGAAGGAAACAAGAAGTTATTTTACAGAACACTAAGAAACATGAAAAACTAAGAAGAGTAAATCTTAATCAAATAAAAGATCAAGAGGAAAATATCATAACAGACGAAGAAACAATTATCGAGCGATGGCAAGAATATTTTACAGGGCTACTAAATAGTGAAAATAAAATATTGATTGGAAAAGAAAAATGAGGCCGACAACATAACCAAATCAAATGAAACTGGAATACATATGCAAGAACTAGAGGAAGCTTTAAGTAAAATTAAAGTAGGTAAAGCACCAGGATCCTATCAGCTAGATGCAAAATTATTAAAATTCCTAGGACCAAATGAAAATAAAGAATTGCTTTAAATACAAAATATGAAACTAAAAAGATTCCATCGGAAATGGAACATCGTAACAATCTTGCCAATACATCAGAATTGCGAAAATTATAGGGGAATATCTCTCTTTAGAAATCTATTTAGCATCCCATTATATGAAAAAGGCGTTTAAGATGGTAGACAGGACAGGAATCTGGCAGAGTCTAGAGAACAAGAATTTAGATGAAGAACTGTTGAAGGTGGTATGTAGTCTGTATGAAAATACTAATAACCAAGTAAGAACAAGGAACAGAACTTCAAAAATCTGCAAGAATAGCGATGGAGTCAAACAGGGTGGTGTATTGAGCCCAATATATTTATAAGCTTGATGGACGAAGTAATAAAAGCTTGCTAGCCAAAAACAAAAAAATATATTGCAGGATACAGAAACATGCAAGTAGTCAAAATAGAAACATGCGTATTTGCAGAGGATATAGTGCTTATAGCAAAAACAGAAAAAGACCTATAAAAGAACATGACAATGTGGACAGAAGAATTAAAATAATACATTTTAAGAGTAAACACCGAGAAAACTAAAGTGATGGTAGTAACAAAAAACAATACACAAATAAACATTAACGTTGAAGGAAATAGAATCGAACAGATAGAAGTATTCAAGTATTTAGCGATAAGTTTGAATAATAAAGGGATACAAGAAGACGAGGTTGGTGCCAGAATAAACTCAGCAACTAGAATATATCATGCACTACACAAAAACTTCTTGAATAGAAAAGAAATAACAACAAAAACAAAAATGGTCGTATACCAAACAGGGTATCAACCTGTATTAACTCACGGAGCAGAAAACTGGGTTCTCGACGAAAATCAAACAAAGTAACTGCAAGGAATTGGAATGAAATACTTGAGGAAAGTGCTGGGTGTTAGAAGAATAAACAGAGGAAGAAACGAAGACATTAGATAAGAGCTAGAAACGAAATCAATAAAGGTTAAAGCAGAAGAAAAGAAACTAAAATAGTGGGGACACATGATCAGAATGAACGAACCTAGACAGGTGAAGAAGATATGGGAAGCGAGAAAAATAGAGAAAACCCGTAGAGGACGACCAAAAAAAAACATGGAACATTAGCATAATCTCGAAGAAAGAGGGAAGACATGGAGTGGGGCGAAGGAACTAGCTAGAGACAGAAAAGAGTTGCGTAAATTTGTAGAAAAAATTTAAGAGAGTTTGTACACCTCGACACTTACGTGTATAAGAAGTTTTCGATTATGTATGTATGTATGTAATTCAAGAACACTCAGAAACTCTAGAGAAAAACACTGCAGTGAATATTTTCACTCAAATCTCCAATAGGTAACCTGATCTGAATTATTAAAATATTTATTTTACTTTCAACTAAACCGCAATAACAGTTTTCATTGCACATTGAACACGTTTTATGTATTTGAATAAAATAGAGCATCGTTATAAATTGCTATTTTCAAATATTTTCAACGCCGTCTTCTCACACCTACGTTAATTTAGTTTATTGAACGATATAGAACAGCCAGCCATTTATTGATAGATTGATTTTTATAATAAAAAACACCAGAATTTCAAGGTCAACAAAAGTGTTGTGAAATGACCTAGGTTACTGAGTTTACTGTTTTTGTTTAAAATAAGTTTACACCTTTTGACATTAAAAAGAATGAATATTATAGTTTTATTAAAATATGTATTAAATGCGGTCTTAAATTCTATGTTATGGCTTTGGCTGAAGCTGAGTTGCAAAAATGTATTTAGCCTGTTAAAATGTTTTATTAATATGATCGTTTGTGAATGAGATGCTGTCATTGCGATTTGGTCTGAAAAAATTCTATTTAGAAGTTTGAAATAGTAATTAATTAAAAAATTAGTTATACAATATAAAGATCGATATACTTTCTGTGGTTTTTCGGGTTTGACTCCGCGGTGAATATTACTTTAACGACTTTACTTCAAGCAGCAGCGAGAAGCGGAACCACCTGACTTGACAATGGCAAGTGAAACCTTCGAAACGTCGTCAAGATAATGTTTTTACTAAAAATCAAAATTATTCAACGCGGAATCAAAACCGGAAAACCACAAAAAGCACATATAGCTCCCGCGGAAACTTCAAGTGTAACATATGATAGGTATATATCCACTAAATACTTAGAAACCTACGTTTTTTTTTTATTAAAAATTTTGGTACATAATAGAAAGGAGGAAAAGAATAATTTAAAACTGTTGCTGATGGATTTTAGTAATTAAGCTTTTTTGACAAAATACTAGCTGATCCGGCTAATTTCGTGCCGTATTATAATTATTAATGAATGTTCTGTTAACCCTTTATTAAGAACTCAAGCTATCCCTATATTAAAAACCCACGAAACAGATTACAGAGGGTCAACTCTACACAGCCAAACCCCTGTAGAAAAAGTGTTGCACTACAACTACCTCGGTACCATAATAAATGAATGCATAATGGATCAAAAACCAAGAGATAAAAAGGCGTATCGGAAAAAATTTGGCCTAGCGCATTTGGCCTAGGCCAAACTAGTTTATCCTAAAATCGGGTTTGGCCGGTAACATATTCATTCTTGGTGTTTGTTATTTTTAATAAAATGGTAAAAAAGTTGCAAAAATCCTCAGGGTAGTAAAAGGACCTACGGCACACAAGCTGGCTGGACAAAATCCCCTTTTTCCGAATTTGCGAGGACTCAAAATTGATTTTAGACCCATCCTTCGGCAATTTTACTTAGGATTGCCTATAAATTATTTTTTGTATACTCGATCCTGTGTCAAAAAATGTTACCCTCCTTACAGTCGGAAAAAGGAAAGAATACCCATGAACGAACATATAAAACACGCTGTATTTTCCTGTCACCGTGTCACAAAGAAAATTGTCCAGTGCAAGTAGATGTAACAATAATTATTACATGTACTTGCTCTGGCCAATTTTTTGTCTGACCCGGTGACAGGAAAATACAGCGTGTTTTATATGTTCGTTCATGGGTATTCTTTCATTTTTCCTGCTGTATGTATTATCTTTCTAAATTTAGCCATACCCGAATAGTATATTATGATGGTCATTATGATGCCAGTATGACGGATCTCTCTTACCAGAGAATTTAAACCTCAAACGTGGTCTGTAGTAGATAAGGAAGGTAATTTAAAGACCGATGCTGATGAAATATTGGAAACATGGCGAAACTACTGTGGCGAGCTGTATACAAATAACGAGGTATCAGCAGAAAATCAGCGGCCTTCTGACTACCCTAGAGAACCTACTGTCTTACTCGCTGAAGTCAAAGATGCAATTAAATCACTAAAGAGAAATAAATCCCCAGGCATTGATTCAATACCATGTGAAATACTACAGTTACTAGGTGACAAAGGTTTACATATCATCCATTATATCTGTGTCGCTGTTTGGAATTCTGGAAAATGGCTATCTGATTGGTGTACCTCAATTTATATCCCACCACACAAAAAAGGAACTAATACCAGATGTGAAAACTATCGCACACTGTCCCTAATATCACATGCTAGTAAAATATTGTTGCATATCATCAAAAACAGATTAAAAACCTATCTACATTACCAAATACCTCAGAAACAAGCGGGTTTGTAAAGGGTAGAGGTACAAGGGAACAAATCCTGAACCTGAGACAACTCATTGAAAAGTCTAGATAATTTCAAGTACCTATGATTGTATGCTTCGTAGACTACCAAAAAGCATTTGGTTGTGTAAGCTGGATAAATCTCTGGTCAATTTTAATCGAAATGGGCGCACCTTTGCACTTGGTGACACTTATTAAAAATCTGTACCAGTCTAATATACCGACAGTACGACTAGATCAGAAGTTCTCAAACCAATTTAAGACCGAGAGAGGTGTTAGACACGGATGCGTGTTGTCACCTGACTTATTTAACATTTATTGTGAACATGTCATGAGCATGGTTTTAGAAGGATGGGCCGGTGGAGTAACAGTAGCTGGTAGGAAAATCTCCAATTTAAGATTTGCTGGTGACACTACACTTATAGCAGCAAATGAGCAAGAAATGGTTGATCTTCTGCGAAGAGTTTAGTACGAAAGCAATAAAGTTGGTCTTCTTCTTCTTCTTCAGGTGCCATCTCCGCTACGGAGGTTGGCAATCATCATAGCTATTTTAATTTTTGAGGCAGTAGCTCTAAATAGTTGTTTCGAGCTGCATCCAAACCACTCTCTCAGGTTCTTCAACCATGAAATTCGTCTTCTTCCGATGCTTCTTCTGCCATCTATCTTTCCCTGCATTATGAGTCGTAGGATACCATACTTCTCGCCCCGCATCACATGTCCGAGATACTGTAGCTTCTTTTCTTTAATTGTAAGTTCAACTTCCTTTTCTTTACCTATTCTTCTCAGTACTTCATTGTTTGTAACTCTATCTACCCAGGAAACCCTCATAATTTTTCTATAGGTCCACATTTCAAAGGCGTTAAGTCGTCTCATTGTCTCTACATTTAACGTCCATGATTCCACTCCATAGTATAGAACACTGTAGGCGTAACATTTTGTTAGGCGTACTTTAAGAGCTAATGTTAAATCTTTGCTACATAGGACCTTTTTCATTTTTATAAAATTAGAACGTGCTTTTTCGATTCTGACTTTTATTTCTGCAGTGTAGTCATTATTTTCTGTTATAAGTGTTCCTAGGTAAGTGTACTTTTTTACTCTTTCGATCTGCTGGCCCTCTACTATCAAGATTTCGTTAGTATTATGGTTGTTTTTACTAATTTTCATAAACTTCGTCTTTTTGATATTGAGAGAGAGTCCGTACTCCCTACTACACCTTACTATTTTACTCATGAGTCTTTGCAGGTCTTGTAAACTATCGGCTATTATTACTGTATCATCTGCATATCTGATGTTGTTAACTAAGACTCCATTTACTCTTATGCCGACTGTTTCATCTTCCAGAGTTTCTCGCATTACCTCTTCAGAATAAGCGTTAAATAATAGAGGTGATAGTATGCAGCCTTGCCTGACTCCTCTCTTTATTTCCATTTCTTCAGATGTTTCTTTTTCAATTCTTACTATTTCTCGCTGATTGTAATAGAGGTGTGTTATTAGTCTTAAATCTCTTTCATCTAGGTTTTTATTTTTTAGGATTTCTATGAGTCGGTCATGTTTTACTTTATCAAACGCCTTATTGTAGTCTATAAAACAGACGTAAAGAGGATGGTTAACATCCAAACATCTCTGTGTCAGCACGTTGAAGGAGAATAATGCCTCTCTGGTACCCATACCATTGCGGAACCCATATTGAGTGTCACTAATATCCAGCTCCAGTTTAGAGTGTATTCTGGCGTGGATAATTTTCAATAGAATTTTCAAGGTATGTGACATTAAGCTTATGGTTCGGTAGTCACTGCATTTTTTTGCATTCACCTTCTTTGGCAAACACACAAAGGCTGATGTCAACATTTCTCTAGGGATGATTCCAGTAGTATAGATAGCGTTGAACAGTTCTACTATTATGTCCAGGTTTTTCTCGTTGACCAACTTTATCAGCTCGCTAGGCAATTCATCTGGACCAGCAGATTTATTGGTTTTCATAGAGTTTATTGCCTGACTAACCTCTGATTTGGTTATCTCTAGGCCTACATCTCCCGTTTGGCTATCTACGGATGTACTAGTTTCTCTCTGGTCATGAAATAGTTCCTCGATATACTCTTTCCATCGTCGTAGTTTTCGTTTTGTCTCCATTATAATATTTCCATTTTTGTCGAGCAATATATTTGAGGTTCTTCTATTTCCTATTCCGGCTAGTTCTTTGACTTTTTTATGTAGGTTGAAGTTGTCATATGTGTTTTGCAGTTCTTCTATTTCTTTACATTTTTCAGAGAAGTAGGTTTCTTTAGCCTCCCTAAAGTTGGTCTGAAAATCAATAAAGCTAAGACAAAAATAATGGTGGTCGACAGATTCGACACTATTCAACTGACTAACATGTTACAGGAATACCGGATAGTAAACACCTTTGTCTCTCTCGGGTCTAGTATAACTAACGATGGTAACTGTGAAACAAAAGTTCGGAGACGTATTGGTATGGCAAAAAATGCGATGAGTCGCCTAACTAAAGTTTGGAAAGACAGATCTATCTCTAAAAATATCAAGATGAGACTGGTGAATGCCCTTGTATTCTTAATATTTCTATACGGAGCAGAGACTTGGATTCTTCGCGCATGCGAGCGCTCAAAAATTGATGCCTTTGAGATGAGGTGCTGGAGAAGAATGCTACGCATGCCTTGGATAGCTCATAGGACAAACGTTTCCATTCTAAACCAACTCAATATTAAAAAAAGGCTGTCCACAATATGTCTGCAACGAATTCTGTAATTCTTTGGTTACGTGGTTCGCAGAGGTGACGACAGTTTAGAGAGATTAATTGTTTCTGGAAACGTTCCGGGGAGAAGATCAAGAGGGCGATCACCAACAAGATGGTCTGACCAAATAAAGCATTCAGCTGGAAACTCATTCTGCGAAGCTCTTAGAGCAGCTGAAGATAGAGACCAATGGAGAAACATTGTTAGGAATATTGGAAGAAATCACGATCCTCAGTAAGGGGGAAACGACAAGAGGGAGAGATGACGGATACCAAACGAACCGCGTAACAGCGAATTTCGTATAGAATACGAACTTCATAATGATAATTAAATGCAATTTGTATACAAAATTTTTTTTACTATGATTATTCACAACAAAAGATATATTCAATTTTTTTTATTTTGTAACGCAAATAAATTAAGCAGTTATATCGTTAAACTAATTATTTTGTCGATACTTTTATATTTTCAATATTGCAATTATTAAAATAAATTTAAGGATAAATTTTTAACATCTCTATCGTCTTCAGACATTTTCTTAAAAAGATTTAATTTTTAAATTAGTCAGTTTGTTTACATATTATTGAGAACAGTTAAGACGTATGAATTTGACTTGACATTGGTCACGTTGCATGTGCCATCTTCATCGCGAATGTCATCTCGCGATTCTATTGGTTATAGACCAGGACTAATCTGTAAAAAAACGTGTATTTTTGGATGTGAGAGGTGGCATTCGGATTTTTGCAGATAAAGTTAATGATACCTTCAGTAATAATAATTAACTTATGCTCCTTCTCAAATATGCCCGGAACATTAATAAAAAAATTAAAATATTTAAAAATTTCGACAAACATCGATTTTTTTCTGCTTTCTTTGCTTATAACTTTAAAACGGTTCGTTTTGGAACAAAGTCGTGGAGGAATAAAATAAAGATAATTGAATTTTGAATGATATACAACTGGTCAAAAATGTATCAAGATATTACTTTTTCTGCAATATAGCAATATATACAAAATAAGGGGGCAAAATACGCCACTTGTTATTCAATGTTTCTTAAATACTTTGGTGGCACTTAGAACCTTAGTAATTCGGTTAGAAAATTCTTATAACTTACTTGAATGGTCTACCAAATTTCATTAAAATCGACCTAATAGATTTTGCATAATAAAGCAATATAAATGTTTTTAAAAAAGTTCAAATTTTTTAAAATCTTTCTGAACAAGAAGTAGACCATTAAGAAGTAGGCTAATTTTTTTACATATAAAGAGGTGCTCTACCTATCTAATACACTTTACAGAATTAAAATTGGATTGTTTAAGGGGCCTTAGAAATATTTTAAAATTATAAACAGTTTTTTGGCTTATAAACAAATAGCTTCGTTTAATAATAAAAAAATGAATTTTTAGTAATGCAAATAATTAAAACCGGTATAATTTGACTTAAACTTTCAAACGCTGTCAGCAGAATTGCTATTTTATTTTTTAATCAAAGTTATTCTCGTTCAAAAATTACAATTTTTCGATTTTTTGAATGTTCCACCGCGTTTATCTCGAAAACTATGCATCCTACGAAAAAACTTGTAAGAACATTTTTTGCTTAGAATTATCCAAGATACAAAAAAAATGTTTTATTTTGCGAAAAATCGATGTTATTTAATTCCTCAAGTTCTTTGTTTATAACAATCTTATCGACATCCGGATCAACTGTTACCCAAAAAAAATCGTGTTCTACGGGTTAAAAAATACATAAAAATCTTGGTAAGTCCATCTAAATAAAGGAGCCCGTAGCACCCCCTCCTGGACACAGCACTAATTTGTTTATAAGCCAAAAAAGTGTTTATAATTTTAAAACATTGCTGAGGCTGCTTAAATAATCCAATTTCAATTCTGTGAAGTGCATTAGATAGGTGGAGTGCTTCTTTATATGTAAAACAATTGACAAATCTTTGTACATATGTTCTAGTTTTTGTTGTGCAAGATTTTAAAAATTTTAATTTTTTAATGAAAGTTTAGATTGCAAAATTATTATGCAAAATATAGTAATAGTGTAGGAAACAGAGGTTGAACCTTGCAAAATGGACACAAGTCCGGTTTTATTTTTTTTCTGTTATATCAAGGGGTGCTTATTATAATACTAACTTTTTCTGAAAAAACTTCGCCCCGGAACCCCCCTTTTCACCCCTTTAAAGGGGGTAATTTGTGGTTTTTGCGGAACGTAGCCCTTCCTGTACCTTTTACAAAAAATTTTTTTTATAGAAATATGAAGAGGACTACAATTTATACGATTTATTTTCCGACAGAATATGTCTATCATCCACCGTTTAGAGGGGGTGGCGCCCCAAAGTTGACAAGTTTTTAAAAAAGATGTTTTAAAAAAAATATATTTTTCCCTAAATGTAACGGAAATTAAGAAGAAATTCTACGGCAATTATTAAGAAATAAGTGACTGATTTTTTGGTATAGGTTTCACTTAAGGGTAATTGCCCTATTTTTAATTACAGGGTGTTACATTTTAAAAAAAAACCCCTTTTTATACCATCTCAACCGTTTACGCTAGAGTGAAAAGACTTTCAGCGATTACCCATGTATTGGTACTATTTACAAATTTGTATAATGCACCCTCATTTTTTCCCCGGAACCACCCCAAAAAAAAGAAGAATTAGTAAATATAGTGATTTTCTTGGAATCCTTCACACACAATCCCATTTATTAATATGCTTTATATATCATTTTGTGCACGTAATTATTACCCATGCATGGACACTAAAAGCAATTTTCTAGTGCAACCCCTGTAGCCAAAAAAAATAAAATGGGGGGTTGAAATTTTTTTTTTATTTTTGCTTTTTGATTCATATGGGCATATGCTTCATCAATAGTGCTTTTCAAAAATATATACGGTTATTGCAACATCCCTGCGGAAATCACCCCTATCCTTGAAAATATACTGCAGAAACTACCTCTATCCCTTGGCGAGGATGTTTTTACGATTTTCTCATTACCTATGCATTCTTTTTAAACAAAACTTATACAAGGCTAAAGACCACTATTTACTCTAAAAATTAGGTCGTATTCATTTTTTTCGTATAAGCAACCGTTACGGCACAGTGGCGCCGTAAACCTCATATATGCTTTGGCTGGCTCCAGTTTTTGTTTATTTTTTCGTCATCTGTTCGTTTTATTGATAAAGTACTTATGTAAAATAAAACAACACAGTGTAACCTACAAATTATGACCTATGCACATTTTACTTTCTTTGCTCCCCAAAGCCACAGTGGTGGCCCAAAATCAATTTTTGCATATTTTCGCCACCTACACGCATTTTATTGCATTAATGCTACCTTAATAGCACAATATTGACCCCTAAGTGGTCGCTAAGCAGTGGCGGATCTAGGGAGGGGTGATTGGGGGCGATCACCCCCACCCCTCTCAAACCAAGTGATATTATATTTAAAGATTATAAAAATATTCATTTATTTTTATAGAAATATTTATATTAATATTATTTTTATAAGAATGACTTTTTATGCTTTAGCGACAGTGGCGGATCCAGCATCGTTAACAGGGGGGTGCGAATTGGCTAAATTTCTATAAAAATAAATGAATATTTTTATAATCCTTGAATATAATATCACTTGGTTTGAGAGGGGGGAGGTGATCACCCCCCATCACTCCTCCCTGGATCAGCCACTGCTTAGGGACCACCTAAGGGTAAATATTGTGCTATTAAGGTAGCATTAATGCAATAAAATGCATGTAGGCGGCGAAAATATGCAAAAATTGATTATGGGCCACCACTGTGGCTTTGGGCCGCAAAGGTTGTAAAATATGCATAAGTCATAATTTGTAGGTTACACTGTGTTGTTTTATTTTACATAAGTATTTTATCAATAAAACAAAGAGATGACGAAAAAAAAACAAAAACTGGAGCCCGCCAAAGCATATATATGAGGTTTACGGCGCCACTGTGCCGTAACGGTTGCTTATACGAAAAAAATGAATAGAACCTAATTTTTAGAGCAAATAGTGGTCTTTAACCTTGTATAAGTTTTGTTTAAAAAGAATGCATAGGTAATGAGAAAATCGTAAAAACATGCTCGCCAAGGGATAGGGGTAGTTTCTGCAGTATATTTTCAAGGATAGGGGTGGTTTCCGCAAGGATGTTGCAATAACCATATATATTTTTGAAAAGCATTATTGATGAAGCATATGCCCATATGGATCAAAAAGCAAAAAACAAAAAAAAAATTTCAACCCCCCATTTTATTTATTTTTTTTTTGCTACAGGGGTTGCACTAGGAAATCGCTTTTGATGTCCATGCATGGGTAATAATAACGTGCGTAAAATGATACATGAAGCATATTAATAAAGGGCATTGTGTGTGAAGGATTCCAAGCAAATCATTTTATTTATTAATTCTTCTATGTTTTGGGGTGGTTCCGGGGAAAAAATGGGAGTGCATTATACAAATAAGTAAATAGCACCAGTACATGGGTAGTCGCTGAAAGCCTTTTTACTCTAGCATAAACGGTTCAGATGGTATAAAAAGGGTTTTTTTTTTAATGTAACACCCTGTAATTAAAAAGTGGGTAATTACCCTTAAGTGAAACCTACACCAGGATTTCTTCTTAATTTCCGTTACAGTTAGGGAAAAATATATTTTTTTTAAAACATCTTTTTTAAAAACTTGTCAACTTTGGGGCGCCACCCCGGCTAAACGGTGGATGATAGACAGATGCTGTCGGGAAATAAATCGTAGAGAATATAGTCCTCTTTATATTTCTATAAAAGAAATTTTTTGTAAAAGGTACAGGAAGGGCTACGTTCCGCAAAAACCACAAATTACCCCATTTAAAGGGGTGAAAAGGGGGGTTCCGGGGCGAAATTTTTTCAGAAAAAGTTAGTCTTATAATAAGCACGCCTTGATATATCAGAAAAAAAAATAAAACCGGGCTTGTGTCCATTTTGCAAGGTTCAACCTTTGTTTCCTACACTATAAGTCAATTTTAATGAAATTTGGTGAACGGCTTTAGCACATTACAAAAATTTTCTAAGCGAATTATGAAGGTTCCAAGTTTAACCTAAATGACGGAAAAACATTGAATAAAAACAGGCTTGTTTTGCCCCTTATTTTATATTTATTGCTATTTTGCATCAAGGGTGTTAAATTAAGACATTTTTAACCAATCGTATTTGATAGAGAATTTAGTTATCTTTGTTTTATTCTTATACGACTTTGTTCCAAAATGAATCCTTTTAAAGTTATAAGCAAATAAATTAGAAAAAAAAAACGAAATTTTTTGAAATTTTGCGATATATTTTTTTTTATTAATGTTCCGGGCATATTTGAGAAGGAGCATAAGTCAATTATTATTAACGAAGTTATCACCTCTCACATCCACCTAAAAACAGATCCTTCCTAGTCTATTAGAAATATGTATCGTAATGAAAGTCTGCATCATAAGGAAGCTCATTACGATCTTTGTCTATCTAATTAGCCTTCTTCGGTCCATTTTTATACATAGGCCTCCCCAATCCTTTTCTATTATTCTCTGTCCGTCGCTTATCCACCTAGAGCCCACGTGCTTCTTGATATCATCTGCCCATCTCATTTAGGGCCTTCCTCTTCTTCGTTTATATTTCCACGGTCTCCAGTTTATAAGAAGTTCGTTCTATCGGTCTTCTTTTTGTCCTATAGTGTGTCCGGCAAATCTCCATTTCAATTTTGCAAGTTCTTGTCTAACATCCCTAACTTTGGTTTTCTCTCTTATCCACTCGTTTCTCTTTTTATCAATTAGTCTTATGTGCAACATTTGAATTTTAACTATTTAGAATGGGAACATTTTATAATAATGCAACATTTGATTTTCCATTTCTCTTTGCGTTTTGTTTGTCAATTAGTCTTATGTGCAACATTTGATTTTCCATTTCTCTTTGCGTTTTGTTTGCTTTGTCCATGTTTGCTTTTGTAAACGTCCACGTTTGGGAACCATAAGTGAGAACAGGGAGTACGCAGTGATTGTATACCTTGGTCTTAAGATGTAGATATCTTTTGCTTTATGGATGTAGCTTAGTTTACCAAATGCCGCCCATGTCGGTCTAACTCGTCTTTCGATCTCTGCTGTTTGATTTTCCTTGTTAAGTTTTATAATTTGACCCAGATTTATATTATATAATCATGATCTTGTTTTATTTCATCTTGCCCAATCCTCATTGTGATGTCCTCATATGTATTTGTTATTATTTTGGTCTTGTTATAATTCATATTAAGGCTCATCTTTCCGGCTATTACGTCCAGTTCTTTTATCATTTCAAACAATTCTTCTTTTTTATGAGTTATCAATACGATGTCATCAGCGTACCTAGGTAGTCCAAGCATTGTCCACAAATTTTTATACCTTTTTCTTCTCATTCTAATCTTTTAAAAATATCTTCCAGATCCTGATTGAAAAGTGTCGGTGATATTATGTCACTCTGTCTCACGCCTCTATTTATTTGTATTGATTGTGTTTCTTCGTATACTTTAATTATTGTTGTTTTGGCTTCCTTATATATATTGGCTATTAGGTCTGTATATCTGTAGTCAATTCTGCTGTTAATTAAAAAAACTTTTCACTGCCCAATGTTCGATACAGGTAGTGAAATCATAATTGATATATTAAAGTATGAGAATAGAAAAAGTTTATAACTTATACTAGAGTGAAAGAAACTGGTTAGAGACGTAATATTGTGAAAAATAATTTTTCCATTTCAGATAAATAATATGCATAGAGAAGCCGCTTATTAGATTTTTAATATCCCTGTTATAGTTTTCATGATTTATATTCGTAATAAAGCTTAAGAGAGCAAGGCTTATTAATTTTTATTAAACACACTGACAACCCTCAAGGCAGGTTGTTCGCTATATTATCTTTATATTACAATAACCATCCATGCCTTCCAGACAACTGAAGTATACGTTGGCGTAGTCGGTTAAATAAAATAAATATTTAATTAGTTGGAATCAGAATGAAAAATTAGTATAGGTATGTCAAATCACTCAGGCAAAAAATTTTGGATCTCCGATTTGTCTGAAAATTGGTATATACCTTCTGCGGGACGTAAAAATAAGATATTTAAGGTCAAAAAATCTTCTTCTTCTTTTTTTCTCAAAATGTTATTTAATGCGATTTTACAGTGATTTGGTGTTTATTTAAACAAATTTGCATTTTCTGTCGTAAAGTATCAATGAAAAACATAGTATATTAATAGAAAGGACTCAAAAATGTCATTATATGGCATTCTAACAAGTTATTTTGAATCAAAACAAGTTTTTGATAAAATTTTATAGTGTAAAAAACGTTAAAATACCGTTTTTTACATTTTCCTCCATTCCCAAAATACGTCATCATCGATTTGCCTGAAAGTTTGCCCACAGATAGCCAAAGGATAGGACTTTAAGTGGTTAGAAGGATTTGAATTATATTACAATACCAAAAAAGTTACATGCACTAATATCAGACTCAAAAGTATATATTAGTCCAGTCGGGATAGCATTTGACCTTGAATGCCGAGCTGCCCAAAATTTTATTTTTATGATCTTTAGGGGAGTCAATAGTAGCCTAAATTTAAAATCACGAATGAAATTCTCCGTTACGTTAGCCGCCATCTTGATTTTAAAGGAGAACCTGTTTTGCTCAATACCTCCGCCATATTTAACTTTTCGACAAAAATCGTAGGAACTGAAATTGTTCCAAATAAATCGTGTTTACAATTATTACAATTTCTTTTTAACAATTTTTGTCGTGAGGTCGATATTTTGAGTTAATTGTACTTACAGTAGACGCCTATATTTTTGACTATATTATTGCATTTACCTTTTTTGGTATTGTAATATAAGTCAAATCCTTCTCACCACTTAAATTCCTGTGATTTGTGTATCTGTGGGCAAATTTTCAGCCAAATCGATTATGATATATTTTGGGAATGGAGAAAAATGTAAAAAATGGTATTTTAACGTATTCTACACTATAAAATTTGATCAAAAGCTTGTTTTGAATCAAAGTAACTTGTTATAATGCCATATAATAACATTTTTGAGTCCCTTCTATTAAAATATTATGTTGTCCATTGATACTTTACGATAGAAAATGCAAATTTTTATAATAGTCCAGAGAAATAAGATTTTTCTCGTGACACATCCCCCTCCAGGCCGAAACCAAATTTTTTGAGTAGTACGGATATCTATATTAATAACCTATATGTTTCCTGCAGCCGATTTTGATGATATACATAGCTATAAACAAATGAAGATCAAAAAACGCTAAATTTTCGCTTTTTTCGTCTATTACTAAAAAGTGAAGCATTTTAAACAAATTTGAGAGTAGGAAACTGATAAATCATATAAAAAACTTCAATATGGCGTTCGCTGAATATGTCTATCCTTATTTGTTGCTTAGAAAATTGCAAGATAAATCATAAATTTTGAGATTTTATAAATGTTCATAACTTATGTAAAAATTAAGTTAGAACTTTCTTATTACAAGAAATGCTGAGACTTCTGGTGCTTAAATTGTATTCTAAATTTCAAAGCAATTGGTCAAATAGTTTAAAAGTTATTTTATTTGTTTATCCCAAATTATTTTTTTTTGCAACACTATAAGTCAGAAAACGATGAGGTTACAGTAATACTTCGGACAGTTTATGAAAGAAGAAGATTTATACTATTAACTTAATTTAAAAAAAATGACAAAAAATAATTATAAATAGTGTAAAATTATTTTGCAAGATCATGTCGATTTTTTGCTTATAAACAATTAGAATAACTTTTTAACCGTTACCCGTAGAAAAATTATTTTTACATATTAAGAAAGACTAAATTTTTATACACATTTAGAAAGAAAAACAATTGTCCTACGGCAATTAGGGATGAAGTTAGCCCCCTTCCTTTTTTTAATTCACAGCAGCTTTGTTTATAACAATTAAGAAATAAAATTAGCCGCATTTGAAAGAACATATTTCAGAGTTTTAACATACCAAGTATACAAAAGATTTGCTTTCAAGGAAATCGTCCACAAAGCTTAAAAATGTGGCCCTTAAAATCGGCCGGCGTTGAAACTTGGGATAGCGATGAGAGGGGGGAAGGAGCTGTTAACTGTATCTGTGGTTCTCGATTATTTATTTCGTTGTTTCTTTTTTTAATTTGTATGTACTTTTTACGTACATTACGAATATGCGTTATTTAAATAAACTAATGGTTATATACAACATCAAATTTGTTTAAACAATTTATTTTCAATTTTTTTAATAATATTTGATGTAACTTTTATTGTAAAACGTACATATTAGTTATACAGGGCGTAACAAAAATACAAGTCATAAATTAAATCACATATTCTGGGACCAAAAATAGATCGATTGGTCCTAACTTACCTTAATACAAATGTGCACATAAAAAAAGTTATAGCCCTTTGAAGTTACAAAATGAAAGTCGATTTTTCCAATATATCGAAAACTATTAAAAATTTTTTATTGAAAATGGACATGTATCATTCTTATGACAGGAACATCTTAAAGAAAAATTATAGTGAAATTTTTGCATCCCATAAAAATTTTATGGGGGTTTTGTTCCCTTAAACCCCCCAAAATTTTGTGTACAACCCAATTAAATTATTATTGTGGTACCATTAGTTAAACTCTCTGTTTTTAAAACTTTTTTGCCCCTTAGTATTTTTTCGATAAGGCAGTTTTTATCGAGTTGCGGCTTCTTTTTTAATATGTTTACATAAAAATTTTATGTTGTTCTGAAGCTATTTTCTTGTGGCATTTTTACAATTTTAACTATTTAGAATGGGAAATAAGCCACAATATTATTAAAAAATGATTTTTTATTATTTGGGGTTGATTTCATGTAATCGAATGAACTATCTTTCAGTAAAGTCGTCCCAGGAACGCAACTCATAAATATTGGCAATATCATTTTAAAGTCTTCTACTTTAAAATGTATCATATGTATCTGAATTGCCGATATAAATGAGTCAAATTAAATAAATTATTAGAAGAATTTTTTTACTAAGCAACAACATTTTTGTTTATATTAATAGTATTTTGTATTTTGACAACAGCACCCGATTTGGGCGTCGAAACGTTAATAAAAAATCATTTTTTAATAATATTGTGGCTTATTTCCCATTCTAAATAGTTAAAATTGTAAAAATTTTATGGGGGCTTGTTCCTTTACACCCCTCAAATGTTTGTGTACGTTCCAATTGAACTATTACTGCGGTACCATTAGTTAAACACAAAGTTTCTAAAATTTTTTTTGTCTCTTAGTATTTTTTCGATAGGGCACCTTTTATTATTCTTTTTTAATATGGTTCAAAATATGCCTAAAAATGTAAATTATAAATAATAAATTTTCATACGATTACCAAGTCTTCATAATCGTACTTAACCATATTATACAAATATGTGGTGTATTTGACGAATATTTAAAATATCTCAATAAAAACTGACTTTTCGAAAAAGTACTAAAAGGCAAAAAATTTTAAAAACATTGTGTTTAACTAATAGTACTACATTAATAATTTAATTCGAACGAACACAAAAGTTTGGGGGAGTTTAAAGGAACAAAACCCCCATAAATTTTTTATGGGGTGTCAAAATCTTACTATAATTTTTTTGTAAGATGCTCCTGCCATAAAAATACCACATGTCTATTTTCAATAAAAAATCTCTTCTATATATTGGACAAAATCGATTTTCATTTTGTAAGTTCAAAGGGCTGTAACTTTTTTTATGTGCATATTTATACTAAGGTAAGTTAGGTTCAATTGAACTATTTTTGGTCCCAGAATTAGCGATTAAATTTATGACCTGTATTTTTGTTACACCCTGTAATTATTATATTACTAATCCTATTCAATTATTCCTAAATCTAAAATTGGCTTATAATATTAAATTGAAAATAAAAAATCTCAAATAAACTAGGATTTATTTCTTGATAAAAATGCTACTAGATAAACGAAAAATGAAATGTAACAAAATTAGAGAGAGGATAAAAAGAACAAAATTATTTTCAGAAATTTTCTACAATATTGTAATAATTGTATCGTACAACATTAAAAGTTATAATTTTAAGATTGCAAAAAAACAAAAATTAAGATATTTCATACATTTTGGTATGACAGCAAGACTATTAAAATAAAATTAAAGGAGGTTTATCTAGGAATACTTGTATTTTTATGAAAAACGTAACAATTATCAGTTACCCATTTATTATAAGTTTTTGTAAAGTCAAGTGCATATGATCCACTCCTATAATTGCCAACAAAGTCATCCTAAAAATATCGTAAAAGAATTTCCAAAAATTGTTTACACAATTTACATAGTTAATTAAATAACCACTTTATTAACAAAAAACATATCCGTAACGTACGCAAAGAGTACATACAGATTAAAAAAGGGACTCCAAAACAGATAATAGAGAAAGATTGAGGTTTTGATAATCGAAGTCCATAAACTATTTATATCTCTGTACTAACAAGTACTCGGTGCAACCAGTTTTGCAAGAGTTTATTTTTATTTTAATAAAATATCTGATATAAAGAAGATCTGTTAATAGGATCGGCACTAACGGTTCTTAGCTTAATGTCCAACCCTAATCAATTACGTTTATCTCTTTTTTGGTGGTTCTGTAACTTCAGTTTTTCATTCATCTAATAGCATGTTTACTAAAAAAATAAAACCTAGTTTATTTGAGATTTTCTGATTTCCATAGACCAATACTATTTTTAGAAACCATCGAATGGGATAATTTGTTTTTTCATACTTTAAAATATTACTAAGTTTAATAAAAACTATGTATTATTATATTATTTATAGATATGTATGTTTTGTGATTAAAATTACTTCAAATTTTATTAAAAAAAATTGAAAAAAAAATTGTTTAAACAAATTTGATGGTGTATATAACAATTAATTTATTTAAATAATGCATACTCGTACTGTGCGCAAAAAGTACATACAAATTAAAAAAAGAAACGTCGAAATTCATAGGCGAGAACAAGAGATACAGCTAACATTTCCTTCCCCCTTCTCATCGATCTCCCAAGTTTCGAGGCCGGCCGATTTTAAGGGTCACATTTTGAAGCTTTGTGGACGATTTGTTTGAAAGTATATATTTTTTATATTCGGTACATTAAAACTCTGAAGTATGTTCTTTCCAATGTGACTGATTTGATTTCGTAATTGTTATAAAGAAAGCTGCTGTGAATTAAAAAATGGGGGGCGGCAACTTCGTCCCTAATTGTCCTAGGACAATTTTTTCTTTTTTTAAATTTGTATAAAAAATCAGTCTTTCTAAATGTGAAAAAATAATTTTTCTACGGGTAATGGTTAAAATGTCATTCTAATTGTTTATAAGCAAAAAATCGACATATTCTTGCAAAATAATTTTGCGATACTTAGAATTATTTTTTGTCATTCTTTTTTAATTAAGTTATTAGTATGAATCTTCTTCTTTCATAAACTATCCAAAGTATTACTGTAACTTCATCATTTTCTGACTTATAGTGTTACAGAAAAAATTAATTTGGGATAAACAAATTAAATAACTTTTAAACTATTTGACCAATTATTATGAAATTTAGTGTATAATTTAAGCACCAGAAGTATCAGCAATCCGTGTAATAAGAAGATTCTAAGTTCATTTTTACATAAGTTATGAATATTTATAAAAACTCAAAATTTATGAATTATTTTGCAATTTTCTAAGCAACCAATAAGGATAGACATATTCGGCGGGAGCCATATTGAAGTTTTTTATATGGTTTATGAGCTTCTTACTTCCAAATTTGTTTAAAATGTTTAGCCATTTGGCAATAAACGAAAAAAGCGAAAAGTTACCGGTTTTTGATCTTCAATTGTTTATAACTATGTATATCATCAAAATCGGCTGCAGGAAACATATAGGTGATTATTATAGATGTCCACACTACTCAAAAAATTTGGTTTCGGCCTGGAGGGGGTTGTGTCACCAACAGGCTATTTTTTTTCCTTATTTCTCTGAACTATAAATACACACCAAGTCACTGTAAAATCGCATAAAATAACATTTTGAGAAAAAAGGAAGAAGATTTTTGGACCTTAAATATCTTATTTTTACGTCCCGCAGAAGCTATATACCAATTTTCAGACAAATCGGAGGTCCAAAATTTTTTTTGCTCCAAAATTGAGTGATTTGAAATGGAATGACCCATATACAGAGTGAGTTTTGAGACTGAACGCCTCAATTATCTCGAAAACGACTTGCACGATTTTTATAGATTTTGGTGGATAAGGGTCTTCTAATGTGACCAATATTAGAGTGGTATTTACATTGTTGTCAGACCTTCCGTTTTTCTAAATAGCTAATGAACTTTCATATTTCAGATAGGATACCCTGTATGTTTTTTTGCATTTTGAAGTTCTTAAGAAATACTGATCATTTTATACCGCAATTTCGGAGGTAATGCTATATTTATTTAAAAAAATAATAATACAAATTATAAAAATCAATATTTTCGGCCCGGGCAGATATTATTTTAGGTTCTTTGGAGCATTGGGTACAAAAAAAGGTTTTCTGTAATTTTTCACCCTAGTTGATCGTTTTCGAGTTATAAACAATTTAAAATTGAAAAAAAAATGAAAAATTACGATTCTTAAGGCTCAAAAACAAGTAAAAAATATACTATTTGAAACTATGAAGTGCCTAAATTCAAGTAGAAACCTTCTTCTATCAAATTCCCTTAATAATTTTTGGCATGTTTTATTCTAAAACATTTTCTTTTAAATTGCTAATGAGGAAATGGACGATAGGGTTGCAGTAACAACTAAAAGACAATATTTTAACATGAAACAAGCCCAAAATACTTATCGGGAACTGATAAAATAACATTTGAACTTGAATTTAGGCACTTCGTTATTTCAAAAATAATAATTTTTACTTGTGTTTTTGAACTTGAAAATCGTAATTTTTCGTTTTTTTTTCAGTTTTAAATTGTTTATAACTTGAAAACGATCAACTTAGAGAAAAATTGCATAAGACCTTTTTTGTTCTTAATGGTCCAAAGAACTTAACATAATGCCTATCTGGGCAAAAAAAAATGATTTTATAATCTGTTTTAATTTTTGCAATTAATCTGCGAAGTTACGGCATTTAGGTATAGGAAATATTACATGAAAAATAATATAAGTATTTCTGAATTACTCCAAAACGCAAAAATATACAGGATGTTCCATTTGCGATAAGAAACTTCCGTAGATTTTCAGAAAAACGGAAGATCTGACAACAATAAAATACCACTATAATATCGGCCGGATTAGAGGACCCTTACCCACCAAAATCTATAAAAATCATGCAAGCCGAGATAATTGAGGCTTCAAGAAATAAAACTCACTCTATATGTATTTTTAATATACCCTGCAACACATCCCTACATGCAACACTATAATACGCGAATAATTATTCATCTTAGTGTTTAAGAAAAGACCCGCCAATCCTCATGACAACCATCCATTTTGGTTCAAGGGTTTTGGTTTTACGGCCCTCATCATTTGGGGTCTGTGTTTCGTTCTCGTTCCCAAAACACACAAAAATTTCAAAATTATACTCAATTTCAGAACCGGTGTATTTTATGAATTTTGACCACCCATAATCCAATTATAGGACTGGGTAGGTATAACAGGGCATATTTTTTGGGTAAATGTATCTCAGTTTCAAAGAGAGACAGAAAATCCGCAAATACACCAAATCAATAGCGCTTGAATTTAACTTTCAAATGGTGCCTAAGTGATCAGGATCGGTCATAGTCGAAAAACTGAAAAACTGAACTTTGAAAATTTTGGTTTTTCGACAATTACTCAAAATTTTCACCTACGAATTGCGTCAATAACTCCAGGAGTTTGTAGAAGGATTCCAGACACGTCCAACGCTGTATACCTCACATCTGGGGAAATTAAAATTTTTATGTTATAGGCCTTATAAGTAGGATTAAATCCATCTCCTATGAAAAAAAAAACGGTTTCTTAAGCTCACTAAATCCTATAGCACCTTCAGATATCATATTTGACCTTAGATGCATCAGACACTACTTGTCAATTTCAAACTTATGTTTAGTGGTCAAAATCGGTTAAATCCTTTAGAAGTTATTGAGCTCCAAAAGTATAATCTCGAGCTCAAAAGTAAATAATAGTGGTCTAGTGGTTACGACGTTAAACTTGATCTGGCAATCCGAGTTCATTTGCCGGCCATCCCAATATTTTTTCCCAATATTTTCGGAATAGAAAAGAAATCTAGCGTCCATTCGATGTACACAAAGAATTATATTGAAAAAAGATATTGCGATGGATGGGATATGAACTCCGATTATCGTATTACAAGTTTAATTTAAATCATAGTAATTTACATTTAACATAGATCTGTATAACACAAATAAAAAGTTTCAATATTTAAATATCCGTTCGAAACTCTTATTCAATATTTCTGATTTAATGAAATTTGATAATAAAACAATATGTAGATTCTGCCTGATTTTTACTTTCTTCCTAGCCAAACATAAATGAATAAATTCATAAGTATAAAACGGTTATTTTAGGAGTTTAAGAAAACTCGAGTATATTTGAATATTTCATCAAGAAAGTCCATCTGGCAAATCTAAATTAATTCGATGGTGACGAAAACAGTTGGTTGTTATTTTGGAGAAATGCCAGTGTAGATAAATTTAACTTGTCGTATTAAACTTCAGTTGTTCTTTTTGTAATATTCATTATGAGATTTAACGTTGATACACTCCTTTTTTTAGTTGAAATATTAATGGACCTTTCAGATAATATATTTAAGCATTTAACACTATTTGAGCCAATTTGCCAATGTTGCGATTTGAAGTTATCGTAGTTTTTTTATTTGAGGTAATAATAATTTTATATTTTATGACTTTTAATATTTTGATGCAAAGACTTATTTAGCACAAAAAAATATTGTTTACTAAATTTATTAAATGGTTTTTCTAACAAATCTACCATAGAAGTCTAAAGGGGCCAAATTGGTCCTGTGTAATTTATTATCGTTTTCTGGGAAATTCGACGAGCCTTTCTTTCAAATTCCTGTCGGATGGGTAAAATTATATTTATGTATGTTTATTGTAAATGGTTACCCTTATAATGGTACTGATCATCTACGTAATAAAGATAAAATTGTTGGTGAACACAAGTGAACACAAAGATACAATTGTGGGTGTAGAGGACCAAATGACGCGTCCTTATACGACAAAAGTAACTTCAAGACGATGGCCTATGTACGTGTTTTATAATACTCTTGACTTAAAAGCAATAAATGCATGGATTATTTATAAAGAAATAACTGGAAGTAGACTCAGTCTTTGTAAGTTTATTCTTCGGCTGTGTGAAGAATTATGGGCTCCATACCTTGCCTCCCGAAATCTGGAACTACGCCTAGCAATACCAGGTCTACCAACAACTATCACTGTTACTATCCAAAAACGACAAAAATATCAGCTGAAAATATTTTGTAAAGGAAATCATACTTCCAATCATTGCCGCGGCTGTAACAAGGCAATGTGTGGCAAATATCAAAAATTGCAAACTGTATGGTGTTCCGAATGTTTTTGATAGGCAGCGAATGTGTTAAACAATGAAAGTAAAAAATAAAATCAGATTCTATCGTCTAGAGTAGATTTAATTTCTTTAAACTGAGTTTTAATTGATTAAAGAACGTGGGGCCAAAAAAATCCCTTCCGGCTTTCTAGGTAGGTAAGCTAAGCCCGACTTTCTAATGTTAAGCAAAAAACGCTGAGACAAGTCGATTTTACTTTATCGTACTACATACGTAGTATAATTTATAATAGAAAAAGTTATAGGATCGTGCAAAAAAATTCAGGTTTCACTCCACGGGCGCCCCCAGGGAGGGGCCAGGTGGGACCATCGCCCCCCCTGAGAATTTGGCGAAAGCGTGTAAAAAATATTTAGCTCTCTCTTACTTTATATTATAAAATAAATTCCATATTAATCATAATCGCTCACGAGATATGCCAGTTTAAATGTATTTTTTCTCAATCCCTTATCCCTTCTGACTGAGACGCATATGTTTGGATGGAACCGCATCGTTTTCGGTGCGCATGCCGCATGCACTGATGATGTCCGGTCTAGGCTTATCCAGTTGAGAAATGAAATAGGTGGGCTGAACGGCCGATCTGATACGTCTAGTAGTACGGTAGTGCTCACAATTTATATACTGTTATTCATAGAACTTATATTAACGTGTTAAAAGTGTTGTTTGTGCAACGTGTAAGTATTATATAATATACTTTATTTCTCACTTGACCTTAAATAAAATAGACTTATTTTTACGAGGTAGTTATCTATTGTGTGTAAAGGTAAAAAATACTTTTTTATGAATTAAAATAACATCATTTGCGTCTATGAAGTACAATTACAATATTTATTTCAAAAATTGTGCTTGAAGTAATAACATTTTTTATAAGTACCCTTCCTACTTTAAGAAAATAAGTTATTCCTGTATCGCAGTCGAGATATTCAACTGTGCAAGGTAGGTATTTTAATCTACAAATTTTAATTAACTTAGATGAATTTTTTACTTCTCTAAAAGGTTTTAAAAATATTTTTCAATGCAACTAAATTATCCATTTGGTCTTATTCTGTCCATTTATCGGCCTACTCCCCGGTTAAATGCGTTAATTTATTTGAGACCTAACACTTAGCTGACTGAATGCATCAATTTAATTAGCCTACTGTATTTGTAGAAATATGGACATAAGGAAGTTCTTTAACAAGCCAAACAAGCGGCTGAAAATTGATGATGGATCTGACATACCGAACAGTACCGAAAACAGTAGTATAGTATGCAGTCAAAATGATTTAGCTGTAGCAGGGCCATCTAGCTTGGAGTCAGCTGTATCCGCCTCTCAAAGAGAAACTAACGTTGTAACGGCCACCGCATCGGATAATTTTGCGATTGTTGAAGACAGTTTAAATTTGGATGTTGGGAACTACCTTGATACTAATAAAATTTGTAGCTTGAACGATCGCTTGAAATTTACTTTGTTAACAAACCCATGGAAGCCAGATAAATGTTACAATTTCAAGTATGATATTGACGATGGCAAACGACCATTTATCCATGAATGGTTAAATACGTACCCCTGGTTAGCTTATTCAAAAGAAGTTAAAGGTGGGCTATGCAAGTTGTGTGTACTGTTTAGGCCCCGCGTAACCCATGGTAGTTATCAAAGCGACACTAACCGTGTTGCGTTTTAAACAGCAAAACAATTTTTCTTGTATTTTTTGTTTCAATACCCTTTGCCCCCCCTGAGGAAATATCCTGTGGGCGCCCTTGTTTCACTCTTTCTCGACATTTTGACTCGCCCTGAGTCTAAAAAAGCACAAAAAATATGCCGGAAGTATGCACGGTCGCCACCGCCCAGGAACAACTACTGGACCGGTTTCGATGAAATTCTGTATAAGTAATTTTTAAAGAATTTTGTTGAGAAACTAAGCTTTTTTTTAATTCTGACCTAAACGGAATGAAACTTGGTGCAAAATAAGCTTATCGATAAGTAAAAGGAAATACGGAATTTGACATTTCCAAACTCAAAGTGGCGGTCAATATGGACGACCGCCACGCGGCACATTTCCTCACCTATCTAAAAACCTATTTAAGATAAGTTTAATTTGAAAAGGTCGTTATATAGACTAAATGTGGAGTTATAAGGAGAATATTATCCTTTTTCAGAAAAAGTTATGGGTTGCCTATATTTAAGGGGCCAAAATTTGACACAACCTTGAACTAGATTTTCTCAAAAACGGTTGCAAGGAATTTATTTATTTTTTGATATATTTTGGATGCCCTATCGTTTAATTGAATAACATTACTCAGATTCCTTATCTCCTCATACCAGGGGAGTTATGAATTTTTTATAAAAAATATTTGAGTGAAATATTCGAGTGAAACTTAAATTTGAAATTTGGCAGACATATATGATATTTTATTATGTATTATCGCATTAAGTTTCACCCAAAACATGGCGTTCGGTTTAACCGGAAATGAAAAAAAATCTTAATGTTTTAGACTTGCCCTGTATATTTTTATATATTTTGAAATAATACAAAATTACCTTTCCAAACATATAAAACTCCTTGTTGTAACTTAAAAACTCGAAAAGATACAGTAAATAGAAAGTTTGCTATAATCTCGTGTATCGTCTCGCACACATATTGTAAGCGCGATCATAGCAGCTCATAGAAATATAATTAAATACAAATATCATGTAAACCGAGCTTAAATTTAAATTTTCATTAAAATCGGTGTTGATTCTCAAAATTCCACGATTTTACAGTTTTTACCGCTGATGAATGGTCTAATAAACTTAGATTAATTGACGATTAATGTCAATAGGTGAAATCCATTTTGTATTTAAAAAACGTATCACAGCATGAATTTTACATTGATGGTAACAGCGACCGGAGCCTCCAACTTCAAAGGTTGCTAGGCCGACACTGAGCAATGCAGTAAGGCGAAACTGATGGGAAAAGAGAAAGGGGAGTTTATGTGTAAGGCAGTCTTACCAGATTTCTCCCAGTACGTCGCACTCTTTCTCAGCGGTATAGGGAACCTTGTAACGTTACAAACGTCACATCTTTGCTATTTTAATTTTAAATAATTATTTTACTTTATTTTCCTTATTATTTTATTAATAATTTTCTTTCATTTGTTTTACCTGTTTTCTTCGTTAAAAATTCGTTGGCGTCCTCTTTTATTATCTTCTATTTACTATATCTCTTTTTATTTAAATCATCAACTGAACGTACTCTGTATATCGTTACTCTGTAGATATCTGTCTTTTAATAGGGAACATGCCTGCCACCTTCTACGTCCCACTGTCATGGCAGCGACACTTCGTCTCTCAATTCTCAGTATGGTGGTGGAAAATTAATTTCGGTATAAAAGCCGAAGAAGCTTCAAAATTAAATCATTTTCCATCAACACTACATATTCTCTTGGGGTGAGTTTTTCATACAGCTTTTTATAATAATTTCTTATAGTCATTTTTTCCTATAACTAACCTTCCATGTCTACGACCACATGGTCAGTTTTAAATACCTACTTCTTTCTAATTTTCATATGTGCACGAGTAAATCAAATTTTAACTAGTAGTATCAATCTTAATTCCATTTAATTTACCCCTTGCCATCTGCTACTTTTTGAATACTTTTTGGCAAGGGTACCTTTTCTTATTGATATCAAAATTTATACACGTTTTGTTTTCTAGTTTTTGGGAATAAATCAACCTTTCTTCGGGAGCCCCAAGCCGTCAACATCACCGGTGATTGAACTAATAAGGCTGACACAATGAAGACCATGTCATCTAGACTGCAACAACTACCATCTTCAGCTGCAGGGGCCTAGGGCCACAACATATGCCCAGGTCTACAAGAAGTCTACAGCAGTACCATTCGACATCAAGAAGTTACCATCGAACCAGTACCATAAGCCATAAGTATAATCCAGAATTGTTAGTTTTTGACAAGAATTTGAATATATTTGTTAATGCATTTAATAAGTCATATTTTTATTATATCTTTATTGAACAATAAACATGATTAGTTAAAAATACTGTTTTGTTTGCTTTCATTCTAAATTTTCAGAGTTCATATCTAATATAAGGACAATACGAACACACACCCTGAGAGAATGAAATAAGCTACGGGTGAACGATAACTATTTTAGTTGGTTGAAATATTATTTTCGAATGGTATTTTCAATTATCTGGGGTAGTCTATCGCCGCTAGTCGTTTTCGTTTCACTGGCGCCCAGCGTGGGGCAGTAAAAAAAGTAAACGGACAATAGACTACCCCAGCTAATTGGAATACCATTCGAAAATGATATATTAACTAACAGATAGCTATCGTTCACCCTGAGAGACTGAGCTAGGCTGGGGTGAACGATAGCTATCTTAGTTAGCTGAGATATCATTTTCGTATGGTATTTCAATTAGCTGGGGTAGTCTCGTTTTCGTTTCAACCTTTTTTAACGAATGATCCTCGTAGATCGGCTACCTACCCTTCTACTAAAGTTAAATTTTCAGCTTTTAAATCCAATCTATGTAGGTACGCGGTACGTGAAACGCACTATGTATGAATCTTACAAATTAAAAATAATATTATAACTTGTACTATAGCGTAGATTTACAAGATATAATTAAACTTTTAGGAAATTAAACTTAAACTACTAGGAAAAACTATTTTTTAAATTTAATTTAATTTTGTTTGTATTATATTAAAAGTTCTCATAAGTATTTTAAATCAGAAATACTAAAATACTTACACTGTACATATCTAACTACACTACAAATTTTTTCAAACCAAAATCAACAATGCGTATCATGGTAAGCGTTCAAAAATAAAATAAAAAATAAGCTAAAAGCGCTAATGAGAAGGAAGAAAAGCTCGAGAATGAAGTAAAAATAAAAACTAGAAGAACCAAAAACTGGCCTTCAAGAATTAGGGAAAGCAAAAGCGATTATTTGCAATGGTATGTTTGGTCATTTGGTCACGACTTGGTTTTATTCATAATTAGTTCAGTAATACAATATTTAAGAACAAATTATTTGTAGAGCAAATAAGTAGTCCCAGATGTAAACAATAAATCTGAAACCTTTCTTGGAACCAATTTCTGGGTACATCCTTAATCTCTGTCTTTTACAATTTATAAGGCAAGGAGGCGATGAATAAAGAAGACGGAAAGGACTCTACAATATGCAGTCACATTCCGTCTATTCGTCTAGGAAAAGTTCCAACGAAAGTTGGTTCCGTGTACTCAAAATATGAGTAAAATGAAAAATGAAAGTCAGCTCAAACGTACGTTTCGTCTCTCCAGACCTCCTCAGTGGGGCTAGATGAGTTCATGTAGCCTCACTGAGGAGGTCTGGAAAGACCGAAACGTACGTTAGGGATGATAGATCGTCTCTGAACCGTCATGAAATATGAGCTGACTTTTAAATTATTTTTTATTCATTGTTGATGATGAATGTTGGAGGGTTCAAAAACCCAATAACAAAAAAGAAGAATACCAAAATGCTCTTCGAATAAATCTTAAAGAAATCATAGGGGATGGTACTGAAGAGGAGAAATGGAGACAATTAAAAACAGTAATATTGGAATTTTCAAAGAAGTCTGTCGGAGAAGTGCGAAGAGAGAAAGGAACACGGTATAGAATAACACAGTCTTAGAAAAAAAAAAAAAAATTTGGACTATTTGACGAAACCATCTGACAAGGGGATTTTTGGGGTCGCTGATCATGAATCCGGGGTCCGTTGACCTCTATTATCACGTCAGGTAAAGGTCATTTCAAGGTCAAATCAATATAAATCAACAATCGCTCTAAAATAGTATATTAGGTGGTTTTTGGGGTCGCTGATCACGAATTCGGGGTTCGCTGACCTCTCTCACGTCTACCTCAAGGTAATTTCAATGTCAAATCAAGATAGATCGACAAAATCGCTCTGAAAAAGTATATTGGGGGGTTTTTGGGGTCGCTGATCACAAAACTGGGGTCCGTTGAGCTCCACCTCGTCAGGTAAAGGTCATTTCAAGGTCAAATCAGTTTTGTGAACTTGTCGTGATTTGACCTTGAAATGGCCTTTACCTGACATGATAGAGCTCAACAGACCCAGTTTTTTGACTAGCGACCCCAAAAACCCCCCAATATACTTTTTCAGAGCGATTTTGTCCATTTTTCTTTATTTGGCCTTGAAATGACCGTGAGCGAGACGTGAGAGAGGTCAAAGGACCTTGAATTCATGATCAGCGACCCCAAAAACCCTCTAATATACTTTTTCAGAGCGATTGTCGATTTACCTTGATTTGACCTTGAAATGACCTTTATCTGACGTGATAGAGGTCCGCAGACCCAAAACCCCCTAGCCATATGGTTTCGTCAAATACTCCATTTTTTTTTTGTGTAATGAATGCAAAACTGCAGTAGGGGAACTAATGCTAGCTAAACTTAATCAACTTCAAAGGAATACCAGAAATAACAAGGAAATTTATATAAAGAAAGAATAATACAAGTGACTAACATATGCAGAAAAAAAGAGCAAAGAACTACATATATGTGGATGGAAAGATTATTTCTGAGAAAATGCAGGCAATGAAGTTAAACAAAACGAGACAATATATTATCAGTGGAAAAACACACTGAAAATTTGATTTATGAAGAAGTGGTTCAGATCATAAAGAAACTAGAACATAATCAGTATAAGAGGAAGACGGAACATGGAGGATCAGGATAAACAACGAGCTTAATGAATTGAATAAAGGGCACGATATTGTAAGATTTGTTAAAAGTTAGAGACTGGCATGGCTGGGACATATCCAAACACAAAAAGATAGAAAATCAACAAAGAAAATATTAGAATTTAAGTCGTTAGGCACCAAATTCAAGACGATGAAAATAGGTCAGCAGGAGTTGGAGATTGGAGGCGAAACACGAGTATTCTGTGTAGGACAAGAATTGGAGAGGGTGGCGACCTACGAGTACCTGGGAACGATAATATCAAATAACGGAAAGCTAGACTTAGACATTGCCAATAGGACAAAGAAAGCTACGAAAATATATTATGCGATTAATAATACGATACCGGGAAAAAGGGAAATCAGCCAGGAAACAAAAATACATGTAGTTATATAATACAATCACAGTACCAACTCTTCTGTATGCAAGCGAGACGTGGGTCACAAATAAAAGACGTGAAAGTGCCATAAATGCAGCAAAAATGAAGCAGCTGAGAAAAATAGCTGGAAAGACGAAGATGGACAGGGAAAGAAACGAAAACATCAGAAGCGTGCTAAGTCAGGAACCAATAGAGAAAAAAAAATGAAAAAAGGAATTGGTTTGGACATATAACTAGGATAAACGAGAATAAACTAGTAAAGAAGGTGACAGATGCCAAAAGACATGGGAAAAGAAGAAGGGGCAGACCTAGAAAGGGGTGGTGGATGGAACAAATCGGGGGAAATCGGGATAAAGAGAGGGAAAGTAGTGCAACAGATGAAGGAAATGGCAGGAGACAGGAAGGCTTGGAAGAATTGGATAAAATATGGATAGGTGATACCAAAGTCCGACGTTCTTATAGGGAATAAGGACAACGAGAAGAAGAAGTTGATAGGAAGGAAGACGAAAAAAAACGAAGACCCAGAACAAGATAGTTTGATGACGTGGAAGACTTCCTGAAAACTATGAATGTAAGACAATTGAGGAGAAGAGCACTAGAGAAGTCTTCATGGAAGGACATATCCAGGCAGGCAAAGACCCATCCAGACTTATACAGTCGAACCCGCTTATTAGATTACCTCTTATAGGAATATCCCGCTTTAAGGAATAGAAATTTGAGGCCCCGAAACGTTTTTACTATGTTAAGGCTATTCCAAGCGAGTTTGACTGTAATGCCAAATGAAGAAAAAGAAGATTAATCCACAACAAATCCGTACCACATAATTACGAGGAGTCAAACTAGGTGATCCTTAAACGTTTAGGGTGGTCTCTTAAGTAATTAGATAATACGTCTTTTCTTCTTTTAGAAAGCAGTAAACGAAGAGCAAACGGTAGACTTTTTAGTAAATCATCTACCTATATTACTTGAAAACGTGCCACTCAACATTTATCAACAATTATGGTATCTGCTCATCCTTTGCCACCATTATTTAAATAAATTAAATACTTTTCTTCTTAGTTATATTGTTACTTTTCATATAATATGTATATGCATATGCATGGATAATGTTTGGTAGGTATGTCATTTTTTAGAGATTTTGTGACCAAATAACCAAACTATTTTTAAGGAAAATAGATCTTATATACGTTAATTACTTTATGGTTTTAATTCATAGATTTATGTACTTAGACATGGTGTTTTATTAATTTAATTCTATTTTCCTTAAAAAATTTCAAAGACAACTTGTTGCTTTTCGAATATAAATTGGACTATTTTATTTAACGATATATACCATGAAACAATTAAAAGTTTACTTAATTTTATACATTTAATGAAAATAATAATTTCTCTAAGTATACATTTTAGGCTTAGTACTCTTTCAGACTAAGACACTGGTGTCTGACACCGGTGTCCACCACTGGTGATCAATTGCAGCAAAGCATTCTCAACTCAAAAGTGGCTCGTCTGTAATCATACATTTAAAACAATGCTTTGCTGCCGGTGGTGGACACCGGCATCAGACGCTAGTGTCTAAGGCTAAGGCTCCACGGGCGATAAATTTAAGCGAGCAGTAGCCGAAAAACGAACTTAAGTTTCCACGGAACGGAATAGGAATAGCCGGTTCAGTTCGGCTATTCCTATTCCGTTCCGCGGAACCTTAAGTTCGTTTTACGGCTACTGTTAGCTTAAATTTGTCGCCCGTGGAGCCTTAGCCTTAGTCTGAAAGGGTACTTATGCCACATTGTGCTGTTTTAGCTGGCCTACCAAGACCAACCCTTAAAGATAACTAATCGAAAAGAGTCGAAAGGTCGACCTAACCATATCTAATACAGGATATGTATAAATCTCTTGTTTCATATTTTTCATGAATATACAGGGTGTGGCATTAATGCGAGGAAGTCGTCCAATTAGTCGTTTGTCGTAAGATATACGAACAATTTTTTTTAGATAAAAGTTAAGGAATAAATAGGACCACAATTTAAAAATATTTTCAAATATACTGGGCCATCCGTATTGACAGGGTAAAACAAACTTATCTTTTTTTTATAGAACTTATCTTTTTGTATAGTTTTACATTTTTGGATTCTGATCGATGTTTTCTTTCTTGAAATATAAGATTTTGTAATGTTATGCAGGGTAGTTTAAAAGATAATTACGTTTTTGTTATTAATTCTTATTAATTCATATCCTGTGTAACTGTAGTGATTTGACATTAAAAATTCTATTTATATTCAAATAATGTTTAGTTAAATACTAAACTACTATTGTTAAAAATTTTAAAAATAGCGAAATGTTTAATTTTGGTATACAGGGTTGGTCAAAACTCGGAATGATTATTTGCTGAGTTTTCTTAAATGAAACATTCTATATTTTACTATTGACCTTATACTCAGCTATTTTGATATCTCATCTAATACTAGTAAATTAAAGATCAGTCTAGACTATGATGTATTTTATTTAGAAAAATTATTTTCGATTGAATATTTTCACGGCCAACGTAAAAAATTTTCAAGTAATTGTTGTTGCAATTCATTTTTGGTTTATAGAATCACTAATAACTCGCAAATTAAAGCAATTAGGTATAGGGAATGCTTAAAAGATAATAAAGTACCATAAAATAGCATTTGATTACAATACTAAAATACGGGATATATATTTAAGAAAACTCAGAAACTACTCATTCCGAGATTCGACCAATCCTGTATATATTTTTGATATCAAACCACTAAAATGTCTTTTGAACTACCTTGTATAAAATTGCAAAATCTTATATGTCTTCTTCTTCTTCTTTCTCATAATCCTTAGTACCCTTCAGGTCGTTGGATAATCTTATATGTGAAGAAATAAAAAATCGAGGAGAATCCAAAAATGTAAAACTATACAGGGTGTTCCATTAAAAAAAGATAAGTTTATTTCACCATGTCACTACCGTTGATCCTGTATATTTGGAAATATTTTTAAATTTTGGTCCTATCTATGCTTCAACTTTTACCTAAATAAGTTCTCTTACGACAAATGAGTAATAACTGCACGAATGTTGCACATATGAACATTGTATACTATACTAAGGCCCGGTCCTTTTCACCTCCGAATAACTAGTTATCGGGAAGTTTATCAGGCAGATTACACGTTAATCAGGAGGTGAAAAGACCGGGCCTAACACTGGTTATTTATTTTAGCATAGGTATAGATATTTCACTATATGGTATGAAATCAAATAGTCATATAATTCCGAAAAAAGCAATAAGTTGCGGTCTGTAGCTATTCATTTCTCTTACCACAGCGGAGTTGGAGTTGAGGTAGCGATTAGTCGCGGAATAACCGGTCCAAGGACGGATTTTGTTCTCGATACGGTCGAATTCGCGCTGAAGAACACTTGGTCGCGTTCCCCATACTCTGGGAGGGGCCGTTACGACCGTAAGCCGCTTGTGCCCCACGTACGGTACGATGCGGTCGTATGTATACGTTACGTGAACCTAGAAATGAAAACGATATTACATAATATAGAACTGGTAACTTTTGGATAAGAGTCATCTTATAACTAGACTTACGGCTGATTTATATTAGGACGGGGTGTGCACGATACGTGCCGTAGAAGGATCGAAAGCGCACGTCGCAGCACGTCCCCGTTGTCGCCCGTTCCGTTGTACCATAAACTAGCCAATGCTGTTCATTTCAGACGATTCATTAACGTGCCCCGTAAGACAGCCGTATAGTCCACGTCTCCGTCCTAACATAAATCCAGCCTTACACAGACAAAATTCATAATTAAACGTAATAGTGCTGTCGCCAGGAGGGGAACAACGGCCTCATTTATTTAGATAGACTTACCCAAGTTTCCCGACAGAATATGTCTATCACCCACCGTTTAGCAGGGGGTGGTGCCCCAAAGTTGACAAGTTTTTAAAAAATATGTTTTTAAAAAAAATATTATTTTTCCCTAACTGTAATGGAAATAAAAAAGAAACCCTGCGGCAATTAACCACAAATAAGTGGCTGATTTTTTTATATAGGTTTCATTTAAGGGCATTTGCCCTTTTTTTAATTACAGGGTGTTACATTTTAAAAAAACCCCTTTTTATACCATCTGAAACGCCTATGCTATTGTAAAAAAACTTTCAGCAATTAGCCATATACTGGTGTTATTTACAAATTTGTATAATGCTCCCCCATTTTTTTCCCCGGAACCACCCCAAAAAATGGGGAATTAATAAATAAAGTGATTTTCTTGGAATCCTTCACACACCATGTCCTTTATTAAAATGCTTCATGTATCATTTTGTGCACGTTCTTTTTACCCATGCATAGACATTAAAAGCGATTTCTTGGTGCAACCCCTGTAGCCAAAAAAATAAAATAAATTGGGGGTTTAAAAAAACATTTTTTTTCTTTTTGACTCCATCAATAGGGTTTTTCATAAATATATATGGTTATTGCAACGTCCCTGTGTAAACTACCCCTATCCCTGAAAATATACTGCGGAAACTACCCCTATCCCTTGGCGAGCATGTTTTTGCGATTTTCTCATTACATAAGCATTTTTTTTAAACAAAACTTATACAGAATTAAACACCACCATTTTCTCTATAAATAAGGTCCTATGTATAAGGTCCTATGTATGTAGGTCCTTTTTCGTATAAGCAACCGTTACGGCACAGTGGAGCCGTAAACCCCATAAATTCTTTGGGGGCTCCAGTTTTTGTTTTTTTTTTCGGCCTATTCATTTTATGGATAACGTACTTATGGAAAATAAAAGAACACACTGTCTGCTGCACATTATGACCTATGCATATTTTACTTTATTTGTCCCTAAAGCCACAGTGCTGGCTCAAAATGAATTTTTGATTACTTTCTTTATTAATTCTCCTTTTTTTTTCGGATGTTTCAGGGGAAAATTTAAGGGGGCATTATACAAAATTGTAAATAATACTTATACATGGCTAATCGCTAAAAGTTATTTTACTTTAGCATAAGCGGTTCAGGTGACATAAAAAGGGGTTTTTTAAAATGTAACACCCTGTAATTAAAAAATGGGCAATTGCCCTTAAATCAAACCTATGCCAAAAAATCAGCCACTTGTTTGTGCTAAATTGCCGTAGGGTTTCTTTTTGATTCCCAGTACAATTAGAGATAAATAGTTTTTTCAAAACATTTTTTTTTAACTTATTAACTTTGGGTGATAGACTAAACGGTGGGTGATAGACATAATATGCTGTCGAGAAATAAATAGTAGGAAATATAGTCCTCTTCATATTTCTATTAGGGAAATTTTTGGCAAAACTTACAGGTAGGACTACGTTTCGCAAAAACCACAAATTACCCCCTTTAAAAGGATGAAAAGGGGGGTTCCGGGACGAAATTTTTTAAGAAAAAGTTAGTCTCATAATAAGCACCCCTGGATATACCTTGATATACCAGAAAAAAAAATAAAACCCAACTTACTGTCCATTTTGCGAGGTTCAACCTCTGTTTCCTACACTAAGTGTATAACTTTAAAAATAGTTTCGGTGTATGGCTCAATAAACTTATTGTTCTATGATAAATATGTATATTCTTTAACTGCGTTTTTCTTAGGTATTAGAATGAAAGTAAAGGTTAATGTTAGCCAATCATCAAGTATATCTCCTGTTTCGTGGACTGTATTAATTGTTCATGTCGTACTTTATCGAAAGCTTTATTATAGTCAATAAAACAGACATATAAATCTTGATTGACGTCTAGGCACTTTTGTATTAGTATATTAAGTAAGAAAAGAGCTTCACGCATTCCTAGGCCTTTCTTTTTCTTTAAGTGTCTCCGCGACAAAGGTGGGCAATCATCATAGCTATTCGGATTTTAGATTTTTTTATGTACATCCGTACCATTATCTTGGTTGCGCAGCCACGATATTATGCGTCTTCCTATTAACCATTCTATGGGTAATACGCCTGGGCTATAAATTTGGTTCAAAAGTATCACTAAAACATCAATGTGCTGCTTATCTATAATTTTTATTAATTCGTTAGGAAGCATGTCAAGTCCAGGGTTCCGTTCTTCATTGTTTTTAATGGGTGTGCTATTTCTTCTCTTGTGATATCTGGACCTATTTCTTCTGAAGTAAGTTCCATGTTTCCCAGGTTTCCTCTTTTATCATCGAACAGTTCGTTTATGTAGTCTGCCCAGCGTTGTACTTTCTCATCGGTCTGTGTTATAGTAATCCCGTGTCTATCCAGAAATGTACCACTGAGATTTTGTTTTCTTAGCCCTGCCATTTCTTTTACTTTCTTGTGTATATTAAATAGACCGTATCTTTTTTGAAGGTCCTCGATCTCTTTGCATTTCTCTTCTAAGTGTTTTTGTTTTGTCTGCTTTATCATCCTTCTTGTCTGGTGGTTAATCTCCCTGTATTTATTGTTATCTTTGTTCTTATATTGTTTCCGTTGTTTTATCATATTGAGTATCTCGTCGTTCATCCATTCCTCTTTTCGTTTTGCGGAAGTCTTCAGTATTTCTTTGCACGATTCTAGTAGACAATGTTTTAGTCGATCCCTTTAGTAATCCTGGCGAGTGGCATAGTCCAAGAAATTAAATCTCAGCTTCTAAGATCTTGCCATCAGCCATGTCCATAGACTCCCTAATAACCGCCTTACAAAACTGATCTGGGAGGAAGCTCCCACAGGAAGAAGGTCCTTAGGACGCCTACGAATGCGATCATCATCATAATCGACCCGTACTCGTCCACTGCTGGACATCGGTCTCCCTCAGCTCTTTCCATCTTTCTCAGTTTTGTGCGGCTTGCATACAGTTGCCGAAAATACGCTTCAGATCGTCAACCCATCTGGTTGGTGGTCGTCCTCTGCTCCGTAGTGCTTCTTCTCGTGGCCTCTACTCAACAATACGTTTTGTCCATCGGTTGTCTGACAATCTGGCGACGTGTCCTGTCCAATTTAACTTGAGCGACGCGATTATTTCGACGGCGTTTGTTGTTTTTGTTCTACGACGTATTTCTTCGTTTGGGATTCGGTTCCTCAGGGAGACACCCAACATCTGGCGCTCCATAGCCCTCTAAGTTATGCGAATCTTGTTCACTACCTTTTTTGTGAGCGTTAATGTTTCCGCACCATAAGTGAGTACAGGCAATATACACTGATCAAAGATTTTCCTTTTCAGACATATGGGTAAGTCCGATTTAAATACATCAGATTGAAATACTCAGTTTACCAAACGCTGCCCAGGCTAATCCTATGCAACGTGAGAGATCGCACGTCTGGTTATCTCTTCCCAATCGAATTTCATGTCCCAAGTGCTTATAAGATGCAGTCTGCTCAATATCCATTCCATCAACAACAATATTACGATTTAGCACCAGATTAGTCATTATTTGCGTCTTGTTGATATTAATCTTTAGTCCGACCTCTAAGGAAGCGTGATATAACTTGTTCAATTATTATTGCGTCATCCATACGATTGGCTATAAGGTATCTGCAAATCTCAAATGACTGAGACTCTCCCTTTATATTGATACCATATTCGTTCAGATCTGCGTTCTTAAAAGTGTGTTCTAAAAGGGTTGTGAACAGCTTTGGTGAGATGGTGTCTCCTTGACGTACTCCTCGCTGCATACAAAATTTATTAATTTATTGACCAGAGAGTCTTACACTAGCCGTTGCATTGCGGTAGACATATTTTATCATGTTAGTATAGCGATGGTCTATTCGGCATTCTGTCAATCCTTTTAACATTTTCTGCTAGTTTGTGGTATCGAACACTTTCTCGTAGTCCACTAATATCAGTGCCAATGGTTTGTTGTATTCCGCCGACTTCTCTATCAAGTTTTTTATTACCAGTAAGTGGTCGTTAGTGCTATATCCGGATCTAACCCCAGCTTGTTCCCTAGGCTGATAGAAATCTAACTTAGCCTCCAGACTTTTTTTGATAATTTTTGTGAAAATTTATAACATGTGTGATAGCAGACTGAGAGGACGGTAGTTTTTAGATCTGTTATATCACCTTCTTGTGCAATAAAACAATTACAGCATTGTTCCGTTGAGAAGGGGTTTTTCTTTGGTAAATGCATTCAGTGAAAAGTTTTGATATTTGTGAATTGTGATAATAATGAAAACCTGGATAATTTTATTTCCACCTTGTTTGACTGCCTCGATCACTACTCCGTCATCGCCAGGGGATTTATTATTTTTCATTTCTGAAAATGTCTATTTAGCTTCGTATGGTCTTACTTCTGGCATTAATTCTGATCGCTGGTTTGTGATTTTGGGCAGGAGCTGATCTTGCCTTGCGTTGGTGCTCTCACACATTTCGCGATAAAACGATTCGACAACCTTAAGGATTTCGGCTCTATCCGTAGCAATGTTTTTGTCTTTGTTTCCTATTCTGTAGATATTTTTGTTGTCAATGTTATTCGTATTTCGCCGCAAAACTTTTAAACTTTGGTTTTCTTGAATTATTTGACTTATTTCTCTTGTATTGTTTTCTCTTATGTCTTTTTCGGATTGATCGGTGGATATCTTTATTTAATTTCTTCAGTGTTGTGTAGACGGAGTCGTATTTTTTCGTCAGTTGTCTTCTTTTACTTAGTAACTCTTTGGTATTTTGGCTTAATTTTTCTTTATGGGTCACGACCGTCGGGCAGCACTCCCTTTCGGTTTCTTTTAGTGCCTTAGTTATGAGATTATTTGCTAGTTCGATGTCTTCTATTTCGTTTTCTAAGCCTTGTATACGTCTGGTTAGTCTATCTTCATAGAGGTCTATGAAGATAGACTAATTCGTCTTCGCGAATGCGATAGAGAGACAATATATGGTCAAATCTCAGAACAATGGGGCTACCCTCTGACCCAACTATTATGGACGACCGTTCGAAATGGAAGCGTGTTGTGCAGTCAGCCAAGACCCACCGTGGGTTGTAGTGCTACCAGAAGAAGAAGAAGAAGAAGAAGAAGAAGTAATACTGGCGATAATTGGGTTGTGGTCTGAGACCACGTCTACTACTGGATATGCTTTCACGGCTATAATATTGATATTATTTTATTCATATTTATAATATAGTGTCTTTTAATTTCTTCCATTGATTGATTGCATGCTGACCTTTTCTATTATCAATTGTATCCGGCAGTAGTTCTTGATTTATTAGTTTTTCACTGTCAAATTTTATTTCCCTGTTTCTTAGTGTGGGGAGATCGATGTTGTGTCGAGAGAAAGATTTACTTAATTAAATATAATCGTATTTATTTGAGAAAGAAATATAAGGAAAATAACGAATACCCAGTGCGTCACTGATTAGAAACGTTATGCAAATGACTATGTAGGATGTTAAGAAAACGGGGAAAATATACCCACTCAGTGGAGACTACAATAAAAAACGATTCTTCTCAAATACATTTTCATTCTACGAGATATTTTTATATCCTATTAGCCAATTTACCATTTAGATTTATTTTTATACATGAAATCGAATTACGTAAGTGTTCGCATATGATTATTTTCTAAAGGAATGTGATATATTTGGAAATTACTCAGGTGTTACACATTAATTATTAGACCTTTTCAAACAAATAGCTAATGTACCGGGTGTCCCAATAAGAATGGCTCTCGGCCATACCTCAGGAACCGTTTATAGTACAGCTTTGAGAAAAAATATGTATAACAAAAGTTGCCTCTGGAAAAGCCTGGAAATTATTTTCATAGTTGTGGGTCCACCGCTAGAGGGCGTAATTAAATATCAAAAAAAATCAAAATTTTACAAAATTTACCTAATGAAAGGGCACTGGAAATCCAATCATAGTATTCTTCATAAAATTCTGCACATATTTGATTTCACAAGTTTAAGTCTGCCTTTGCAAATAAGAGGTGGGGGTGAGTGGGAACCTTCTTATGAAAAAATGGCTGTAAGTCCGGTCCTTCTAAATCGAATTTTTCATAGTTAGTCTTGTTGAAAACAGCTCATTTTCGTCAATGTAAGTGTCTTATTTTCGAAATAGCCTAATAAGTAATATGTAAGCTAGAAGGCGTTATTTATTTATTTTCGGAAATCTAGTTTTCTTTGGAGAATATTAAATACAAAATTAGACCAAATTAGCAACATAATACCGAAAACGGCATGTCGATACCTTTTTTCTATCTCGAGATATCTTAAGAAACTTGTAAATTTTAAACAACTGTTAATGTCACCGGTAAACCAAGTTAAGGAAAAGCAGTATGCTATGGAGAAAAACATTTTACAGATGTAAACGTATATAATTAATTAAAACAACAATAAGACAAACAACACTATAAAATATAACAAAGAAATAAAAGTAACTACTTACTTAGTGACGACCTAAATTTTCAAATTGTTGCCCATCATTTTCAATGCAAGCATTTACTCTTTCAAGAGTAGATTGAACAGTAGTCTCAATTTCTGCTTTCGCAATGCTTTAAATGGCGTTTCGTATTCTCTAGATTCTAGATTCTAGATCATGTTTTCTCGAGTAGTGGGCCTAGTGGCAAAAACAAGGTCTTTAATCCGTCCCCATAAATAAAAGTCTAAAACAGTTAAATATGCTGCTATTCAATCTACTCTTGAAAGAGTAAATGCTTGCATCGAAAATGATGGGCAACAGTTTGAACCTTTAGGCAGTCACTAAGACTAAGTAAGTAGTTGCTTTTATTTCTTTGTTACATTTTATAAGTAGTGTTGTTTGTCTTATTGTTGTTTGAATTAATTATATACGTTTACATCTGGAAAATATGTATTTGTTTTTTCCATAGCACACTACTTTTCTTTAACGTCGTTTACCGTTGACACTAACAGTTATGTTTAAAATTTACACATTTCTTAAGATATCTCGAGATAGAAAAAAGGTATCGACATGCGGTTTTCGGTATTATGTTGCTAAGTTCTAATTTTGTAATACATGATTAAAAATGCATACTTGTATTTAATATTTTCCAAAGAAAACCAGATATCTGAAAATAATTAAATAACGCCTACTACCTTGCATATTACTTATTAGGCTATTTCGAAAATAAGACACTAACATTGACGAAAAAGAGCTGTTTTTAACAATACCAAGTATGCAAAGTTTGATTTAGCAGAACCGGACTTACAGCCATTTTTTTGGATTGGATTGGATTTCCAGTGCCCTTTCAGTAGGTAAATTTTGTAAAATTTAGATTTTTTAATTTTTGATATTCAATTACGCCCTCTAGTGGTGGACCTACAATTATGAAAATAATTTCCAGGCTTTTCCCGAGCAACTTTTGTTATAAATATTTTTTTCTTAAAGCTATACTATAAACGGTTCCTGAGATATGGCCGAGAGCCATTCTTATTGGGACACCCGGTAAAATGAGGAGCAAAATTATGGAATAAATTCATTTTTCTAGAAGGGGCGATTTTGGAGACACATTCCGAAGCAAGTTGATTTTGTTTCTTTTATGATTTTTTATAAATATATCATAGTATGTAGTGATGTAATTCATTTGAGCGTGATGACGTGATCGATATATTTTCTTAAATGAGTATAGGGGTAGTGTGTTAGATCAATTGAAACAATATTCAATTCTCTAATCAGTAAAATATAAACATTCTTCTTCTTCTTTTTTTATATAGGCAATACTCCCTGTTTTTCTTCAACGGTGCCTTTCATTCGGTCCCTCAAATTGTCATTCCATCTTTTCCTCCAACCTCAAAATAATTAAACAGAATATCATCATTATCATCACCATTCAACACGGATCTATCCACTGCTTGATATAGGTCTTCATCAGTCTTTTCCATGCATTTCTGTTTTGTGCTGTTTGCATCCAGTTTTTGTCGACCCGTTTTATGTCATCAGAACGTCTGCATCTGGTTGGCGGACGACCTCTACTACGATATGCTTCTTGTCTTGATCTCCAGCATTATATTCGCTGTATGCATCTGTTATCCGACATTCTAGCTATGTGTCCAGCCCAGATCCACTTTAGGGTCATAATTCTTTCTATGGCATCCGTCACTCCCGTTCTCCGTCTTATCTCCCTATTCGTAATTCGATCCCGACGAGAAATGCCTAGCATTGAGCGTTCTATGGCTCTTTGGGTAACACAAATTTTATTTCTTACTTTCTTGGTTATCGTTAAAGTTTCTGCACCATAGTAGTACTGACAACACACACTGATCAAAGACTTTTCTTTTGAGACACATAGGCAGTTCTGACTTAAGGACATAGCTCAGCTTCCGAATGCCACCCAAGTGAGTCCTATGCGGCGACTTAGTTCGCACGTGTGATTATCTCTTCCTATGCGTATCTCATGCCCCAAGTACTTATAAGAAGTGGTTTCTTCAATAGGCATGCCATTTACTGAAATCTTTTCGCTTAAAACAAGATTTGTCATGATTTTCGTTTTTGTATGGTTGATTTTTAATCCAACTTGTAAGGAGGCTAGGTATAGTTTCTCCAGTTGCCATACTGCATCATCGATGCTGTCAGCAAAAAGAACAATATCGTCAGCGAATCTCAAATGACTAAGTATTTCTCCGTTGATATTAATTCCTTTTTCACTCAGATTTGCGTTCTTAAACATATGCTCTAATAATGTTGTAAACAATGTTGGCGAAATTGTGTCTCCCTGTCGCACTCTCCGTTTTATTTCAAATGTGTTGTTCTTTTGATCTGCCAGTTTCACGCTGGCTGTCGCATTTTGATAGATGTATTGAATCAAGTTTATATAGCGATGATCTATACTCTATACAACACTCTGTTAAGGCTTTTAACATTTTTTGATGACTTTTGGTGTCAAAAGCTTTTTCGTAGTCAACAAATATCAGGACTAATGGCTTGTTATATTCAACACTCTTTTCTATTAACTTCTTAATTACTTGTAAATGATCATTTGTGAAATATCCTTCTCTAAAACCTGCTCGCTCTTTTGGCTGATAGAAATCCAACTTACTTTCTAGTCTGTTGGTAATAACTTTTGTGAATAGCTTATATACTTGTGACAGCAAGCTAATGGGTCGGTAGTTTACCCACCCAAACAGACCCAAACAGACTGTACAGCTATTTAATGTTACTTGAAATTTCAAAACATTCAAAAGGAATTAAGTAGACTTATTGTTTAAAGAATAGCAGCAAGAAAAGTTAGGATACCCATGCTGATGGTCAACTTCCGGGACGGAGAGGCGCTGGAAGAAGAAGATTTTTTATAACGGTTCGAACGCTCTTCTTCTTCTTAACGTGCCTCATCATCATCATGGCTTATTCACTCCTGGCGGAGTGTTTGCCGCCCTTTTGAGCTCTCTGATTCATTTATTGCGAAGAATCAGTCCGCTGTTTTTTTTTATTATGATAGCAGCGTGTGTGACTTGGCCCTGTCTACGTTTTTCCTCCATTCTTTCCGGTCCTTACAGCGCTCCTTTCAATTGTATAGTCTCAGCTTCTTTATGTCTCCTAAGACTTGATCTCTCCATCTTGTTTTGGGTCTTCCCTTTAGTCTCTTTGTTGTTGGTCTCCAGCCAGTTATTCACCTTAGCGTAGAGTCTGGGTTAGCTCTTTCTGTGTGTCCCAGCCACCTGAGCCTTTGCGCCTTTACGAACTTGATTATGTCTTCACCCTGGATGACTTCTTTAATTTCTTCATTGGTTAATCTTCTAAATTCGCCTACACTTATCCTCACCGGTCCCATTATTCGTCGAATTATCTTTCTCTCTAAGATTTATAACCTCATTTCATCTTTTTGTGTTAGGCATATCGCCTCTGCACCATAGGTGATCACTGGCCTGATTGCAGTCTTTTAAATTTTTAATTGGGTTGTCTTACTAATGTGCTTTCCTTTTAAGAATTTTTGGTAGTTCCAGTAGGTTTTATTACCCAGTAGAATGCGTTCAATTATTTCATCCGTTCTATCATTTCTGCCATTCACCATCACTCGCAAGTATTTGAAACGGTGTACTCTTTCAAATGTATATGCACCAAGCTTAATTTCTTTCTCGATGTTCGTATTCTCTCTTGAGCACTTGAAGTATTTCGTTTTGCTTTGGTTTATTACCAGCCTTCTCTTCTTTGCTTCATTATCTAGTAATAATATTATATTGTGCATGGTTTTTAAATCTCTAGTAACCAGTGCAATATCGTCTGCATAAGCTATCAGTTGCTCTGAAGATTAGATAATATTTCCCATAATTTTGGCTGCTCTTATTTGGCCTCCTCTATGGCAGTGTTAAATAATGTTGTTGACAGGGAGTCTCCTGTCTGACACCTACCTCCATTTTTACTTCATCTGACGGGCCTTCCCTTGTTAAGATTCGTGCCTTGAATTTCTTCATCGTCATTTTCGTGAGACTTACTAGTTTTTCTTGAATGCCCAGTTGATTCATATCATTAATTAGCTCCTTCCATATTACACTGTCAAAGGCTTGCTTGTACTCAATAAACAAATCATCATTGTAGTCAATAAACAAACAAAAAATCTTAAAGTACCTATCCGTGACTAATGTTAGCAATCATAAAGGCAATTTTATCTAAACTGCAGCAGCGCAGAAAAACTGCACAGATGTTGTGTTTAACCACCTTCTGAGGTTCTTTAAGCAGGATGTTCTTCTGCTTGTAGGACATCTAGGTTCATTGATGAGGGCCTCCTCATTTGTGACTTAGTTAGTCCACGGGATTTTAAGTATTCTGGATATATTTTCGTCCAAGGTCCATGATTCAACACCATAAAAAAGGAGAGAAAAGACGTATCATCGCAGCATTCTTACTTTTATACCAAGAATGAGGTTGTGGCTCTTGAAAAATGCCCCCATCCGGTTAAAGGTGGATTTATCTTTTCCGATACGCACTCTTATTTCTTGTTTGTTGATCCATTCTTCATTTATTATGGTGACATAGAGTTGACCTTACGTGAACTTTTTCTTGCTAATGATCATAAACTTTGTTTCCTTTATGTTTATATGGAGTCCATATTGTTGACTGTAATAGAGGACTTGTAGGTCTTCTAGGGTGTACACAAATACTGTGGTGTCATCTGCACATGTGGTATTGTTTTGCCGGACCCGTTTAGTAGAATACCTTTTTAAGCTTTACGCAGCGCCTCTATAAATATTCTTTCAGAGTAGAGATTGAAGAAACTGAAGATTACAGGAGACAAAATACAGCTTTACCTCACTCCACGCATGATTCTCACATAATCGGTGCGTTCTTTTTCAACTCTGAAATTTGCGGTTTGATTCCAAGAAAGGTTTCAAATTATTTTCAGATCTTGATTGTTAATTCCTGCTTTTTTTATACTTTTCGTCATCATGGTGAGCTGTACTCAATTAAACGTTTTCTCGTTATCAACCAGGCACGCGTAAATGTTGCAATTAACATATCTGCATATCTGGTATAACGACTTGGGTGGAGGACGATATGCGGACGATACAGTCGTTTTTACCAGTAGTATCGGTGAACTTTAGTATCTTAGGGACAGGGTACAAAAAGCGAGTAAAGAGAGAGGACTTAACATAAATAAAACAAAATGGATGCTGGTCAGCAAAACTCAAAAACCTGCCAGACAATTGAAAATAAAAAACTAATTAATTGAACACGTTGACTCGTATATATACCTTGGAACAGTCGTCAACTCGAAATGGGATCAAACAACCGAAATACGATCTAGAATTGAAAAGGCCAGACTAACATTTAACAGCATGGAAAATATATTCACCCATTACGACATATCTCTCCCACTAAAAATACGGCTGCTAAAATGCTAGGTATTTTCACTCTTGCTGTATGACGCAGAGGCATGGACACTAACGGAAACACTAATGAGGAAGCTGAAGGCATTCGAAATGTGGGTGTATCGACGTATCCTCAAAATATCCTGGACGACTCACACCACCAACGTAGAGGTACCTATTGCGCCGAATGGGAAAACAAAAAGAAATCTCTTTCACAATTAAGAAACGGGAACTTGAACACCTCGTTCATATTATGAGACGTGATAAATATCATATATTCCAACTGATGATACAGGGTAAAATAGAAAGCAAACGGGTACCCGGAAGAATAAGACACCCATGGCTTCAAAACTTATGCCAATGGTTTGGACTAACATCGATCGAGTTATTCAGAAACGCTGCAAACAAAATTAAAATTGCTATGATGATAGCCAACGTCCGCAACGGACAAGGCACATGAAGAATAAGAAGAAGAAGAAGAAGAACAAAGCTTCTCTCACACCAACAGTATTTATGAACCAGAATTTGCTTGGGGGAAATTTGTATTTTACGCAGCTTGTAAATTCTCTTATGGATTATCTTTAGAAACAATTTTAGGAAATGACTCATGAGGCTTATCGTCAGGTATTCTTCGCAATTTTTGGCATCTAGTTTTTTGGAAGTACAATGAACTCAGACTCCACCCATTCTGTTTGTATTTCTCCAGAGTTGTATAAGTTGTTAAATATCTTTGTTATTATTGGTAATGGTTCGTTCTCCATTAGTTCGAGCAGTTCTGCTTGTATATTATCGGGGCCTGTTGTTTTGCCATCCTTTAACTGTGTTATTGCAGAATAAACTTTTTGCTGTAATATTCTTGGTCCACCATTTACCTCTTCCTCTAGCTCAAATGTATTATCTCTTTGGTCTTTATATAGTTTCTCTTTGTACTCTGTCCACGTTCTTATTTTACTGTTTGTCCTAGATGATGTTACCATTAGAATCAGCGAGATTTCTTTTCTGTCTCCGTCTAAATCCATCTGTGAGTTATTCTAACTTTCCTATGGACATTGTGACTATCGTATCTTGAATGTAGAACCTCAATTCTTCGTATCTTTCCATTGTTTTTTTCTTTCGCTTTTCTAATTTTGCTTTTTATTTATATATTTATCTTATTTTACATTACATCTCTCTGGGTCCTTTTATCTTTTCATCTTTCATCCTTTAATTTCAAAATGTCATCTGTAATTCATGATTTATTCTGGATTAATTTATCTGCTTTTATGTGTTTCTCCTTTACATTTTGAACTACTGATGTAATCTGTTTGACCGTATGTTCTTCGTTCATTTCTTCTCTAATTGCAGTCACTTGCTCGTTTAACGTGCCTTGGTTCCTCATTTTCGCATTAAGGTCTTTAAGCGTATTTATATAGCTCGTATGATTGTGATTTCCTTTTGTGAACTCTTTTGAATTTGACTCCGGAATACTCCCACCAGTGGAACCTGATCTGTCTCCAAGTCTGCTCCGGGATAGATGTAAAGCTGTTAATAAATATTTTATTTACTAAAATAATATATTTGATGTGTAATAATTCTTCCGGATATATATCTTGAGGGGATTTCCATGTGTAGAGCATTCGAGGTGTTAATTGTAAGAATGTGTGACAACTATAGTTTTGAGTCATTTGAGTATTTTTCTAGAACGCCTCCTCTCTCGTTTCTGACTCCACGTCCATGTGCTCCGATGTACTGTGTCTGATCTCCAGTTCGAAACTAAAATTGTTTTAGTGTTGGACAGTCAAAAGATCTTTGGCCGAATTATTTTTTAAGTGGTAAGCTAAAAGAGAAGTCGATCTGATGACTCGATATACAGAGTGAGTCTGTAATTTGGAATAAATTCAATATCTCAAATACTAATCGTTTTTTTGAAAAATGCTCAGACCCGCCGATTAGTATTTCAAATTGTCCTTTTTGACATACAATAATAATGTATACAGGGTGTCCCAATTTAGAGACGTCATCGTTGATTTTCTTAAATGGCTGCACTATTATTTTGATGGCTTTTTTAATAGGGTGTGTAAAGTTATACATAACTGCAAAATATCAAATTTTTATTCTCTACCATTTACAAGATAAAAAAAAACAAATGTATGTCTGTAATTTGGAATAAATTCAATATCTCAACAATAATCGTTTTTTTGGAAAATGCTCAGAACAGTCGATTTGTATTTCAAATTGTCCTTTTTAACATACAATAATAATGTATACAGGGTGTCTCAATTTAGAGATATGACGTCATCGTTAATTTTCTTAAATGGCAACACTGTCATTTTGATAGCTATTTTGATAGGGTGTGTAAAGCAAAATATCAAATTTTTATTCCCTACCATTTACAAGATAATAAAAAATAACAGAGTTATGAAAAACAATTAATCAATTAATAATTTAATATAATAATTTCAATTAAGCAAATGCTCATAATGTTGCCCATTGACTATTTGACAATAATTGAGGCAACATTATGAGGATTTGCTTAATTGAAATAATTAAATTCAATCATTATTTGTTTATTTGTTTTTCATAACTTTGTTATTTTTTATTATCTTGTAAATGGTAGGGAATAAAAATTTGAAATTTTCAAGTTATGTATAACTTTACACACCCTATCAAAATAGTTATCAAAATGACATTGTCGCCGTTTAAGAAAATCAACGATGACGTCATATCTCTAAATTGGGACACCCTGTATACATTATTATTGTATGCCAAAAATGACAATTTGAAATACTAATCGACGGGTCTGAGCATTTTTCAAAAAAACAATTAGTATTTGAATTATTGAATTTATTCCAAATTACAGACATAACTTTGTTATTTTTTATTATCTTGTAAATGGTAGAGAATAAAAATTTGATATTTGGCAGTTATGTTTAACTTTACACGCCCTATCAAAATAGCTATCAAAATGACAGTGTTGCCATGTAAGAAAATCAACGATGATGTCATATCTCTAAATTGGGATACCCTGTATACATTATTATCGTTTGTCAAGAAGGAAAATTTGAAATACTAATCAACGGGTCTGAGCATTTTTCAAAAAAAAAACTATTAGTATTTGAGATATTGAATTTATTCCAACTTACAGACTCACTCTGTATATGCTTTTTGTTTTTAAGAGATTATATAAAAATAATGTGAGTTCATAGTATGTACAGTTAGGTAATACTTTTTAAGTGTGTTAAAGTAGTTTTAACAAAAGTAATTTTTTTCCATTGCAATATTATTCCTATACCTATCGTTTTAACAGATTTAATTGATTATTGAATTATGAAGTTTTAATATGAAAACTCGTTTTCTCCAAAAAGTGACCTATTGCCTTTAAGTGGCTAGCACAGAAATAATTTAGAAAATTTATTAAAAATTCGTGATTGATTTAAACTAAAATTTAGCACTTACCTTCCCTAATCCCGGCAATACCCTGACTTGTCGAGAAGGCACACCCTGGGGAAAGGAAAAGAAAGGATAAAAAATTGTTTGGATAGTTAGTACTATACAAAAACAAGGTAAAAAAATCAAAGCAAACCCACTCAAGTTAATCATTGTATCCTCTAGACGAAGATCAAAAAATTTCCAAATGTCAGCAATTTAAATTTATAATTTTTGAAAAAAATAGACACATACATTGTTAGTAAGAGGGAAAGGATATAGGTGGAATGAAATAGTAGAAGCCTGAAAAGTAAAATAAAAAACACCAGTCGTTGTTTTACAGTATATTGTAAGGTTGATCACAATAATTATATCAAATATAATCTTCTCGATAAAATAAAATGGATATATAAAAGATTAGTTTCTAAAAATTACATTGTCGAAAATATTTTTTATGGTATAGCATTCGAAAAATAAATTTTATATAGATTCAAAAATTATAATATAACAACTACTAAACATCTAATATTAATAATCTAAAATCAGTGCGAATATGGTGTGTTTGTTAGTAAAAGTTAAATAACTATATATGATTAAAATATTGTTCTGGTCAAAATAAGATAGGTATTTTTGTTTCAAACAATTGTAAAAAAAATAATAAAATGGACACTAATAACATTTTGAAATGTTCTGTTTACGTCACTCTACCATTTAAAAAAAAATTACCAGTATCCAAAAATATTATTTTTTCCAATTGTACCTATCATAAATTTGTATAAAATATTCATTAATATACCTATATTTTCAAATCAAGAATTATATGAAGCCGCTAAGGGGTTTTTGATATGTATTTTTCACAATTTGATTTCTAGTATTTTTTAACTCTTATTTTATTTATAATTTGACCTAAAATACTTATTTCAACCAAAATTAGTATAAAGTACTATATATCAAACACAATTTTGTTAATGCATGTGTAAATATATATCTATATCTAATTATAATCTAAACCATATTGAAATTTTCGGGAATATCCTTAATAACGATATAATATTTCCTAATTATGTACACCCTGTATCAATAATGTTTTTAGACAATTGTAAGGCGAGGTTATCTTGTAAAACTAACACTCGACATAGAGAAATTAAAAAAACAATCCAGTTGATGTAATCTTATACTAGCGTTAGTATAGTTTTTAGTTTAAGGACTACAGTATAGTAAAAATATCTTCTAAAATTTAAGTTGCTTATTACTGTTTTTTACTTAAAACCTTATTTACTGTTTTTCTTTATTAATTGAAACACTAAGGATATTCCCGATTTTAAAAGAATATAACTAGGTTACAAGCAGAAACTCAAGAGGTCTTAGACACGATAGGAGTAGTGTCTGTATGTGCCTGGGCCAGATGAAGTAGAGCTATAGCTGGAGCTGTAACCTCCAGGACCGTCGCCTCTGGAGCGGCTGGTCCGTTCCGAAGTATAGTTGTAACCGCCAGGGCCTCCAGTGGAAGATCTGGAGACGCTCTCGGTGGAAGTGTAAGAACGAGAGCGGGGGTCGCCATAACCGGAGCGATTAGAAGAGTCGGAAGAATAGGAGTAAGAATAGACTTGCTCTGCAGATTTGCGGGTACGCTCTGGGTAATCCGTCACCACGTAATGTCTTGGAGTCTGGGGAAAAAGAAGAAGAATGATAATGTGAGGAGAAAAGTGGTAGCAGGAGTAGTAGTTTTATAAGTTAGTACAAGTTTGCCTTAATGTATTATTTCTATTAAACCACACTTATTATTTTAATAAATTAATATGTATAACAATATTATTTATATTTTTAATACAACTGATTCAATAAAATTGTGTTTTGACTAGGAAAGTTTTGGGGTAGTTCTGATTTGTTTCATTATATATGGATTTTGGGCTGCTGAATCCGAATATGAGGTTTGCGGACAAAATTTCTTGCCGGAACATTGAAAAAATCGCGAAAAAGGCGAAAAATTTCAGCTTTTTTCCGCTTTTTGCTCAAATCTCGAAAACTATTAATTTTTAGTAAATAGTCTGTCAACAGAAATTAAAGTACTTAAAATTATCTACAAATATCACTAATTACTTTTTCTGTCAGACGAACTATTCGGTCTAAAGTACAAGTTGAAAATTGCCAATTTTTAACGGTCTCGGCAAAATCCACTTTTTACATTTCCTTTTGCATCAGAATGCTGTCATTTGATAAATTTCTTCTAGTTTTCTGTACAAATAATAAATGTTAGTTCATAGGTATGGTATGTCTTCTATTGTGACAGCTTCCATGAGTCCATTCCGTTCTAAGAGGCCTCGAATATCTCTGCTTTTCCCTTAGAGCCGCAGAAGATCAGACACAGATGGAGTCACAGTTTCAGTTGGTGTGAACATTTCCTTCGGATCTGTTATCTTGATTTATGATAAACCTTGAGGTTCTGTCCTTTTAAAATGAATTAGTTGAACAGCTCCCTGACGTCCATAAACCTCAGGCGCGGTTTTGTTTTTTATCCGAGGAATGGGTTGCTTAGGAGCTACTGCATGTTTTGGTGCAATACAAGAAATGCCACATATGACGTGAAAAGTGTGGTATTCGTCGATTGTACCGGGTGTCCCAATAAGAATGGCTCTCGGCCATATCTCAGGAACCGTTTATAGTAGAGCTTTGAAATAAAAAATTTTATAACAAAAGTTGCCTCAGGAAAAGCCTGGAAATTATTTTCATAATTGTGGGACCACCGCTAGAGGGCATAATTGAATATCAAAAATTAAAAAATCTAAATTTTACAAAATTTTCCTAATGAAGGGGCACTGGAAATCCGATCGTCGTATTCTTCATAAAATTCTACGCATATTTGATTTGACAAGTTTAGGTCTACCTTTGGAAATAAGAGGTGGGGGTGAGTGGGAAACTTGTTATGAAAAACTGGCTGTGAGTCCGGTTCTGCTTAATCAAATTTTGCAAACTTGTTCTTGTTGAAGAGAGATCTTTTTCGTCAATGTAAAAGTTATGATTTCGAACCAACTTACTGAGTAATATATAACTGTTACTGTCACCGGTAAACGAAATTCATTAAAATTAGTGTGCTATGGAAACAACGAAGAAACATTTTCCAGCTGTCAACGTATATTAGGTCTTTTCAACGCTTCTCATTTGTTTCGAGCCTCGTTCATATCTCGTATATTAATATTATACACGGATTATACGGCATATGACAGAGGCTCGAAACAAATGAGAAGCGTTGAAAAGCCCTATTACAAAGAAATAAAAACAACTATTTAATGATGACATAAACGTTCAAATGTTTGCCCATCATTTTCGTTGCAAACATTTACTCTTTCAAGAGTAGATTGAACAGCAGTCTCAATTTCTGCTCTCGATATGCTTTGAATGGCGTTTAGTATTCTCTGGATAATGTATTCTAGAGTGGTGTATGATGGGCAACAATTTGAATATTTAGGTCGTCACTAAGTAGTTCTTTTTGTTCTGTGTTATATTTAATTTTAATAGTATTGTTTCTCTTTATATTGTTGTTTTAATTAATTATATTTTTATACGTTGACATCTGGAAAATGTTATTTTGTTTTTTTCCACAGCACACTAATTTTCATTAACTTAGTTTACCGGTGATAGTAACAGTTATGTATAAAATTTACACGTTTCTCGAGATATCTTGAGATAGAAAAAAGGTATCGACATGCGGTTTTCGCTATCCTATTGCTAATTTAATCTAATTTTATAAAGTATAATTAAAAATGCCTACTTGTATTTAATATTTTCCAAAGAAAACTAGATTTCTGAAAAAAATTAAATAACGCCTCCCAGCTGGCTTATTACTTATTAGGATAGTTCAAAATTATCACGCTTACATTGAAGAAAAAGATCTGTCTTCAACAAGACCCAGTTTTCAAAATTTGATTTAGCAGAACCGGACTTACAGCCATTTTTTCATAACAAGGTTCCCACTCACCCCCACCTCTTATTTGCAAAGGTAGAGTTAAACTTGTTAAATCAAATATGCGCAGAATTTTATGAAGAATACAATAATCGGATTTCCAGTGCCCCTTCATTAGGAAAATTTTGTAAAATTTAGATTTTTTTATTTTTGATATTCAATTACGCCCTCTAGCGGTGGACCTACAATTATGAAAATAATTTCCAGGCTTTTCCTGAGGCAACTTTTGTTATACATATTTTTTATTTCAAAGCTGTAGTATAAACGGTTTCTGAGATATGGCCGAGAGCCATTCTTATTGGGACACCCGGTACGTACGTTAAAATCAGCGTTATCATACACCTGCTGTGTAAATAAACAAAACCCCAAAGAGGAAACTACATCAACCTATTTTCTTGAGCCGTACTTTTTGTAGAGAAAACGGTCAACCCTGCAAGGAATGGTGAGACCAACTATCTGGGCCTTGCTGCTGCTACAAGACTTTGAGCAAGCGCGTCGCTTATCTGGAAGTGTCAGCAATCGCAAGCGATCCGCAGAAAATTGAACAGCCGTGCTTTATACAACAGGTGTACGAAAACGCCGATTTTAACCCATTCTATGCAGGTCTTAACTTGCAAGTTGGTCCCTTAATCCCAAAGGTTTTTTAACGCTTAGAGTCCCATTGCCTTATATGTATATATAGTCCTGTCGCCAGGGGGGGTACAACGGCCTCGTTAATTCAGATGGACTTACTCAAGTTTTTTTTATGTATTTTGACCCGTAGAACACGAATTTTTTGGGTAACAGTTGATCCGGATGTCGATAAGATTGTTATAGACCAAGAACTTGAGGAATCAAATAACAGCGATTTTTGGCAAAACAAAACAATATTTTGTATTTTTTGGGCCATTTTAAGTAAAAAATATTTCTACAAGTTTTTTCGTAGGATGCACAGTTTTCGAGATAAACGCGGTTGAACTTTAAAAAAATCGAAAAATTGCAATTTTTGAACCCGAATAACTTTTGATTAAAAAATAAAATAGCAAGTGTGCTTACCGTATTTGAAAGTTTAAGTCAAATTATATCGGTTTTGATTATTTGCATTGGTAAAAATTTATTTTTTTATTGTTTAACAAAGCTATAAACACGTAGGGTTTCCCGTGCTTTTACATTCGTTTTAACGCATGTAACGTAGAAATAGTCTTGATTGCACTAGTACCTATTCTACCTACTCGTTCGATTTTAAATGATAAATCATAGAAACATCACTCACGCACTAGTTGTTTGTAGCTTTGTTTAACAATAACACAATAAATTTTTAGCAATGCAAATAATCAAAACCGACATAATTTGACTTGAACTTTCAAAGGCGCTAAGCAGAATTGCTATTTTATTTTTTAATCAAAAGTTATTCGGGTTTAAAAATTGCAGTTTTTCGATTTTTTGAAAGTTCAACCGCGTTTATCTCGAAAACTGTGCATCCTACTAAAAAATTTGTAGAAATATTTTTTGCTTAAAATGACCCAAAAAATACAAAATATTGTTTTGTTTTGCCAAAAATCGCTGTTATTTGATTCCTCAAGTTCTTGGTCTATAACAATCTTATCGACATCCGGATCAACTGTTACCCAAAAAATTCGTGTTCTACGGGTCAAAATACATAAAAAAAACTTGGGTAAGTCCATCTGAATTAACGAGGCCGTTGTACCCCCCCTGGCGACAGGACTAATACGTCGCATATAAATAAACAAATAAATGACCAAAACATGTTTTTTAATGAGTTTTTTTACAACTTAAACGTTTTCTTGTCAAAAGTACCTCATCAGATAGCAAAACCAACTTGAAAAAATGTAACTAACTTAAAAAAAAATAATGTAATGTAAATTAACATTAAAAGTTTTCTTTTGCGTGGTACTCCTCAAAACATGACACTACGCAAAGACCGACTCCGCATCTTGCACACATGTATCTCGATTCACGTTTTTTTGGTTTTTTCTGTGGCTACAAACGCTTCACCTTTTAGCAACTACTTGTAAGCGTTGCCACCAGTGCTACAATAAAGCATATATCTAAATTATGTGAACAAATATAAGCGGCAATCGGTCCGCATGACCTGTCTTAGGTGCCAACATTTTGAGGCTTTGGGAACAATAATCTAACATTTTCGGACATATTTCTACCGCATTGGGACACCAATGAGCCTAAAATTTTATAAGCAACGCATATTTTCGGCTTTGGTAAATTGAGACCATAACACCTTAAACGTATATATACGACGGCTGGGAATACAGACCCACTTTTTCAAAAACATATATATGCAGCGTTGGGACAGAAAGGGTTAACGTACATACAATCGACGGATACCACACTTTTTATGTCATGGGTGGCATTTCTTGTATTGCACCAAAACATGCAATAGCTCCTAACCAATCCATTCCTCGGCTAAAAACTAAACCCGCACCTGAGATTTATGGAAGTCATAGAGCTGTTCAACTAATACATTTTGAAAGGAGAAAACCTCAAGCTTTATCAGAAATCAAGATCCGAAGGGAATGTCCACACCAACTGAAACTGTGACTCCATATGTGCCTGATCTTCTGGGCTCTAAGGTAAGGGAAAAGCAGAGAAATTCTCGGTATTTTAGGATGGAATGGATTCATGGAAGCTGTGAGAAGAGACATGCCATATTCATATTATGAACTAATATTTATTATTTGTACAGAAAACTAGGCGAAATTTATCAAATGACAATATTCTAATAAAAACTAAAGTTTTGGAATGTAAAAAGTGGGTTTTGCCGAGACCGTTAAAAATTGGCAATTTTCAACTTGCACTTTAGACCGAACGGTTCGTCTGAAAAAAAAGTAATTAGTGATATTTGTAGATAATTTTAAGTAATTTAATTTCTGTTAACAGACCATTTACTAAAAGTTAATAGATTTCGAGATTTGAGCAAAAAAGCGGAAAAAGCTGAAATTTTTCGCTTTTTTCGCGATTTTTTCAATGTTCCGGCAAGAAATTTTGTCCGCAAACCTCATATTCGGATTCAGCAGCCCAAAATCCATATATAATGAAAGAAATCAGAACTACCCCAAAACTTTCCCACTAGAGGGCTCTTAGAGTACAAATTCACTAAATCAAACGATATTTTTTACAAATAGATATGTCATATCTGAACTTGTATTGTTTTTTGTTCTCATTATAGTTTTTGACTTGCATTTCTTAAAGCTATATTTAATAAAAAATTTAATTCCTTATTGTCTACAGAAAATTAAGTTATCCTTCTGTTAACTTGACATTACAGTCCTTAAAAAATGCTTTATGGCTAAACCCTCTCAGTATTTAGCGAATAATTAAACTATTTAATTTGTAGTTGTCAGAGTAGATGGCACCTTTGTAATCTGCCATTTAAAAGGAAAATATGCAGATACGTATTTTTTGTCTTTGTGTTTTAGTTTGCCTAATGGACCAGCATCTATCAAGTCAACTTGGAAAGAAATCAACAAGATTGTCAACATGGATAAAATGATGTCACTGCTACAGGCGATGAAAGAAGAATTACTTAGGGCAAGTTGCTTTCAAGAATAAGCAAAAGTCTTCATGAGATATGAGGATATTTACAATGCCATTTAAGCGACTGAAGATACTTTAAATCAACATAGCCTCGCTGAGACTAACAACCAACGAACTACGGGAGGTGGTCATAAGACAAGCACTAAGGATCATGAACTGTGAAGGATATGGAAAAAGATACTCCAAACCACAAAGGAGTAGCCATCGACATCTAAAACAACCAAGAATGGAACAAGGTAGTAGCTAATGTGCAAAGTTTTGAAAATGTAGGTATTATCATAGATAATACTAGACATTTTTCTGTTTATATGAAGGGCAAGAAAATCTAGCTCTGAAACAAATCGAGGCAATGATGAACACTGCAGAGACCTTCAATGTACATCACACAGCATGAGGCTCTGCCGATTTTTGTACCAGTCGATCCAACAAACATCAGCCCATATCTAAGACAACGACTAGTTGTTGGACATATTCTTCACCAATGACGTTATTATGGAAGATTTGAGGACACACTACGAATGTAGTTCTGACCTTTTACCGGTGACAGGAATTATGACATTAAGAGTAGACCTCACTACAATCGAACCTGTAGAAAGAAGCAAATTGGCCACACTACAGAAGACAGCCAAACCAAATGAAAATGAAGAGATAATTGGAATCCGTAAAAGAAGTGAAAGGAAAAATAGAAGAAACTATAAGAAGAATTCAACGAGCAATGGAATCCCAACAAAAATGACGAACTAATCAAACAAAATACATAAACAAGACCAGAAGAGCGTACCAAAGGACAAGAAGAGAGGAATTTAAGATCTATGGAGACCAATTATCCGAAAAAATAAGAAAAAGAATTAGAAGCCTCACCGAGAAGAAGTAGCACAACAACATTAAAAAAGCAGAGGGAAACTACGGAAACGTATAGAAGATATTGAAACCCAAGAAAAGAGGGAAATAGGATAAGCCACAAATAATCGACGACGAAAGAAAACAGTTCGAAATAAAAGGAAAAATGGATGTTATAGCAAGAAAAATGGTAGAAACACATAGACAAAATCAAAATATGTCAGATGAACAAATCATTGAAGACGTTAATATACAGTACAAGAGAATAAAAAGAGGAGACGAATTTTTAGGAGGAAAAAAGACTACCTAAATCCAACGAAAATTGCTAAAATCATAGGAGTATTAAAAAGGAAGCAGAGCGGCAGGAATGGAAGGCATCCACAACATTGCACTCAAGGAATTACTGAATAAAATGATAGTGCAACTATACTACATCTTTAGATTTTGCCTGGAAAAAGCGCATTTCCACCAACTGGAAACAAGCTAATATCATTCCTATACTAAAAACAAGGAAGGACGGAAGGAGATCAGCGCTAGCACTTTCGTATTGTTTACACATGGCAAGTTTAGTAGCCGGAAGTACTTTCAGCCAGTAAACTTGCCAAGTGTGTGTGAAGCTTTAGACACTGACCAACAGATTGAAGTGGGGAAGCGTATAAGTGGTCTGCTGAAGAAAAAAATGATTTAAAGAAAAACATGTAAATTGATTATTGTGGCAATTCTTCCCTATGAATATAGTGTGTAAGGTTAGTTTTTCACATACTATTTCTGAAATTCTTAGAAACTAACGAAACGCGCTTACTATTTTTTAAATTTAATTTTCATAGGATTTTGAGCAACTGTTTATCTATATACAATAATACTACTACAATTTAACTACTATATTTTGCCAAAGAATAAGCTATAAACTAGCAGTATGTATAAAGTTGTTACAGTTACCTACTTAAAACCATTCTTATTTATAAAATGTTGATCAAAAGAAAATATACCATGTATATTATTTTAAATACTATAAAAACAGTCATTAATTAGACACACAAAAACAAAATTTTCTATTGTTTGGAATGTTTTCCAACTTATTGCGACTTGGCAAATTCCTGAAGCAATGAAATTCAAAACTACATCGAATCCCAAAATAAATCTACATTTGCTTTTTCAGAATATCAAAAATAAACTGCTTTTTTCAGCTCATATTTAAAACTGGGTCGTTGCCAAAGGTATTAGAGTGCGTGGTTGAAGATGCATAACTTTTATTTGAATTGAGTGATCTACGAGGTGTTATAAAATGTAAGTGGCTTTTCACAATTTTAAATTAAATTTATGTCATTGCAATAAAATACAGAGTGGGTCACGGAAGATAATATACCCTGATATTAGGGAATATTGTCAACATTAATATCACAAAAGAGTGAGAATAAATTGAAAATAATGCCACAATTTTTCGAAAACTTTTTGCTTGACAATAATAGACATGAGATCCCGCAGGTCTCGAGTGAATCGAACACCCCTGATGATTATGATTTCCTATCTTTAAATAATCAGGAAGTCTCTTTTAATGGATGATTCTGCAGACGATAAATTTAAACCTATATACACAGGGTGCGCCAAACCTCTGGTTTTCTTTGATTACGGCTAAACTATGGGATATACAAAAAATAATTTTAACGAAACTAATGTATATAAAAACCGTCTATAATTTAAAATTATTTTCGATTATACAGGGTGAGTCAGAACGACGGTACGAACCAAAGTTATGTTTTTTAAACGGAACACCCTATATATTAAATCATTTTTAAATATACTTTTTAAAAAATATGAAAAATTTGTAAGGTCTTATAGGCCTAAAGTTAATAATTTTCGAAATATGTACACTTTTATTGAGAAAAATGGTAATATTCAAAAGGGCTGTGAATTAGGCTTTCAAGGTAATAAACATTTAAATGACATGTCAAAGTTTTTTTAGTATACTGTTATTTTTAAATAATTTAACATTTTTGACATATAGCCATAAAATATTCAGTGTGATCACTATTTGCAAATACAAAGTTTTCTCATTTTTTTAAACGGGACACCCTGTATGTTAGCATTGCCTTTTGTAGTAAATATTACAACCTTTCTTTTGATATAAGGTTGTATGTACCTAGCATGTTTTGTTTTGTAGATATTTAAAAAAAGCTATAGATTTTACCTTTTTGCGGATTTTTTATTAAAATATTTTGCAAAAAAAAATAAATATAATCTGGTTTTAGAAACATACATTAAAATATCCAATATAAAAATAAAAACGTAATTAAAGATTAAAATAAATCGTATGCTAGTACAATTCAATTGAATTTAATAACTTAAAATTATTTTACAAAAAATATTTTACCATACTAAATGAATGCGTAAACTAGTTACTAAATTAAATAAACAACCAAATTTGATATCTACCCTAGTAATTTTTCTACCACAGCAACTTTCATGTACCAAAATGATTGTTAGTTATATTGCATTTACGAGTAAGATCAGTTAAACTTTTAATTTACCTTTTAATTTTACTTACATCTTGAGGATGTGTATAATAATTATAAAGTGTGCTTTGAAGCAAATGAAGAAATGTATCAGCCAAATTATTTATTAATATAAATAGTATTAAATGGTGTCACAATAGCTGGTAATACTTTTGTAGTTGAAATTTTTGTAACAATTTTTTATATTTTAAATTTTAATTTTTCAACCAAACAATTGGTGGATATGACATTTGTTTTGGGCAAAACCATTAGAATATATTACCAGCTTTTGTGACATGACTACATAGATACTATACTTCTTAATATAGGTACTTCTATAACGTTCATTTGTTTCAAAGCATACTTTATACGTTCTCAAGATGTAGGTAAATTAAAAAGTTAACTGATCTTATTCGTAAATACAATTTAACTAACAAAATTAGGTACAATAAAGTTACTAGGGTAGAAAAATTTCTAGGGTAGATTTTAAAATTGTTTGTTTAATTTAATAATTAATTTATCCATATTAATTACTTATTAGTATGGTAAAATATTGTTTGTAGCATAATTTTAAAGTTATTAAATTCAATTAAGTTGCACTTGCATAAATATGTTTTATTTTAATCTTTAATTACGTTTTTATTTTCACCTTTGATATTTTAGTGTATGTTACTAAAATCAGATTATAATTTTTTTTGCAAAAAAATTTAATTAAAATATCGCGGATATAAAATATCCGCGAAACGAAAAATCTATAGTTCTTTTTTAAATATTTACAAAACCAAACATGCTATGTACATACAACCTTATACCAAAAGAAAGGTTGTAATATTTACTACAAAGTGTAATACTAACATACAAGGTGTTCCATTTAAAAAAATTAGAATATTTTGTATTTGCAAATAGTGATCACACTGTATATTTTATGGCTATAAGTAAAAGATATTAAATTATTTAAAAATGACACTATATTATAAAAACTTTGACCTACCACTTAAATTTTTGTTACCTTGGAAACATAATCCACAGCCCTATAAATATTACCATTTTTCTCAATAAAAATATACATATTTCGAAAATTATTAACTTTAGGCCTATAAGGCCTTATACAAATATTTCATATTTTTAAAAAATATATTTAAAATTGATTTAATATAAAAAATATAAAAATATATTTAAAAAACAAAACTTTGGTTCGTACCGTCGTTCTGACTCACCCTGTATAATCGAAAATAATTTTAAATTATAGACGGTTTTCATATACATTAGTTTTGTTAAAAATATTTTTGTATATCCCATAGTTTAGCCGTAATCAAAGAAAACCAGAGGTTTGGCGCACCCTGTATACAGGGTATCCCAAAACTAAAGTATCCAGGCTATATCTCTTAAATGAATATAGATTTTCGAATGGGACCAAAACTGATCTATTCAATTTGTAATACACTTTAATAAAGCGTAGAAAAAATCATCTCTTAGTTACAACCCCAACTTCAATTTTTTTAATAGTACCCTCTACATTTTTTATAGTTTTGGATGTGATCCTCTATCGTCTATTCAACATATTTTTTTAAAATAAAATCGGTTCGTAAGTAGTCAAGAAAATATCAGATTATTTTTGATAATTATGTGTCCCGGACTAATTTATCCAAGCTATATTTCTTAAACGAATAGAGATTTTCGAATGGGACAAAATCTAATCTATTCCATTTGTGGAGATGCACTTTAATATGGCGTAGAAAAAAATCATCCCCTAAATATTCATCCCTTAGTTACAACCCCTAACTTAATTTTTTTTAATAGCGCCCTGTAACTAAGGGATGAATATTTCGGGGATGATTTTTTTCTACGCCATATTGAAGTGTATTACAAATGGAATACATCAGTTTTTGTCCCATTCGAAAATCTCTATTCGCTAAGAAATATAGCCTGGATAAATTAGTCTGGGGAACATAATTAACAAAAATAAACTGATATTTTCGTGAATATTTACGAACTGATTTTATTTTTAAAAAATGTGTTGAATAGACGATCGAAGAGCAGATCGAAGATCCAAAACTATAAAAAAATGTATAGGGTGCTATTAAAAAAAATTAAGTTGGGAGTTGTAACTAAGGGATGATTATTTAGTGGATGATTTTACCTACGCCATATTAAAGTGTATGACAAATGGAATAGATCAGTTTTTTCCCATTCGAAAATCTCTATTCATTTAAGAGACATAGCCTGGATAAATTAGTCTGGGACCCCCTGAGTACCTATATGTTTTTTTTACTACAAAAATAAGCTACTTCATTCCTAATAACCGGACTTCATTCAAGATTTCCGTTATCAGAACCCTCACCATAGAGTTATATATTAGCATAGAGAGAGTGTCATTCAGAGCGAAGTGACGACACCATCTTTTTTATTTGGATTAGTGCTGTTTCACTCTTACGCATAGTAAAGCTGCTACAGTTGTCCGCCTCTTCCGTGCCTATATTCACACTGAATGACATCATAGATTTTCGATACAATGTGTTAGAAAGAGATGCCGCAAACCAGTCCATGAGATCTTGTCGTCAGGAAGCGCGGAAGGTAGGCTCACTCTATGTTAATATATACCTCTATGACCCTCACACCGTTTCCAAATCATTAGAATAGTAAATTAATCATAGAGTTATATATTAGCATAGAGAGAGTGTCATTCAGAGTGAAGTGACGACACCATCTTTTTTATTTGGATTAGTGCTGTTTCACTCTTACGCATAGTAAAGCTGCTACAGTTGTCCTCCTCTTCCGTGCCTACATTCACACTGAATGTCATCATAGATTTTCGATACAATGTGTTAGAAAGAGATGCAGCAAACCAGTCCATGAGATCTTGTCGTCAGGAAGCGCGGAAGGTAGGCTCCCTCTATGTTAATATATACCTCTATGAAATTAATATGAGTTATTTTCCAAATGTCAAGTTGACATTTGAAAAACCTGACATTTATTTAATATTCTAATGTTTTGGCTACTAATGGGTTCTGACGTGAGAAATCTCGAGTGACGTAATAGACAAGGCGAAAACGGCGGGTTCGTTGGAAAAAATATTCCCATGAGATTTTTTTGCATAATCATATTCGTGAGACACCCCAGAATAAGGTTCAAGAAGTCGCCTACGCGAAAAGTGGTCCACATTTTTTTAACAATTTTTTTTTATTCAAATTGCAAGAATCAATTTTTTTGGCCCGGACAATTTTTTTTAGGTTTTTGGACCATTCTGGACAAAAAAGGTTTCTTATAATTTTTCTGTAAAGTTGATATTTTTCTAGTAATAAGCAATTTAAAATTTGAAATACGCGAAAATTGCCATTTTCAAGGCTTAATAACCGGTTAAAAATTATTACTACGAAAGTCAGAAAGTGACTAAATCAAAGTTTAAAGCCCCCGCTACATGATCCTGAAGAAATCTGTGTCATTAATTTATTACTTAGCTGTTATTTTTAATTAATAACAATGAGCGGTTAGATCGCATTGACGCGGCTGTAAATGTGAGTGCGAGTAAGATGCACAAGTTGACTGCCGGAATGGCATCTCTCTCGCACTCAGCATTGTGCAATTGTTAAAAAAAATTTGGACGTCTTTCCGCGTGGGCGACTTCTGGAACCTTATTCTGGGGTATCTCACGAATGTGATTATGCAATAAAATCTCATGGGAATATTTTTCCCAACGAACCCGCCGTTTTCGCGTTGTCTATAAGCGTATTTTTGTAGTAAGAAAAGCATATTTTAAAATGCCCTGTATAATATTATTTTTAACCTTATACTTTTTGTATTATTGGATTGTGTAGAAATATACAATACAACATGTAATTCAAGTCTAAAACTACCAAATGTAGTTAAAAATTAACAGATTTCTTTAGAACATATGCTATTGTAGGCGCCAGCTATGTTACTGTGGCCTTTTCAATTCGGATGGGCAAACTCAACGGTTTCATATGGATTTTTGGCTGCTGATTACGAATTTTCGAGAGTGGATTTTGATTTGAGCGGTCAAAAATTGTTATAAACAAATTAATTGTTTATAAATTGTTTATAAGGATATAGCTCATAAACTTAAATAAATAAAAAAAATTTCAAATAAAATTTGTTCCTTAATAAAGAACAAAGAAAATGATGTTCACCAAACTTAAATCCACTAATAATTAGTACTCAATATATTGTAAAATTAGTGCCTAATGCAAATTTCAAATTACAAAATAAGTATTTATAGCAGGTTTTTCGATCATAACTCGGCTTGTACACATGCAAATAATATATAAGCATAGACTTTCAAACAAAGTTTGTTAAATGACAATATATTTACTTATGTTAAAGTTATAGCCGTTTGACATTATATTTTTAAAAAAATTGTACATTAATTTGTTTATAAGGGTTTTAAGCAAATTTGAGCAGCAAACATTTATATTTTAATTAACATGAATGATAGAAAAACTCAAACGGAACATTTTTAGCTTCGAAAATATTCGTAGGTTAATTTTGGCCAAAATATCGATATTTTAATAGCGCGCTCAGAGGCGCAAGATCGGCTCACAGCGAAAACTTTTCGCCGCTAACCTCTCGATACAAATTATAATTTATATATCTTGATTTTTCGTTTTTGAAGATCCTAATACAATTTTGTCATATAATTCTTATAAATAAATCATCATAAAGTGCCTCGTATCACCTTCAATTCTATTTATTTTTTCTTCGATTTTTTGTACTAAATAAGAAACAAAATATATGACAAACTTAGATTTTAGAAACATAACTTAAACCAATGTTATTCTTACTTATTACTACTTACTACTATTTTTAAAAGCATTCTATTTCATACATCTGCATCGAGATAAATACAGGATATCTCAGCTTGTTTACATCTACATAAGTTTTTGGAGCAATTTTTGTAGTTACATGGTGGTACTAATTATGTTCTTCGAGGCATTAAAATAGAAACCTTTTGGGGCTTCAGAGTCTCATTATTTGTATGATATCCATATAAAAGTGGATCTAGTTTTTTGCAGCATCATCAAGGCACATCAATCGTGTGTACACCGCCACATAAAATGCTCGTTTTATATGCAGTGATGATGCTGCAAAAGAACTCGATCCACTTTTATATGGTATCATTTAGATAATGAGTAGAGACTGGAAAATATGCACTAAAAAATGTCTAAAATATGCATGCAATATGCATTTTAAAACAAGCTGAATATGCACAATTAACATGCAAATATGCATTTATATATGCACTTATTTTTATATGAATAATTTTATGGTTTACGTTAAATACATAAATAAATAAAAAATAATAAAAATAAATAAATAGGTTTGAATTTAAACCAAATTGTATTATTATTTCTTAATATATTTTTTTAACTTCAGGTTTTGTGACAAATAAAACGGCAAAATATTTTATTTTGACCACAAGATAAATAAGAGTACAATAAAATAAATGTACATATTTTTATTGTTACAATATTGATTCATATTTTCTAAACTAATATTATAAAAAGAGTACAATAAAACAAATTTACATATTTTTATTGTTACAATAAATAATCATATATTGATTCATATTTTCTAAACTAATATTATGTCTTCTATCTGTTAATATTTGTTTATAGGCAGAAAAAGATCTCTCAACGTCACAAGATGTAATTGGGGCATATTTAAACTTTGCTATTAGAGACGGATCCATATTAATATTTTCATCGAAGTTTCCAAAATTGATTATATTATTTATTGAACGCAATAAAGTGAAACCCTCATTTTTGTTTAAAACGTCATCAAGTTTATCTTTAATTTTTACTCCAATTTCCCCATTCAGATTTGTTATTTTCTGTTTAACCGAATCAACAATAGACATACTATTGTGAAGACATAAATTTTGAGCCTCTAATTTTGTAATTGAACTTTCAATGATATCGAAATTCGATTTTATATACAACAATTGATTTTTAATAGACTTTTCTTTAAAAATATTTTGACAGTTATCAATAGCGGTACAAGTCGGATCAAAACTTGAAATAACGCTTTTGATGTCGTCGTAGTGTTCAGATAAAAATATAGCACTTTTAAGCCAAGTTCCCCATCTGGTTAATACTGGTTCTGGTGGTAAAGGAATATCGGGAAGCATCTCCCTATATACCTGTACACGTAGTGGTGCTTTCAGAAATACTTTTTTTACATTATTTATTAAGGTGTTTACATTGGGAAATTCAATTCTAACTTTCTCTGCAACTCTGTTTAGGCCGTGCGCCAAACATGTACAGTGAATTAAATTAGGGAAAAAGATTTTAAGATTGGATGCAGCTTTCATCATATATGAGGCGGCATCACTAAGCATTAATAATATTTTTTCAAATGGTACTTGATCAGGTAAAAAAAAATTTGTTAGGGATTCGTTAACAAATCTAGCTATTGTAGCATAGTTTGTTTTTTCCAAACATTTTACACTAATTAAGTATGAGTTTTTAAAATCGCCAGAGTCGTTAAGAACTCCAACAATTAGATTCGCAATTTGTCGACCCTTTGTATCCGTTGTTTCGTCGACGGAAATCCAAAGATAATCGGCTTTTAACTGATTTTTAATACTCGTCATCACATCTTTGTAACATGCACTGACATATTTTTTCCGAAGAGTTGAAGAACTTGGTATTTGAGCTGGTTTATCTTTAATCTTGCAATAAGTTTTTAAAAAGTTTTGACACGATTTATGTTCTAACTTGTGCAGAGGGATATTGCAGTTCAAAAAAAAATGGCATAAATCCTTTGCAAAGGTTTCTTGCCCAACTGACGTATTCTGAATCTGCAAACTGTTCTGTAGAATCTGCTGGCGAGGTTTATTATCATTTTTTGATAGCTTAGTTTGGTGAAGTGAAGTTTTTATGTGTTGAACTACTTGGAATTTCTTTTGACATGGAATCTGGAATATAATGATAATGATGTTTTAGATGTTTTCGTAAATAGATACCTACATTAAAATGATCAAACTTTTTAAACCTCCCCCAATTTTTTTTTATTTCTCAAAGTGAAATTGAAATCGTCAAACAATAAAGTACAGTCAGTGTACCGTAGTATACAGGGTGGGCCACTCTCAACACCTCGCTCTGTATAAGCCAAACCGTTGCGAACTTTAAAAAACAGTTTTTGAAGAAATGGGACGGTTTGTCATTTTAGAATAGACAGACACATAGATGTGCAAAGAAGTTTGATAAGTTTAAAAATCTATTGAAGTGGAGAACTTACCTTTTTATCACAAATGGTGCAAAACATACTTTCACTGTCGATAACTTTTAGATGATTGTTACTTCCAATCCAACTTCTGAGAAGACTTGATTTTTCCCTTGCTACTTTAGGCATTTTCACAATAATAATAAAATGATTTTTTTACACAGTATAGTCAATAACTTGCAATCACAAAAGTTGAATAATCGGCGATTGATTTAAGACTAACCATTCATAAAATAAAATAATCTATCCTACCCTTAAAACAGTGTTGCCAACTCGACCAATATAGTATTTGCCAAACCTCACAAGAATGATGGAATGATCAGTTCAACAGTAGGTATTCCATTATCAACTAATAAAAAATCCCTATAGCAAGCATAACCCAGTACAGATAAATTATTTGTTTTAAAAAATGCTGAAACATGATCCTGTAGTTAATAGTAATCTCATGGTCCACAGACATAAGTACTAATATAAACATTATTGAAGGCGAAGGGATTTGCTGATGTAGGTGTGTATGTGTGAATGGTTAAACATTTTTTGTTAGGAATCAGATTTGACTCACTGATATCAGTTTCAAGTTCCTGTGAGAGAGTTCCTAAGTTGTTTTAGTAATTGTAAGGCCAACATAAAAATTTGTTCTGAATTAGAAGATTTTCGATTTTTACTAAATAATTTTTATATTATTTAATATGCTAGAAAATATGCTATATGCTAAACAAGAAATAAATAAGCTAAACAACACAAAAATATGCCAAATCTAGCATAAAATAAGCTAAATTGGCAACGCTGCCTTAAAATTTCGTTTTGGTTGGTTTTCCCAGAATAATTCATAGTTGGCCGACACCAGCAGAAAGTACAGGTAATATTTGTAATGTTATTCAAAATATAATCGGTATTTACTTAGGTAATTTGTAAATTCTGAGAAGTCTATAAATCTTAAATATCCGGATAATGATACCTGCAGCTATAAATAACGCCCATTATGTTTATGGGTACAACAACAAAGGAGCTTAACAGCAAAATATTTACTTTCACATTTTATTTTAATGGATGTTGATGTTACTAATATATACCTTATTTTTAAATGGGGTAGAGTAAATTCCCATCAAAATATGCATTTATATGCTCTTAAATCTCCAAATATGCAAGGCATATGCATTTATGAAAAACATGAGAAATATGCAGCATATATATGCATATGCATTTTGCATATAATCCAGTCTTTAATAATGAGACACTGAAGCTCCAAAAATTTTCAATTTTAATGTCTCCAAGAACGGACTTAGTACCACCATGTAACTGTAAAAATTGCTCTAAAAACTTATATAGATATAAAATAGCTGAGATTTTCTGTATATCTAAATGCAGATGCATGAAGGAAAATTTTTGAAAAAATAGTATGAATAAATAAGAATAACTTTCTTTTAGGTTATGTTTCCGACATCTTAGTTTTCCATGTTTTTTTCTCATTTGGTACAAAACATCGAAGAAAAAGTATAAAATATCTCTATCTTGACCAAAAAGAACCTATGAACATTTTTCTAAGCTCAAAATGTTCTTTTTGAGTTCTTCTATAATTAATATAAATTAAAGTATACATATTTATTGCTCAAATTTGCTTAAGACCATTATAAACAAATTAATGTTCAATTTTTTTAAGAAAATTGTAACTTCAAACGAGTATAACTTTAACACAAATAAAGATAAAGTAATTTAAGTTTATTTGAACTGAATTAAGTCTCAAATAATGACTTTGTTTAAAAGTCCTTTAAAATGAAACTTTGCACAGCTAATTTGCATGCGTACAAGCCGAGCTACGATCGAAAAAGCTTCGAAAATTACTTTTTTGCACGATTGATCATTTTTGACGGTTTACCGTGATTTTACGTCAGTAGGTGACATTTACTAGCAACTCGACGGTAAGTAATCCAACTCGACGGTAAGTACTCCAACTCGACGGTAAGTAATTCACTTACCGTCGAGTTAAAAAATCTCTTAATTTTAATTTATTTTTTGAAAGAATAAAGAAAACTAACGAATTATTTATTAATATTGAAACTTATGGTACAATTTGTTAAATTATTTAATGAAATCCCACTTGTTTGGGCTGTGGTTTCACTTCTAACAGAAACTCCTGCAGAATCGCATACATTAGTAGTATTACTTAGATTACACAATATTTTTTCGGCAAAATCTATTTTATTTTGAAGATAATCTTCTACATAGCTTTCTGCCACTGTCGATGAACGCCAACCTCCATGACGCTTTAATCCGAGGACATCAACACCTTTATTACCCAAAAGCTTCGCACCATTTTTTAAAACTTTGGTAGGTACTTTGATAACGGATTTTGGATTTTTCGGGAATAATTGCGGAACACCCTTCTTCCCAAGCCCGTTCAATTTCTTCAAATTCACTTTAGCTCATATTTTAATTTATAATAATCAAAATTGTACTTAAAATTATTGACAACTAAATAAAAACTCAATTCTCCATTGTTGTTATGCACCCTAGTTACTACCTAACAACCAAAGTATTTATCTTGATAAAATGAATGAAACTAGTCAATATGACGAAAATGTTTAATTATATAATTTATAATGGTATCAATCGTTCAAAAAACGTTGTAAGCATGTCGAAGGTTAAGGGTAACCGATCTCAGACAATAATTGGAGTCGTCGCTCCGCTCCTCCTCCAAACAATTGTCTTAGATCGGTATAAAACCCTTACCATGCTCCATACTTAATATACTAATTTGGCAATTTTCAATTTGTATTACGCACTCACTTTACAATATCTTGACTTCTAATTGTTGGATTTACGTTTAGTAAACACCATTTTCTTTGTTTTTTTATTAAGTAACAAATTTTATTTGAAAAAAAAAATTATCTATTTTATTTATGACCTAGAGGCTTATAAACAATTAAATTGTTTATAACAATGTTTTGACAATTCGGATCGAAATCCACGGTCGGCGTCGTAAATCGTAAATAGCAGCCAAAAATCCATAAGAAACCTTTGAGTTTGCCCATCAGAATTAAAAGGGTGACCTCTATGTGGCGCCTACATTATGCAATACCTTGACTTTTTCAATTTATTTCATAAAATGTGGTTTAATAGAGATAGCCTAAAATACCTTACCTTATTGCTGGTTGAGTGCGTAGCATCTGATGACACCTAATGAGGATATGGGGTGGATAGGTTTGTTAATAGATGTTTGAGTTTTGTATGTGTATATTTTTTCATGCATAGTATTCCTACTCTACCTTGATTCCAGTAAAATCAACAAAAATCGTTTTCAAAAATATTTATTGATGAATGTGAGGTATGTATAAACGGTTAACAAAATATATCTATCATCTATTCAAAAATAAGCGTTACTCGGCTTTTATCACAAAAAAAGCGTTAGGATATCTATTCAAAATGCATGGTTATTTCACAAAATATGCTATCAATATTGGACAAAAGTTTGCAATGCTAAAAAATATTTAAAAAAAAAGCATTATTGCACTATTGTGACAATTAGTTCAATTTATTTTTGTTGCTTTTTGTGTTTATTTGAAACAAATCTAGGTTGATTTGTGACAAATAATTTAGTTTTTGATGTTTACTATCAGATATATTTTGATTAGCCAACTTAAAACTTGAATAGCAAATATAGAGTTTATAGAGTATTTACAGATACCCTATATAGAGTATCTTTAATTCGTTGCAGGTAATATTAGGTGTGTATTTATAATAAATATCCAGTTCCAAATGCACCACTTCTAATATACGAGTGCAAGAAATCTATAGTTGACATTAGGTTTACTTATAGTTAAGAAAATCTCTCAAAAAAATACGAGAAAATATTGTATTGTATAGGATTAGATACAGTCGGAAAAACGAAAATTACCCATGAAAGATCACATCAATCACTTATTTTGTATTTGCTGTCTTTTTCTATAACAAACGTTTGATATTTATAGAAAAAGACGGCAAATACAAAATAAGTGATTGATATCGTTCATGAGTAAACTTTCATTTTTTCGACTGAACATGAAAAATGACATGCAATGTATGACGTGTCATGGGATGACGTATAATGAATTATGTAATGGCATATTATAATTTTCTATCCAGACTAGATTTCTTTTGTTCAGCTTTCAAGTATTAAATTAACTATTTTTTCACAAATTTCACTCTAAATTTGTTAACATTACAAGTTTTAACTAAAATTATACAGCAAGACACAAATATATGTGAAGATATATTCTTATTTGATAAATGCTCTTAACGCTCTAAATATGTCTAACATTAAAAACTCTAGTTTTTGTTGCATTTTTAAAAATAAAATTTATTATTTCATTCATAGAGATTCTGACTAATAGAAAGCTACAAGAATAAAAATTGCAGTGATTATTTCATCCATAGGAGATTCTGACCAATGGAAAGCTACAGAAATAAAAATTAAAGTGATAATTTTTGATAATATCCCGTCGTCAAGCATTACGTCAGGTGCCCTTCGTTACTATGCAAAAATTAACATTCAGTGACGTTAACGACAATTAATGTTTTAAAACTTGTCACAAAGAATAATAAGAAATACGTTTAGCAAATATTCAGGTGAAGATATCAATAAAATATTAGTTAAAATGATTTAAAAAAGAGTTTTATTCATGAAATAATCTGAGCGAATTACCCTCGATCTCTAAAATTATTATCGGCTTGTTGCCCTCGTGCCACTTTGATCTAATTTCTAAATTAAAACTGTCAAAGTGTCACTCGGGAAACAAATCGATAATTTTAGAGCTCTCGTGCAATTACTACTGATTATTTCATTCATAGGAGATTCTGACCAATAGAAAGCTACAGAAATACAAATTAAACTGATAATTTTTGATAATTTGCCGTCGTCAAGTATATTACGTCAGATGCCCTTCGTTGCTATGAAAAAACTCATTCAGTGACATTAATGACAATTAATGTTTTAAAAATTATAAAAGTGATGACTTTCAACCGTCAAATATTTATAATAACTGTGTGTTTAATTGTACTAATTTGTACTTACATAATAAATTACAATAAAAGTTTGGTTTTGAACAGTTTTATTCATGAAATAATCGCAACAAATTCCACTCGATCTCTAAAAGTAATACAGAATTTTAGAGCTCTTGTGCAATTACTACTGATTATTTCATTCATAAGAGATTCTGGCCAATAGAAAGCTACAGAAATCTAAATTAAACTGATAATTTTTGATAATTCCCCGTCGTCAAGTATATTACGTCAGATGCCCTTCGTTGCTACGAAAAAATACATTCAGTGACATTAATGACAATTAATGTTTTAAAAATTATAAAAGTGATGATTTTCAACCGTAAAATATTTATAAAAACTGTGTGTTTAATTATACTAATTTGTACTTACATAAATAAATTACAACAAAATTTTGGTTTTGAACAGTTTTATTCATGAAATAATCGTAACAAATTGCACTCGATCTCTAAAATTAATATAGAATTTTAGAGCTATTGTGCAATTACTTCTGATTATTTCATTCATAGGAGATTCTGACCAATAGAAAGCTACAGAAATCTAAATTAGACTGATAATTTTTGATAATTTCCCGTCGCCAAGTGTATTACAACGTCAGATGCCCTTCGTTCCTATGAAAAAATACATTCAGTGTCATTAATGACAATTAATGTTTTAAAAATTATAAAAGTGTTGACTTTCAACCGTCAAATATTTATAACAACTGTGTGTTTAATTGTATTAATTTGTACTTACATAAATAAATTACAATAAAATTTTGGTTTTTAACAGTTTTATTTATGAAATAATCGCAACAAATTGCACTAGATCTCTAAAATTAGTATTGAATTTTTGCCCTCGTGACACCTTGACATAATTTCACTAGCCTTCTGCTCGTGAAATTAAAACTGTCAAAGTGTCACTTGGGAAAAATTCAATAATTTTAGAGCTCTTGTGCAATTACTACTGATAATTTCCCGTCGTTAAGTATTTTACGTCAGATGCCCATCATTGATACGAAAAATACATTCAGTGACATTAATGACAACTAATGTTTTACAACTTGTCACAGAGAGAAACAGGTTCAGCAAATATGCAGGCAAAGATATCAATATAATATTAGTTAATGTGATTTAAAAAGATAGTTTTATTCATGAAATAATCTTACCGAATTACCCTCGAGCTCTTATTATCGATTTGCTTTGCCCTCGTAACACTTTGACATAATTTTTATTTAAGTATATTAAGCATATATTTAAAAAGGACAAATTTTAATTTTATTCCTGTTATAGGTAGATTAATTTTAAGAAACAATTTTTAAAATATATTTCTCCACGATTGCATAACATAATTTCAATTGCAACTGTATTAAAAATTGGTTTCCACATTAACACAACTAAACAAAATATGTAATTCAATGTTGACGCTGTCGCTGCGAACTGTCGCTGTTACGAAGTCTCGCCGTTACGAATTGGCTGCGTTGCGTTGCCTTTTGCGGGGTTACGAACTGTCGCGTTACTATAAGCTATGTAGCGAATTTTGCTACGGAACTTTATTGCGACTCTATTTCTGTGAAAAATAAATAGTATAAATGTGAATATATCTCAGAGTAACCTTTAAATAGCAAAATTAAAACAACTACATTAGGTATTTAATTTTTTATACTTTAAAAAAGATTAATACCCTGTTACGTAGTATATATTCATTTTTTTATATTTCGGATAAAGACAATCTCTTACTTAATATTTTAGTGCCTTGCTGTTTACAATTAGTTTACCAAATTGGTGGCATATCAGAATTGATGACCATTTTCCTCTTATAAGGTAAATCGGGGCACTCTGACACCTTGTGCAATCTAGGCAACACATAGTCCATGTGATCAGCATTGGGATTCGTGGTGTTTCTTAACATGCCTGTAAGAACTCGCTCTCTGGTAGCATCTCTTGCAGAGACGTATGGCTTCACGGGCTCCAGAAGTACCTTGGGCTTGATCTTCGCTCTCTCCTCAGGCGACAAGATGGATTTCCTCTCGGGCTTGGCTTGTTCTGCTGGTGGTTTCCTTTTCCCGAAAGCTGTGATTGGATCGGGAACGAGACTCGGCCTCGGCACGAACGGCACTTTCTCCCAGGGAATCTCACGTTTCTGCAAGAATGGTAGAAATGAGTGCAGTTCGTCCGAGGCCAAACCTAAGCAAGGATTTGGTGGGATACCCAGTAAACAAGCAAATGTTATACTAAATTTGATAAAATCCTTTATAAAAAGGATATTTAATTTAAAAACTCACTTTCGCTTACAACACAGAACGTTTTAGAACTAAAGAGTTTATCATCAATGCTGTTAACAGGTTTTACATGCTTGAGCCATCAAAATATATAAGTTGTACAGTTGTAGCAAATTTACATGTTTATATGAAATTAAGTGTCATGTTTAAAATATTTCTAGATTTAACATTAGGAAACACAGAAGTCCACACAAAACGTGGGTTACTAGTTCTAACGGCAGAGCCTCACATTACAAACTCTAAACAGCTCTAAACATTTTGATGACCCAATCATGTAAAACCTGTTAACAGCACTGATGATGATCTCTTTTGCTTAAAAATGCTCTGTGATGTAGCCCGAAAAAATTTTTTAAATTAAATATATCTTTGATAAAGGATTTTAACCACTTTTTTGTGATTAATGGTATACAACCGACTACACGAAATTCTTTTTCCTTGTGGATTTTGATATATAATTAAATTATATGTATATTTTTTAATTATTTTTTTAAACGTATAAAATGACTCTAGAAGCTATTAAGGTAATACTTCTTTGTTATGAACAGTGTGTAAGACAAAAAACAGAAATTACTCTGGGCTAATTAGCAAAATACAAGGAAAAATTATTTTTAGCAGCAATTTCATTGCTGGAATCGAATCCTATGATTGTATAATATATTAATAATATAGGTATGCAAAGTCCGTAGATAGTGTACTACTGTTTTTTTGCTCTATAACTTTAAAAATTTTAACTTTTTGCCAAAAACACTCAAATAAAAATTCACCGTAATTAAATTCTGCATAGAGACGTGTTTTTCCCGATTGGCTTTGACGAAAATTTTCCAGGGAAAATGCGGGTTTTTTCAACAAAGTATTTAATTATCAACTAAAATTTTAGATAAGTAATTGTTTATCAATAATTAAATAACATGGTAATATAAAAGCCCTTTTCTTATAGATTATAATTCCGGAGGCCGATGGAAATCAAATCGACAGTTTAGCAACAATTGAATTGTTAATTAAAAATTTACGGTCGCTATAATAACCACAATAATTACGATACATAAGAATAACTATTATTTTTGAATAAAAAGACACCGTACCTATCTAATGAATTTTACAGAATTGAAATTGGACTATTTAAGCGGCCTCAGACATATTTTAAAATTATAAACAATTTTTTTTACTTATAAACAAATAGAATATCTCGGGAAATATTAAATTAAATTAAATGGTGAAAATGGTGAAAATGGTGAAAATGGCAATGGTGAAAAGCGGCAGGACGCTTTTTTTAAAAGAAAAACGTTTAATTGTGATGAGTGATTCCTGAGATACAACCGGTCAAAGTTGACCGACACTTACGGCAAAGATATAAACAACAGGATCATAATTTTCGAACCATCGCCTTTTTATTTTTCTCCTCTTTCTCCACAAAAATTTTCATATCTTTAAAGTACTCATAATATATATATTTAATAAAAACTATCGATATTACGAGTGAAAATTGCCAAAAATAGCAAAATTACAATCAAAAATTAGGTTGGAGAAAATGTAAACAAGTTCAAAATCGGTATACGTTAAAAAAATGCATTTTCTCGGCTTCCCATGGAGCAATTTTCTTCATTCTTTTTTTGTTCCCAAATAACTCGAGCAGAGCCATCTAACTAACGCATTATTAAATGTCAAACTTGCTTTTGTTTTGTTATAATAGATTATTTTATTTATACGAAAAGAACACTATATATTTTTTCCAGTTGTAGACTCTTATCAGCTAAACTTACTACAAATGTACGTTTTTACGTTAAAAATACAAATATTCTCATTTGCAAGTTGTATAATTATTTAAACAATATTTATTTAAACAAATTAAAAATTTTTGTTATAATAAATAAATTAATTTATTATAACAAAACAAAAGCAACTTTGACATTTAACAATGCGTTAGTTAGATGGCTCTATTCGAGTTACTTGGGAACAAAAAAAGAATGAAGAAAATTGCTCCATGCGAAGCCGAGAAAATTCATTTTTTTAACGTATACCGATTTTGAACTTTGAGATTACATTTTCTCCAGCCTAATTTTTGATTGGAATTTTGCTATTTTCACTCGTAATATCGATAGTTTTTATTATAATAATATATGTTATGAGCATTTTAAAGATATGAAAATTGGTGTGGAGAAAGAGGACCAAAATAAAAAGGTGATGATCCGAAAATTATGATCCTATTGTGTATATCTTTGCCGTAAATGGCTGGTTGTACCTCAGGAACCACTCATCACAATTAAAACGTTTTTTCTTTTAAAAGAAGCGTCCTGTCACGTTCTTTTAAGTACCGTTTTCATAATTTATTTTAATTTAATAGGTGCGGAGATATTAAATTTGTTTATAAGCCAAAAATTGTTTATAATTTTAAAATATTCCTGAGGCCCCTTAAATAGTCCAATTTCAATTCTGTAAAGTACATTAGATAGGTACGGTCTTTTTATACAAAAATCATAGTTATTCTTATGTATCATATATAATTATTGTGGTTATTAGAGCGACCGTAAATTTTTAATTAACAATTTCATTGTTGCTAAACTGTTCATTCAATTACCATCGGCTTCTGTAATTATAATCTATAACGAAGTGTTTTTATACTACCAAGTTATTTAATTATTGATAAATAATTACTTATCTAAAATTTTAGTTTAAAATTAAAGATTTTGTTGGAAAACACGCATTTTCCGGGGAAAATTTTCGTCAAAGTAAATCGGTAATTATAATCTATAACGAAGTGTTTTTATACTACCAAGTTATTTAATTATTGATAAATAATTACTTATCTAAAATTTTAGTTGAAAATTAAAGATTTTGTTGGAAAACACGCATTTTCCGGGGAAAATTTTCGTCAAAGTAAATCGGTAAAAACACGTCTCTATGTAGAATTTAATTACGGTGAATTTTTATTTGGGTGCTTTTGGTATAAACTTAAAATCTTATGAGTTATAGAGCAAAATTGAAAAAAGCACGATTTTCGGGCGCCATTTTGTTTATAAAAAAAGTAGCACACTATCTGCGGACTTTGCATACCTATATTATTAATATATACAATCATAAGATTCGATTCCAGCAATAAAATTGGTGGTAAATAACTTTTCCCAAAAATGGCCTATTCTCCGATACACTGGGGAACAATTTGGAATTTCTGTTGAGTTAGATTTTTTAGCTGTTTTCTATAGAATTAGGTATGCTGATTTCAAAACTGTTTTTAGTTTTCTTCTATCACGTCACGTTCGTTTTCTATGTGGGTGGGGCGCCTGGTGAAGGTAATGACGCTCTGATAACTGCAACTTGTCTAGAATTGCTTGTTAAATTCAGAATTCAGTTATGTCTGTTATACTATGGTGAAACGTTGTGTGTCTGTTAGCAGTATTTAGTATTTTGTTACTATGTATAGAACTGCTTAGTGTGTTTGAACTGAAACGTTTCCTCATGGCTACCTCTGCTCCTATACGTCGTAAGTGCGAAAACAGCCCCGATTCGTTTTGTTATATATCTGGCAGTTTTACCATTCCCAGTCAAAGGACACACATTAATACATTTGTCAGACAAGCATATTTTGCCTATTTTAAAGTGAAACTTGGTGATCAAGATAAAGTATGGGCACCTCATAAAGTCTGTAAACAGTGTGTTGAGGGTTTACAGATGTGGACCAAGGGAAAACGTGCTAAACTTCCATTTGGTATACCTATGATTTGGCGTGAGCCCAAAGACCATTCAAGTGATTTTTACTTTTTTATAGCGAAAACATCAGGATATAACAAGAAAAACAAATGTAAAATAGAGTATCCTGGTTTACTGTCAGCTATACGCCCAGTGCCGCATTCAGCCGAAATCCCCGTGACAGTTTTCAATGAATTTCCCTCTTTGGAAGAAGGGGAATACGAATATGGTGCAGATGAAAACGACTCCAACGATGAAGATTTCGAAATTGAAGATGATTTCGTACGTCATGGATTTGAGTAGCAAGAGCTAAATGATTTAGTACGAGATTTGGGACTATCCAAAAAAGCTTCAGAGCTCTTAGCATCACGACTCAATGAGAAAAACTTGCTTGAAAAGGGAGCCAGGGTATCCTATTTTCGACCACGAGAAAGGGCATTTTTTCAATATTTTCAAAGTGAACGTGGATTTGTGTTTTGCCATAATGTAAGTGGTTTATTGGAAGAATTGGGAATTTCAAACTATAACACATTGACTGGCGACTGTTTATAGATAGCTCAAAGCGGAGCTTGAAATGTGTTCTCCTCCACAATGGAAATTTATTTGGTTCTGTTCCAATTGGCCATTCAGTTTGTTTGTGTGAAGAATATGACGACATAAAGAAAGTCATTGATCTGTTGCAATATCACATGCACCAATGGATCATTTATGTTGACCTTAAAATGGTCTGCTTCCTACTTGGTCAACAACGTGGATATACAAAGTATCCCTGATTTTTGTGTATGTGGGACAGCAGAGCTCGTGCGCAACATTGGGTGCAGTCGAATTGGCCGCCAAGACCAGACCTGGGATCTGGTGATCCAAACATTGTAAATCAGCCACTTGTCGACAGGAAGAACATTATATTTCCACCTCTGCATATAAAATTGGGTCTCATGAAGCAATTTGTTAAAGCTTTGCCAACTGAAGGAAACTGTTTTAAGGATCTCGTGTCGAAATTTCATAGCCTGTCACTTGAAAAGATAAAGGCCGGTGTTTTTGATGGTCCACAGATTCGGCAGCTACTTGCAGATGAACATTTCGTGGTCACAATGTCAGAAATTCAAAATAATGCTTGGTTGGCATTAAAAAACGTTGCTAAAAACTTTCTTGGAAATACACGAGCATTGAATTACGACGACATTATCCAGCACCTCTTGGAGAGCCTCCAAAACTAGATTGCACCATGAGCATTAAAGTGCATTTTTTACATAGCCACCTTGCTAATTTCCCGGAAAATCTTGGTACGGTTAGTGATGAGCAGGGTGAGCGTTTCCATCAAGATTTGAAGGTCATGGAAGCATGGTACCAAGCTAGATGGGATGTACATGATGGCTGACTATTATTGGAGCATCAAGCGTGAATGTACACGAACTGAACACTCCAGAAAAAGTCGTAAATGCAAATTTTTGTCTTAATTTGTAAGTACTGTTCATTAACTAAACAATTTTATTTGTATGAACTCAATTTAACTTAAATTAAATAATTTGTAAACTGTATAATTGGTACGTTTTTATTTTATGTTCCTTTATATGCATGATTTTTATGATTTTTGAGGATATCCTGTAGTTTAAAAAGTTGACGTGATAGACAAAATCTGAAGTTATTCTCAGATTCAGACGCCAAAAATTAGTGAAAAACAAGTGTCAGATCTAACTCAACAAAAAATGTGTTCCCCAGTGAATCTGCCCAGACTAAAATCTAGAACTTGCATGTGCAATTATTATAAACACTATACTACTCATTGTAGTTTAATATTGTAATAATATAGTGCAATCACTGAAAGTTTTTATGAAACAAACTTGGTAAGTAGTTAGAAGATACGTCAAAAAACAAAAGTGACATGGTGTCACTTGCGCGCACTATTAGCCTGGGGGTGGATGTCCCCCTTCTCGGTGGTGAAAGTTATTTTATTAAAAAAACCACAAGTCGATAGAGGGACAAATTCCAAGGAAAGCTTGGTCTCGATACTCAGTTAGGAGTTATACGAATACAGAAGAATTCGCCGTAAAACGAAATCAATAGACGTACCTACTATATTTCAGTTCGTTCAGAGAACGCCATAAACACCCTTATTAGTTTCACTCTCATTAGAGATTATCAGAGAGTGTATATATGGTTATAAACTGAACAGACTGAAACAAACTAAGGAGTGAAACTCCTTGGTGTTTCCAAACCAAGTGTGTTTATTATGCCCTCTGAACGGACTGAAATATAATCCGTCTCTTATTTTCGTTTTACGGAGAATTTCTTTATTCGTTTTACTCCTAAATGAGTATCGACCTCCCCGTGTCTGCAAGTGTATGCAAATATAGACCTCCCCGTGTCTTCTTTAATTCAGCATTCGTTTGGTTTCGAAGTAATAGAAACCACAAACTTGGTCTCGTTAGAAGTTTTATTTCTCCGAAAATCAAACAAAACGTTTTGTTTTAGGCAGATGTCGCTATGGCATCCATATCCAGATATTTTGTCGTGATTCGGTACTAGGAGGCTTGGTTTGTTTCAGTTTGTTCAGAGATAACCATATATATGTTACCGGCCAAACCCGATTTCAGGACAAACTAGTTTGGCCTAGGCCAAACTAGTTTGTCCTAAGCGCGTTAGGATAAACTAGTATGGCCTAGGCTAAACTAGTTTGTCCTATCGCGCGTAGGCCAAACTAATTTATTGGAAAAGACTGTAAGACTTGTACACACTTCTAAGTAGGTCAAAACGGCAAACAGGTGTATATTCTCAACAAAATTTTGATAGTGTGTAAAAAATGTTTTATTATCAGCTAAGTACTTTCAACACATAACGTGCCATCATCAGAGCTTCGTCCTCTTATAAAACCTTCATAGAAGAGCAATTGCTAAACGACACAATAAAAAACATGGATACTGGGCAAAAGCCACAGATATCGGGTATAACAACCCCTTAAAATGAATAAATTCACATCTAAATTCTTTTATATATTAAAAAGACAACATGGCTGAGTCAAACCATTTTGAGCCCACGTGAACAGTCTTCCTCAGCTGTAAATTTTCAATTACAAAAAAGTTGTGGTAGTAAAAGTAGAGCCCTGAAATGGAACGGGCACGTACAAAGAATGCCTGAGCACAGGTGGCCGAAAAGATTACTGGACTGGGACCCGCTAGGAGGAAGACCTGCTGTGAGATGGAAAACTCACATAGGAAATGCTATGATAGATAGAGGCTTCAGAGATGGCGACTGGGAGAATAGGCCTACGGAAGACGAAAACGGCAAACTCATAATGGGAAAAATACAAGAAGAAGACATTAATTCAGCGAACTAGAACGGCTTAATATAAATAAGAAGATGAATAAAATACTTTGTTCTTGGACAAATAATAATTTTTATTAAAATTATACTTATTCGTAACAAACAAACAATTATATTGAGTTATATTCGCGGTCGGACGGACAGACAGCCTAGGTCAAATTTTTCATCTTTAGTGCCATCCTTGGATTATAAGCTTTCATTTAACACCTCAGTTGTCATTCTACCTGGTATAATGACGTAGGAGTTAAGTTCACGGACAGATAGACGGACGGACGGACGGACGGACGGACAGACGGACGGACAGACGGACGTGGATAATTCAACGTTTTCACATTTTTTTAAAATTGGTGAAAACAATATTAATTCGTACTCGATTTTATTCGTAAGTGTATCTTCTCTTTCAATTTTTGGAGAACCTCATCTTTGTATTTATTATATTTTATATTATTTAATTATACAAGAATATATTGATTAATAGCATGTATCAATATCTTGATTCGATGTATCTGACATACATGTATGATACAATATATCGATGTATAATTTTTTTTGTCATCTCTGTTGGGACGTGATTGGGAATTCCCCGCATATAAAAATCTTTAAATGTTCGTTAAATTACTTTCGACTCTGCTAAATTGGTTTAGACTAGGCCGTACTGGGCCTAAGCCTAGGCCAAACTAGTTTGGCCTGAAGTGTGTGTATTTATATCAGGATAAACTAGTTTGGCCTAGGACAAACTAGTTTGGCCTAGGACAAACTAGTTTGGCCTAGGCCATACTAGTTTATCCTAACGCGCTTAGGAAAAACTAGTTTGGCCGAAACCTGAAAAACCTGAAATCGGGTTTGGCCGGTAACATATACATTTTCTGATGTTTTCTAGTGAGAGTGAAACTAGTAAGGGTGTTTATGGCACTCTTTGAACGAACTGAAGATAATAATAAGTCTCTTGATTTCATTGTACGACGAATTCTTTTGTTTAAATTATTGTTTAAGTTGTTTCGTCTGCGAATCTACATGTTTGGTGTAACATACCTTTATAAGAAACCTTTCGTGTTTATTAAATTTTTTATCGTTCACTTTAGCAATAAATTCCAGCCAACGTAATTTCTTTTTTAACGAGAAAGTTGACAATGAAAATACTTAAATATCTAGGGATGTTTCATCCCCGTAGCACATTGTATAAAAAACGATTTAGGCAATTTAAGGTTTAAATTTAAATGAAATCGGTTCAGAAGAGTATTAAAAAATAATTATATCCACGAAGTGAAACCACTGGAAAAAAGTTTTACAAAGAAAACAATCTTCAAAGAAAAAAATTGGATTCCGTTGGGCATATTTATTTTAATAAGGGTCTGTTACCTGCGCCTACACATGAAAGCAAAAGAATTAATTTTTTCTGGATGTTTTAGTTACAACTGGAGGATTTCAGTATATTCTAACGATTTAAGGATTGTTATGGAATAAAGGATAAATCGATAGACTAAAAATATTTACATTCGTCTATAATAGTATGGTATAACTAGACCCAAACCCAGACATCCAAAGTGAAAGTTATCCTCCAACACCAAATTATTCTATATGGTCCACATAATTTTCAGAAAAAGGTCACACCATTTTGAGCGTCGGGTTTGGGGGGAAGAGGGGGGAGAAATCGGTAAATTCGTAGTTTTTTACGTTTTTCGTCAATATTTCTAAAACTGTGCGGTTTAGCATGGATAACCCTCTATAAAAAATGTTCTACATTAAATTTGAAATAAAAAAGGTCCTATGCACAATTCTTTTAAAATGAACGGTCCCAAGGTTACGGAGGTAGTAAGTATAATTGGTCCAAAAAAGGCCTAACCTAAATATGGTCCACATATTGTTCAGAAAAAAGTTACACCATTTTGAGCGTCCGGTTTGGGGGGGAGATGGGGGAGAATCGGTAAATTAGTAGTTTAAGTTTTTCGTCAATATTTCCAAAACTATGCTTTAGCGTAAACAGTGTTCTATACAAAAATGTTTTACATAAAATTTAAAATAAAAAAGGTCCTACACATAATTGTTATAAAATCAAGAGTTCCAGAGTTACGGAGGGTGAAAAGTGGAGGTTTTCGATATTTTTTATATTTTTGGGCAATTCCCTACTGATTTTCTTTAACAGGATTGTGTTTTATAAAACAAATTTGCTATTTCAGTGGCCGATGGTATGTTAGTGATAAGCTTTTGAAGAAACGTCAACCTCACCACCCAAAATTATCATCAATTGCCCAAAAAATATGAAAAGTATCGAAACCATCCACTTTTCACCCTCCGTAACTCTGGAACCGTTGATTTTATAACAATTATGGATAGGAACATTTTTGTTTTAAATTTTATGTAGAACATTTTTGTATAGAACATTGTTTACGCTAAAGTATAGTTTTAGAAATATTGACGAAAAACGTAAAAAAACTACTAATTTACCGATTTCTCCCCCATCTCCCCCCCCCCCAAACCGGACGCTCAAAATGGTGTAACTTTTTACTGAACCATATGTGGACCATATAGAACAATTTGGTGTAGGAGGAAAACTTTTATTTTGGATGTCTGGGTTAGGCCTTTTTTTGGACCAATTATACTATACTACCTCCGTAACTTTGGAACCGTTCATTTTAGACGGATTATGCATAGGACCTTTTTCATTTCAAATTTAATGTAGAACATTTTTGTATAAACGGTTATTCATGCTAAACCGCACAGTTTTAGAAATATTGACGAAAACGTAAAAAACTACGAATTTACCGATTTCTCCCCCCTCTCCCCTCCAAACCCGACGCTCAAAATGGTGTGACTTTTTTCTGAACATTATGTGGACCATATAGAACAATTTGGTGTAGGAGGATAACTTTCACTTTGGATGTCTGGGTTATACCTTCTTTTTGATCAATTCTATCATACTACAAAAACTTTAATTTATTAATTAATAAAAAGAGCCACTAAAAAAATAAAATTGGAGTACCTAACTAATGGGAAATTGTAGTGTCTAATGGGAAATCAACCAAAGAAAACCAAGCAGCAGATGAAAGGTTTAAGCCAAGAAGCCCTAAATAAAATAAAGAAGACGATCACAAAGGCAATAAAAATTGACATAAGAAAGTACAAAGTAGACAAATCTAAACAAACAACAAGAGCAAAATAAAGCAAAATAAGAACATAAAAGATTTGAGGAGCGTGCAAAGAGAAACATATAAATTGACAAACTAAGAAACTGAGATGGAAGACAAACTGCGAACAGAAATAAAATATTAACAATAGTCGAAAAGTTCTACACAGACCTATATACACTTCTCCAAGGAATTAACGCACTACCTTAAAATTTTTAATGTCTCGAATTTCCTAAACATGTTGTTCGATTTAAGTGTTTTTTAATATGTTATAGCCTTATTCTTTAGCAATATTGCTGTAATAATATCGTTGCTAGACAGGTAAATTGTCATTTTATACCGGGTGTACCAATCAAAGTGTGATTTTTTCTCAAAGTTCGCGTCACCCTGTGGAATATTCTAGCATTTATAAAATATTGAAATGAAAATCCCACAATAGGCTCATGTTTTCTTAACATTAATTAGCCTTTTTTATCAATACAGGGTGTTTTTAAATAAGTTTCGCAAACTTTAAGGGGTAATTCTGCATGAAAAAAATAATTACAGTCCGCTATATAAACGTATATGCCCAAATGCTTCTTTTCCGAGATAGGGGGTGTTGAAATTTTTCTTACAAACTGGAGATTTATTTATTGCTCTAAAACTGGTTGAGATATGCATGTGTCATTTGGTGGGCTTTAAGAGGTAGTTATTGTGCATTTTTTGATACACGATTAAGAATTTTATGTTCACCATTGGAGCACATAAGGGTCCTATTACCCGTATGCGCGCCAATGGTGAATATTAAATTCTTAGTTGTATACCAAAAAATTCGCAATAGCTACCTCTTAAAACCCACCAAATTTCATTTGAATATCTTAACCGGTTTTAGAGCAATAAATAAATCGTCAGTTTTTAAGAAAAATTTCAACACTCCCTATTTCGGAAACGAAATATTTACGGACATACGTTTATAAAGCAAACTGTCATTATTTTTTCATATCGAATTACTCGTTAAAGTTTGCCATACTTATTTAAAAAAAACACCCTGTATCGACGAAAAACAAGGCTAGTTGTTAAAGTACCTAAGTTTTTTATTATCCAACATAAGCGAATGAATCAAAAACAGAATGTTAAGAAAACATAAGGCTATAGTTGGGTTAATATTTTATAAATGCTAGAATATTCCACAGGGTCGCAAGAATTTTAAGAAAAAGTCATAGTAAGTATGATTGGTACACTCGGTATACAATGACAGCAGCCTCCTTTGCAATTTTAGGATCCTGACTAAAAATAATGAAAAAACTAAAAGTGCGAATTTTGTGATGAAATTTGTTACGTGGGGTTGGAATAATATTTGGAAAAACTTGTTCAAATATCTTTTTCCTATATCTGTAATGCAAAGCAAAATCTCGGTAATTTACCGTGTTTTTGGATTCGCAGTAGGCCGCTTTTAGAATTAAAAAAATTCAGTTGAGTATCTTAAAAAATGTGAACCTTTAACCTGTATGGACTGCAAAAATTCAAATCGGTATTTATTTTGATATGCATATCTACTCATATTTATAGAGATAGAATTGTTAACAAATAAACGACACAAACTTTGGTAATATACTTTTACAATTTGAATAACTATTTTTTAAAATGATATGATATTATGAATTATGATGATATTAATAAATGTACTCAGATGGGCAGGGCATGTGATACGCAGTAACGACAAACGACAATCGTCTTATAAACAATGTGTTCTGGGAAAGGCCAGATGGAAGAAGGTCCATGGGGCAGCCTAGAAAAAGGTGGAAAGATGCAGTCAAAGAAGATCTAGAGAAAATGGGAGTGCGACAATGGAAATTAGTGGCACAGGACCGACAAATATGGAAGACAATAGTAAACGCTGCAAAGGCTCACGAAGAGTTGTAGCGCCATTAATGATGATGATATTAAATGTAAATAAAAATGGTCAAAAAAATCGGGCATTAAATTAGTTTTGGCGGATTTTTTTTGTTAGTGCAAATTTGTCTAGATATTTTACAGTTAGGTATAGCCTCCCCTATGGTAAATATCACGAGCCGCCACTGTATAAAACATTGAGAAATTTTTGAGCAAAGATCTTGTTTGTATATCAAAGTAAACTTAAAACAGACTTTTTTAACGAATTTTAAAGTAACAAAATGCAGTATGAATGTAATGAGAATTAAAACTCACGCTTTATCATCCTTGTTAGAGGTTGCGGAAGGCATACGTTAGTAGAATATTTAAATATATTTACCGACGAGTCGGTGCGTTTTGGTTCAATTCAGTCTTCTTGCAAAGCCTCTTTGATAACGGGTAAACCTAGAAACAAGGTGTCAGAGGATGGCAAGAGACTCGAATTGAATCAAAACCAAACCGTCTATTTTTATTTAGAATTAAAATTCTTTAAAACGGATACGTCACTTGACTTTTCCTTTGTTCTAAATATTCTGACAGGAAAAGCTGTTTAGAGTAATGACCCTGTAGCTATTAGTTTACGATTTATCTTAACATAAAGATGTTTCTCTGAAAAACTCCCCCCTTTAAAGAGATTTGATGTAGATTTTTTAATTAGACCGCTCTGTATATTTATATAAATATACGTATAATATATCACAAATGACTGTATAATCCTTGTATGTTTACTGGTTTTAAATGTTACCTTAAAGAAAACCAAACAGTGTTTGCACCTCAACACGCAATTGAGTGATACATCTCGGTTTTCTTTAACGGACAAAGGAAAACAACTTAGGGACGTAGGAAAAAGAAAGTAGAAATAGGATACCAAGATTTTCATTTCAAAACATGTTTTGCCAATGACTGACAGATTGATTACTTTCACGGTAAGCAACAAGCAACAGATTGGTAAGCTAATACTTATTGTGTCTGAATCGTATTGATATTGTGTCTCTTTTTGGGTCATTCATCCGAAATCTAAGAAGGCCTAAAAATATTATATAGGATTGGCCGCGGTTGATTGTAATGAAAATTACATGTTTGCCTTTAACATTTTTAAAAATTTTCGATTTCCACTCAGAAAATCGTTGAGGGTATAATCGCCAAGGTGTTGAAAGGGCCTTTCTGAAAGTTGAGGTTGTGACATACTTGGACATGGAGTTGTAACCAACAGCCATGCTTTGGTTGAAAAGATCTGAGGATATGCCCTGTGGTATAACAAATTCTCTGTTTTTCTACATTGTTTCTGTGCTTCATGCGATTGTGTGTCTGAGTGTTTGCATTGTGTTTGTGTATTGTGAGTTGCGTATGTATGGTTGAAAACGTGTGTCACATTTTCTTATTTTCTATTGTTGGTATATTCTTGTTTCTGGAAACGTTCCGAGGAGAAGATGAAGAGGATTATCACCAACTAGATGGTCTGACCAAATAAAGAAGTCAGCTGGAAACTTATTCTGCGAAGCTCTTAGAGCAGCTGAAGGTACAGACCAATGGAAAAGAATTGTTACGAATATTGGAAGAAATCACATCCCTCAGTAATGATGAAACGACAAGAGAGAGAGAGAGAGATATTGTTGTTGCTCACTCCTTCTTTTAATATAGACAACCAGAGCTTGCTGCATTCTGTTGATGGGTCTGCTACACAGTTTGTCTTCCCATCGCTTTCTTGGCTTTCCAACCGGTCTCTTTCCCTGGATTCTAGCATTCAGTGCTCTTTTTGGTAACCTATCCTCTCCCATTCTTATCACATGTCCAGCCCATTGCAATCTTTGTATTCTAATGAGGTCTGACAGGGGTGCTTCCATATAAAGTTGATAAAGTTCGTTGTTGTATCGACTTCTGAAGATTCCGTTTTCCCTCACAGGTCCTAGTATTCTCCTCAATACTTTCCTTTCGAATGTGTCGAGTTTGTTTTTGGATGTGTCTTTCAGGACCCAGGCTTCACTGCCTTTCATAGCATGTTATTGGTGGAATTAGAGTTTTATAGATTCTCATCTTTGTATTTCGGTGGACACTTCTAGACCGAAATATATGGGCGAGGGCAAAATAAGCTCTGTTTGCCTGCGTTATTCTCTTCCGTATTTCTCCATCTTCTGATCCGTTGGCATATATTTCTACTCCCAGGTATGTAAACTTTCCAACCGGTTCAATGTCATCTTCATGTATAATGTTTTGTGGAACTATATTTCTTCTCGTCTGAGTCATTATTTTTGTTTTTTCTGTGTTAATTTCCAGACCTAGCATTTTTGTTTGTGTTTTTAACTCTGCGTATGTTTCCTATGCTCATGATAATTTTCTACTCATAATATTAATATCATCAGCATAAGCGGCCAGTTGAACCGTTCGGTTGGTTAGTAGGTTTCCTCGTCCAGTTTGCATTTGCCTAACCGCATACTCCAGTGCCAGGTTAAACAAGTATGTTTGCATATCTGTTATTTAGCGAGATCCCTGTTTTTTATGTATGTTTCATTCTCGTTTATCCTAACGCTTAGTGGTTTGTAGTATCTCCCACATAGAAATTGTTGCGTTCACAAGGTATTTTGTACATGAAGTTATTTGACCTCTCTTGTGCTTGTGTGTTGTTTTGTTTGGTTTTGGACAGGATAGATCTAAGTGTATTGGTCTTTCTAAAAGTAGTGACGTTGTACTTATTTTTTAATCTTTTTTTAATTTTTCTGATAAGCCCTTCTTGTGGGTGTTACTGGACTGCTTTTGGTGTTGTGTTTGACACTTAGAACAACCAATATACTTAAATCTCTTCTGTCCAAAACCAAACGCAACAACACGCAAGGGGGTCAATGAACTGCATCTACAAATTACCCTGTGAATCCAACAATTTATATGTAGCATAAACTGCAAGACCACTAATCGTCAGGATAAACGTGCATGAAACATGCAAAAATAAAGTGGACAACAAGAATATACCAACAATAGCGGATAAGAGCATATATGACACACGTTTTCAATCATACAGAATACATAATATGCAACACACAATACACAAACACAATACCAACACTCAGACACACACAATCGCATTAATCCCATATAAATAATGCAGAAACAAACAAAAGAATCATATTTTAATGTACCATAGGAGGGCATAAAACATCAACACTCAGATCTTTTCAGCCAAAGTATGGTTATTGTCTACAGCACCATGGCCAAGTATGTACCAACCTTAATTTTGAAAAAGACCTAACCTCCTCAACACCTTGGCGGTTATACATATGTTTAACCCAATTTCTTTAATAATACCTTTTGGATCCTTTATTTAGATAGACTTACCCAAGTTTGTTTTTTTTATGTATTTTGCCCCGTAGAACACTAATTTTTGGGTAATAGAAATAGGCAATTTCTTCGTAGCATGCATACGGACACGCGTGAAAACGTTTAAATACTACTTTTTTATAGTATTATTTTTTTATAATTTATAGTTTAATACTATTATTTTAACAATAAAAAAAATATATTTTTAGCAATGCAAATAATCAAAACCGGTATAATTTGACTTGAACTTTCAAATTCTGTAAGCAGAATTGCTATTTTATTTTTTAATCAAAAGTTATTCGGGTTCAAACATTGCAATTTTTCGATATTTTGAGAGTTCAACCGCATTTATCTAGAAAACTATGCATCCTGCGAAAAAACTTGTAAGAACATTGTTTGCTTAGAATGCCCAAAAATAGAAAAACGCTTGTAAACGCTTGTAAAAAAGCATGTAACGCTTTTTTGTAATTTTGCAAGTTTTTTGTTTATAAAAATCCTATCGAAATCCGGATCAACTGTTACCCAAAAAAAATCGAATTCTACGGGTCATACGTCATACAAAAAAAAACTTGGGTGAGTCCATCTAAATAAAGGAGGCCGTTGTACCACCCCTGGCTTCAGCACTAAAAAATGAAAATCGAAACGTCAAAAAGATTTTAGGTAAAAATATAATTGTCATTAAAATCAACTGTGACCAATCCATATATAAACACAATACACATATGTCCAAAAGTTTGGAATATTGGAATATTTAATCTTTTTATTGATTTTTATATAAAAACACTTCTGAATAGTTAAACATCATTTTGTTTCAATTCTGAACAATACTAACTAAATTTCAAAACCAGATAAGCGATATGCAAAAAAATGATTTATTCTCTTGAAGTGAAAAACTTACAATGTACAACTTACATTTAAAAATAAATTAGTATAGAAAAAAATAATTTTTAATCAAATTAATAATTAGTATTTCGTCCATTGACCAGTATGTATGCTTTTAGGTGATTTGGCATGCTGCCGATTAACTGGTCGAGCTGGGCTTGCGGAATTCTCTCCTATTCTTCATATCACGAGCAGCATCTTTTAGTTCTCGAAGTGTAATAGGAGGATTGTTTCGCTTCTTGGTGCGTGTTTTCAGAATGTCCCAAGCATGTTCATAACGTTCATGTCGTGGGAATTCGAGGGCCACTGTAATGTAGATATTCCTTCCTCTTCCAGAAAATTTTGTACTGCTGCTGTTTGATAAGGAGGTGCGTGGTCATGCATAAACACAAATTCATCACCTACTGCCCCTCGGAATAGACGTACAGACAATATTAACACTTCCTCGATGTATACAGCACCAGTGACTCTCCAGAACCAGCAGTGGGGTCCGTGTGCCACTCATAATACCACCGCAAACCATAAAACTGCCACCTTCCAATGGGACACGCGGTTGGGCTGTTTCTAGTCGGGCTTGTAATCCCGGGGCCCTCCAAACCAGTGTTCTTCGCGAATCAGATATCAATCCAATTTTTGACTCAAAAATCACATCACAATATTTCATTTAGGACCATGATGCACCATTTGTCTAGTCCATTACAATCTTACCATTTCGTGTTGGTAGGTTAATTTAGGAACATGTAGGGGTCTTCTACGATACAAATTTACGGCATTTAGTCTGCGTGTTATTGTTTGCAGTGAAATATTCAGTCCTTGAAGCCTAGAAATTTCTCTGGATATACCACTTGTAGATACCAGACGATTTCTACGAGCTAACAATGTTATCTGTCGGTCTTGCGCTGCTGTTTTACATCGACTTCTACCACTTCTGAGACGATCCTTGACGTGATTTTATCTTGATTTTTTTTTTTAATTTTCTATATAGCACTCTAAGTAACATCAACAATATTCGCGATATCACTTTGACTAAAGCCCTGTTGTAACAAAGCAATTACTCTAGATCTGCCAAAATGAGATATCACGTTTCTAGGCATTTTTAAACGGCTCAATTCAACTTTAAACAAAGACTGAAATAATGTGTAAATACGCTAATCAGTTGAATGTGACCAAAATGATACAAAAACGATTGAAATGTTTTACCATTTTCATTTAAAAACGCTCTAGAATGAACATCAACAACAGTTTTGAAACCACCATAGGCGTAGATATATTATTTGTACGTAATCCAAACCTTTGGCCATGTGTGTGAAAGACATGCCACAAGAAAACAGTTGCAGAACCTTACCAACTAGGTTTCCTGTTAAAGTTTAAGTATTAAAACATATCGTTGTACCAGGTGTAAATTAACAACATCTAACTTATTTAAAACAATATTTGAAATGAAATCTTGGAAGCAAAGCATAAATATATCTCTAATTTTGGAAGGCTGTAGTTAGTTAGGAATCGGGTTATACTTATAAAAAATACCTAATTATAACTATTTTTATTACTAAATAATATAAACATTCTTCTTATAGAAGAATGCAGTTTGTAGAATGCCGCTGTACTTTGAACCAAGTCAAATAAAAATATGGTTTGATAAATAAACAACCACTGATTTTTTATTGTTTCTTCACAAACTAGCAAAAATATATATTGTAACAAACCATAACCCCTACGGTGATGCCTATGGGGGTATACTATCATCTAATTTCACTAAATCTGCGACTTAATAGAATATTAAGCCATTTTTATCCATTAAAATTTGTTTAAATTTAAATAAATATTTACTATTATTTTATGTCTCCCTTTTTTTCTTTAGTAGATTATTATTGTTGAGTAATGTTTATTATAACTAATATTTATAGATAAATCTAGGAAAGATAAGTTGTTGGATCATCAGTATAAAGTTTATTTTACTGTCACTGGTACTCAGCGATATTAAAATAGCTACATTTCAGTATTGAGTTCTATGTAAATCTGTGCAGAAATTGAGAAATTGTTGGAGTTTTTTTAATTTTTTTTTTTTTTTATTTTATATTGGTTAATTGCGATTTGGAAAATCAGATTTGTATTTACTCATATTTTGGAGAAACTATTTCACCTTAACCAATACTATTTGGGATAAATGTAAAAATAAAGTAAATGGAATATTTTTGCTATTAGTCTACATATTTATGTTTTTGCAGATGTGTCAAAAACCACTATCTTTACAAGAATTAGAAGATGATGAATATAATGATCCGAATTTTCTGGATGCTGAAGATACTGATGTAATAATGCTACCGCCGGAACCTAATTCTTTAACAGATGAAGATAAAGCCGATGATGATTTACTAGGAACATGGTAGTCAACAAATTGGCCGATATTCACATGACTGATTGATATGGCATTAGTAAATCCATGGCTAATCTACAAATGTAAGTCAAGTATTACTTTGTATTACTTTATTAGACATACGTCGATCTGCAGCAGTTCCCTATCTAAAATTGACTCTTAATACAAGAAGTATAGTTGGACGACCTAGTACATCACCAAAAGCTTTTATGGACTTGAGATTGGATGGGAAAGGACACTTCATGGAAAAACGTCAAGAGCAAAGACGATGTCAAGCAGAAAATTGTAAATCTAGACCACCAACAATATTGTCAAAATGTTCTGTAATATTGTGTAAAAATTGTTTTATATAGTATTAAAAAATAAACTGCAGAGTATGTAACTAGAGTTGTTGCTATTTTGAATTCTTATTACTGATTTTCACAATTTCCCCATTGGTAACTTCTTAAAGCTTATTCTGGTTTGTCCCACGAAACTGATCATGCAGAAATATCTCATGGGAATATTTTCGAACGAAACCGAGCTTTTTGCCTTGTCTAGACTGACTAAACTGATGAAACATAGAGAAAGAGGGGAACAGAGGAATAACCAAAGTATAATATTTTAGGTTTGTACTACGAGAACTGAAAGTAGACTATATAAATCTTTCATTAGGAGTACAAGTACAATATAAGGAAAATGAAAGGAATGCCAGATTTCGATCTATGTCTATTTGTCTATCTACTGTAACCTATGAACGACTTTTATTGTAAAGTACACACTTTTTCAGTTGTACACTTATGAGTAAGATATGAGAGGAGTGTGCCATGATGAAAACAGGTTTTTATGAATTGGGAGCCAATTTTTATGGATTTTATTGAAGCTTCAAAATTTTTTATCTGCTAAGAGTTGGAAGTTGGTAGTTTACCAATATATTCTATTATTATAGAAAAACAATAATTATTTTTAGTTTGTCCTATTTATGCGATATTATGCTCACAATTGATAAATGCGCTTGGATACGAACGTGACCCACTTACATACATTCATATCTGTAAGTACAGACATATCAACGAAAATTTTAATTTCAGTAAGTATTAAAAGCAATGTTTTACATCTTGCGGTTATATATCTTTACATTTTTATTTTTACTTAACACTTCATATCTATTTTTAAATATCCAGAGCCAAGGAATAAATACGATTTAGTTGTTTGTCCCAATTCTTTAAATACTCTCACAAAATATCAGCCGTTTTATTTCTACATACCTTCTCTTTAGATAATATTATGTCGTTTGATGTTTTAGAATAATTATTTAAAATCTTGATTTTGATTACAAAGAATTAATTGCAATATGATTAATAATAAAATTACTACTTTCTTTTTAGAAAATTTATGATTAAAATCACTATTGATGTTTGATGTCAAAGTAAATGTCGCAGTCAATAGGTTTGTTCTAGCAAACAGTCAAACTAGTCAGAAACCGTCAGAAAACAGTTGGTCAGTGAGAAAACATAATACAGTCACCAGTGCTATCCCCTCTACTCGCGCTGGTCCACTATTCCCTGATGGTTTCAAACCGTTTGAAGCTGATGGTAGAACAAACCTAATATAACGAGCGGTCCACAATTATTGGGATCAAAGCTATTGCAAAAAATTACGTATGTCTTGTTTTAATCTGAAAAACCACCGGAGTGTGACCTCACGACCATCTGCGGCTATATTCAGTGTTGTTATGATCGCTTTTCCAAATAAAGAATAAAGATTGAATACACGTTGAAAACATACCCAATCTCAAGACATTTTAATTCGTATAAAGTTAAAATTTTGCTTCCTCTGCTACTTTTTATGTTCAATTATAGTGTTTTTTAAGTTGACGTACGTACACGGACAAGTACCTATCTGTCAAATTTGACGTAAACTGGAAAGTATATCTGAACTAATAATAGACATGCACTGTATACTCTGTCGTTCAGAGCCACTTATGGTGACAATAATTTTGGATCAAACGTTATTTATTATGACCATTATCGGACTTATTCTTCTTCTTGTAGTGCCTATCCGTTTCGGCTGTTGGTCACCATCCTGTTGAACCACGTACGTAGATTTTTCAGCCAGGAAATCCTTCGCCTTCCTGGACCCCGATATCTGTATACTTTTCCCTGCAGAATTAGTTGTAGAAGTCCATATATTTCGCTGTTCCTCATGATGTGACCGAGGTATTCGATTTTGGCTGTTTTTATTGTGATTAATAGCTCTTTTTCTTTTTGGATTCTCAACAAAAATATCTTCAGGATTCGACGATAAAGCCACATTTCGAAAGCCTCAATTTTATTGCAGGTAGCGTCTGTGAGAGTCCACGACTCAACTCCGTATAGGAAACATCGTAGTAACCTGATTTTTATGGGTATTGAAAAATCATGGTAGTTAAACAGCTTAGCCATTTTTTGAAATGCAGATCTTGCTTTCTCTATTCTACATTTGATTTCTAGGGAATGGTTCCAATTTTGATTGATGTTTGTATCAAGGTAGGCGTATGTTTTTACTCTTTCTTTTTGTTCGTTCATACTAATTCGCCCAAATTGCTGTACCTTAGTTCAAAAGGTTTGCGTTTGAGTCTATGGACTAGGTCTAAATAATCTAAAAGTTCTAACACATCCTTGTTTGTATGGTTGTGGAGTGGGTTTTCGTGACCCTTGGCAATCTTCTCTATTTCTTCTTTAATTGTTGCTATACGAAGTTCCCGATGTAGGTCTTTGTTGCGGATCTACCATGAAGCGTTGACTATGTTTCTTAGCATTCAGTTTTTAACTCTTTGAAGGCAAGCACAGTTACTCTCACTAGGACAGCCCCATAACTGTAAACCATAGGACCATACTCGTTAGAGCATTTGTTTGTAAGTAAACTAATACTTTGTTTTCGATTGTAAGTTGTGAGCTTCTACCTAATAACCAATATAACTTCTTTTATTTCAGTTTTAGCTCTTCAGTTTTCTTTCTGATACGTTCCTGCCACTTTAATTTGCTATCCAAATGTAGCCCTAGGTATTTAACTGTTTTCTTGTTCGGAAGGATTTTATTGTTTATTCTTACTAGGTGATTATTTATTTTTTTGTAAGTGAAATCGATATGGGCAGATTTATCTTTGATTTTTATGCGCCATTTTCTATTCCTAGTGTTTATTTTATTCGCTTCATTTTGGAGGTGTCCAGTTGTTTCTTCGGATGTTTCACCGACTGCTAGTATTGCAGTGTCGTCTGCAAATGTGGTCAGTTCAATATTTTCTCTAACAGGGAAGTATATAATAAATATAGTATGCATCCCAGAACACTGCCCTGTGGGATTCCTGATTTAATTGGTCGTAATTCTGAATATTCGCCTTCCAGTTTAACTCTAAAATTCTGTCTTCCAAATATGATTGTATCAGATGTACATATTGGGTGGAAAGATATCTTTTTATTTTAGTAACAAGCCTTTGTGCTATACTTTATCAAATGCTTTTGTTGTGTCTAGGAAAATATCTGAGTATATTTTATTCTCTTCTAGAGATCTCTGTATAATATCTATTATGCGATGTATTTGGTCTATTGTTGAATGTTTATTGAGGAATCCAAATTGGTGGGAAGGAATAATTTCTTTATGATCGAGTATAGGTTGTATTCTTACTATCAATATCTTCTCAAATAATTTGGAAATAATTAGTAGCAACGATATTGGTCTTTACCTATGACTCTACATTATTAATTGGTTTCCCTAGTTTGGGAATCATGATTAATTCAGATATTTTCTACGTTATTGGTACATATTGCAACCTGAATACTGCATTTGTTTGTGACTTTTACGATGGCCTTTCTAGGTAATTGTTGTAGTATTTCTCTTGTTTTTAAGTCAAATCCCGGAGCCTTTTTGGGATTAATATTGTTTTTGATTACGTTAGTTACTTTTTTAGGAGTAGTACGCTTTATTGCGCCTTGATCAGTACTGTTCACATCATTTTTGAGTACCTACTCTGATCATCATCGTTTTCGGCTTGATTATTATTTCCCATTTTGTCATTTTGAAATACATTCTCTAAGTATAAAGCGAACAGATTTGCTTTTTGTTTTCCGTCACGTGCCCATGTTCCATGGACATTAGATTACGCTAGATGTCAAACATATTTAGTAAAAGCAAGCAATGTTCTAACATTCCGTCGTTTCGAAATTAAGAATACTTAATGAGCACTTTTGACTTTTTAATAGATAATTTGTCTGCCAAAGTTCTATTCTTAATGTTAGCAATATTTTTTAATCACTGATCAAAATAAACTTTTGGCAGCCTCGCAGCGGATGTAACCTATTCATTTGTTTGACAATGAACAAGTTTGTTTTGAATAAACAGACAGTTGATGATATTTAAAGGTGCTGAGTAAAATATAGATGTAAAACTTTCCTAGCACGCTGACAACTTTTGTTGTCATCATAATTTAAAAATATGTATCTATAATAGATGCCTTCGCCTGAAATATCTCTTCGTAAAACGCCCTTACAATTTTTAAGAGCTGTCTAAAAAATAACCCAAACGTAGTCTCTTATCCCTTTATTGTTCACGAACCAATCCAAAAGGTTATGAAACCTTGATTAGACTTTCGCCTCTTCAATGTAGGCCTTTTTTTATTACGGGAGCTGAGAATGGGGACGAGCAACATGATTTAATCAAGAAGTACATGCATGTTTTATCGATTTTGAAAAAGCGTTTGACAGAGTACGCCACGATAAGCTAAGAGACATTCTTGAAAGAAAAGACATAGATAATAAAGATCTGCGAATAATTCTCAATTTATATTGGAATCAGAAAGCTAACATCAAAATAGAAAATGAGACATCACAAGCAATAGAAATACGTAGAGGAGTACGACAGGGATGCATTTTGTCACCACTGCTATTTAATGTATATAGTGAAAGCATCTGCCAGGAAGCCTTATTGCAAGCAAACGAAGGAATCGTAATCAATGGAGAGGTTGTAAATAATATTCGATACGCGGACGACACTGTACTAGTTGCAAGAAAAGTATAAGAATTACAACGATTATTTACAAACATAAATATTGCTTGCAACAATTATGGCATAAACATCAATATCAAAAAAACCAAGTATATGGTCTTTAGTAAAAACATGACACAACCAGCACATATTAGTATAAACGGCATTCACACTGAAAAAGTATCAAGTTACAAATACTTGGAAACTGTAATAAACGAAACTGGAGACAAAAACAATGAAATAAAAAGACGTATCGAAATTGCCAGGGCCACCTTCATAAAGATGAGAAAATTCTTCTGCAACAGAGATGTAAGCATCCCTCTACGATTAAGAATGCTAAGAGGCTACGTATTTAACACGCTATTATACGGTGTAGAGGCCTGGACTCTCAAACGGAACAACATAAAAATATTGAAAGTTTTCGAGATGTGGTGCTACCGTCGAATGCTGAAGATAAGTTGGGTTGAAAGAGTCACAAACCTTACGAAGGATAGGAAAAGACCCAGAAATTGTGTTAACGATAAAACGAAGAAAACTCGAATATCTGTATCCCCTGATGAGAGGACATAAATACGCATTACTTCAAAATATAATGCAAGGAAAAATAGAAGGAAAACGGAATCCAACCCGTAGAAGAATGTCATGGTTGCGGAATTTGAGAGAGTGGTTTGGCTGCAACACTAATGAACTTTTTAGGTCAGCTGTAAACAAGGTTAGGATAGCCTTGATGATTTCCAATCTCCGATAGGAGCGGTACAAGAAGAAGAAGAAGAAACATTATTTACAAATGGTTAAGTGGCAGAACTGCTAGTGGAGCGGAGAAGTTGAAGGTGGTATACAATAGCTTAAAGCTAAGAGTGTAGTGAATTTTGGAAGTAGGAGAAGCCAACTAAACCATGAAAATAAAGCACCTCATATCTTCCCAGTCGTATATTGGAACGGCTCTTGATCAGCATTTTGGCTTGAAGTTTATGTTATCTGCGATATCTTAGGGGAGCTTCTTCTATGATGTTCATTACCAGCCAAGTTTAAAAATTTCGCTAAATGGATTTTTCTTGCGGTACTTGGTGAGTTTATGCTCTAGACGGTAACAAGGAGTTTTCAATACTCCTTTAGATCTGTCGTGACTAAGAAGTATCTTTTGCTAAGAGAACGAACTCTGTCCTTATATTTGGACAATGATTTTAGGCAATGATATTGGACTTTTTTTCACGAACATGAAGGTGGCTATTATGTTACAAAATTACTATCTATTTCTAGTATACAGGATAATTATTCTGCCTGTTACGAAAATCAGGATCTGCAGCAGTGGCAAATGGAAGGACAACAGGTTCTAAGATACAACAAATTGCGAGCAACAGATACCAAGTGTGGTTTTAATAAATATTTAAAACGGTTTTACGTTTTTTTTTATCAAAATAAAATTTTATTTTTCTAATTGAATTTTTAGGTGTTGACATTGTTCTTAACTTTATATTAATTACGACAATTGTCGAACCATTGTTCTTAACTACGACCATTGTCGTAGAAATCGTGAAGAGTGCATATTATATACTCGTACTCGTACTTACTGACTACAGGTTTCTTTATACACTTGTGTTATTGTTTTCTTATGAAAGGGGATCTTTTTGAATTTGTCTTTCAAGGGGATCGGTACATAGTTTCGGCTCCAATGCTATTTAAATGGAATTCATTTTTTTTTCAAATCCTGAGAAAACTAATAAGTATTTTTGAAAAATTTAACCGCAGAATGAAATATTAAGTTCTTACCGAGTGCCGAAAGTCCCTGAAAACTTCTATAATTTTTATTTTAATAAGTTACAGGGGTGAAAAACTAAGAGAAAATGTAGTGTGATTTTAAAATTCAAATATTTTATTCAAAAGAAACTTTTTATTTATTCCAAGGAACTTTCGGCCCTCGATAATAATTATTGTTTCATTCTGCGTATAAATTTTTTTTAAATATTTATTAGTTTTTTCAGGATTCGAAAAAAAAGACACCATGTCCGCGGTGATATTTTCCAAATCGAACATTCGCTATATTTGTCATACAACGCACTGTGTGTGTTCACAAAGAGGGGATGGTATTAGATAAACTTTTGCCACAGATATTAGTACAACGCACTGAGTCGAATAGAATATGGTGACAAGACAGTGACAATTTTAAATATTTGACATGGCATCGGGAATATTTTGAGTTGTTGATTAAATAATATTGATAGTGTATTTGATAAATAATTGATTTAAGACGTGAACTTAATAAAAATTGTTTATTGTTTATTATTTATGGAAGATCCAAGCAGAGAACACACCAGGATATATTCTGTGATCCAAGTATTTTGTTGTCACATATGTTCAAAATTGTAAGCGTTCCATAGTAACAGTATATTATTAAAAAATCACTTTATCACTTTTCTTCTTTTCTCGATTGAGCATTAGTTTTTGTTGTACGGTACATAAATTATTACAATAACTGAATACATAGTTAGTGAAAAATTACCATATTAATTAACTGAATTAATAATTTAAGCAAGTAACAGTTATCCAAGAACATTTAAAAGCCATATATTTAAAGTTAATCATGACATTGTCAAGTAATGTTTACATAATCATACCAGTAATAATGTTACTACACGTAAGTTGCTGTGTAAAGACAGAAAAATATTTGCGCCTTTAGCTTAAGGAATTATTCTTTAGGGATACCTACGTAGTGTGTAGTTATTACGTTTTATTTTCTGTATCTGCGTCTCATACTATTACTTGTTAGTTTTGTTTTATATGGTTTTATATACTTTTAATCAAATAGTCAATTTTTTTTAAATTTGAATTTTATTAATATTGTGTTCAAAATAAAAAACCAGTGGCATGTTTTTCCATTTTCCTTATTTATCTGATCTAATATATCACTGAATTATTTTCAATACATAAAAATTAAGGACAATATTGATAGCATTGTAAAAGTTATATATGTAGTATATACTAGGTCAATAAGTTCCGGGCCTAACCATGAGATGGTGATTCTAATAAAATTTTCGTATGATATTTAGACAAGGCGGAAACGGCGGGTTCGTTGGGAAAAATATTCCCATGAGATATTTTTGCATAATCACATTCGTGAGACATCCCAGATAGGTCTGGGATAAATTTGTTAATAGCTTAAGAGTGTCTAGTCGGACAAACTTTGATATATGGGAACACTGGAACAGGGGAAGTTTTAATTGTGGAACAGGTTAAAAATTTGGAACGGTCAGACCACGAAAACGGCACATGTATTTTGTCCGACAGAACAGACTTAAACTCTTCGAACAGATATTAAACTCTCATGCAAAAATCAGACTGCTATTTATCAGCAAATGGGCGTTTTAATGAGTGGAACATGTAGAATATGTCAAATGACAGGAATTATGACAGGTGATAAATAGCAGTCTGATTTTTGCATGAGAGTTTAATCTCTGTTCAGAGAGTTTAAGTCTGTTCTGTCGGACAAAATAAATGCGCCGTTTTCGTGGTGTGACCGTTCCAAATTTTTAACATGTTCCACAATTAAAACTGCCGCTGTTCCAGTGTTTCCATATATCAAAGTTTATCCGACTAGACACCCTTAAGCTATTAAAAAATTTTCAGCTTGCTATTAATCAACTTTTTTTTCATACGCGGGCTCCAGACCTAAGAATAAGGTTCAAGAAGTCGCCCACGAGAAAAGTGGGCCAATTTTTTTTAACAATTTTTTTTTTAATCAAATTGCAAAAAATCAGTATTTTGGCCTGGACTAATTTTTTTTAGGTTTTTTGGACCATTCTGGACAAAAAATTTCTCTTATAATTTTTCTGTAAAGTTGATATTTTTCGACTTATAAGCAAGTTAAAATTTGAAAAACGCGAAAATGGCCATTTATAAGGCTTAATAACTCGGTCAAAAATTATTATTTTGAAAGTCAGAAGGTGACTAAATCAAAGTTTAAAGTCGCCGTTACATGATCCTGAAGGAATCTGTGTCATTAATTTACTACTAAGCTGTTATTTTTAATTAATAACAATGAGTGGTTGTATCGTATTGACGCTGCTGTAAATGTGAGTGCGAGTAAGATGCACAATTGGACTGCTGGAATAGCTTCTCTCTCGCACTCCGCATTTACAGCCCCGCACACGTGCATGGCGCTTATTATTATTACTTAAAAATAACAGCTTAGTAATAAAATAATGACAAAAATTTCTTCAGGATCTTGTAGGGGGGGCTTCAAACTTTGATTTAGTCATATATTGACTTTCATAATAATAACTTTTAACCGAGTTATTAAGCCTTGAAAATCGCCATTTTTCGTTTTTTTCAATTTTAAATTGCTTATAAGTCGAAAACGATCAACTTTAGAGAAAAATTATAAGAGACCTTTTTTGTCCAGAATGGTCCAAAAAATTAAAGAAAAAATTGTTCGGGCCAAAAATATTGATTATTGCAATTTGATTAAAAAAAAAAATTTTTTTAAATTGGCCCACTTTTCACTTGGGCGACTTCTTGAACCTTATTCTGGGATATCTCACAAATGTGATTATGCAAAAAAATCTCATGGGAATATTTTTCCCTTCGAACCCGCCGTTTTCGTCTTGTCTAATTTACATGGTCATAACCTTCCAAAGCATACTGTCAAAACAACATGTCACTCGGATTAATATTTACCGAGTTACCTTTTGTGATTTTTACAAACAGTGGATTCAAAACAATTTTGTGTGTTGATTTATCACTGTTATTGATGGGAAAAAAGACCGTCCAAGCTAAATTACCTATACATAACATTTCGGTGTAAGAAAGCTGTTTTCCAGATAGATGCCAGTTTTCTCACACCACAGCAAAATCAACCACTAAGTGTTTAATCGGAATAAATCGATGTTTTTGCATCGGTGTGTAGCAATGGATGAAACACGGAACCATCACTTCACTCCATAGACTTATACAGGGTGTTTCATTAACAATTGTCCATATAGTAACTGGAGAAACCTTAGTACAAAATACGAAGATTTAACCTAAAACACTTTAATAAAATGTGGTTCCTTACTGAGTTACAGGGTGTTTTATCTAAAAATTTAAAAACTATTTTTGCTCAGCATTTTAAAACTATTCGACGTATCCTTTTCATACTTGGCAGACAGTGCGACTACTACACACCCTACTAAATAATGATAAATAAACGTTTCTAGCTACTACCAGAGGCGTACGACAGGGGATAGTGAATGGTTGGCCCATCTCAAATTCTACGCCACTGGAGGAATTACTATTTTAGTGCCATTTACAAATTCTCCAATACTTTCTACGTAAATAATATACTCCTCATTGGTAACGATAAAGTCATTAGGTTTCGAGATATTTGAAGTTAAGTATGAAACGGCACAGTTATTTTGATTAATATAAATATGATATTATTCATATGATTAAAATTTAAAAATTATTTGTACCCAGTACTTTAAAATTATTTGGCGTATCCTTATCATACTTGGCAGAAAGTGTAGGTACTGTACACCCTACTAAATTAAGATAAATAAAAGTTTCTAGCTAGTACCAGAGGCGTACGACAGGGGATAGTGGCTAGTTGAACCTTCCCAAATTCTACGCCACTGACGAAATTGCTATTTTAGTCTAATTTTTTGATTTTTCCATACTTTTTATGTAAATAATATACTCTTCATTCGTAACGTTTAAATGATTAGTTTTCGAGATATTTGAAATTAAAAATGAAGCGACACAATACATTAATCAAAATGACCGTGTCGTTTTATTCTTAACTTCAAAGATCTCGAAAACTAATGACTTTGTCGTTACGAATGAAGAGTATATTATTTTCATAAAAAGTATTGGAGAATCCAAAAATTGAACTAAAATAGTAATTCTGCCAGTGGCGTAGAATTTGGAAAGGGTCAACCATTCACTTTCCCCCGTCGTACGCCTCTGGTAATAAACTAAAACGTTTGTTTAACATAATTTAGTAGTTTGTTTAGTACCTATACTTCCTGCCAAGTATGAAAAGGATACGTCGAATAGTTTTAAAATGCTGAGCAAAAATAGTTTTTAAATTTTTAGATAAAACACCCTGTAACTCAGTAAGAAACCACATTTTATTTAAGGGTTTTAGGTTATATCTTCGTATTTTGTGCTAAAGTTTTTCCAGTTAATATATGGACAATTATTAATGAAACACCGTGTATATTAACATACAGTGTCATGCTGAGCGAAGTGACGACACAATCTTTTTTTTATCAGTCTATGTTAATACACAGGGCGCTGGAATAAGTGTGTGTGTACCCTCCCCCCTCTGTGAACTTATTTATTTTTAGCACAAAAGCAAACCGCTCGGACAGACCGATTTTTAAAATAATCATAGTATATTATGGCATCACTGTTTCGAACTTTGCGCGATCCATCTTCAGGTGACAGGTATAACTTTGATTTTTTTAAATGTAAAAGTTTTAAATGAAAATACATCATGTGACATCTCATTTAAAAGCTTTTGAAATACAGATTACAAAAATGTACTTACTTACTTAAGCCGTCCTCTTGTACCTTACGGTGTCGAAGTTAATTTATAATAGTCGAGGTTACACAAATGTATAATACTTTAATCCTTTTTGAGAGCGTAGGCGCAAAATTTCGGTCGAATTCTTTTTAAATGCATTCATTTTTCGACTGCTGAGAAAACTAATAAGTATTTTTGAAAAATTTTAACGCAGAATGAAAGATTACATTATTACCGAGGGCTGAAAGTCCCTTAGAATAAAGAAAAAGTTTCTTTTGAGTGATATATTTTAAATTGGAAATCACTCTTAATTGTATCTATTTTTCACCCCTGTAACTCGTTAAAATAAACATTATAGAAGTTCTCAGGAATTTTAAACCCTTGGCAATAGTGTAATCTTGTAACCTGCGTTTAAATTTTTAACAAATATTTATTAGTTTTCTCAGGATTCGGAAAAATGAATGCATTTAAAAAGAAAATAAAGCTTTTAAATGAGGTGTCTCATGACGAACTTTTCCATTTAAAAAAACCAAAGTTACGTCTGTCACCTGAAGAGGGATCGCGTAAAGTTCGAAACATTGATGCCATAATATACTATAATTATTTTAAAAATGCTTTTGCTTATGTGCTAAAAATAAATAAGTTAATAGGGGAGGTAACACTTATTAGAGCGCACTGGTATAAGTCTATGCTTCACTCCGAATAGTCCAGGGCGGATCTGTTTTGAGATGGACGTTGAGAGGTGACTCAAATTTTTTTGCAGAAATTGCTTGAAAATAAATCAAATAATAATATTTGAGTTATCCTCCCTCTCAAAAAGGTCCGGAACATTGTTTAAATAATCAAAATGTCAAAAATTGAAGGAAAAATTCGATTTTTTTCTTTGTTTTTTGATTATAACTTTAAAAGTATTCATTTCCGAGAAAAGTTGTACTGACATAAAAGTTGCGTAATTCAATTTACTACAATATAGAATTGGTTAAAAATTTAAAAAATAGTAACCCTAGTTGCAAAATAGCAATAATTGCGAAAAAACCATACAAAAACAAGTATTCGCATTTTACGTTTTTCAACCATTTATGCTACACTTAGGAGCTTCATATTTCTCCCTGAAAACTTTATGATACAGTAAAACAATACTGTAAATTTCATTAAGATCGGTTCAATAGATTTTGCAAAATAAATTTTGCAATACAGCTTTCGCAAAAAAAATTCATTTTTTCAAAATGTTACAGGACTGAAAGTAAAGCAGATAGCAAGTTGAATTTTTTTTTGCTTATAGAAATAGTCTCTACCTTTCATTTGCAATTTTCAAAATTAAAATCGATTAATTACCACGGCGTCAGAAAATTTTTGAAATAAACAATAATTTTTGGTGCTACGCGCAGGACAGCTGTGTTCGATTCACACAGGTTGATTTCCACCAAAATTTCTTTTAATCTTTATCTAATATATTACTTTCTTACTCTATATTTTGTTGTATTTTAATATTTTAATTCCACAAAAATCAAACTAATTTTATTATTGTTTGTGAAATATTGTTTAAACAATTGAATATGTTTAAAAATAATAAACTTTTATTATTTAAGTTAAAATATATGAACAAAGAAAGTTTTTGCTAATAAAAGTGTTATTTCAAAGGATAGAGTATATGTTTTTATTTTGCAATAAACAAATTTATTTATTTATATCAAAATGTCATAAAAATTAAAATGTATCAATCATTATAAAAGGTCATTGAAATGCCCAATCAGAGCAACCTATCCGCTGTCCTGCGCGTAGCACCAATAATTAATGCTTATTTAAAAAAATTCCTGACGCCGTGGTGTTAAGCGATTTTAATTTTGCAAAATTGCAAATGAATGGTACAGTACACTTCTATGTGCAAAAAAATTTTCAACTTGCTATCTGCTTTATTTTCAGTCCTGTAACATTTTAAAAAATGAATTTTTTTTACGAAAGCTGGATTGCAAAATTTATTTTGCAAAATCTATTGAACCGATCTTAATCAAATTTACAGTGTTGTTTTACTGTATCATAAAATTTTTCAAGGTGAAATATGAAGGTCCTAAGTGTAGCATAAATGGTTGAAAAACGTAAAATGCGAATACTTGTTTTTGTATGTTTTTTTCAAAATTATTGCTATTTTGCAACAATTGTGAGTATTTCTTAAATTTTTAACTAATTCTATATTATAGGAAATTTAATTACGCAACTTTTATGTCACTACAACTTTTCTCGGAAATGAATACTTTTAAAGTTATAATCAAAAAACCAAGAAAAAAATCGAATTTTTCCTTAATTTTTTGACATTTTGTTTATTTAAACAATGTTCCGGACCTTTTTGAGAGGGAGGATAAATCAAATATTATTATTTGAGTTATTTTCAAGCAATTTCTGCAAAAAAATTTGAGTCACCTCTCAACGTCCAAATGTACTAATATTTTTACAGATCCGCCCTGGTCTAGAAATAAAGTCGATTGTCATCTGAGTGGACAGCAGCCGGAAAAAACCGTCCAAAGCGACCAAAGATACAACAAATTGCTGGAAAGGTTATAGATGCTGTAATTTTTTGACCCGCAAGGAATTATTTTCATTGACTATTTTAAATACAGAGAAACAATCAATAGCAAAACAATAAATTGTTGCTTTAACTAAAACATGTTGTTTTATTGGTTAGGCCCGGCACTTATTGGCTGATAAAGTATTAGTAGATTTAAGCAAACTTTGGCAATTGCAATTTATAATTACATACTAACTGAAATATAAAAAAGGAGGTTTTAAAATTTTACTCCTTATGTGAAATAATTATATAATTTAAGGAATAAAATTTTAAATTCAAATTAAAAGTCTATAGTTGGCAATCTTATTGAATAAGTTTTTTATACCAGTTGAAAAATTCATTAGTTTTTCATTTCTAGTTAATCAGTTTTTTAAGCAATTAGATATCATTGTATTTATTCTTTCGTGAATTTGCGCCGAGACAGTAGATACAACAAAAAAGATTAGCTTTAAAAGTACTCAGAAGTTTTCATATAATTTACTTGTAGCAAAAGGAACACATTTATTTGTAAACTCGATATCTACAATACCTGGATATTATGTAACGTTAAGAAAATTGACAAAATCATTACCCTTAATTAGGCTCTGCTTACCGTCATTAGAATCCTGCACAAGGAGTTATTTTTGCTTTTATTTTTATATAAAGTTTAATTAAAAAAAATCATAGACTAGCTGAAATTGTTAAGAATCATTATTATTAATTATTATACCATTAAGTACCTTTAAATATGTATATTAAATATAAGGGTGTAACGAAAATACAGGTCATACATTTAATCACATATTATATGACCAAAAATAGTTTGATTCAACCTAACTTACCTTAGTACAAATGTGCATATAGAAAAAGTTCCAACCCTTTGAAGTTACAAAATGAAAATCGATTTTTTCCAATATATCGAAAACTATTAAAGATTTTTTATTGAAAATGGACATATGGCATTCTTATGACAGTAGCATCTTAAGAAAAAATTATAGTTAAATTTTGACACCCTATAAAAATTTTATGGGGGTTTAGTTCCTTTAAACCCCCCAAACTTTTGTGTACGTTCCAATTAAATTATTATTGTAGTACCATTACTTAAACACAATATTTTTAAAACTTTTTTGGCTCTTAGTACTTTTTTTGAAAAGTCAGTTTTTATCGAGATATTTTGAATATTTGTCATATCCAGCACATATTTGTATATGGTTAAGTACGATTATGAGGACTTGGTAATAATATGAAAATTTATGTATGATTTACATTTTTAGGTATATTTTGAACCGTATTAAAAAAGAAGCCATATCTCGATAAAAGGTGCCTTCTCGAAAAAATACAAAGAGGCAAAAAAGTTTTAAAAGCACTGTGTTTAACTAATGGTACCGCAGTAATATTTTAATTGGAACGTACACAAACATTTGGGGGGTTTAAAAGCACAAAACCCCCATAAAATTTGTATGTAAACATATTAAAAAATAAGCCTCAACTCGATAATAACTGCCTTATTGAAAAAATACTAGGAGGCAAAAAAGTTTTAAGAATATTAAATTTAACTAATGGTACCACAATAATAATTCAATTGAGATGTACACAAAAGTTTGGGGGAGTTTAAGGGAACAAAACCCCCATAAAATTTTTATGGGGTGCACAAATTTCACTATAATTTTTCTTTAAGAGGCTCCTGCCATAAGAATGCCACATATCAATTTTCAATAAAAAATCTCTAATAGTTTTCGATATATTCGAAAAAATCGATTTTCATTTTGTAACTTCAAAGGGCTATAACTTTTTTTATATGCATATTTGTACTAAGGTAAGTTAGGTTTATTCGAACTATTGTTGGTTCCAGAATATGTGATTTAATTTATGAGCTGTATTTTTGTTACACCCTGTATATTATTTGTATAAAATTCTTTTTGGTATTATCTACAATGGATTGCTAGATTACTTCGAAAATATAACTGGTGATTATCAAAATGGATTCAGACCAAATAGAACCACTACAGACAATGTACTCATACTAATAATGATTATATCGTAGGTACGGTAAATTTTTGCAGTTACGTACCTACTGTCATATGTAGCGTGTGTGTTGAGTAAGTGTCTTGTTACTTCGCAAAGTCGACGTCATTGTCTTTGCAAAGAGACGCTAATAGTATCCGAACGTCTGCGGTCCCTCCGGTGAGTACCGTTCCCACAAGGACAGAAACTATTTTTATTTATTAATTTATTATAGACGAAAAGTTTCTGACCCTGGTGAGATTCGAACTCACGACCATTCGGACCTTTTCGGTCCAAAGGTAGGCGCTCTTACCACTGAGCTACAGAGGGGGTTTAAACAAGCTTTTGATAGTGTGAAAAGAGACAAAATTCTGGAAGAGCTTCGTAATCTAGTTATACCTAAAAAATCAGCCTCATATAAATGAAGTTGCAGGGTTCAATAGCTGTAGTTAGAGCCGATGAAGAACTGAACTCCCCTGTTTGACATCAACATGGGGGTGAGATATGGAGACGCACTATCAACCATGCTGTTCAACCTAGGTCTTGGAAAAGTCATCAGAAAAGTCAATGTATCCAGCCATATAAATACTAAAACAGTCCAAATTGCTGCATATGCAGACGATGTAGCTATCATTAGTAGGAGCAAGCCACAAGTAATGGAAGCGTTCACAGAAATTGGTCCTGAAGGGCGAAAAAGAGGGCTTAAAATAAACGAAAAAAACGTAGTATATGACCGCTAAAAGAACACCTCACAATGAAAATAATATCGCAATTAATAGACAACTAAACTATTGAACGTGTAGATGCCTACACATATCTGGGCACAGAAATTAATCAGAAGAAAAAAGATGAAGCCCAACTCAGGACATTCGAGAGAAAGTTAGTGAGAAAAGTATATGGCCCGGTGAAAGAGAAATACGGCACATGGAGAATCAGGAGAAACGACGAGGTTAACGAAATTAATTAAGGGTATGATATTGTAAGATTGGTGAAAAGTCAAAGAGGACCAACAATGAAAATATTACATTGGAACCCGATAGGAAGGAGAGAGAAAGAAAGGCCCAGACAGAAATGGAATGAGGTGGATGGCGTGGAAGACGATTTGAAAACCATGAACATAAGACGATGGAGGAGAAGGGCACAAGAAAGAGGGATCTGAATAGAATGACAGCCAGACAGGCAAAGACACATCCAGGGTTATGATGCCAAAAGAAGAAGAATTTATATTATCAGAATATTTAGACGAATTAAAAGAAAAGAAAAATGAATAACCATTTTCAAGATGTAGCGGGATGTAGAGTAGCGTTATGTTGCTTTATATGCCATTAGACTGAAAACTTAGACTTTTGATAGCAGTTGCCGCTAGGGCATCTATACCATTTCGTTCGTTGCGACCCGTGACTGCACGCCGGGGTTTGTTTTGGTTGGATCGGGGAGAGCAGCATATGTGCCTCCTGGTGAGAGACTAATAAGTTTCGAAACCGGTAGAGGTGCTTGCGGCACTCTCTGATTGGACTAGAATATCGCGCGGCTGTAGTTTCGTGTTGCAACGACATTGAAAATGGTTATTCATTTTTTATTTAATTTTCTCTGTTTGGAGTACAAAGGGAACTATTATCGTTGGAACTTTACCGCGCTGAGCAGATGGGACGTGAATTATATATTGTAAAATTCCCTCATCTTCCTTAGTCTCGGCATCCGTATGGCTTGCAAATTGTAGAAGCCTCGGACGTGTAACCAGAGAAGGTTCCCATTGTTTTCATTCTGGTGGGGTGTAGAATAGCATTATGTTGTTTTATATGCCATTAGAGTGAAAACTTAGTCTTTTTGTTAGCAGTTGCCGCTAGGGCATCTATGCCATTTCGTTCGTTGCGACCCGTGACTGCACGCCGGGGTTTGTTTTGGTTGGATCGGGGAGAGCAGCATATGTGCCTCCTGATGAGAGACTAATAAGTTTCGAAACCGGTAGAGGTGCTTGCGGCACTCTCTGATTGGACTAGAATATCGCGCGGCTGTAGTTTCGTGTTGCAACGACATTGATAATGGTTATCCATTTTTGATTTACTTTACTCTGTTTGGAGTACAAAGGGAACTATTATCGTTGGAACTTTACCGCGCTGAGCAGATGGGACGTGAATTGTAAATTGTAGAATTCCCTCATCTTCCTTAGTCTCAGCATCCGTATGGCTTGCATATTGTAGAAGCCTCGGAGGTGTAACCAGAGAAGGTTCCCATTGTTTTCATTCTGGTGGGATGTAGAGTAGCATTATGTTGCTTTATACGCCATTAGACTGAAAACTTAAACTTTTAAAAGAAAAGACTTTAACATCGAAGTAAAAACGTCTGTTGTAATTGGTGTAAGTATTTATTTAAAAATTTAATTAAAAATCAAAACGGAATGCAATAGTTGTTCAGAACGAACGTTTTCGGATTAATCAGTCCATCTTCAGTGAACTTTTAAATATTTGTGCTAATAACCACAAGACCGAACAGTGATTGGGTTTAAATTGTTGATTGCATGCTTAAAAGTATTAAATTAAACGATATGAAGTCGATGGAAATAGAGAAATACCATCCGGAAACTACATATATGTCCCTGCTCGAAATAGCAATTACATTTGTATTAGACAGCACTAGACTGCCTACTCATGTGTGACATATATGTGGCTTACTCTACCAGCTACATTAAAGTTTGCTTCAAATTATTATAGTCCTGTCGCCAGGGGGGTACAACGGCCTCCTTAATTCAGATAGACTTACGCGAGTTTTTTTTTATGTATTTTAACCCGTAGAACACGAATTTTTTGGGTAACAGTTGATCCGGATGTCGATAAGATTGTTATAAACAAAGAACTTGAGGAATTACATAACAGCGATTTTTCGCAAAACAAAACACTTTTTTGTATTTCTTGGGTGATTCTCAGCAAAAAATGTTCTTGCAAGTTTTTTCGTAGGATGCATAGTTTTCGAGTTAAACGCGGTTGAACTTTCAAAATATCGAAAAAAGGCAACTTTTGATTAAAAAATAAAATATAAATTCTGCTTACTGCATTTGAAAGTTCAAGTCAAATTCTATCAGCTTTGGTTATTTGCATTGCCAAAAATTAAGTTTCTATTTGTTAAACAAAGCCATAAACACATAGTGTTTCCCGTGTCCAATGCATGCGTTTTAATGTACGTAATCTACGTAGAAATTGTCTGTATGCGCGCCTACTAGTTGGATTTCAAATTAGAATTGCATTGAAAACATTATTCAATCACTATGTGTTTATAGCTTTGTTTAACAAAAAAAATTAATTTTTAGCAATGAAAGTAATCAAAACCGATAGAATTTGCCTTGGACTTTCAAATGCGGTAAGTAGAATTGCTGTTTTATTTTTTAATCAAAAGTTATTCGGGTACAAAAATTGCAATTTTTCGATTTTTTTAAAGTCCAACAGCGTTTATGTCGAAAGCGATGCATCCTACGAAAAATCTTGTAAAAACATTTTTTGCTTAGAATGACCCAAAGAAATACAAAAAAATGTTTTGATTTGCGAAAAATCGCTGTTATGTGATTCCTCAAGTTCTTTGTTCATAACAACCTTATCGACATCCGAATCGACTGTTACCCAAAAAATTCGTGTTCTACGGGTCAAAATACATAAAAAAGACTTGGGTAAGTCCATCTGATTTAAGGAGGCCGTTTTATCTACACTGGCGACAGGACTAATTATTCCTCATACACAAAAGCCCCCAGTTATCAATTTTTATGCATAAATGTCTACAAACATAAAAGTTATAGCAAAAATAAAATTTTAAATTTCAACTGTAACACCCTTCATCTTTCTTAATATCAATATTCTGTTAAAGCAAGTGTAATATTATTTTTTTTTTTTTTGTTTTCGAGATGTTTATAAAAAAAGAATAATGACAAATTTGGTACCCAACCAGAATATCAGTATTGGTGGGAAAGAAATAGAACTCGTAGATAGATAGAAATACCTGGGACATGAAATTACGATTGGCAGACTCATGAACTGAAGAGAAGAATCGGTCTTGGGTGGGCAGCATTTGGAAAACTGAGAGAAACTTTTAAAAGTGAGTTGCCCACATGCCTAAAGAGAAAAGTATTTGATGAGTGCGTCGTTCCAGTCTTGACGTACGGATCAGAAACACTTACCTTAACTAAAGCCTCGGCTACTAAAATAAGAGTCACGCAGAGAAGAATGGAGCAGTTAATGTTAGGAATAACTCTGCGAGACAAAATCAAAAACGAAGAAATCAGGAGAAGAACAAAGGTAACTGACGTCATCGAAAGGATAGCCAGGATGAAGTGAAGATGGGCAGGACACATGGCCAGAATGACAGATGGGCGATTGACAAAGAGGTTATTAGAATGAAGGCCAAGAGAAGATAAGAGAAGTGTCGGTCGACCGCCTTCAAGATGGACTGACGACTTAAGAAAGCTAAATAAAAACTGGATAAGAGCGGCGCAGGATAGATGGGGTTGGAAACGAGGGGAGGAGGCCTATGTTCAGCACTGGACTTTCGAGGCTGGATGATGAAGTGTAATATTTTAAAGGGTAACATCTACTTTTTTTTAGGACCATCCTGTATAACCAAATTTTCGAAACGCAAATGGCTACCATTATTTGAAATTGCAGTACTTATATAAAACTTAAAAAACTCTTTAAATTTAAGGGAATTATTATTTTAAGCTTTGCTTTATACCCTCGTCCTTAATCTAACACCGCTCATCCTGATGCATAATGTACTAGGAATAAAATCGAACTTCCAACAACCTCATGATTACAAAATTAGTTAGTGCTCCCTCTAGACTCATCTTCTCTGGTTTTCTACCGCAGTCAATAATTTCTTGACCTTTGCAGATTATAAACTTGCTAACTTTGATCTACACAGCTGGATTAAACGAAAAAAGTCAACATTTCCCACAGAGCGTCAGTCCCTTATCACCACTATTTCCACATCTAAGGAATACCAAACGACATAATAATAATGTAGGAACGTTCATTGAATATCCAATCTGTTTAATGGATTAACGTCAGAGAGATCATACCTCAAATTACGAATATTTTTTAAGGAAATAAAATTTTATATCTGGTTATAGGCTAAGAGCCGCTATAGGTGAAATTTCTTAATCATTTTAGGCACGATGGGACCCTATAACTTACATAGTAGAACCTAAAAGAAAACGTTTGAACACTGTGCCGTCACTTTTCAGTGGCACATGCGTCGACAGTGGCGCATCAAACTTTCCACTTATGGACGGGATAAATAAATTAAAAGTTAACAAAACTTACTAACAGAATTAAATTTTTTTTATTTTTTTAAGTTCTATGTGATTAACACATAGGATTCATCGTGATTTTAACCCACCACCCCCTTCCCCCTGCCCCCACCATCAAAAACTTCATTTTTCGTTTTTATTTTTTTTTTGGTGGGATGCAATCAATTTTAAAATTTAAAAAAATGCATACGCATAGCTGAGGCTTTTATAAAACATGCCTATTTTTTATAGACCCATAGGTAGAGTGTGCATAACCTCAAAAAATTTTTTCTTAATCTTGTGTGTTTTATCAAACACTATATTTTAAATTTTTTTCAGATTTTTCCGTAAGTCTCCCCACCTTCAAAAATCCGAAAAACTGTTTTTTGGGGGGTTTTGGGGGATTTTCCCTATTTTATAGACTTCATAATATATCAAATCAATTTTGTTTTTATAGGTTATATGTAACTTGAAGTAACTGAGTTCTTTAGAATATTTAAAAATCAGAAAAACACGTTCAAACCCCCCAAAACCCCCTTAAAAAACAGTTTTTTGGATTTTTGAAGGTGACCAACGTTACAGAAAAATCTGAAAAAAATTAGAAATATAGTGTTTGATAAAATACACAAGACTAAGAAAAAATTAGATCTGCAGCTATCCCCAAAAAAAAGTTATATACTTTGTTTCAAAAAAAAATTTTTTTTTATTTTTTTGAAGTTATGTACACTCAACCTACAGGTCTATAAAAAATAGACGTGTTTTATAAAACCCTTAACTATGCGTGTAAATTTTTTGAAATTTTAAAATTGATTGCATCCCACCAAAAAAAATAAAATCGAAAAATAAAGTTTTTGATGGTGGGGGCAGGGAGAAGGGGGTGGTGGGTTAAAATTACGATGAATCTTATGTCTTAATCACATAAAACTTAAAAAAATTAAAAAAATTAAATTCTTTTAATTAGGGAGGGTATTTTTTAATTTATGTATCCCGTCCATAAGTGGAAAGTTTGATGCGCCACTGTAGACGCATGTGCCACTGAAAAGTGACGGCACAGTGCTCAAACGTTTTCTTTTAGGTTCTACTATTTAAGTTATAGGGTCCCGTCGTGCCTAAAATGATTAAGAATTTTCCCCTATAGCGGCTCTTAGTCTATTATGTAAGCTTTAAAGCTTTATGGAGTATAAGTTAAAATATCAATAAAAAACTTAAGATAAAATTAAAAACACCTTAAAATTGAGTATTTTCATTAGGGGAGTTTAGAGAATATTAAAAAAAGAAGAACTATTATTAAAAATAGTTTACAACATCAATCGTTCAAGAAAGGAGACAAAGAAGACCCCAACAATTATAGAGGTATAAATCTGCTGAACACCGCACTTAAGCTAACCACAAAAGTCCTAACCCTCAAAATCAACAAACAAACAAGTTTATCAGATAAACAACAAGGATTCAGATCTGGAAGATCCTGCGTAGACGCCGTATTTGTACTGAGACAAATCACAGAAAAGGCCACTGAGTACAATAAATCAGCATATCTATGTTTATAGACCTGACAAAGGCTTTCGATCGCATCCAAAACGTCTTACATTTACTGTATAGAAGAAACATACCAATAAATATTATACAAACCATCGAAAACATCTACTTTCATAATCGAATCCGGGCAAAGATGAATGGAAAACTAACGCAGTTTATACCAGTACAAAGCGGAGTCAGACAAGATGACTCGTTAAGCCCACTGCTCTTTTATACAGGGTGTAACAAAAATACAGGTCATAAATTAAATCACATATTCTGGAACCAAAAATAGTTCGAATAAACCTAACTTACCTTAGTACAAATATGCATATAAAAAAAGTTATAGCCCTTTGAAGTTACAAAATGAAAATCGATTTTTTCGAATATATCGAAAACTATTAGAGATTTTTTATTGAAAATGGATATGTGGCATTCTTATAGCATGAGCCTCTTAAAGAAACATTATAGTGAAATTTGTGCCCCCCATAAAAATTTTATGGGGGTTTTGTTCCCTTAAACCTCCCCAAACTTTTGTGTACATCTCAATTAAATTATTATTGTGGTACCATTAGTTAAATTTAATATTCTTAAAACTTTTTTGCCTCCTAGTATTTTTTCGATAAGGCAGTTATTATCGATGTGGCATTCTTATAGCAGGAGCCTCTTAAAGAAAAATTATAGTGAAATTTGTGCACCCCATAAAAATTTTATGGGGGTTTTGTTCCCTTAAACCCCCCCAAACTTTTGTGTACATCTCAATTAAATTATTATTGTGGTACCATTAGTTAAATTTAATATTCTTAAAACTTTTTTGCCTCCTAGTATTTTTTCGATAAGGCAGTTATTATCGAGTTGAGGCTTAGTTTTTAATATGTTTACATAAAAATTTTATGGGGGTTTTGTTCTTTTAAACCCCCCAAATGTTTGTGTACGTTTCAATTAAAATATTGCTGCGGTACCGTTAGTTAAACACAGTGTTTTTAAAACTTTTTTGTCTCTTTGTATTTTTTCGAGAAGGCACCTTTTATCGAGATATGGCTTCTTTTTTAATACGGTTCAAAATTTACCTAAAAATGTAAATCATACATAAATTTTCATATTATTACAAAGTCCTCATAATCGTACTTCATATACAAATATGTGCTGGATTTGACAAATATTCAAAATATCTCGATAAAAACTGACTTTTCGAAAAAGTACTAAGAGCCAAAAAAGTTTTAAAAATATTGTGTTTAAGTACAATAATAATTTAATTGGAACGTACACAAAAGTTTGGGGGGTTTAAAGGAACTAAACCCCCATAAAATTTTTATAGGGTGTCCAAATTTCACTATAATTTTTTCTTAAGATGCTACTGTCATAAGAATGCCATATGTCCATTTTCAATAAAAAATCTTTAATAGTTTTCGATATATTGGAAAAAATCGATTTTCATTTTGTAACTTCAAAGGGTTGTAACTTTTTTTATATGCACATTTGTACTAAGGTAAGTTAGCTTCAATCAAAATATTTTTGGTCATATAATATGTGATTAAATGTATGACCTGTATTTTCGTTACACCCTGTATAATAATGGACAAAATAATAGAAGCAGTACGTAAAGGTCTTGGTTACAGAATGGGGAACACAGAAATTCAAATATGTATTATGTTATGCAGACGACGCATTAATCGCCGAGACAGAAGACGATCTCCAAAGATTAACACACATCTTGAATACAATAGCCAAGAAATACAATATGATAATATCATCAGAAAAACATCGCAGACATTTTTTTTAAACAATATTTTTTAAATTCATTCCCGAATTCGATATGAAGGGTACGCGACTTTTTCGCAGATAGGGCGATGTTTGAGCATTTTTTGAGATCAAATTACCTTTGGCAGTAGTGTTGTGTGGTGACATTCAGCAGTCAATGAAGTTTTATAAGGAAATTAAATATTTGCCGGCAAGTTACATGTTCTAATCTTTTAATTCCTTTTCAGAGATCAGAGTTCCAATATGTCGGTAAAAAGTGTTTATTTTTGAGATTTGTTCATAAATATAGTTTATAATAAACATTACTCAACAAGAATCATCCAGTAAAAGATAAAAAAGGCCGATCTTTTGTTATTAAATGTGTAAATCTGGAGGAAGTCAGTAAAGTCCGATGTTCAAATTTTTTTTAGTTAATGGAAGTTGGAAATATAATAAAACAAAAATCTTAATTCAGTTTACTGAAGCCTACAATATTATATGGAATATTTTCCTTCAATCAAAACAAACTTGGGGTTGAGATTAAATAAAATTTTCAGTGATCTATAAATAGGACGCTGGCCTATAATAGGCTAATGATTCATTTTTTGTCAATGAAGAATCTCCTGCCATGGTTTCTACAGCAGTTTTTGATACGGTGCTTTTGATGATTCTAACTTTCACATTTTACGACTACATTAATGTATATGAATAGATTCTAGATTTATAAGTATTTTTTGTATTAAAATTGAGTACCTGAAAATCTACCAAAGATAATAACTTGAAGCTGAATTAATACTCATTTAACTTTTATCCATCTATATTATTGACACTTTCCTAACAATGAATGTTTTTCAATATTGGCTATTAAATTTTGGGTAAATCGTTTTTCTTGTCATTTAAACTAGAAATAATGAAGCAAACAGATGGCAAAATAAATAAATGGGGAGCTTTAATGTAACACAGTAAAAGCGAGATCCTTGTAAAATTTTCCAATACGAGGATTCCAAAATTTTAATATAAGAAAACCAGGTAATGAGGGACTTAAAGCAACATTAAGGAAAATTATTAAGCGAATCTAGGTCACCAAAAATGAGAAATAATTGTTATCGCTAATAACCTTAGTACTTGATGCGATTAATTAAAATAAAAAAGTATTTGCCCCCATAATACTGCGTGATCAGTGGTCACAATATCTGATACACCATTTTGTAGTTCAAATAAAAACAAGTAGTTAATTATATGGAATAAAAATCAACGGAGAACTACTTAATGTAATTAGGGAAAAGTCGCCTATGATGACATAGTGCCTATAATGGCATAGTGAGTGTATTTTGGAACGCAGTCCACTTATTTTGTAAACTGATTAGTGCTAAATAGTCGGTTTGTAGTTTCATATAAAGTTTATGGTGCTCTGATGCTTTTTGTGGGCGTTGGAAAATTATACATTTCTCGGCAAGTCCCGTAGTAATGTTACACAAAATCAAAATTAAGAATCCAGTAGAGTAAATAGAAAAAAAAACTTAAATAACGCCTTGAATATATTTATTAGACATACTATGTTTTTTATGTGCGTTATTTTGAAGTTATCTTTCGAATTAAGATTTTTTGTCTTTTTTTAATAAAATGCCGATTTTTGCCTATGATTCAGGTATCCAATGATGGCATAGGTATGCAATCATAGAAAGTCGAGAAGAAAAACGTTTATAAGCATCCATTATTCACTCCAAAAATACTAATGATGAAATCCGAAATCGGAAATTAAAATGCCAAAAGCTAATGTGCGTGGACCTTCATTTGCACAAAAAATAAGGACCAGTATTGTAAAATTGTAAACCTCTTGTAAACCAGAAAATGAAAAAAAAAAGCGAAAACGTGGAAAGAACGGTATGCTCAATTCTACTCCAGACATGATTTGAGTTCAGACAGAAGTAAGAAGAAAAAGCAATTTAATAAAGAAAAAAACTGACAAGAAAGGCCACGAAGAAAGTTTTTGAAGAAAAAATAGCAGTTAAGAAGAAGAAGAACAAGCGGACTTCTGGAATGATCTTAAAGACGATAACCCTGATGTCGATTGTTTGTATTGTAATGAACTGTACTCCCTATCTAAATCAAAAGAAATATGGATTCGGTGTCAAAAATGCCATTCATGGTGCCATGCATAATGTGCGGAGTGCGGATGTGGAAAAAAAGTAAAACAGTTTATATTATGGGAATTGTGTTTAGAAGTATTATAATTTGCTTAATAGTCCATTCTTTGACGGTTTCTGCGGTAAATTTTAAAGAACCGCTTGGATTGACTTGAAATTTGGCATACATATAGATAATATGTCAAAGAAAAAAAGTGATATTGTGCCGATGTGTGCTTTTGCTCTGGGGGTGGGTACCACCCCTTCTCGGGGGTGGAAATATGTAACCTCAAAATAACCTCGGAAATTAATAGATATTTCAATTCTGAGTAAAAAATCTTATATACGACTTTTTCGGTAAATTGATATTTTGCAAGTTATTCACGATCGAAATTGATGATTTCCTACATGAAAAATGCATGTTTTTGAGTGGATTTTCAAAAATATCTCTAAAATTATGCATTTTTACGAAAAAGTCATTATAATCAAAAAGAAACCTATTAAATGAGTGAATGGAGTGGTGTTTTTTAAATTATTATAGCAATAACACAACCTAAGTTACAGCCTACTTAAAATCGGGGTTTTTTCGAATTAACTTTGAATCAAACATTTTATCATTAAATAACGCAAGAAATGGAGATGTTTAGAAAAAAATTATGGAGACATCTTTTAAATATTTTACTGGTGCCTTTAAAAGGTGCTATGATAAAAGTGATTTGGATAAAAAATGGCTGAGTTATTACAAAAACAAAACGATTATGTCGTTGAAAAATCAAAAGAGTAATTACTTAAATTGGTGAATTTTCCACAAAAATAAAAATTAACATTATTACATACACAATTAGGTTTATTTATAGCCTGACTACGCGTTCTGAGATTTTAACCAGTTTAAATTGCTTAGGTTTGAAAAAAAATTTAAATTTAATATTAAATTATTTTTTAATATTTTATAAATGTTTTCCATTTTTCCAAAATTACTTGAAAACTAAAAGAAATCTGAAAATATATATCAATACTAAAATGTAGTCTTTTTTATGCTAAAACTTATTTAGTTTTTTCAATGTCGCTATGGTAAACACTGAGTGAGATATTTATATTTTAAGTTTGCACGTAAGTGTGAGAAGCAGTTTTCTAAGCCCTTTGAATCGCATGTTTTAAAAATCAAAGATATCCAGAAAGTTCAGCTTCTACTTACTATTAACACTTACAATTTCCCACAAAATAAGCTTTGGAACAATGAAATATCTTGAAAATTACAGAAGTTATCGTTAAAAAACCACATTGAAACTTATGTCGAATACTTTTTAAGCGTTGATATAAGTATTTTATTTTTTTTTTTATGAAAAAGGCGCATCGTGTGAAAAAAAGGGAAGATATATTTTCTGTCATAAATTAAATAAGTAACTCAAAAATGCTTTTTAATTTGAAATACCTCAGTGGCGTACTATTTTTTTTAATTCAGAGTAGTACCCGTATGCGCGACAATGATGAATATAAAATTCTTAATATTAAGCCTGTTAATAAATGCGTAATAACTACCTCTTAAAACCCACCAAATTTCATTTGCATATCTCAACCGGTTTTAGAGCAATCAATAAATCTTCACTTTGTAAGAGAAATCTCAACACCCCGTATCTTGGAACTTTATTAGCTACGACACTGGTTCTACTAGGTCTCCAAACTTCATACATACACAAATTTTTTCAGTTTTTTATAATCTATATTTCTGCTCGGAATATTTTTTCGATAAAATACTTACTTTTTGAGTTATTTGCGAAAAACCGTCTAACAACGTGGTTCTTTTGTTGAAAAATGAACATATTCACTCGCAAATATCTCGAAAAGTATTGACTTAGTGAAAAACTTTATAGAACAAATGTTGCTTAGAATTAGTCAGTTTATCCATTTTCGGACTTATTTTGGACCTATATTTTTTCACCCCCGATAAGGGGTGAAACTCACACCCAGGGTAAAAGTACATATCGGTACTATATCAATTTTTTCCCTTAACTTATTAGCTATATGAATGCCAAATTTCATGTCAACCCAAGCGGTTGTTTAAAATTCACAGGTTTTGCAATATTTTAACGTGAGTGAATGATCTAATAAATCTATTTGTAGGGGTAATTTATAAGGGTTGAAAATATTAAATACTTAGTAAACTAAATTGCAAACATAAAATAAAGTTTAGATCACTACAAAATACATTATTACTTAATTTATAGTTACAAAATATTTTTAAACAAATTCTTATTTAGAGGGTAGTGTTTAAGAGTTTAAAAATAGTTATAAACTATAAAATACATTTCAATATGAGACGCAATCAAAGTCCTATATTTAACATACTATTTAACGTACCTACACATAATTTAGATTTAAATAACGCTTATATCAGCTGTTTTAAATTTTTGGTAAAAAAGGGTAGTTTTCACCCCTTAAAAATAAAAAGCACATATTGTAGTAATATCACTTTTGAAGAGAAGGATAAGATGAGCTTATTTGCAAAATTTCTTCTAAATTGTAGCGGTTCTTTAGAATTTAGAGGTCTTGCAATATTTTACCGTTAACGAACGTACTATAATAACCTTTTAGTTAAGTTACTAAAATATTACGAATTTATTTTTTAATTTTTGTTGTTATTTTTCGTAATAAAACATAAAAAATTAAGTTCTGTTGTTTTAAAATAAATGGTGTGCCATCATAGGAAACGTGTGTCACCTATGATGGCATACTTGCTAATTTAAAAAAAAATTAAAATCGTGCAAAAAACGTTCAAAATCAATATTATACTGTACAAAACTTAAAATGCCGAATCACTTGGCACCACAAAAATGTTTAGAAAATTTTAAATACACTTAAAAAATTAAGTTAAAATTAGGTATGCCATCATAGGCGACTTTCCCCTAGATACGCGGACGATACAGTAATTTTGTCAGAAAATATTAAAGGTCTCCAAATTCTGCTTCATCGTATTCACCGAATAAGAAAAGAAATTGGCATTAAAATAAACTCAAATAAAAACAAAATTATTAGTCTTTAGTCGTAACCTCCATCCAGATGCACAGCTTCAATTAAATGGAGTACAAGTTGAAAAAGTACAAAATTACATATTTGGGAACTGTCATAACGAAGCCACTATGTAGATCAAGACATAGAAATAAAACGTAGATTATCAACGACTAAAACTACTTTTATAAAAATGAAGTCATTTCCTTGCAATAATAATCTCAGTTTAGAACTAAGGTAAAAAATGGTTAAGTGCTAAATTTGGACAGTACTTTTGAATGGTGTAGAAGTGTGGACACTAAAAGTAACAAACATGAACAGAATTGAAGCATTGGAAATGTAGATTCATAGACGGATGCTGAAGATACCTTGCGCAGCAAAAAAAGCTAATGATGAAGTACTAGGGAGGGCCAACAAAGATTGAGAATTGCTAAAGGCTGTTAAATACCGGAAAATGTCTTTTCTACGACATATAGTGAGGAGACATGGATATAGGATACTACATATAATCTTTAAATTCAACATAAAAGGCCGCAAAAGTGTAGGAAGAAAACAAGTTTCTTGCTTAAAAACATTCGTAAATGGACTCGGGTATCAAATGCACGACAATCATTCCATGTTGTAGAAGATCGAGAAGCCTTCGCAATGCTGATCGCTAACATCAGATAATTCTGATATGGCATGTGAAGAGGAAGGAAATTATTCAAATAAAAGTAGAATTACAAAAGATATAAATACCTTTAGAATAAAAGATTATTTCAAATTGATACCATTGTTATAACCATGTTTATTTTTAGATGAGAATGAAAATATATCTAACCATAATCGATCTATTAATATTTTTTGGAGTAGCTTACATAAGTTACCAGGTGCGCTTAAGTCGATTAATTATAAAAAAAATGGTACAAAAAGTAAATTTAAGGTTAACAACTTTACTTAAACTACACTATTTTTTTAATTATTTAGTATTACCAAACATAGAAAAATTAATTGTATTGTTTGTTGAACAAATTTGGTTATATTGGTGAATGTACTTTGTAAGCTCAAGCTAGATTTTTTAAATATATTAAATATTTATAAACTATTGCCTTTGAAGTAACGTAATTATTTTATTTTTGCCAAATATAGACTTTTAGTTTTTAGCCACTAAACTTAAGTAATCTAGGTAAAAAAACACAACTTCGAAACATAAAACCTGACTTACCGAAATAGTGTAAGACGAAACGGAAGGAGTGGCACGATAGGGCCTCCTGGTCGTGTAAAAATCGCTTTCATAAACCATTTTTTCGGATTTTCGAGGGGCAAAAAGGCGAGAAAATTCGGAGATCGGCGTCTCTTAGTGTTGAGAACTGGACTGAAGCTCGATATGCTACGTGCGGTTATTAGCACAGCTCCCTACGGCGTCCAAAAATCTATTTTTACTTTTGTAAATAGTGGATTGAGTGAGATTTCTTTTTATTTTAGATGCTTAATACACGACTAAGGTATTTTTCGGATAAATAAGCTGTAGGTGCGCGACTGTGGAGGCTTTTCTACACGTGGGAATTTTTCAAAGGGTTTAGGATAGGACTCAGCGCTTAAAAATTTCACCAAATTTAGATTTGGGGGCCAAAGTATTTCATATTCCATTACTAATTAGCATAGGTACTACTTTTTGAGTGCATATCTGGACATTTATTAAATAAGAAATCAGTACTAGTGCTGTAAAAGATGGCATGGTTTTTGCTTGGTTATGATAGTGCCGAGTAGTTTTTCCGAAAAGTGTGGGTCGCGACTCCATAGGGGGCTGTGCTAAAGAGCTGAGGGAGTCGTGGAATGATATCCGAAAAGAAAGAAACTTTTTACATGAATATTTATTTTATAGCTTAAATAAAAACATCATCGTCATTATTTTTGCCAGTATCCCTATGCGCGGTCGGCTTCCTTGACTGCATTTCTCCATAAGTTTCTATCGTAGGTCATATCAACATCAATCCCCTTCACCAACATATCCTGTCTAAGCGTCTCCCCACAGCTCTTCTTTGGTCATCCTTTCCTGCTTCTTCCAAGACTCGCAGTTCAGTTGTTTTTCGTATTGGGTGATTAACGTCTCGACCGACCTTAAACATGACCAAATCATCTTAACCTATGCGTCCTCACTCAGGCAACCAAATAACGTTTACAAAACGTTGAAAAAACGTCATAATTATCACCAAACCACGTCAGTTTATCACGTTTTTTCGACGTCGAAAGTCACGTGAATAAGTCCCACCATAATTGACGTCATTTGTATCACCTTTAAATACGTGATATCAAAAAGGTAGTTTTTATGTCGTTTTTTAGATTATGCTTCATTTTGTGGTTTTAAAGATACACAATAATTATTCGATTGTTGGTATTGCAATTTTTCATTTAACCTTCTGTGACTAACATTGGGTCTGTCAGACGGACCACTTACAGCTGTTATGATTATTTCCAAATTGTTCGTTATGTATCTTCGCCGCCATCAGTAGCTGCCTGGTTCAGGTGCCCTTTTGTAGTGTTGAAGTTTGAGTCTTTAATGTCAAATGATTATGCAATTATCGGCAATTTTATATAAAAATTTTTCTCAGAGACCGGCGTTGTACGTGACATTTTCGATGAAAAAATATTTATATTAACGAAACAACATGCGAACAAGTGCTGATGATTTAGTAACCCAATTGCCAGAAGTAAAAGGTATGTACTAGGTACAAAAAAATGGCAGTGGATAAATGGAGTTTTACACAAATGAGATGTTGTATAATTGTTTTTATTTTCTTTGGTATTTTGCTAATGTTTAAGAGGCTTAACAAATTAAAAATTAGTATCAATCTTGTTTAATTTCACTCCTTCAAGGAATAAACACAACCCTACACTTGAAAGTGTGTCAATGGAAACATTTTTTTATGTCGGTCTCTAAGACGGATTTAGAGCTTTAATGTTCAGAAAACGTACTATGTTAGCTGCGGAAGGTTAACCGTTTTAAATTTAGCCCATAGGCGTAAAGTAAAACCAAATTGGAAGACTCTCTAAAATGTATAGAATTACAATACCCTCAATGCAACATACCTATGCCTATAGGTATAAAAATTTTATGTTTTATATATATTTACTGTGTCAAAATTGAAACAACATAATTATAAACTAATAAATAATTTATTGTTAATTTAATTAAACTCAATAACACATAATTAGTTCATTAACAGAAAATATACACCAAAACAAACAACCTCAAACAGTTTTCAAGAAAAATTATTGTATTAGATAAATGTATTCACTTGAGAAAAACTAATGAAAATCTCTTAATTAATACGTTTCTTCAACTAAATATTTAAATAAAAAGTCTTATATTACCACACAAATCACCAAAGCAATAAATGAAACACTTCTTATGGAAATTGTTTGGAGTCATAATCATAAACATTAGCATCAAGTCTTTAATTGTTAAGACTGTAAGCTCCTCCCAATTTTTTGAAGTCAGACTGTCAGACTTAGGCTGCCTGAAATTAAAACGTGTTTTTAGGCGTATTTTAACGTCATTAATCTTACGTAGGTATTTAAAATCACCTACAAAAGCGTTTATACGACGTAATCTTCAAACACGTAGGTATATATACAGTGCGGTGGAATAAGTGTTGCCCCCCCTGTTAGCTTGTTTATTTTAAGAATATTAGCAAAACGCTCTGACAGGTCGATTTTTTAAACTAATCATAGTATATCATAGCATCAACGTTTCGAACTTTACGCAATCCCTCTTCAGGTGACAGGCATAACTTTGATTTTTTTAAATGGTAAAGTACATCATGTGACACCTCATTCAACAGATTTTAAAATACTGATTTCAGAAATGTATAATACTTTAATCCTTTTTGAGATCGCAGGCCCAAAATTTCGGTCGAACTCTTTGTAAACGCATTAATTTTTTTCGAATTCTGAGAAAACTAATAAGTATTTTTGAAAAATTTAAACTCAGAATGAAAGATTAGATTATTACCGAGGGCAGACAGTCCCTTAGAATAAACAAAAAGTTTCTTTTGAATGATATGTTTGAAATTAAAAATCACACTAAAATTTCTCTTTTTTTCACCACTGACTTATTAAAATAAACATTATAGGAGTTCTCAGGGACTTAGGACCATCGAGAATACTGTAGTATTTCATTCTGCGTTTAAATTTTTCAAAAATATTTATTAGTTTTTTCAGGATTCAAAAAAAATGATTGCATTTAGAAAGAATTCGACCGAAATTTTGCGCCTACGCTCTCAAACAGGATTAAAGTATTATACATTTTTGAACTCAGTATTTTAAGAGCTTTTAAATGAGGTGTCACGTGATGTACTTTCCCATTTAAAAAAAATCAAAGTTATGGCTGTCATCTGAAGAGGGATCGCGTCATCGAAACGTTGATGCTATAATATACTATGGTTAGTTTAAAAATCGACCTGTCCAAGCGTTTTGCTTATATTCTTAAAATGAACAAGTTAACAGGGGGGGGGGGCAACACTTGTTCCACCGCACTGTATATTCAAGTAAAAACTGACTTTTCCTCTTGACGTCACTTGGTTGCCTGGGCTTTTTGGCATCAATTGGTGCCACCGCTAGACTTCCCCTAATACACGCATTCCTAATTTTATCCTTTTTGTTACTCCACTCACCCATCTAAGCATTCTCATTTCCGTCACATGCATTCGCTGTTCCCTTTCTTTTTAACTTATAGCTGGTCTTATTGCTGCTTAATAAAATTTTCCCTTTAGTTTCATTGGAATTTTTCTGTCACAAAACGCACAACTCCCTTCCTTCCATTTTATCCATCCAACTCTAATTCTGTTGCATGCATCTCCATCTATTTCCCCAATACTCTGTAATAATACCGATCCTGGATATTTACATAAAACTCTCGCTTTTCACAATCATTTCACCATTCAAAGATATTATTTATTTGTAGTAGGTAACTCCATCTTTAAAGAAACAGTCCAAATATTCCGTATATGTCCTACTAAGTTTTAAACCTTCTTACTCAAGAGCTTGTCTCCACTGTTCCAGTTTTTGTTCTAAGTCGCCTTCACTATTTCCTACTAACATCACATCATCCGCATAGATTAAGCACCAGGGAATGTTGCCATGTAGTTTCGCTGTTATCTGATCTAAAACTAATGAGAATAGATAAGGACTAAGCACCGAGCCTTGGTGCAATCCTACTTTCACATGAAATTTATCAGTCTCTCCCACACCTGTCCTAACACTAGTTGTTCCTCCCTCATACATATCTCTCACATTCTTTACATAGTCACCGGGGATTCCTTTCTTATTCAGTGCCCACGAGAGAATATCACGAGGAACGTAATCATACGGTTTCTCAAGATCAATGAATACCATGTGAGCGTTTGTTTCTTTATTCATGTATTTTTCCATCAACTGCCTTATAATGAAAATGGCATCTGTGGTTGATATCCCCTGCATAAAGCCAAATTGATTATCGGATATTTCGGTTTCTTCACGTATCCGTCTATCAATTACTCTGTCTTATATCTTCATGGTCTGGCTAAGTAGTTTATGGCACTCTATTTTCTGCATTGTTATAGGTACTTGTTTTTGTAAACGGGTACTAATATACGGCTTCCCCATTCGTCTGGCATTTGTCCAACTTCCATAATTTTATTGAATAAATTTTATATTTTTTATATATTTCTTAATAAAGATAGACAAATATCGAAAGTCTGTTCAGATGGTTACGTTGCTGGAAAGTTGAGCAAGCCAAAGAAGTGTGATGAGACAATTGAATATTATTCATTCAAGTCTGCAGGGACCTTACCAATGATTTCTTGAGACCCAATCTCATCAACAGCGACCCGGTACGGTTGTTAATAAGAAGATAACAGTCAGAGAAGTTCACTTTCTCAAAATTGCTGCATTATAAAACCGAACGCAAACTGCAAGACTGCTCCAAAGGCATATTCAGCAAGCGCAAGGACCAGTAATCAGCGTTTCTACTGTTCGACGAAGGTTAACAGACGCAGACTTGCATATACTATAATAGGTTGTTCAATAAGTTTTGCGGTTCGATAAGAGTGAGCTTTGCTACCAGCATAAATTTTGTAGGTTATGTTGGTAGACTCTTCGTATGGACTTGTGTGAAGTTGCATGCCAATCTGTTAATTAATTATTTGTTTACAAGCCATTTATTATTGACGTGTCACACTATTTACCAAAATGGAAAAAATCAAGTATCGTGCAGTGATTGAATTTTTATTTTTTGGAGGTTTAAAAGTAAAGGAAATTTATGAACGAATGTTGAAAGTGTATAAGGACTCTTCCCCTTCAATTAGTACAGTACAAAGATGGGTTGCTGAATTTAAACGTGGTCGTACAAGCCTAGCAGACGATCCACGTCAAGATCGTCCAAAAACAGTAACAGCCCCAGAAATCGTGGCAAAAATACAGGATATGGTATTGCAACATCGTCGAGTGACTGAAAGAGATTTAGTAGAAGCCCTAGGGATCTCATTGGGCAGTATAACCAATATCTTGACTGAAGTATTGGGTTTCAGGAAACTGTGTTCACAATGGGTCCGAATTCTCTAACAACGGAATAAAAACACATTCGAATGCGACTTTCTCAGCAGCATTTAGCGCGTCTTCGAAAGGATAATGTAGATTTTGTGCATCGATTCATTACTATGGATGAGACTTGGGTCTATCACTATGATCCTGAATCAAAACAAGAGGCTAAAGAGTGGTGTGAACCTGGTTCTTCGGCTCCAAAACGAGTTTTCGTCCACAAATCGGCTAAGAAGGTGTTAGCATCAGTTTTTTGGGATGCAAGAGGAATTTTGTTTGTGGATTACTTACAAACTGGTAAAACAATAAATTCTGAATATTATTGTATCCTCTTAGACCAGCTGAAGGAAAAAATTCGTGAAAAGAGACCTGGTTTGCAGAAGAAAAAAATCCTCTTTCATCAGGATAATGCACCGTGTCATATATGAGCATTTTAACAATGGCTAAAATCCATGAATTAAAGTTCGAATTGTTGGAGCATCCACCTTATTCAGCAGTTTTGGCCCCTAGTGACTTCCATCTATTTCAGTACTTAAAAAAATTCACGCGTGGAAAGCGTATTTCATCAAATGATGAAGTCATAGCAGCTGTGGAAGCCTATTTTGCAACACTTCCAGATTCTCACTTTAGGGATGGAATTTGTAAATTGGAATCTCGTTGGAACAAGTGTATTGATGTTCAGAGAGACTATACTGAATAATAAAGTTTATTGCAATCCATAAAATTGTGTTTTTCTTATCGAGCCGCAAAACTTTTTGAACAACCTAGTACTAATAAACACGTCAATTGGACAATAGACGATTGGAAAAAAGTATTGTGTACGGATGAGTGTAGAGTGTCAATTTATGGAGTAAACGTAGTCGAAATAAGGTCTACAGAAACAACCGGGTTGAATAAACTAACAACTTTATCCGATGAACAACAAGGATTCAGATCCGGAAGATCCTGCTTAGATGCTGTATTTGTACTAAGAAAAATCGCAGAAAAGACCATCGAGTACAATAAACCAGCATATCTCTATTTTATAGACCTGATAACTTACACCTACTGTATAGAAGAAATAAACCAGTCAATATTATACAAATCATCGAAAACATATACTTTTATAATCGGACACAGGCAAAGATAAATGGAAACCTAACAGTTTATACCAGTACAAGCGGAGTCAGACAAGGTGATTCGCTAAGCCCACTGCTCTTTAATATAATAGTGGACAAAATAATAGAAGCAGTAGGTACGTAAAGGTCATGGTTACAGAATGGGGAACAAAGAAATCCAAATACTATGTTATGCAAATGACGCTGCATTAATCGCCGAGACAGAAGACGACCTCCAAAGATTAACACACATCTTCAATACAACAGCCAATATGATAATATCAGCAGAAAAGAACAAATGTATTTCACATCTAAATACCGACTATGATGTAGAATCGAAATTGATGGGAAAATAATAAAGCAGGAAGCAAGGTTTTAATATCTGCGAATAGATATAACTAGTTACGGAGATGTTGAAGAAGAAGTACGACAACAAAGCTTAAAAGCAAGTAAAGTGGCGGGATCTCTTAATGACACAATCTGGAAAAAAAAACACCTAAGACAAGACACAAAAGCAAGAATCTATAAAGCAGCAATTAGACCTATATTGATATACACGGCGGAGACAAGACCTGACACATCTAAAACGAGACGACTACTAGAAACAACAGAGATGAAAATACTTCGACGAATATCAGAGAAAAGTCTGTTTGATAGGGAGAGAAGCGAAAGCATAAGAATAGCCTGCAATGTAGAAGAAATAAATGAATGGTTGACAAAACGGAAACAGGAGTGGAACGAACACATTAGTAGAATGGCAGTGGATATGATAGTACGAATAGCACAAGAAAAGTCACCAAAAGGACGAACAGTATTGGGAAACCAAGAAAAGATAATTGTAAAAAAAAAGATAAGGTGCGATAATTTAAACAATTTAGGAGGCTAATATTGAAGAAGAAACAGGCTTTAAAGCCTACATACAAGAAGGAAGAAGAAGTTTGAAATTATAATTAACAATGTAAATTTAACAAATTTTCATAACTTTTAAAGTATTTACACCCAAGTAATTTCCATAGCATCAGCAAGTGATTAACCTGTACTAGCACTGATGATGATATTTTTATATCGAAAACGTTCTGTGATTTGATGTAGCCCTTGAAGGGATTTTAATAAAATTATATACCCTTTATAAAGGACTTTCAATAAAAAAAAATTTGATTAATGGTATCCAGCCAGCTACATTATATACTACATTATAATATGTATACACATCATTAAAAACAAAATACCGTCTGTTGAAATGGTACATTCACAGTTCTGCTCTGCGGAATGGAAGTATGGACACTAACTGTTGCATCTATGAATAGGCTCGAAGCTTTCGAAATGTGGTGTTATAGGCGCATCTTACGTATATCTTGGGTTGACCAAATTTACTAATGTGGAAGTCCTGCGTAGAATGGGGAAAGAGTGTGAAATTCTCATGACCATCAAAATAAAAAAATTAGAATATCTAGGACACGTAATGAGAAATAAAGAACTTTACAGCCTTCTCTAACTGATTCTCCAAGGGAAGGTAGATGATAAAAGAGGACCGGAATAACACGCATTTCCTGGCTTCAAAATTTACGAAAGGGGGTCCGCGCTGCGGTAAACAAAGTCAGGATAGCCATGATAATCGCCCACAACCAACACGGATAGGCACTTTAAGAAGAAGCCAGCTACCTGGAAATTCTTTCCATGTGGATTTTCTAAAGTCATCTGAAATAATGAATTTATTCCAAAAATTTGCATCATACTGTATATATAGACTAACAATAAACAAAGGCAGGTACATTTATTAGTCACAAAATATTTTATATTTTTATTGCCTTAAAGTAATAGGTCAAGAATCCAAAATAAAACAACTTTAAAATTGGAAGTTGCGTCTCAGATCTGTTTTTGCTAACCAATGACGCAAATTTTTTTCATTCCGAATGAATGAATTAACAAATGCGTACTCTGTTCGTTATTTTCACTTAATCATTGCGAGTAAGCGTCCGTTCAGCACAACCTACACAAAAGAAACGTCAATAACTATTTGTAGCATTATCGTCTCTAAGATTTTTTTTAATGATCTAGCTGATATCCGCGTGAGAGAGTTTAAAAAAATATTTTTTAAGGTTATAATACTCTTATGTGAATTTTCTCTTCTTTTTCCGTTCCTCTGGAAACCGGGTGAATTATTTATCATGAGACATCCCAATTATCACCCCATAAGTAGCAGAGACGAAAATTTATTATAAAAAATTTCAAAAAGGCTTTATAAAAGGTATATAAAATATTTAGGATATTTATTACAATTCCTTGAAGGGCTACATCACAGAACGTTTCTAGAATAACAATTCCATCATCAGTGATTTTTACAGTTTATTTATGCTTGAGCCGCCAATATATGTGTTTAAAAACTTTTTAAATCTTATATATTTATAAATTTTTTTATTTATTAAATAGTTATAAATTATTGTGTTAAAATAAAGGTGATGTTTAAAATAAGTAACCAATTCCTTTCCAATTATGATTCTTCGGCCAACCTCCTCGTCGTGGTTCCATGGTTCCATCATAACAGGTGTTCCTTCTTCTACAATTCCCTGTAGCCGCGCTACGATGATCGTTTCACTCCTCGCAGGCACAACTGTATCTTCTTTAATGGCTCCTAGCACAGTGCTGTCATCATGTGGATGAAGAAATACCTCCTCGTTGCCAACTTTGATTACCCTGTTCTTAATATCCATGCAAATTCATTACGTCCATTCCTAATATAACATCTTCTTCGATGTCTGCAACTATGACAGTATGGATGAACTTTTCTGCTCCAATCCCTAATTGTATCTGGATTTCTCCGTGGGTGTTGGCATTTTCACCTGTGGCAGTCCGCAGTCGCAACCTCGTTGGTAAGAGTTTCTTACGGCGGTTTATAACTGACGGTCGAATAATGGTCTTGGTCGCTCCTGTATCCACCAACAATGTATACTTTTTACCATTTATTTGTCCATCTACATATACACTATCTCCGCGACACTTCAAAGAAGCTATTAGTATAAGAGGGTCTTTGGAAAAGTTGTGGGTGGAAGCTGCCCCTCTAAGGCCGACCCGTTCTAGTTTTCCTGCTGGTGGGTTTCTCGATTCGTGTCGTACCTGGGATACTTACATGAACTTCGTACGTGTCCTATTTCACCACAATTCCAGCACCTTATGGTCTTCGTTTTCTTGTATGAAATGCCCTTTATCATATTGACAATCTGGTCCAGTTTGTCTTCATCCTCTTCCTCTTTCACAGTCCTAACTTTACTGTACCCGCCTGAGGCCTGGGTAGCTGATTCGTATTCGAGGGCGGCGGACAAGACATCGACCAGCGTCTTGTGACGAGCTAATCGCAGTGTTCTTTGCATTACATGATCACGAAGGCCATTAATAAATGTTTGAACAGCCAACTTTTCCATTATGTCTTCGGGAACTGTTGGATATGCATATCGTACTAACCTGGCAATATCTACCTCATGTTCTTGAAGAGCTTCATCTTTCTTTTGTCTTCGATTTTTAAATAGCGACTGATAGACATGCTCTAAATGTTCGTGACCATATCGCATATTCAGTCTTTTTTTGAGCTGTTCGAAGTCATCTGTCTCCTCTACGGCTCTGGTCTGGAGGACATCCACAGCCTCGAAGAGCAATAGTGAGGTTTACAGCCTTTTCTTTTTTGGACCATCCGTTCGCTTTGGCCGCCGATTCGAACTGTTTCATATAATTGTTCCATGACGACTTTCCATCGAAATTTGGCACTTTAACACGAGCAAGACTTACACTCCTTTAAACTTTTGGCCGTGGCTCCAATTTGTATTTGGTTTAATCGTCTTCAATGTCTGTTAAGATGGGTTCCATCCCTTTGTCTACTTTTCCCGTTTCCTCGATTTTCTTTTCCATTTCTTTGATCTTTTCTTCTAAAGTAGATTTTAGGAACGATATCTTGTCGTCAAAATCAGAAGTGACTTTAGAGATCTCGTTAGTCATCTTGCTTTCAAGGGATGAAATATCACCCGAAACTTTCGAAATCTCGCCAGAAACTTGGAAGATTTCACCAGAAACTTTGTTCTCTAACGATGTAATGTCCGTCGAAACTTGGGAGATTTCACCAGAAACTTTCGAAATCAAAGCAGCATGCTTGTCTTCAAACAAATAGGTTTCTGGATCTTGGCCCTCTTCTTACAGAGCGTTCTTTAGACATTCGACTAGATCAGCCTTTTTCCCAGTAGTGTCCATGTCTCTCTCTTCTAATTCGTTTCGTAGCTCCTTAACGAGCAGGTTAGTAATTTTCTGCTTATGCTGTGAAGACATGGTCACACACTTTATTTATTACGATTTATATTTAGTTATGATTAAAGATTCCACACTGTATTTAAACCGAGTTTATGTTTATTTATTTAAACCATCCCACTTCTGACACCATTTGTACTAATTTACGCGGTTGACTTTACTATTTTTTTATTTATGTTTTTAAGCACTAAGTTTAATTTAAATAAAGGAAGACTTACTTTATATTATTTTATTTTACATCACTTATTTAATTTATTTAAGGCTTACAAATAACTCAAACTAACACATCTAATTTATTTACAATCTCAAATTTATGATTTTACTAACTAAAACATACTAATTCCAATAACTTACATTTCAAAATACACGGCGAACAACTCGATTTGAATACAATAATTATTACGGTAGAAGAAGTATCGGCCGACCGCGCAAAAGATGGAGTGACAACCTTCCAAAGAGGTATCAATTCGAAAATGAACAAGCAGAATTGCTTATAAAGGGGAAGAAGAAGAAAAAAAACAAAGCTTTAAAATAATAACCTATTAGGCAACGTCGCGTCAACGACCATCTCTATCGTTTTCTGGTTCGTGGTTTCAGTTATATGTGTTGTACGATAACTTGGACATATGTGAGAGTATGAATATACTTTCACAGTGTGTGTGTATTTAGTTCTGTTAGGTTCAGGTTAAAGTGGAAGTATAAAGTATAAGGTTTTATACAGACAATATTAATATGTATTGTCATGGTTTTAAGAAGTTATTATGATTTTAAGATACCCAAATCATAGAATAATTCAAATAATAGATAATTTAGTAATTTTGTACAGCCCAAAGTATTTGAATAAATGTCTTAATAATTAGAACACTTGGGAAATGTCGTTGAGTAGGAAGGTTGAGTAGAATAAGAATGTTAGAAAGAACTTAAGTTATGAGGGCACTGAGTAGTGATTAAATAGTTGTATTGTTCAAGCAATCTATATAGTGTAATAGGTAAGATTTGTAGCTTTGGGTAGTTCTTCTTTAAGCTATTATAGGCCGGCAGCTGGTTTTTTCTGGTAATTAAATATGTAGTTAAGAATATTTATTTATACTTAGGTAAATACCGTTAAAGTAGAACATAACATCGTATGTGTTAAAATTAATTTTATCAATTTTTTAATTACATTTAACTTCACAGGGACCCTCCCTCTTACCGCATGCTTGCATTAATAACTGATGTAGAATAGCTTTTATAATTAATCTTGTTATTGTTAGAATTATTGATACTAAAAGAACTTTATAAAAACACAGTTAGATCTAAAATTACTTTAGGTATACAGTTCAAAACTTTTAAAATTCAGCACAAAATGCAAGCATGTCCCCGCTCTTTTTTTATTAAAAATACAAAATCTAAAAATATTTTTTTAACTGCGCCTTTTCATTAGTACACTTATGCTTGGAAAATGAATTGCACAACACAACAATTAAAATACTGATACACTTAACTCATTTTCTCCTTCTTCCGTATTTTCTTCGTCACTATCATCGCCCAATTCAATAATAAATTTATTTCCACCATTAATGTGGAAGTGCCCAATCTTCTTATAATATTCTTCTACTTTGATCACTTTGGCGATTCTTTTCTGCCAGTCTACTTTGGTAATATTGGCTACTTCTTTTTTAATTATCTCAATTACCTTTTTGGCAAATTTAGGAAATGTATTTGAACGCCTTATACTTGGTTTTAATTGTCCCCAAATTAACTCAATAGGATTGAAAACACAAAAGTAGGGGCGAAGTCTCAATATAGTGTGTCCATGCTTTTCGACAATAATGCTGTCCATGCTGCTCTCTAGAGCAGCAGTTTTCAACCTTTTTGAGTAATTTACCACCTACAGTTAATTTTATTATTTTTGGTACCACCTATATTTTTAAATTGTATTATTAATACTTACTAAGTACTACTATTTTAATTTTTTCTGTGTTTTGTGTACCACCGCCAATAATGATATGTACCACCAGTGGTACATGTACCACAGATTGAGAACCTCTGCTGTAGAGCGTATAATTTTCTAAATTGCTTCGTGTGTAGAACTTCAATAAGTTGTTTTTTTGTGTAAAAATCTTCGAAATACAAATAATTTTCCATTAAAAAATTTTGCAGATCAGCTTTGAAGATGTATTTGGTTTTTTAGTGAGCTGTCGGGAATGATAGGAACCGTTGTCAAGCACTATTACGCTGTTTTTCTCTAAGTTTGGGATCAGCGAGTTTTCAAACCAATCTTCAAAAATGTCAGCTTCCATATTCTTGTGGTAGTCAACGTTACAATCTTCCATTTTCTTCCCACATAATTTTAAAGCATCCCATCCTCACCCATCCCTCACTTCCTCCGCAATGTACAATAATTAGCCGCGAGCCTTTATTTGCAGGAATTTCTGGTATGCACATGCTTGAACCATCTGTCCATCCTTTCTTTACTGTATCGTGGGTATCATACCAAGTTTCATCTAAATAATAAATTCTCCTATTTTCTTGCCTATATTTAGTAATTTCTTCTAGGTACATATTACGTCTGTTGACTATTATTTGGCTTTCCATAATTGCTTGACGTTTATTTATTTTTTTTTTTAACTTAAAGCCCATTTTTTTTTATCCAATTTTGAAGAGTTTTCTCACAGCAGTTCATATTTCGACCGGTTGTTTCCAATTTCTTTCTTATTATTTCTATTGTAGGTATTTCATTGCGTTTGTAGCAGTCGTATATTGTGGTTTTGAATAGTTTTACGAGTGAAGGATTTAAAGGTCTTGAAAATTTGTAGTCACATCGTTTCTTGCGATGATAGGGTTTATTTTTAACTATTTTATATACATTAGAAAGTGGAATTTCTGTTAAATCAGAGGTGGCTTGTGCCAATAGTGTTTTATCGAAGCCGAATTTCGTACGTAGATTTTTGTATACATTCAAACATACTTGCTGTGTTTCTGCATTTAAATGCATTCGAATCTTCTTTACGAGCTCTTTTTTTTAGTAATTACATTTTAGTTATCGTACGCGATATTTACATTATCCCACGGGCGCCAAATCACTATTCACATTAATTAAATTACAATAATTAACACTTGACGCTCTCCAAACGAAATACTAAACCAATATTCAAAATAATTACAGCAACAAAACACTCGTATCACTGAACACACGTACACTCCAGTACTAACACACGGCTAGCTACCGAACTAAAACTAAGATTTTGCACGAAACTTGTGAATAGATATGCGGGAGGTTTGACCGTAAAAACACAGATGCTTTCAAAAGGGCCGCTTCTTAAACGTTTGACCTAATATCTATATTTGAAGAATATCATATTTCACCGGCTTAAAGCTATTCCACAGTATTTTTTACTTGGACAATAATATGATTTTATTTAGAATTATACAGTTAGAATAATAAGAAATATCAAAATAGAGCATCCTATATGAAGGAAGCTATTTGAATGGCATCTAAGTTATAAATTTGTTACTAAACATATAATTATTTAAAATTTGAGTCTTACAAAAGAATTAATTATAGTTTTATTACTTAATAGCCTTGTTTCTCTGTAATAATTATGAAAAGATTCCATTTTTTCAAAAGTCACTTCGAGAGGAATTTCATTGACGTGACACGGCTTGTATTATTCAGTTCAGTTTGTAAATTTATGAAATTATGTTAAAATAGACTTTAATCTAAAAATTGAGAATAATGATGAGAACAATATTAGAGATTATTAATAGAAATTTTACCAAAAATGTAGAAAATAGTTCATTAGAATCAGAATTTTGACAAATGTCAAAACTCGATATCAATTTTAACGTATAAAAATGATTTTCTAGGAAATGGCTAATGCATATTTAATTGGTAATTTATTTGTGAGTAATTTAGAAGTTATTTCAATACTATAGATGTATTAATTGTTAAGATATTTGGACTTTAATTTGTAGATGTAGTGACAAAAGGTATAGAAAGTGTACAGACATAGTTCGCATAAAGTGGCTATAGAATTTTATTGGGAGTATCCTCAAATATGCAAATTATATAAAAAGGATCTAGATAGTTCAGTGAATTTAATTCCCAGATTCAATTTTACTCAGATAAGAGAATAAAATCACCATTTAGGCCAATATTTCCAAATTTTAGATCAAAAAGACCATTTTTGACTAAATATCAAACTTGTCAGAATTATTTGATTGGTGCATTTGAATTTCCAAAGCATGAATTTTTAATTTTATATAATTTTCATTGGCTGTAAAAGGACGCCAAGCCAAAAAGAATTGAATTTGAGGAGAATATTCTAGACCTCCAGAGAGGTAACAGCTTTGTAGAGCTGCTCCAAAAAAATTTGTTAAAATGTAGTAAATTTTGTAAAAGAAACAATATAAAAGGTTTTGTAATAGTAGCCTTAATCATTAATTTTCATTTTAAAAGTAATTTCAACCAGTAGGACTTTTCATTAAAGCAGAAAAGTGAAATACTAAAACCGACATAGACTTTGGTTCAGGGTCAGGTCAGTTTAGTTCAGTACCTGCTATCCCAGGAAATCAAATTTTTGCTGTTCTGGAAGCTAATTGGGGCTTTACTTGGATCCGAAGAATTTAGCAGTCGCAGATGATGGTCAAATCTTTGTAAAAGTTTGTACAACAAATTATTTTTATAGATCATGATCAGTCAAAAGTAAAGATTTATTTTATTAATTGCCTTGGCAAGACAAAGATTGAATATATTCAAAATTGCATATTTTGGTTTATCACACACACACACAGATTTCAAAAACACTGGCTTATTTGAGAGTCAAGTTCTTTTCATCATATTTTTTTTTATATTTGTTCTTCATCTTGGTGAAGTGAGATAACCTAAAAGTGTATAATTTTAGATTTTGAAAGAGTTAAAAATATTTAAATCTCGAATTCTATTAATTTTTTATTGAATAATGTGTAATTACCTTTCTTGTTTGATGTTACATAAAGCCCTTTTGTTTTTCTAATATATTCGTTAAAACTTTTTACATAAAGTTGTATTTCTTCCACCATTTTATAATTTTTCCATATAATATTTTTTTTATTTTGTGTAGTTTTGCCCAACTAATCTATTACAGCAATTGTTTTTTTAATCTACTCACGCCTCGAAAGATGAGAGCTCTCATGCAGATCGTTACATGAAGTTGTGCTAGTACGTAAATTTCTTCATAGATGGCGCTCAATAAAAATCAATATAATTCAATAAAAGTATAATACATAAATAAAATAATTTTAATATATATACAGTATGTCCCTGTAAGTTGTATCCATATGGAAAACTTTTTTATTATTAATTTTACAGAAAAAAATTATTCTTTATAAAAAGCTCTGCATGGTCCAAAACCTAAGATTTAACCATCAAATATCAATTTTTTTGAATATTATACGAGGTATGTCAAAAAGTTTGAATTTCACTCAAGAGTAAAGTAGCTTCATTTTTCACAATATTGAAAATTGCTATTATGAAAAGTTGTTTGGAATTAAAAACTATATTCTAATATGCAATTACATCCTTCTAATTGAAAAAAAAATTTTTGAAAAATTATGGATAACTAACATTATTTTCAGTTATTTCAATTTTGATTATTAATTTTACGAAAAAAAGTGATTCTTAATAAAAAGTTCTGGATAGTCTAAAACCTAAAATACAACTATCTTATATGAAGTTTTATCAATTTTATACGAGGTATGTCAAAAAAGATAAATTTAGATCAAAAGTAAAGTACCTTTATAGTTCAGAATATTTCAATTAAAAGGATGTAATTACATAATGAAACATAGTTTTTAATTCTAAATAACTTTTCATAATAACAATTTTTGCTATTGTGAAAAATAAACGTATTTTACTCTTGAGCGAAATTCATATTTTTTGACATACCTCGTATAAAATTTAACATAAGATGGTTGTATTTAAGGTTTTAGACCAGGCAGAACTTTTTATTAAGAATCACTTTTTTTCGCAAAATTAATAATAAAAGAGTTACCTGAATTAAAATAACTGAAAATAATGTTAGTTATCCAAAATTATTAAAAAAAAAATTTTCAATTAGAAGGATGTAATTGCATACTAGAATATAGTTTTTAATTCCAAACAACTTTTCATAATAGCAATTTTCAATATTGTGAAAAATGAAGCTACTTTACTCTTGAGTGAAATTCAAACTTCTTGACATACCTCGTATAATATTCAAAAAAATTGATATGTGATGGTTAAATTTTAGGTTTTGGACCAAGCAGAGATTTTCCAAGACCAAGCAGAGATTTTTCAGAGACCAAGCGGTACCAACTTTTCAGTGGAACCGCTGATGAGAGAGAGAGCTCACCCTTTGGCGGGTGTAAGAGTAGAGAGAGTAAATTGGCCCTAGTTGCGAGTGGTACTTGTTGACGGTCGAACCGCTGATGCTAGAGAGAGCTTTCTTCTGTCCCGAATTCAAAATTGTCTGTCTGTATGGGTAAGGGTAAAATTAGGAGTGGATGAAATGATACTATTGAACAAGGCTGGCTTGAAATTTATTTAAATTAAGAGTTGTGCTAAGAGATTTAATGCAGTTAAAAATATAAGAATATTTTTTGCATGTGAAAATTGAACATGTGTTGTACTGTACAAAGTACAAGGTATAATAATCACCCTGTACAATATTATCAAAGTCAAAACGTTACTAAACATCAATATTGTAACAGTTGATTAGTATCCTTGAAAAATATATTTTTGGTAACAGCATTCAATCCATTGTTAAAATCTAAAGGTGTAACTGTGTCACAAGTGAAATATTGGCTTATGTTCAAAATATGAAGGAAATTAAACGTTTTGTTTATTGCTATTAAACCAGACATTTATGTATTGTGCCTGATTCACAATGGATTAAAAATAGTTTTTATAGTTTATTTTACTAAGTTTCTAGTCGATTTACTAGTTTATCCCCTTAGATAATAATGAGGAATATGAAGATTGTGTTTAGTGTATAAAACGAATTCCATCTGTATTAGTTTTAGGTTATAGTTCTTCCATTATATCTTTGCACAAACGTCATTATTCATTTGCAAACAAGTTAAATCAAAACATTTAGTGAAACATACGTCGATACGTAATATCATTGATATGTACTGTCAATAGGGCTTTTCATCGATTGTCATTTGTTTCGAGCTTCTGTCATGTGTCAATATTAATATATCTACGTCATACGTATTTGGTTTGTATCCTTGGTATATGCCAATAACGTATGACGTAGATATATTAATATTATGTGACACATGACAGACACTCGAAACAAATGCCTGAATGAAAAGCCCTCATAGGGCTTAATCAGTGCCGGATTTACCACTAGGCCTCAAACAAAAGGGGGCCGCAGCGTTTTGTAAAAAACACTTTTTTGTCAAAAAAAAGAATGTGTGTGTACTTTGTACGCACGTAAGAAGTTATACTTCTATTATATGATTTCAACGAAATTAATATACTTTAAACAGTTTATTTATATTTTATTTAAATATTAAACTAATTTTAATACCTACTACTTTTCAAAAAATTTTATTAAAACAGTACCAAAAATTTAAAAAATAAAAGAATAAAACACACAAAACACATTAAAAAATGCCACAAATGATTTCTGAACAATAATTGTCGGAAATTTTTTTTTCTCAAAAAATTATATGATAAATATACTTACAATCATAAAATGTATAAAACAAACAAATAAAAGTTTCTATTGGGGTTCGAACCCGCTTATGTTTGCGCAGTTAGTATTGGAATTCATTCATCTCACACTTCTACCCACGGAGACACTTGCATCATGGGGGAACATCGACGAACTAAAGGGTTTAAACTTTTGACAGTTCTGAATTTGACCAAATTATTTTGATTTTTGTAGAATATTGAAATATTAAAATACAACAAAACATAGAGTAAGAAAACAATATATTAGGAGAATATTAACAGAAATTTTGGAGGTAGTCAAATTATGTAAAAAATCAAAGCATTACATGCAATTTTGATAAGTTCATTTTAAATTTTCCAAATAGGTAGGTACCTATGTAATTTTTTATTAGGATACTGAAACATTTACAATTATTACGTACCTGTCGCTTTTAAAAACTATTTAAAAAGTCACTTCTTCTTAACGTGCCCTATCAAGTCTCCTGGACGTTGGCGATTAACATGGCGAAACTGTCTCTGTCTCGAGCTATTCTAAATAGGTGTTCTGCTTTTTTTATTCCTGTCCACTCCCGGATATTCTTCAACCAAGAGGCCTGCTTTCTACCAATTCCTCTGCGTCCTCTGCGTCCAAAGTCACTACAATTATAAATTTGCTTTTTTCTCTACCAACACAACAATAAAAACTAATATATACAACATGACAACATTTGTTGATCCATAATCTCCAACAATTATTGACAGATGATTTTTATACCCAATACGATCCCGTATAACGTTTAGCGACTAAATATACTGTCATATATAACGATAATTGAATAATATAGAAGTATAACTTCAAAAATTGAATTTTTATTTTCCAAAATTAATTAATAATTACCGCTACTGTTACTTTTGTATATAAAAAATACAAACTAATTAAAATAACCAATATTCATATCAAAAATAAATATTAACGCTTGCCGGGGTATAGGAGGCTATACATAGACTGCAGGTGGATTGTGGAAAGTTCTAGGAATGTGATGAATTGATGTAATCCGCACTGGAATATGGCAGGGATCCCGTGTGATGAGTCACTTTATTTTCTTATCAAGGCGGCGGGATGACGGATGCGCCACCCTCCACCATCGTCTCCGCTATTACTCCGGTGTTGCGCATGCTAATAACCGGCAAAATAACGCAGCAGATGGAAAACATAATATATTGTAAAATAAAAAGGGATGTAACTAGTAGAGGTGGAAACTAGCGATATAGACGTATAAATTCGCCGTCACAGACGTCTAAAGGTGGGCAACTAAGTATATAATTTAATGTTAATTTATACGTTTATATCGATAATTTCCACCTCTACTAGTGTAATCTCTTTTTATTTCACAACGTATTATTTTTTCTATCTTTTGCGTTATTTTGCCGGTAATTAGCGTGCTCATCACTGTATTTTGTTTACATTATTTTGGGAGTCTTTTAGAGATTTATTGGAATATGATTTTCAAAAAACTGTTACTGTTAATATGAAATGTGCTTTATGCTTTAATTACATAATCGTTAAGTTATCGGGGTCCGCTCGGGGTAATTTGGCCTAGAGCCGCAAGGACCCTAAATCCGGCACTGGGCTTAATGACAATATGTAGCTTAATGACAATAAGGTTTAATGACAATATGTAGCTTAGAAAATACAATGCAAATAAACGTCAAAATGTATAGTAAACAAAGTATCAAAAATATGCGGTGTTGTTTATCCTTGTTTAACTTATTGTGATTTCTATGAACAATCGGCTTAATTTTGCGAAACTATGACCTCGTATACTGTGCTTTGGTTTTAAACCAGGGGGAGTAAGCTCAAAAGACAGATTCACACCCACAAATTGTGTCACTAGAAAAATCATATTCTCCTCCTTACTGGTGTCTGGTTGATTATATGTTTTGGTGTTTCAGTCTCCAACATCCGTTCAACATGGCCCATCAAGCGCAGACGTCCGATCTTTATCGATGTTATGACGTTGGGTTCGTTGTATGCTGCGTATAGTTCGAACCAATTATATTTTCTGCGCCATACATCACTTTCTTTCATCTCCTTATATATGTGTCTAAGGATTTTTCGTTCAAACGTACCTAATAGGTTCTCATCGCCTTTCGACAGTGTCCATGTCTCTGATCCATATATAAGGACCGGTTTTATCAGGGTTTTGTATATTTTTCATTTAGGTTTTCTTGTGATGTGGTTAGATCTTAGATGTTTAATTAGTCAATTATATGTTTTATTAGCAATATGTATTCTTCTCTTAACTTATTCACTGACATTGTTATCTGCGGTAACTAGTGAACCTAGATATAGGGTGTCAATTTAAAAAGTTGCCACCCCTTTAATTTAGTCCCTATAGAAATTTTGTAGACCAGTTTTCAACTAAATTACATCAACCCTATGGCGGGGGCGGACACAACCCCCAAAAATATTTAATGGAAAGGGGGATTGAGTGATACCTCATTTTAAAGGTCGTTCGATTACCTTTTCAAAAATACCACATACATTATATTCCTTTTCAGTAATTTTATTTTTTTTATAATTAATTTTAATAATTAAATATCGAGTTCAGAACTCCAAAAATTTTTTTGGAGTATTGAACTCCAAATTGAATTTTTTTTGGGTGTTGAGGTAATTAGAGTATTTTTTGGAAGTATTTTTTGAAAAATCAAGTAAAACCGTAAAGATATTAAGTATAGAGTTCAGAACTCCAAAATTTTTAGAGTATTGAGTCCAAGATTTTTCCAAAAGTACTGAAAAGAAATATAAGGCATGTGGTATTTTTGAAAAGGTAATTTCATGACCTTCAAAATGAGGTATCACTCAACCCCCTCCAATTAAAGATTTTGGGGGTGGTGTCCGCCATCGCTATAGGGTTGATGTAATTTAGTTGAAAACTGGTCTACAAAATGTCCCCCTCACAAATAAATTTGACGTGTTTTTGCATATTTTGAGATTTTCTATAGGGACCAAATTATAGGGGGTGGCAACTTTTTAAATTGACACGCTGTATGTAAAATGTTTCACGCTTTCGGTGTTATAGTCTCCTATTGTCAGATTCTGTAGGTTTCTTTGGCCTGTCGATTTGCTGGCCTTCATGTATTTGGTTTTTATTTCATTTATGTTTAGGCCACTGTTTTGTGCCACCCTTTCTATCGCATTAAATGCTTTTATCATCTCTCTCTTGCTTCTAGGTATGTTTATACACTTTTTGTTATTATTGTTCTTCTGGTGTTGACTTTTGACTCTCTAATTATTTCCTTTAATGTGCTGTTGAATAAAATACAGGATAGGGCATCTCCTTGTCGTAGGCCCATTTTAACATGGATTGTATCTGTTAGTGCGTTTTGAATTCGAATTTTGCTTTGTACTTTAAGTGTTTCTTTAACTATATCAATGAGTTGAGTAGGAATATTAAACTCTTTCAGGGCATAGATCAGGCATTCTCGATGGATACTATCATAGGCACTCTCAAAATCAATGAAGAGATGATGTGGGTCTATATTAAATTCACTAGTCTTTTCCTCAGAATTTCCTCAAGATTTGCCTCAAGAAAAAGATCTGATCCATTGTGGACTTCTGCCAGCAGACCACAGACCTGCAGACCACCAGATCAATTCACATTGATATCCCCCAACTAATTGTTCCGCATGTATGTACAAAATCTTGTTTTTGCTCTTCTGAAAAGTTTGCGATTTCACTGTTAAGGCAGGAAAGAAGTGGGGGTGCGACATCAAATTTAAAACACCAAATATCATGTCGGCCTTTGTTATTTATATACTTGCCCTGTTTTGTTTCCATGAAAATCTTTGAATTGTATTTTCGATATTAATTATAACGTGTAAACCCCTTTACAATCGAAACAATTCATACCTAACCTAAAGAATGATTGATTTCAGAACTGAATAATGTCTCTGTGGTATCTGCTTCTGAGACTTTATATTATTTTCGAAATTGTGTTTGTAGGCCACGGTCTCTGGCGGTTGTTGAATTTCCATGGAGCTTAATTTTCACGTTTGAGAGAGGTTATTTTTAATATTAACTGAAAAGTCTACCTCGATTTCATTTACATTCTGCAGATCCGGACTGTCTAAAAATAATACCTACAATAAGTAGGTATATGAAAATTTATTAGACGAGCGGCAGGCAACCCCAAAATGACCAGGTACTGACCACGGAGAGGTGAATGACCAATTTTAGACATACTGTATGTTTTTTACGGTGTTGAAAACGAAAATGAGATTTATTTTGGATTTCATGTGGGGGAACAATGTCAAAATCGCAATTTTACCCTAAAAATAAAAAAAAAATAAAATCACGTTTTTGCGTTTACATTGCTACAACTCTGTTCCATTTTAATATTTTTTTCTCAAATTTGTACTGTATATAGCTCTAATATTTCTGAAGATAAGGGTACCTGTCTCAAGCTGTAATTCTTAGTCTGATACTTACTTTACTTAATCAGTAGACCCATTAGTACCTTTCGGTGTAGGGCCATTTATAATACAATTCATTAAATTACAATTCAATAAATTACAATATTTTACAATCTTCTGGATTGTCCTAGCTCTTAACGAACTTTCTCCATTCCTTCCTATTGGATGCCATCTGTGTTGCTTCCTGCCAAGTCTTACCCTTACTCTGCAGTATCTGCGAAATGTCACTGTTCCATTCTTTGATGGGCCTTCCTCTTCTATTCTTACCTATTGGTTTGGCTTCCCACACTCTTTTCACTTGTCTATCATTGTCCATCCGGGTTAGATGTCCGAACCATGCCAATTTTTTCTTCTTGATTGAGTCGAGTATCGGCTTGATTTTGAGTCTTTCTCTTATTTCTTCATTTCTGATTCTATCTGTTCTTTTTACTCCTATCGTTCTTCTGAGGTATTTCATCTCTGCTGCCTGTATTCTGCTCTGGTGTCTTTTGTTTAATATCCAATTTTCTGCTCCATATGTCACCGTAGGTCTATATATTGTTTTGTATATTGTCATCTTGGTCTTTGTTGATATTTCTTTGTTATTAAGGAATCCTCTATTTAGTGCTTGGAATAGTTTTCCTGTGTTTTCCATTCTGTTGTTAAGATCGTCCTCTATGTCTCCTTTGTTGTTGATTACTGTTCCTAAGTATTTGTATGAATTTGTCTGTATTAATTGATGTTGGTCTATCATTATTTCTATTTGATCTTCCGTCCCTTGTTTCCTTGATATTTTCATTATCTGAGTCTTCTCTTTGTTTACGTTTAAGTTGTATTTGCTTGCTTCTAGGTTCCATTTCTCTAAGTTGTATTTCAGTTTTTCTGCTGTTTCCGCAATTAATACTATGTCATCTGCAAATATACACATCTCAGCGTTTATCATTTGCATTCTGTTCCAACCGATGCAGTATTTCTTGAAAGTTTTCTTACATTCTTTCACTATCTCATCTATTACATTTATGAATATCACTGGGCTGAGACTTCCCCCTTGTCTAACTCCTTGAGTTGTTTCAAATGGTTCTGACTGTATATTTAACATTCTTACTGTATTTGTTGTTTTCATGTATATACTCTTTGTTGCTTCTATCAGTTCTTCGCTTACTTCCTTCTTCTTTAGGCTTTCCCATATATCTTTTCTTTTGACTGAGTCGAAGGCTTTTTCCATGTCTATAAAGCTCAGGTATATTTCTCTATTTTTCTTTAATGCTTTTTCTATTACTTGTTGCATGGTAAATATATGGTCTTGTGTGTTGTGTCCTTTCCTGAATCCACTTTGTACGTCCTCTAATTTATGTTCTATTTCTTTTCTGATTTTCCTTTCTATTATGGTTTCGTATACTTTTGCTGCTACACATAGTAGTGATATACCTCTATAGTTCTTACAGTCTCTTGTGTTTCCTTTTTTGTATATAGGTATAATTACTGCATTTGTCCATTCTCTGGGTATTACTTTTCTCTTCCATATTAGGTTATATATGTATAACAATTTTTCTTTTGCTTTTATTCCTATATATTTCATCATTTCTGGTGCTACTTCATCGCTTCCTGGTGCTTTTCCAATCTTTATCTTTCTTATTGCTTCTTCTAGTTCTTCTTTTTCTATAGTTTCTGGATTTTCCGTGTTTCTTATGGATACTCTCTTTATGTGGCTTTCCTTCTCCATTGTGTTCACTTGATTTCCATTCAGTAACAGCTGGAAATGTTCCCTCCATCTTTCCATTATTGTTTTATCGTCATTTATTATTATTCCTTCCTTGTTCATTATTTGTTTCAGTTTCGTTTCTTTGTTGCTTCTTAGGTTTTTCAGTGTTCTATAAAATAATTTTACGTTTTCTGTGCTGTTTTCTTCCATTTTTTCTCCGAATTTTTCCCAACTTTTCTTTTTCTCTTTCCTAACTATCTCTTTAACTTTTGTTCTTTTTCTCTTATAATTTTCATATTTTTGTTGTGTTTTGTCTTGTATGTATTCTTTCCATAATTTCTTCTTTTCTTTTATTTCTCTTTTCACTTCATCGTTCCACCAAGACGTTCGTTTCCCTCTGTTGTTATTTCTTGTGGTTCCACATATTGATTTAGCTGTTTTTATCATCGCATTTTTAAATTTTCCCCATTCTTCTTCTATTGTTTCTGTTATTATATGTTCATTGTCTATTTCTTTCTCTAGCCCTTCTGTGTATCTTATTTTCGTTGTTTCTTCCCTTAGTTTATAAATTTTTATTATTTCTTTGTGTTCTCTGTTTATGTTCTCATTTCTTTTTATTTCTTTTCTTTTGCTTTTGAATGTGGTTTCTAGTAGATAGTGGTCACTACCAATTTCATAACTCCTTTTCACCCTTACGTCTCTTATCCAGTTCTTCTCTGTTTTTTGCACTATAGTATAGTCTATAATTGATTGTTCGTCTCTTGATTTGACTTCTCTTGTGATCTTGTGTATCCTTTTATGTTGGAAGTGTGTGTTCATAATCACCAGGTTATTGTCTAGACAGAATTCAAGTAGTAATTTTCCATTTTTGTTTATTTTTTCCTCCCCATACGGTCCGATGACATTGTTCCATTTTTCTTCTTCTTTCCCCACTCTACTGTTCATGTCTCCTGTGATCACCATTTTCTCTGTACAATCATTTATCACTTCTTGTAATTTGTCCCAGAACTCATTCTTTTCGTTTTTTGTTGCGTCTTCATCTGGTCCATAGCATATGATTAGGTTTGTATTGGTTTCCTCTGTATCCATATATATGTCTACTCTTAGTATACGTTCGTTGTAATATATCCAATTTTTTACTTTGTTGATACTATCCTTCTTAATCAGGCACGCTACTCCTGCCTGAGCTCTCTTCGTTTCTTCCACTCCACTGTATATTAGTAACATTCCGTTTTCTAATATTATTGATCCTCTTCCTTTTTTCTTTGTCTCTGTTATAGCTACTATTTCAATGTTCTTATCTCTAATTTCTTCCCCCAGTTCTATTTCTTTCCCATTTATACCTCTTACATTCCATGATGCCATTTTCAAAATTGTTCTGTTCTTTTCTATGTTTAAGTTGTACTTCAATTTGTTTTTCCTTACGTTTGTGTTATTATCTTTAAATCTGGTCATGTCCCTGTTCTTTGCCTGTTTTGTTTCTCGGTCCATCATTGTGTTTTCTACAGCTAGTTTTTTGAACAAGTTGGTTCTGTATTGTATGTTACTTTTTCTATCCGGCTTGTTTTTTGGTTCCATTTCCACTTAATGCCTTCAATAATTATGAATCCATATCCAATTTTTGTCCTTTTCCCATTAGTCTTTTCCTCTGCTGCTATCTTCCTAAGGTTTCTTTGTATTTCTATCTCTTTTAATGTTGGGTCACATTCTATATATACTCTATGTTGTTTATAGCTCATTAGTTTACCCTTGGCTTTCAGTATTTTCATTTTATCTTCGAATTTTTTACATTCTATAACACACATTGTTTCATTTATCTTTTGTACCCTATTTATTTCTGATTTTACTCCCATTTTTGCTTCTATGAAGTTCTCTATTTGCTCTGTTCCTATTGTGTCTAGTGGTAAGCCTCTCATTATTAGGTTATTTTTCTTCTTTTCTTTCTGACATGCTTCCAAGGTTATTTCTATTTTATCTATTTTTTGTTTCATCGTAGCCATTTCTTTCTTTAGATTTTCCTTTTCTCTTATTATTTCTTTCATTTGCAATTTGTATTCATTATTTTCCTTCCTAATTTCTTTTAGTTCCTCAATCATATTACCCATTGTATTTTTTATATCTTCCAGGTCCTTGTTTTTCTTTTTGTTATCGCTTGCTAATTGTCTCATTAGTTCCATCATTTCGTTCTGGCTGCTGGTTTCATTCGTTGATGGTTTCGACCTGTCTGGTGTTCGGTTCACTTTTCTACTCCTGCTAAATATATCTGGCTCCTCTTTGCTTTTTCTTTTACCGTCCTCATTAATGCTATCATTACCATCCGCCATCTTTCTTCCTATTCAAATTATTAAAGTAGGTATGTATTTATAAATACAAATATTAAATCAAATTAAAACCTACTTGATTAAATCAAATTAATTAAATTTTTTACTTTAATTACAAAATATTTATATATTATTCAATTTTTTACTTTAATTATAAAACTATTTAAATACCATTTAATATCTTATTTATTTATTTATATCAACAATTAATGTTCACTTGAATAAATTAGATTTATCAACAATGTCTTCTTCTTATCTTCAATATCTTCTTATTCTTCGATATCTTCTTATTCTTCAATATCTTGTTATTCTTCAATATCTTCTTGTTTTCGTTCAGAAAGCCGACTCTGTATTTTTCGATAGATAGATACCGAAGTACCTTAATTATAATTAAATCAATTTATTAGTAATTACCACTGCTGAAAGCAGCTTCGGCTAGTCCACCCATAGGACCTTGACTTCTTATCAGTGCCAAAAAACTTGACTATGACTGTAATTATTTTACTGTTAGTAGTTAAAATATAATTTTATTAAAACTAGGTTAGATTAATAATGTATGGATCTTACTTTCAATATTCTTTTTAAATTTACACTGTAAATTTGTTAACTCACTTATTTACACTTTGCAAATAATTTGGTGATTTTTCTGCTCGCAAAGCTTCCGTATTTGAAGTTTTTTTTGCGGAGCGGATTTAAATCGACCTCACTGTCTCTTTACCAGGACCGGACCTCCTTAGTCTGATAAAGGTTATGAATTTTTCAAAAGAAAAGGTGCGGATTTGTACATTGCAAAGCTTAATTGCAAAAGGTGAGTGACGAAATTTGTCTTTTTAATTACGTTTATGTTAAAACACAGAGTACAAAGAAGTTTTCTGGAAAATTTTAGGTCAAAATGTTTAATAGAAAAAAGAATAGTGCAACTTTTATTATCGACATTAGAAATCTCCCATATAACGGTTATTTTTCGAGATACTGACCATGGGTGGTGAATGGCAAATTTTGGTCTTATTTTATGTTTTTGATGGTCGCAAAATCGCAATTTTAACCTAAAAATGAAAAAAAAATGGAGTCTCGAATTTTTACGTTGATCTCGCTACAACTCTGTTCCATTTTAATATTTTTTCTGAAATTTATACAGCATATATTTCTCACCTTTGTGAAGACTATGAAAGCAACTGTTGTCGTTCAGTGTTTTCTTCATAAAAGTTATGAATTTTTAATAATCAAAGGTGCAGATTCGTGAATTGCAAAAGTAAATCGCAAAAATTTAATGACAAAATTTTAAATTTATCTATTTGGTTACGTTTATGTTAAACCATAGAGTTCAAAGAAGTTTTATGGGGAGTTTTAGATCTAGATGTGTTATAGAAAAAATATGGTGCAACTTTTAATTTTAAGAAAAACGTGGTTTATTTTTTCTTTATTTTTAGGGCACAATTGCGATTTTGAACATGTTCTCCCACCTAAAATTCAAAATAAACTTGATTTTCATTTTCAGCACCGCTAGAAACATAAAGTAAGACAAAAATTAGCCATTCACCTCCAATGATCAGTATCTCGAAAAAATAGAGTTATTTTGGGGATTTATAACGTCGATGTTAAAAGTTGCACCATTTGGGTTCTATAAAACATTTTTATCCAAAATTGTATAAAACAGCCATAAGGCCGGCTATGATGTACGGAACTGAATGTTGGGCAGTGAAAAAGAAAGAGGAACAACGAACGCATGTGGCGAAAATGAGAATGCTTAGATGGATGAATGGAGTGACAAAAAAGGATAAAATTAAAAATGAGTATATTAGGGGAAGTCTAGGTGTGGCACCAATTGATGCCAAAATGAGAGAGAATAGGTTGAGGTGGTTTGGTCATGTTCAACGTCGAGACGTTAATCACCCAATACGAAGAATTGCTGAAGTGCAGGTTCCTGGAAGGAGTAGGAGAGGAAGACCAAACAAGACGTGGGGGAAGACGATTACGCAGGACATGTTGGTAAAGGGGATTAATATTGATATGACCCAAGATAGAATTGTGTGGGGAAATGCAATTAGGGAAGCCGACCGCGCATAGGGATAAGGCAAAGAGAATGATGAAAACATCTTGATTCAAAACTTTCCAGAAAACTTCTTCGTACTCATGTTTTAAAAAGAATTCAATTTAAAATCTATATTTCAAATTTTGTCAGTCAAATTTTGCGATTAAACTTTGAAATTCACGAATCTGCACCTTGTACTTTAAAAGATTCATAACTTTTACTAGAAAAATATTAGAAACTTAATGCAGAAACCATTGTCTTAAAAAAAGTGGGCAGTGAAAAAGAAAGAGGAACAACGAACGCATGTGGCGGAAATGAGAATGCTTAGATGGATGAGTGGAGTGACAAAAAAGGATAAAATTAAAAATGAGTATATTAGGGGAAGTCTAGGTGTGGCACCAATTGATGCCAAAATGAGAGAGAATAGGTTGAGGTGGTTTGGTCATGTTCAACGTCGAGACGTTAATCACCCAATACGAAGAATTGCTGAAGTGCAGGTTCCTGGAAGGAGTAGGAGAGGAAGACCAAAGAAGACGTGGGGGAAGATGATTACGCAGGACATGTTGGTAAAGGGGTAATATTGATATGACCCAAGATAGAATTGTGTGGAGAAATGCAATTAGGGAAGCTGACCGCGCATAGGGATAAGGCAAAGAGAATGATGAAAACATCTTGATTCAAAACTTTCCAGAAAACTTCTTCGTACTCATGTTTTAAAAAGAATTCAATTTAAAATCTATATTTCAAATTTTGTCAGTCAAATTTTGCGATTAAACTTTGAAATTCACGAATCTGCACCTTGTACTTTAAAAGATTCATAACTTTTACTAGAAAAATATTAAAAACTTAATGCAGAAACCATTGTCTTAAAAAAAGTGAGCGATATGTAGTGTACCTACATTCTTTGGAGAAAAATATTAAAACGGACCAGAGTTGTAGCGAGCTAAACGTAAAAAGATGTGATTTAATTTTTTTTTTATTTTTAGGGTACAATTGCAATTTTGACAATATTTTCCCACCGAAAATTTAAAATCAATTTCATTTTCGTTTTCATCACGGTCAAAAACATAATCTAACACAAAATTAGCCATTCACCACCCATGGTCAGTGTCTCGAAAAATAAGAGTTATATTGGGGATTTCTAATGTCGACATTAAAAGTTGCACTATTTTTTTTTTGTATAAAATATTTTGATCTAAAACTTACCAGAAAACTTCTTTGTACTCTCTATTTTAACTAAACGTGATTAAGAAGCTAAATTTTAAACTTCATCACACAAGTTTTGCGATTAAACTTTGCAACGCACAAATCCGCACCTTTTCCTTTGAAAAATTCATAACCTTTATCAGAATAAGAATTAAAGCTTGAAACAGATACCGTTGTCTTCAGAAATGTTAGAACTATACAATGTAAAAAGTTCAGAAAAAAATATTAAAATGGAAGAGTTGTAGCGAGGTAAACGCAAAAAACTGATTTTATTTTTTTTTTCTTTTTGGGGTAAAATTGCGATTTTGACATTGTTCCCCCACATGAAATTGAAAATATACCTCATTTTCGTTTTCAGTACCATCAAAAATATACAGTCTGACTAAAATAAATCGGCCATTCACCTTTCCGTGGTCAGTATCTCGAGAAATTAGCGTTTTTTTGGGGTGTTCCGCTCGTCTATATATTTTTATACTATGTATCGATATAAAATACAGTGTCGGTCTTAGGCAGAAATAAAAAGGACATATTTGAAATTAAATCTTATTATTTATTAATTATTACCGTTTATTCGTATTAGCTATGGACTAGATGTAAACATTAGTTGACTAGTTGACTGCGATGTCGTCATCAGCAACGAACGAGGTGGCTATTTGGTTCAGGTTTTGAATATTTTTGGATAACAGTTACTTGTATAATGGCTTAAATTATTCATTAATTTAATTAATAGGATTATTTTTTCTCTATTTATGTATTCAGTGATTACAATAATTTATATAGGTACTCTACAATAAAAACTAATAATCTAGAAAAGAGAAAAAGTGATGTTAACACGTTCAGCCCCGCGTGAGACAAATGATGTCTCACGGTGTTTTGATCTTGCCGGATCGGGTGAGCTTACGGGTGTGTCTCACAGCTAAATTTTACATCAGACCGCGTGAGCCGGTGAAGAGACACGGTGCAATATTATGTACTATAGCATTGAATAATGCTGATCTAAGGGAACACTTCAGTGTTTGCGGTTTCAAAATAGGATAATTTGATGTCAAGTTATGAATAAAAAAAAGCCATATGTACCGTCTAATATAGCACACAATGTCCCATGGACGTCCATGTAACGTACATTTAAAGTCCAAACGTCTATGGACCAAAGCTGGACGTACTATGTATGTACTGATGTGATCTTTATTATTGATATGAGATAATATTCTTATATGTTACTTAATTTAATCAATGTATTAATACTAATCTAATTAATTAACCAGATCACATATCAATATGTTTTCAATCTCAGGGCGAATTATAAATTAATTACTTACTTCCGTGGCTTCTAAATATTTCTTAATGGTTCCTAATCGGGATAGAAAAGAAAAGAGTAAAAAAAATACACATATGGGTTACAATTATAATCAAAATATTTTTTATTTTATTTAAAAAGGCAATCAATGCTTAATATTTGCTATTTCTTATTATTCTTAAACATAACATTTACAAATGGGAATCTTATTTCCTTTTGGTTTTCAATTGAAAGTTTTTATTAACATTTAACTATTAGGAGTTATTAGGAACAACTCTATTTAAGTTTGATGAAGCTTTTCTGATATTATTGATTATGTTATTCAATTTTTTATGTGGAATTTAATACGAAAACCCATACATTCATGTCCAAACAAATGAGACTGACCTTTTCCTGGTGAACTGAAAATGTCCTCACACAAGACCCTTTCCTGCTATCCTTGGCTGCGATCAAACCTACAAATGAGACTGACCTTTTCCTGGTGAACTGAAAATGTCCTCACACAAGACCCTTTCCTGCTATCCTTGGCTGCGATCAAACCTCGTCCTGGCTTCCAGTGCTGTTCTCCTTTGAAAAACTAGCTAGAATAGCTCTCGTTCCTGCTTTTGTCGTGATGCTGTGTTCTACCTTTTTCGAAACTGCTATCAGCTACCGGGACACTCTGGGCTCAAGGAGGTTCTTTTACTCTCGACCTGGCCTACTTCTCGTTCCACGATAGATACTCCACACTCACGGAACTACACCGGCTTTCTCACTCCTCGAACACTACCGTCTACTACTCGACTTCACTTCTCGACAGCTCAAAACATTCTGCTCTCACTTTGTCATCCATTCCCCTACTTTCTAAATATTTCTTCCAGATTCACAAATCAATTTTCCACCACCAACTCTCATTCGTAATATTCCTCAAAACCAATTTTTAATCTTTCTAAATATGCTTAATGGATTTCAAAAGAAAATATTTAATTCCCATTCTAAAATACTTTCTAACTATTTACAAATTTTAATGACCTATTCTCTCTTTCAAATGAGTCTTATTTAGCATAGGCTAATGATCGAAACCTTCCGCGAAAAACGATAATGAACTATCATCTATTTCACTGAGTTTTATTTAGCATAGGCTAATGATCGACCTTCCGAGAAGAACGATAATGGTACGCGTCATTCACTTTGTTTATCTAAGCACATTGTTCCGAGTTTCGTACGCTTATTCTAATCACTTCTTAAAATTACATATAACAATTTGTTGTATACAGGTTGTTTTAAATTTATATGCCCGTGGTTGAGAAAATTGAAATTATTTTATATTAAATTGAACTTTGTTTATAATTATCAAAATTTAATTTTCATATCAAATAGAAATATAACAAATCCCCGCCTTGTATTCGATAAAATTTATCTGCATTTTTAAATAAATTTTCTCGAGGCAAAACCAACTCCCTGTATATTTCCTTACTTTAATCTACTTCTTATATCCTAACTTACTATCTACTTCATGTAATTCTGTCTTTTATTCGTGATATTTGTATACATCGTGAATATTATAAATTCCTCGGATCTTTTCCGAGTTCCTGTGCCTCAACTCATAACTATTTATCCCATTTTCATTATTCACGATGTACGGGCCTTCGAAAACAGGCATCAACTTTGCGCAAATGCCCCCAGGAAGATTTGATACTCGTAATGCCCTCACGAGTACTTTTTCACCCTTTTGGAAAGTCACTGGTCTTCTTTTTCTATTTTGTTCCTGTCTTTGGATATATTTTTCGTTGCTTCGCCGTAATCTTCTCTGTACGGTTTCAATCACCTGTTGATATTCTTTTGGCTCTTGGTCTTCCCATGGCCTTATCGGCAATACACCCTTCATGATGTATTCTGGGGTCTCTTTTGTTACTGTGCTCGGAATTGTATTTAGATACCTTTCTATTTCCGCCATTTTCCTGTCCCAGTGGCGATGTTGACCATCTGTTGCAATGAGAAGAAATTTCGTCACTTCCTGTATGAATCGTTCCGAAGGATTACTCTGTGGATGCCTGATGCTGACAAAATTTGTCTCTATTCCTCGTTCTCGAAGTTGTCCCTTGAAACGATCATTTCGGAAATACGTTGCATTGTCCAGTAGGATCTTTTTTTGGTGTTCCTACTATGGCTATAAAATTGTCGATTTTTCTTAATATTTCCTCCCCCTTTGTGGTGCGGCAACTATATAATTTTACGTATTTTGAAAACACATCCACCATTACCAGAATATGTTTGTTCCTTTTAGTGGTCATAATTAGATCGCTTAACATATCTATTGCTACAATGTCTAGTTTGTTTCGGGCTTCAATATTTTTGGCAACATTTTCGTTTTTGAAATTCCGACTCTTATATTTTTGACATACATCGCACTTCTGGGTAATTTCCTTTGCAATGCGGTAATCCTGTCGGCTGATGTAATTTTCCCTAAAAACGAGCCAAACTTTTCTGCTACCGATATGCCCATTGTCCTCATGTAATTTCTTTATTATCTTTTCGGCCAATGTCTGTGTCACTAAATATAGTTCCTTTCCGTCTATTCTCTTAAAATATATGTCATTTTCTACTTCCGCTCTTCTTTTCTCTCTTTCCTCTAGGTCTTCTTGGTTTGTCCTTATCTCATTTAACGAATATATCCCTTCTTCTTGTATTAATCTATTTAGTCCCACCTGTAGAGTAATTGTTTCCTTTTTTCCCGTGTCCTCATCCCGTGTTAGAGCGTCGGCTATTATGTTGTCTTTTCCTTTTATATATCGGAACTCAAAATCATACTCCTGTAATAATAGAATACCTCTATGTATTCTATTATTTACTAATCTATTCTTCATGATATGTACTAAAGCTGCATGGTCTGTTTCGATTGTGAATTTTGCTCCCAATAAGTAAAACCTCAATTTGTTTACGCAATATAGTACACTGGCAAACTCCAATTCTGTAACACTATATTTTCTCTCATGTGTTTTAGTCACTCGCGATATAAAACATATCGGCACTTCTTGGTCGTTTTGTATTTGAGACAGAACTCCTGCAAATTTTTGTATGGACGCATCAGTTCGGAGTATAAAAGGTAAATTGTAAATGGTCCTTTTTTAAGCAACTTTATCAGAGGGATTTCCTTTTGGCTCAAATCGGGAATCAGTTTTTTAAAATAATTAATCGTGCCAAGAAAACCTCTCAATGTTTTCAAATTCGTTGGTCTTGGGTATTCATCTATGAGCTTGACTCTGTCTTCGGATAATCTTACTGTTTTGTTGTCCAATTGAAAACCCAAATAAATGACTTCTTTTTGAAAAAATTGACATTTTTCAATGTTTAATTTCAATCCCGCTGTGTCCAATTCTTCCAGAATTATTTCTATGTGTTTCAGATGACTCTGAGTATCTTGTGAAAAAATTAATAAATCATCGATATAATGAACTATGAAATCTTCGTGGCGATTCAAAATGGTATGTAGAGCTCGGACGAGTGCAGCACAAGCACTCTGCAATCCAAACGGCACTACCTTAAACCGGTAGACAATACCATCAATAGAAAAAGCGGTGTAGTTTCTACACTTTTCAGCTAACGGTATCAACCAAAAACTGTGTTTTAAGTCAATTTTCGAAAATATGTGTGACCCGGTGATTCTTCCAAAAATGGCCTCGATGTTTATAGGTGATTCATATTGTGATACAGTGTGCTGGTTGATATTCCTGGCATCTAAACATAATCTCAATTCTCCACTGCTTTTCTTTACTATCACAATCGGGTTAACATACGGTGAATCACATCTTTCGATGATTTGATCTTCCAACATTTTATTTATTTCTTCTTTCACCTCTTGTCGGTACTTGTATGGAATCGGGTAAGTCTTTGATCGAAAATTTCCCAAGTTTTTCACCTCAAATGAATGTTCGTATTTTTTAGCCACTCTGTTTTCCTCATTGATCAAATTTTCGTAGTTTCTTAACATCAACCGCAATTCTTTTTCTTTCCCTTCTCCACATATCAATTTTCTGTCTTTTTTCTCAGATTCTTCACACATGTTTACCGTGCATTTTGCATCCTCGTTTGCATATACCTCCTCTTCAAATACCACTGTTTCAATCATATTCTTTTCACTTTCATTTTTTAGCTTTATTTCTTCTTCTCCTGAGCCCGTCTCTTCTTTTGAGGAATCCCAGGTTTCCTTTGTTTCTGATACTCTCAAATTTTCTTCTTCTGGGCTCAACTCTTCTTTTGAGGAGCCACAGGTTTCATTTTCTTTTATCTTTTTCTGACCTTTTCTCCTTTTTCTTCTTTGTCCTTGCTTCGCTGCCAAATTCATTTCCACTGTTTGTTCTTTACCTGATTCGTCCGTATTTTGTTTCTCATGTTCCTTGTCCTGTTCTTTTTCTTTTTCTTCTGTTAGTTTCATCGTATTATTTTTAAAATCTATCACTACATGTTTTTCTGCCAATTCGTCCACTCCTACTATCATGTCATGTGACATGTTTGGCATTATTACACATTGTAGTGCATACATATTCTTGCCCAGTCGTACCATTACTCGTATGCCTTCATTTATAGTTGCCAATGTCCGTTTGTTTGCGCCCACTAAATTTACCCTAGGTATTTTATAAATTAAATTTGTTAAGTTAACTTCTTCTATTAGTTTTCTGTTGACCAATGTTATTTCAGATCCAGTGTCTATCATAATTTTAATTGGTTTCTCGTTGATAAATCCATCCACAAATTTTAAATTAACTCCATTTTTCTTTTCGTTGTTTCCTGCCAATTTAATAAACTCCTTGGGGTGACAAAAGATTCCTGTTTGATTTTTGGTTTTTAGTGAGCGCCGTCGTGAAAAGACGCCGGTTGCTCATCGTTGTTTATATTTTCGTCATAATGTCTCTCTCCGTCATATTCATCTGTCTGGGTATTATTTACTTCTCTTCTATTTTCTCTTGGTCTGTCGGATCTGTTTCGGTTTTCTCGATATCCCTGTTCATTTTGTCTACCATTATTTCTGTTTTCTTGATTTGAGCGTGTGGTGTTTCTATTCTGGTATTCTCGATTTCTGTCCTCATTCCATTGCCTATTTCTTTGTTCATAATTTCCTCTTCCGTTGTCTCTATTTTCGTTTTCCCTTCTGGGATTAAAATCTCGTCTTGTATAGTCCCTCCTATTTTGATTTCTATCTCTGTAATCTTGTGTTTCTCGGGGCCTGTAATCTTCTCGCGACCTTCTTGATTTTCTTTCTCTTAGACGTGATTCTCTTATTTGTAGGAATTGGCATAAACTATCTATGTCTTTGTAATTTTGCAATGTGATATGGTCTTCCAGCGTTTCCTCGAAATGTCTTGCAATCAGTTCGACTAATTGTTCCGATGAGTAATTATATTGTAAATGTTTTGCATTATTGTAAATTTGCAAAGCATATGTCCTTTCTGATACACCCATCCTATCATTGTATTTCCCATTTTGCAATTCCTTGTTAATTTCCAATTGTTGGACCTTTCCCCAGAAATAATTCAAAAATTTTTGTTCAAATTGTTGCCAATTGCCGAATTCTTCTTCTTTACTATCGAACCATAGGCTTGCTTCATATTTGAGATGGTTTCTGATAGTTTCTTTTGCTGTATCGAAATTTCCGATGTGTTGTATTTTCTTTTTCAGGCTATTAATGAACGGCACTGGGTGTAATCTTCTTACATCCCCGCCAAACCTTATCTTCACGTCATCTGTGCTATGTATAACCATTTCTCTTCTTTCTCCGACATTTTGTTGCGTATTGATTTCCGCAATCTTTCTTTCCACTTCTTCTATGTCTGCTTGAATAGCGTTTTGCAACTTGTTTTCCAAACTTTCCATTTCTTTTTTCTGGCAATTCGTTAACTCCTTCATTTTATTTTGAATTTTCATTTCTTGTTCTTTCATGTGGTCCTTCATTCTCATTTCTTGTTTTTGCATGTGGTCTTTAATTTTCATTTCATACTTTTCTATGCGTTCCTCTATTTTCTTATTGTTCTCTTCTATCGCTTGTTTTGTTTCCTGTTGATTGTCATCCATTTTTTTCTCCACTTTATCCATTTTCTGATCCAATTTTTGTTGTGTTTCATCCATTTTTCGATCCACTTTTCGTTGATTGTCATCCAGTTTTTGTGACTGGAGTTGCATCAGTTGTAATAGTTTATCTATTCCTGATAATTCTTGCTGTTCTGATGCCATGATTGTCGTGTCTAAAATATCTTCTTGGTCTGAATGTTCTTTTTGTTTTTTGTTGTCCTTGCTTTGGCTTCTTGTCACAGACATTTGTTTTCAAGAAGTATTATCCCCGCCAAATATGAAATTTTACTAGTATGTTACCAAGACGACTTTTTTTTTACCCAAATATTATAAATTGTCAATAAATATATCAAATGTAAATATCGTAAAAATAAAATATTAAATCAGTTATGTAAAATTTGTACCTAAAGAGATCTAAAATTTTATGTTATCAAATGTAAGTATCTCACTTTTTACCACAGGCATATAAATTTTCAAATACCGGCTTTACTCTTTCTATCCTTCAAATTTGCCACCAGAAATACTTTACAATGCTTTCCACGTTGGACGACAGTTGATGTGATCTTTATTATTGATATGAGATAATATTCTTATATGTTACTTAATTTAATCAATGTATTAATACTAATCTAATTAATTAACCAGATCACATATCAATATGTTTTCAATCTCAGGGCGAATTATAAATTAATTACTTACTTCCGTGGCTTCTAAATATTTCTTAATGGTTCCTAATCGGGATAGAAAAGAAAAGAGTAAAAAAAATACACATATGGGTTACAATTATAATCAAAATATTTTTTATTTTATTTAAAAAGGCAATCAATGCTTAATATTTGCTATTTCTTATTATTCTTAAACATAACATTTACAAATGGGAATCTTATTTCCTTTTGGTTTTCAATTGAAAGTTTTTATTAACATTTAACTATTAGGAGTTATTAGGAACAACTCTATTTAAGTTTGATGAAGCTTTTCTGATATTATTGATTATGTTATTCAATTTTTTATGTGGAATTTAATACGAAAACCCATACATTCATGTCCAAACAAATGAGACTGACCTTTTCCTGGTGAACTGAAAATGTCCTCACACAAGACCCTTTCCTGCTATCCTTGGCTGCGATCAAACCTCGTCCTGGCTTCCAGTGCTGTTCTCCTTTGAAAAACTAGCTAGAATAGCTCTCGTTCCTGCTTTTGTCGTGATGCTGTGTTCTACCTTTTTCGAAACTGCTATCAGCTACCGGGACACTCTGGGCTCAAGGAGGTTCTTTTACTCTCGACCTGGCCTACTTCTCGTTCCACGATAGATACTCCACACTCACGGAACTACACCGGCTTTCTCACTCCTCGAACACTACCGTCTACTACTCGACTTCACTTCTCGACAGCTCAAAACATTCTGCTCTCACTTTGTCATCCATTCCCCTACTTTCTAAATATCCCTTCCAGATTCACAAATCAATTTTCCACCACCAACTCTCATTCGTAATATTCCTCAAAACCAATTTTTAATCTTTCTAAATATGCTTAATGGATTTCAAAAGAAAATATTTAATTCCCATTCTAAAATACTTTCTAACTATTTACAAATTTTAATGACCTATTCTCTCTTTCAAATGAGTCTTATTTAGCATAGGCTAATGATCGAAACCTTCCGCGAAAAACGATAATGAACTATCATCTATTTCACTGAGTTTTATTTAGCATAGGCTAATGATCGACCTTCCGAGAAGAACGATAATGGTACGCGTCATTCACTTTGTTTATCTAAGCACATTGTTCCGAGTTTCGTACGCTTATTCTAATCACTTCTTAAAATTACATATAACAATTTGTTGTATACAGGTTGTTTTAAATTTATATGCCCGTGGTTGAGAAAATTGAAATTATTTTATATTAAATTGAACTTTGTTTATAATTATCAAAATTTAATTTTCATATCAAATAGAAATATAACAGTACATTAAGCAACGTCCATTGGACGTTTGATTTCAACGTACATTGGACATCAATTTCTGGTCCATGGAGATTTTACAAAAAACGCGATTATTATTATGAGTAATTATTAGCGTCTTGTTTTAATCAAAGCAATATTATTAGTAGAATATAAAAAGCTTCCAATAAATGCAGTCACATATTTTTTCATCATCGAATTAAAACACACTGAGCCACTAAAATTATTTTACTTAAACCTATATAATAATATTAGACGATGATAAAATGATCGTAAACTTTTTCAGTATAAGAGCTACATCGGTAATTATAGACCTTACAAGAATTAGACACTACCAATTTAAATCTTAAATGTGCATTTGTAATTGTTAAATTTCCCGCCTTGCAATTTTGTCCGCCATCAAATGTCTTTTTAGTTACCAACAGTGTTGCCAGAGAAACTTTTGTAAATGCACTGGAATAACTGAAATAGTGACAAAAAATGTACTAAACCAACACATTTTATACAACCGTTGATTGAAATATTAATACCTCAATCAACGGTACAACTTAAAAAAACGTCGTTTAATGTTATTTGAAGTAAATTTCTTATATCACAAAATTTGAGGTTTTTACTTTAAGATACTTTAGTATTAAAAGTTTGGTTGTTAATTGTATCAAATTGGTACAATATTGTACCAACTCGAATCCTGGTCACGCAACTGGCACGGCGCGGCGTGTTTCATCTTCATGACTTCATCTTCATGCTCCTAAACTAAACAATGTTTCTATGTGCATGCTGCTGCATATGCCGCCATTAACTGAATCTCGTTTTTATTAAATTATTACATACAACATAATACATTCTGTGATAATACCTTTGTGTTTGCTGTTTATCGTGCAAGTTCAGTCGTGCATTAATAAAGTTCCTATAATAAAGTACCTATATATTATAATAAAGTTGTTATACTAAAGAAAAATAAAAAAACGTCTCTTGTGTAATATTTTAATGTATACGTTTTAGTATTAAAGGAACTATTATTTCCTATAAAGGCTTTTTGCTATATATTCACAAAATTATAGATACTAGATTGCTTTATAAAAAGTGGGCTAAAAATTTCCATAAGACGTACATTGAATGTACATCAGATGTACATTGAATGTACATAAGGCGAACACTAAAAGCTCCAACAACGTACACTATACGTTTGTTGCGGACGTTCTATGGACGTCCAATTTTGTGAACTCTATACGTTTGTTGGACGTCCATCGGATGTCCATTGTACCTTTATATAGCGGGACGTCCATTGGACACGTCCAATTTTGTGAACTCTATACGTTTGTTGGACGTCCATCGGATGTCCATTGTACCTTTATATAGCGGGACGTCCATTGGACGTTGACAATATATACAGATGTACGTACATTGGATGTCCATAAAACGTACTTTTGCTATCTGATATTTATCCTTCCTATTTTTTTTCTTGGCACCATGTCACACTCACTGGAATAACTTCCATCAGAAGCAACGTAATCATCTGATAAATCATCTGAATCTGAAAAATCACAATCTTCATCTGACATATTACTTCATCATATAGGTAGTTTTTTTTTATCCGAGCTTGTTCAGCTTCAAAAGAAGACACACTGCTCTATTTTTAACACTTCTCAAATTATGCATTCAAGAGTTACTTTTAAAGTAATGCAATAATTGCAAGTATCACCAACGCCGTGATTTAGTCAAATAAGTACCGACAAGCCAGGGACGACATCTGCCCTCCAGACCGGGTGAGCCATCCGTGGCTCTCACTATTATTGCTACGTAAATAATATAGTCCAGTCGCAACATATGGGGTCGCAACTATTATAGGTTTTTTGGATCGCTGAATCCAATGAAAGTGGTCTGGAAGCCCAAATGTGGTGCGTTTAATTGTTATTAACAAATTATGCTAAAATTAGGTGTTTTTCAGGAATTATTAGAACCCCTGTAAATAAATTGATAGTGTTAAGGTCTTCTCTGGTGTATTTTTGGTCGCTGAATGGAATGCGACTAGTCGCGATTACTCAAAATGTGTTCTTATTTTGTTAATAACAAAATAATTGTTTATTCGCCGAAAAGCTCGAAATGCGCTATCTACAGCAAGTTCGTAGTATTTTTCATAGTATTTGTATACGCTAAATCGATTGCCACTAGTCTTGCTCTACATTTTAAAAAACCACTTGGATTGACATGAAATTTGGCATACATGTAGCTAACATGTCAGACAAAACAAGTGATATTGTGCTGATGTCCGCTTTTACCCTGGGGGTGACTTTCACCCCTTTTTGGGGGTGAAAAAAGAAACCTTTAACCTCACGATGAACAACCTTTTTTTGTTACACGGATGACCAACGGAGTAAAAAATGACCCCAGGTCAAAAATGACCTGGAATGAATGTTTTCAGCATTTAAATCTTCATCTAACAATACATCCTCGTTTTCTGATACTATTTCATCTTATATATCAGGGGTCACCAATTAGCGGACCGCGGTCCGCATTCGGACCGTGAGCTAGTTTTGTGCGGACCGTCAATAAATTCAGAATATACCTAGTGTTTGGCAATTTTGAAAATGTTTGGCCATGAAATTGTGTACTATGTTTGGCGCAACTTATGTGTGCGAAGCCGCTTTATCAAGAATGAACTTTATTAAAAGTCGGTAGAGATCTCACTTAACAGATGAATATCTCAACTCCCTAATGAGACTCAGTTGCACTAAACTCACTCCAAACTTCAGACAGGTTGTACATAACAAAAATGTCATTTTTCTCTCTGATAATTTAATTTTGTAAAGAGTTTCCCCCCTTATTGTTATACTTACTAATCATTAATTTTGAAATTAAGTAAGCTAAATATAAAAAGTAGGAGTACTTTTCAGATGTGCATTTAATTAAAATAATTTTCAGATTTAATAAGTTTGCAACAAACACCTTGCATTGAAACTAATGTAGAAAAGATAACATGTTAATTAGCATTTTGTACTGTGATTATTTATTTTAAATTCCCCTGTTTCCTTTCTACAAAATTGAAGACGTCTAAAAGTTTCAGTAGCATTCAAAATATAAATTCATAATTTTAAAAATATTCTCAGTAACAATTTACAATACTGCTGTTTTCAAAATATACTGATAATAACATCAAAACAATGCACAATGTATTTATATTTTATTTATTGTTCCAGGAAAACTTACAGAAAAGTATACAGTAACCAAAAAAACAATCAGATATTATTAGTTTTCCTTTCCATATTAGTCCATGTGTGAGGCCACTTTCGTATGAAAAATGTTTCTGACTTGATTTCTTTGCGGATTCCTGTTCAAAAATGTCCCCTTTAAACAAATCAGAAGGGTGCCGATTAAAACAATTTTTTAAGCAAATTCAAAATTACTTTTTTGCCTCGAAAAATGTATATATTTAGGTTTCTTGAGTAATTATGTATAAACAATAAAGGTCTCGTCATATTTCTGAAAAGTTGATAGTTTTCGAGTTATAAGCAATTTAAAATCTGAAAAATGCGAAAATATGCATTTGCGATGCTTGAAAATTCTTAAGTTTTAACAAAATGACAGATCTTTTTTATTTAAGATGACCCAAAAATGCTAAAAACATATTTTCGCGGGCAAAAAAGGTGATATTTTGAATTTGTTAAAAAAAATATTAAACAATTTCTGCCCAAAAATTTCGCCCGGCAACTTCTGATTTGTTCCTAGGGGATATTTTTTAACAAGAATCCACAAAGAAACCGAACCAGAGCAGTCAGACACAGGCAGCATAAATCCGGACCCCGGAAGTGTCATAGGTTTTCGAAACGGACCCCTCTGGAAAACTAATTGGTGACCCCTGTTCTATATCATCATAAAAATCGCTAGCAGTAACAATTTCCTGTAACTCAGTCTCAGTAAGATATTTGCGGACCATATCTTATATGTACACAAAATACTAAGAAACTATAATAATATAAGCCAGGAAATAATAATAATGACTAACTGTAGCAGACAGGAATGTCATGATTCTTACATAACAGGCACCACAGTCTAAAAATAGATTTTGATAACGCGCAGTGTAAAACTACTTGGAATTCCCCATAAAAGACGTTATTTTACTAAACGTTAACTTCAGAATATATTTTTTATTCGTAAAATATAGGGAATTTTTTTTATTTCCAAATATGAGGATATCTAGAATGATATTAGAGTCAAATAAAAAAATTATGAGTTAAAAATTGAAAATACTTTTGAATTTATTAAAGAAAATCATACGCTGGGATCCAAATTTACCCCCTTGGTCATCCGAAGGTTAAAATATGTCCGGAAGTAGATAAACTGATTAATTCTAAGCAACTTTTGTTCTATACAGTATCTTCACCAAGTCAAGTTACTTTACGAGTTATTTGGTTTTTTTGTTGAAAAATGAACATAATATTCACTCCTAAATAACTCGAAAAGTATTGACTGAGTGAAAAAACTGTATAGAGCAAAAGCTGCTTAGAATTAATCAGTTTATCCAATTCCGGACTTATTTTAAAGGTTTCTTTTTTCACCTCCGAAACGGGGTGAAACTCACCCCCAGGGTAAAAGCACACATCGGTACAATATCACTTGTTTTGTTTGACATGTTAGCTACGTGCATGCCAAATTTCATGTCATCATATTTTTGCAATAATGTATTAATAACAAAGTCGGAACGTGGTTTAAGCTATAATAAACAATTATTTTGTTATTAAGAAAATAAGAACACATTTTGAGTAATCGCGACTAGTCGCATTCCATTCAGCGACCAAAAATACACCAGAGAAGACCTTAACACTATCAATTTATTTACAGGGGTTCTAATAATTCCTGAAAAACACCTAATTTTAGCATAATTTGTTAATAACAATTAAACGCACCTTATTTGGGCTTCCAGACCACTTCCATTGGATTCAGCGACCCAAAAAACCTATAATACCACCATCAAATCGTGGCAAACTAAAAGTGTACATGGAACCCCCTATGTTGCGACTAGACTAATACACAATTGACTTTTGAATGGAAATTATATTGTGGGTTATTTATGACTGGTTGCACAGATCTTACGCTTAAGACGTGGCTTAAGCTCAGCTTACGAAATATACGCGTTGCACTATTGAGTCTTGGATCAATTTTCAGCTTGCTACAATGAATTGCCACATGGATTGCATCTTAAACTTCGTCCCACTTCAGACGTGCTTAGATAAGAATCTAAAATTATAGTGCAACGTAAGTGAGACTTAAAAGGGCCCCATCTATAAGTTGAGCTGGGCTAAGCTGGAGCTTAAGATTTGTTGGTGCAACCAGGCATTAAAGGCCCATATTTGATAATTTAAGTAAAATTAATTTCCGGTCCGCAGGTCTCATAAAAATAAAATGCATGCCGGGGCTGAACGTGCTAATAATCTACTGTTAGTATGGAACGAGTAGATACATTTTGAATACCTTTAACGACTAAAATCGTTGTTTACATGCACTGCATGTCTTATTGAAACTTAGTATAGTTTTTATTTAGGTCAATGAAAGTGAAATACGGCGATACCGTGTAATTTTCCGTGTCTATAAACGTTTGTGATCAGGATCCTAAATTGCTGCCCCGAAATGCAAGTTTTTGTTAGGCTGACACAAATAAACGTCAAATCGAAGTGTTAAATAAATAAATTTTATTTATTAATTTGAGGCTATTGATTATGTTCAAAATAAGAGAGCTAAAAGGAACTACAACCTTAACGGGATTTTATTGTCTCGTATAGTCAATGGACCTCTAAATTTGAAAAAACCGCGGAGTGCTACCATTTAGATGGGTGCGTTTTTGAGAAATTGGTGAATTAGTCCCTATCCACAGGGTGAATTAGGGTGAGTGCTATGCACTTTTGGTACAAAGAAGTTTACAGGAAAATTGTTCCAGGTTAAATTTACTATCGAAATATTACATTTTAAAGTCAAAAATATTTTTATTTACAAAAATATATTCAAAAGAAAAGCGAAAAACAACACGAAAGAAAGAAATATTTTTTGCCCCATAACTTTTTTCCACGGGAATATAGAACATTGCTTCAGAAAAAATAACTTACATTCTTTCTCTTTAAAATGACGTTTAGTAGAAGTCTCTAGGATTTATATTTTCACATTTATATTTCATTATATTTAAACATTGTATATATATATATATATATATATATATATATATATATATATATATATATATATATAAAATAGATGAAATAGAGAATGTGGAAAAATCCCCTTACGAACAATTCACACATCCACCATTTCGGGCTGGGAAAAATTTTTCGAATAGAATCAAAGATCCAAACACCAGTTCTTAGAAATGTGTTTCGCCCTCTTCAACCTCTCTGGGCTCGTCGGTAAAGACAAGAGGTTGAATATCTTTAGACACATTCTAATCAAAAAACAACATTCGAGACCTAGACATAGAAGGTGCGTAAGTCTACGGCAAATCCGACAATGACAGTCTCAAGTTTTAATTCCCTAATTACTTAAAGTAAGTAAAATATATGTTTAAAAACATAAGATGTAGATCTTTGAAACACACTCAGTGAACCAAAGATCCAAGGTTATTGGTTTAACGACCACTCGTACGAAATCAAATAGATGAAATAGAGAATGTGGAAAAATCCCCTTGTTAAAATTAAAATTAAATCTTAAAAAAAAAAAAAAAAAAAAAAAATGTGTCTAAAGATATTCAACCTCTTGTCTTTACCGACGAGCCCAGAGAGGTTGAAGAGGGCGAAACACATTTCTAAGAACTGGTGTTTGGATCTTTGATTCTATTCGAAAAATTTTTCCCAGCCCGAAATGGTGGATGTGTGAATTGTTCGTAAGGGGATTTTTCCACATTCTCTATTTCATCTATTTGATTTCGTACGAGTGGTCGTTAAACCAATAACCTTGGATCTTTGGTTCACTGAGTGTGTTTCAAAGATCTACATCTTATGTATATATATATATATATATATATATATATATATATATATATATATATATATATATATATATATATTGTCATGATTTTAAGATACCAAATTGATAGAATAAGTTAAATAATAAATAATTTAATGATTTTGCACTGCCAAAGCAGTTAAGTAAGTATTTTGATATAGGTTTTGTTCGAGAGACGTGATTGGTTTGGAGAGTTGAATAGAATGAGAGTACTAAAGGGAATTGAAGTTAAAGTTGCATTTTAATTGATTTAATAGTTATAGAATGAATTTATTTAGAGTTATACAGTTTAAGTAACAAGAAAGTTTGAAATAGACCGTACTATATAAAGGAAGCTATTTAAAAGGCATAGAATGTATGAATTTGTTGCTAAACATGCAATAGTTTGAAATTTAGTCTTACCAAAAGAATAACTTACAAATTTGTTCCATGATGACTTTGTTTCTGTTGAATAATCATAAAAACTTATTTTTTTCTAAAGATCATTTGGAGAAAATGTTCATTGATGTACTACGGTCTCCATGATTTGGTTAAGTTTGTAAATTTATGAAAGTATCTTAGAAGAGGCTCCAATCTAAAAATTTAGAATAATAGTTAGATCAATTTTAGATTTTATTAATGTTAATTTGACCAAAATGTTGAAAATAGCTCATTAAAGTTGTAGGTTTGGGAAATGTCAGAATTCGATATCAATTTTAACAAAGAAAAATGATTTTCTGAGATATGGCTAATGCACTATCGATTGGTAATTTATTTCTGAATAATATGAAGGTTATTTCAGTACTTTATATGTATTAATAGTGAAAATATTTGGACTTTAATTTGTAGAGGTAGTGATTAAAAGTATAGAAAGTGTACGGACAGTGTTCGCTTAAAGTAGCTATAAAAACTTATTGGGAGTATCCTCAGATATGCAAGATATATGAAAAGAATCTATAAAGTTCAATGAATTCAATTCTTTAATTCAATTTTACTCAAATAAGAGAATAAAATCACCATTTAGGCATATATTTCCAAATTTTAGATAAAAAATACCATTTTGACTAAATGTCATAATTTGTAAAATTATCTTATTGGTTCATTTAAATTTCCAAAGCATGAATTATTAATTTATTTAAATATGATTGGCTGTAAAAACGACGCCAAGCTTAAAAAATTGAATTCAGCAGAAGGTTCGAGATTTTCAGAGGGAACAGACGCTTTGTGAAGCTATTCCCAAAAGATTTGGATTTTAAAATATAAATTTTCGGAAAATGTAATCAAAAAGTAGTGGAAAACAAACATTAAGAGTTGTTTTTCGTATGGAAAGTGTTTCCAAGCAGATTTGACTTTAGAAAGTTACTAAAAATAAGATTGTAAGCTGAATGGACCTGGGGAGATCCGGAATTTCAATGTATAGCAGCATCTGGGAGTGTTGAAACAGTTCGAACATCTTCGATGGACAATAATCAGGTGACATTACAAAACTTTAACATGATATCATGATTAACAAAAATTTAAAGAGAAAAGCATGCATAATAAAAATAAAAATTTAATAAGTTTAGTATCATTTACCGCTTTGGTAAGATAAATTTAAGAGAGAAATATTCCTTACTTACATAAATTGGTTTATATTCCATAATCACACAAATTTTCAGAGTCATTGAACTTCCATTTTGTTTTCATATCCTTTCATGTGGCGAATTAAAAATATATAAACCAGAGTATGTATCATATACATGTTATAATATTAAACATTTAACACTATTCTATGTATTTACCGAGATTGATGTTGCATTAAGCGTATTTTTCTTTCATTTAAATATATTTACGAAATTTTTCATCACAGTGTGGTCTTCAATTGTTTTTGGTTACATATTTTTACAGTTTTGTCCTTAATGCCTCTTATAGAATTAATTTCAACCCACACCTCTAAAGAAAAGAGTTTCCTGCAATATATGGATTCGGACATTGACTGAGCTGGTAGGTACAATAATTTCTCAATAGATGGCGCCCAATAGATTCGATACAAATCAATAAATAAAAATTTCAATAATGATATAACAAAAAGTGTTTAATTATAATAAATAATAATAAATATTATAAAAATAAAATATTTAAAATATTTAATTAAATAGTAAAATATATAATTGCCTATTGTTGTATAAATATTAAAAATATATAATAATTGGCTCAACCAACGTGGAATAAATAATAAATAAATAAATAAATAATAAATAAATATATTATTATTATTAAAAAAAATATATAATAAATGGCTATCCCAACGTTGTGGCACGAATAAATATATATAGGGCAAAATTGTAAGATAAATAAAAGTTAGAGTTTGATATAAAAAAAATACAAAATGGCGGATGGACGTAGATCTGTTTCGAAGACGACACAGGAAGGAGAGGAACAGAAGCAAGAGAAATCTGAGCTTGAAAAATTCATGGAATTAATACTAACAAAAATGGAAGAAAATAATAATAAAATAGAAACAAAATTAATTCACTTGGATGAAAACAATAAGAAAATGAGAAAGAAATTAGATGAAAACAGTCAAAAAGTAGAACAAAAATTAGAAGAAAATAGTCAAAAAACAGAAGAAAATAATCAATCATTAGAACAAAGACTGGGGGAAAAATTAGAAATAACATTAGAGAAGATGGAAGAGAAATTAGAAGAAAATAGTCAAAAAGTAGAACAAAAATTAGAAGAGAATAATAGAAAAGCAGAAGAAAATAGTCAGAGCTTGCAGAAAAAACTTGAACAGACCTCCAAGAGATTAGAGGATCAAATTGAACAAAGAATAAACAAGAGTATTGGAGAAGTAAAAATGTTATATGAAGAAATGATGAATAAACATGAAACATTAGAAACAAAATTAACTTCTGAAAATCAAGAAATAGTAGTTCAAATACAACAGCATAAAGAAAGAATAAATATGGTAGAAGAAGAAATAGAAAAGGAAGCAGAATGGACGAATAAGAGATTTATGATGGTAGATGAAAATATAAGTGAAATAAAGAAAGAACAGAAAACATCTAAAGAAAAGGAGGATCAATTGGAAAATAAATGGAAGATTGAAGTAAAAGAAGTGAAACAAGAAATAGAAAAAATGGAGAAGAAAATAAGAAATACAACAAAAGGAACAATAATACACACAATTGAAACCTCAGATAACAGGATATATTTCAATGGGGATTATAAATCACAACATCCAGTACCATTCATAAAGATTCTCATGACCAAATATTTGCAGTATAATGAATTTGATGAATTTAGGGAAGTTATAAGAAACCAATTAAGAGGAGAAGCATTAATTTGGTATACTAATGTGGAAAATGAATTAGAAAATTTTGAGCAATTTAAAACAAAATTTTTAGAATTTTTCTGGGGACTATCTCGACAACAAGTAGTAAGATCTGAATTGTTCGGAGGAAAATATAACTCTAACTCGCGAACAAGTATGCATTTATATGCTATGAGATTATTTAGTGCTGCCCAATATTTAGATGGCAAATTGACAGAGAAAGAATTGATTAGCCATATAATAGGTCATTTTGAAGATCAAATAGAAAATATTAGACTAAATTTTAATTTTATAGACTTTAACATGCTTTGTAATTTTTTAATAGAAAAAGAAAGAGCTTTACAAAACTACAGGCAAAGAAATAATAATTACAATAATTCACAAAACTTTAATGATAGTAATTTTAATAATAATAACCAGAGAAGTCAAAATAACAATAGATCAAATAATAATAATAATAATGAACGTGGGGGTTTTAATAATCAATATAATAATAGGGGAAATTATAACAACAATAGAAATTATAGTTCTGATAACAATAGAGGGTACTATAATAATAACAATAATAGAGGTTATAATAATAATAGAAATAACAACTATAATAGATTTAATAATAACAATAACACAGATAACAATTCTTTTAATAATCAAAATAACCAAAATAACAATTATAATAATTCCAATAACAATGGTAATAACAAATTAAGACAAGATTACGACAACTCGAGTTCTGATCAACCTCCAAATAGTCGTGGTAATAATGATAGGAGGGCAAGGTTTGAAGTCAATAATGTAGTGATGGATGGTAATGATTCAGATCAACCATCAATGTCATCCGGACAGATGGAAACATTTGAACCGGGTTTTGTAGATCGCACCTGCTAGGCAATATTGCAACCAAACTGTATGAACATCATAGGGAATTTTTGGACATGGGAGCTCATGTAGTATCTAAAAAATTCAGGGGATTAATTTTTATTAGAATTCAATTTTGTGGTATATATTTTAAAGTTTTATTGGATACAGGATCAGAGATTTCCTTAATTAGTCAAGAACTTATAAAAAGGTTAAATTTAGAAGATTCATGTTTTAAGATTCCTAAGTTAAGTTTAGTAGGTGCAAATAATAAAGTGATTACTCATGTTAATAAAAGTATTGTTAGTAATATTAAATTAATTAAAGAAGCTTATATAATACAACTGATTGTAATTGATAAGACGAAATATGATATTATGATTGGATCGGATATGCTAGATAAAATGGGTATGGTGATCAATTATGAGAAAGGATTGGTACAAGTAAAGGAGGAGTGTGTGAAATTTGAGGAAGAATTATGTCCAGAAAAGGGCAAGGAATTGATGAATATGAGGAGAATGTATATGGAAGATAATGAAATATTTAATGAATTATGTCCAGAAGAGGACAAGGAATTGATGTATATTAATAATGTATTATATGAAGATATTGAAGGTGATGTATGTAAAGGTAGTATGAATATAATGGAGGAGGAATTAATATGTAAGAAAGAGTGGATAGGAGAAGTGAAGAAAATATTATTAAAGTATGATGGACTCATAAATGAGGAAAACAGATTTGCTAAAGATTATGTTCACAACATAGAAGTTAGAAACATTCAAGATTTTAGACCAAAAACATATCCGATACCATATAGATACCGAAGTGAGGTGAATAGAGAAGTAGAAAAGATGTTAGAAAATGGAATAATAGAAAAATGTAATTCAAGAATAATAAATCCAATAGTTGTAGTTAAAAAGAGTAGTGGAGAATTAAGACTTTGTCTTGATGCAAGAAATTTAAATAATCATACCATACCACAATACGAAGCACCTGCTACAACAGAAACTATTTTCGGGAGAATAACGGGGGCAAAATATTTTAGCAAAGTAGATTTGAGACACAGTTTTTGGTTAATTCCTTTAGCCCATGAATCCAGGGATTCTACTGCTTTTATGATTGATGGTGTTCTTTACAGATTTTGTGTTGTGCCTTATGGTTTGCAGAGTTCCTGTAGTGCTTTAGTTCGCGCTCTCCATAATATTTTAAATAAGTATGATGATTTTATCCTTCACTACATTGATGATATTCTAATACTGTCAAAAGACGAACATTCACACCTAAAACATATTGAGATACTATTAAAAGAATTAGATTTAGCGGGTCTTAAAATCAATATAAAGAAATGTCAATTTTTCCAAGACAGTGTTACCTTTCTGGGGTATAAATTAGATAATTTAGGAGTTTCAATGGATGAGGAGAGAGAGAAGAGAATAAAAGAATATCCTACCCCTAAAAATATTAAAAATTTGCGTGGTTTTCTTGGTTTAATCAATTATTTTAAAAGGCTTGTGCCTGATTTGAGCCAAAAGATAGTACCTTTAAATCATTTGCTCAAGAAAGGAGTAAAATGGTATTGGGGTATGGAACAACAATTTGCATTTGATAACATAAAAAATCAATTTTGTCAAAATTTAAAGATATACCATCCAGATTACAGCTTGCCATTTACTTTACGAACAGATGCATCTATGCATAAGTTGTCAGGAGTATTATTACAATATCAAAATGAATGTGAAGCACCTATTAGTTTTGTATCTCGTTTGACTAGATCATACGAACAAGGTTATAGTGTAGGAGAGTTAGAATTTGCTAGTATAGTGTTTTGTGTTAATAAGTTACGTTTTTATTTATTAGGTGGTAAATTCTTTATAGAGACAGATCATTTATCATTAATTAATGTCATGAATAATCGCTTATTAAATAATCGCATACATAGGGGGGCGTTGTTACTTCAAGAGTATGATTTTGAAATAAAGTATATCTCAGGCAAATTGAATATAGTCGCAGATGCATTGTCAAGAGATAATGAAATTCGACATGAGGATGGAAACAGGATATACATTGGAATTAATGTGATGAATGAAATAGATGGATTATTTTCAATAGAGACAATTAGACAAGATCAACTGACTTTAACAGAACATGACAAAAGAAGGACATTGTTCATAAATAACTTTTACATAAAGAAAATAAAACAACAGGAATGTTATGTCATTTCACAAAACCTGGCACAGGAGATTTTATTAAATTTGCATGTAAATAATGGACATGCAGGTAGTAGGAAAATTTGGTTGATGTTTAGGGAGAATTACATTAGTAAACAGGACAAAATAATAATTAAAAATATTACTAAGCAATGTGACATATGTCAAAGAAATAAGCATCGAAATATCATTAATTTTAACACACCTAAGAACATTTTGGCTACTGAACCATTAGAAATTGTTGCAATAGATTTTTTGACAGAGTTGATACCAACAGAAGCAGATGAGAAACATGTTTTTATTGTAGTTGATATTTTTTCAAAATTCATAAAATTATATCCAACCAACAGGACTAATGTTGAGGTAATAAAGTCAGCATTTTCAGATTATTTTCATAATGTAGGTAAACCCAGAACAGTAATAGCAGACAATGCTACGTATTTTCAAAGTGTAAGATTCAAACAATTTTGTCAACGGAATAACATCCAACTTAATTTTACAAGCATTAGACATCCTCAATCAAATCCATCAGAGAGATATATACAGGAGATTATAAAATTCTTAAGAATTTATGTACAAGAACATACAGATTGGGCACAACATTTACCAGTTATAGAAAATAATATGAATTTTCTACCTAATACAGTCACTGAACAATCTCCATATTATTTAATGACGGGACAGCAACCAGACAGACCATGGATAGTACAAAATGACTTGACATATAGGCAAATAATGGAACAAGTCAATAGGAAAATACAACGGAGTGGAGAAAAATATTTGAATAGAATGGTTAAGAAGATGAAAGGCAGAAAAGTCAATTTTGAAGCAGGAGATCTAGTTTTGTTAAGGGCACATAGAATATCTAACATTAGGGAAAATATGTGTGCAAAGCTTATGCCAATTTTCGAAGGTCCATATAGAGTAAAGAATAATAACGGACAAAATTCATATGAATTAGAATATATAGATGAAAGGAGATCTAGGGGCATTTTTAATATAAATGATTTGTATAAATATTACCATAGATAAGTTACAGATAATAAGATGTAGTATAATTTTTTTAAATATGATTAGTGAATAGTTTAAAATTTTAAATGAAAAATTTAAATTTGATTTAGAAAAAAATTGTAAATTTTTCATTTAGGGCAAGTTGTCATGATTTTAAGATACCAAATTGATAGAATAAGTTAAATAATAAATAATTTAATGATTTTGCACTGCCAAAGCAGTTAAGTAAGTACTTTGATATAGGTTTTGTTCGAGAGACGTGATTGGTTTGGAGAGTTGAATAGAATGAGAGTACTAAAGGGAATTGAAGTTAAAGTTGCATTTTAATTGATTTAATAGTTATAGAATGAATTTATTTAGAGTTATACAGTTTAAGTAACAAGAAAGTTTGAAATAGACCGTACTATATAAAGGAAGCTATTTAAAAGGCATAGAATGTATGAATTTGTTGCTAAACATGCAATAGTTTGAAATTTAGTCTTACCAAAAGAATAACTTACAAATTTGTTCCATGATGACTTTGTTTCTGTTGAATAATCATAAAAATTTATTTTTTTCTAAAGATCATTTGGAGAAAATGTGCATTGATGTACTACGGTCTCCATGATTTGGTTAAGTTTGTAAATTTATGAAAGTATCTTAGAAGAGGCTCCAATCTAAAAATTTAGAATAATAGTTAGATCAATTTTAGATTTTATTAATGTTAATTTGACCAAAATGTTGACAATAGCTCATTAAAGTTGTAGGTTTGGGAAATGTCAGAATTCGATATCAATTTTAACAAAGAAAAATGATTTTCTGAGATATGGCTAATGCACTATCGATTGGTAATTTATTTCTGAATAATATGAAGGTTATTTCAGTACTTTATATGTATTAATAGTGAAAATATTTGGACTTTAATTTGTAGAGGTAGTGATTAAAAGTATAGAAAGTGTACGGACAGTGTTCGCTTAAAGTAGCTATAAAAACTTATTGGGAGTATCCTCAGATATGCAAGATATATGAAAAGAATCTATAAAGTTCAATGAATTCAATTCTTTAATTCAATTTTACTCAAATAAGAGAATAAAATCACCATTTAGGCATATATTTCCAAATTTTAGATAAAAAATACCATTTTGACTAAATGTCATAATTTGTAAAATTATCTTATTGGTTCATTTAAATTTCCAAAGCATGAATTATTAATTTATTTAAATATGATTGGCTGTAAAAACGACGCCAAGCTTAAAAAATTGAATTCAGCAGAAGGTTCGAGATTTTCAGAGGGAACAGACGCTTTGTGAAGCTATTCCCAAAAGATTTGGATTTTAAAATATAAATTTTCGGAAAATGTAATCAAAAAGTAGTGGAAAACAAACATTAAGAGTTGTTTTTCGTATGGAAAGTGTTTCCAAGCAGATTTGACTTTAGAAAGTTACTAAAAATAAGATTGTAAGCTGAATGGACCTGGGGAGATCCGGAATTTCAATGTATAGCAGCATCTGGGAGTGTTGAAACAGTTCGAACATCTTCGATGGACAATAATCAGGTGACATTACAAAACTTTAACATGATATCATGATTAACAAAAATTTAAAGAGAAAAGCATGCATAATAAAAATAAAAATTTAATAAGTTTAGTATCATTTACCGCTTTGGTAAGATAAATTTAAGAGAGAAATATTCCTTACTTACATAAATTGGTTTATATTCCATAATCACACAAATTTTCAGAGTCATTGAACTTCCATTTTGTTTTCATATCCTTTCATGTGGCGAATTAAAAATATATAAACCAGAGTATGTATCATATACATGTTATAATATTAAACATTTAACACTATTCTATGTATTTACCGAGATTGATGTTGCATTAAGCGTATTTTTCTTTCATTTAAATATATTTACGAAATTTTTCATCACAGTGTGGTCTTCAATTGTTTTTGGTTACATATTTTTACAGTTTTGTCCTTAATGCCTCTTATAGAATTAATTTCAACCCACACCTCTAAAGAAAAGAGTTTCCTGCAATATATGGATTCGGACATTGACTGAGCTGGTAGGTACAATAATTTCTCAATAGATGGCGCCCAATAGATTCGATACAAATCAATAAATAAAAATTTCAATAATGATATAACAAAAAGTGTTTAATTATAATAAATAATAATAAATATTATAAAAATAAAATATTTAAAATATTTAATTAAATAGTAAAATATATAATTGCCTATTGTTGTATAAATATTAAAAATATATAATAATTGGCTCAACCAACGTGGAATAAATAAATAAAAATTAAATAAATAAATTATTATTATTAAAAAATATATAATAATATATATATATATATATATATATATATATATATATATATATATATATATATATATATATATATATATATATATATATATACAGAGTTGGGATAAAGTATGGAACCAAGCAAATATCTTTGAAACGAAAAGAATAATATTTATGAAACTTTGCATGCAAGTACAGTGACGCAAAAGGCATATGATGCCATATTTTTTGTTACTACTCCACTTCCGGTTTCACCGGAAATACCCTTAACTTATTTACTTTAAATGGGACACCCTGTATATTTTTGCAGATTTTAAAAGAACTTGTTATTTTTAATTCATACATACCAAGTTTGGGAGAAAAACCTATTAAAACAAGAAATAAATCTCTTTACAGTTAAAAAATAGGTTAATTTATTTACGTTAGACCAATGATATTAAAAATAAAAAAAAATAATTTCAAATGTTGAAAATGTTTGCTGTTCACCTCCTGACAACGTGCAAGCCTATAAATAAATTCGTGAGTCACTTTTTGCAAGATTTCTGCACGTATTAGTTCACATTCATCAATTATTATTCTTTGTCTCAAATCCTGCAAGCATGTTGGTCTCCTAACGTAAACACGTAATTTTAGATAACCCAAAGAAAAAAATCTAACGGGTTGAGGTCCGGAAAACGAGCGGGCCACTCTATGAATCCTCTACGTTCAATCCATGGATTTGGAAAATTCACTTCTAAAAAATGAAAATTCACCATAACCTATTATCATTAATATTTTAATACGATCTTTTCCACTTAAATGAACCATTTTTAATACAACTTATTTCTGTCATTTAGTTCAGTAACAGTTTTACCTACTATACTAAATTCAAATAAGTCATGCAGTGCATGTAAACAACAATTTTAGTCTACAGTATAGAGTATAGAAGGTACTCGTTTATTTCCTATTACGTTGTATTGATACAAAAAATTATCTACAGACACTTTTTAACAAATTTTCTCTACCAAATTTGGTATGTATGAATTAAAAATAACAAGTTCTTTTAAAATCCGCAAAAATATATAGGGTGTCCCATTTAAATTAAATAAGTTAGGGGTATTTCCGGTGAAACCGGAAGTGGAATAGTAACAAAAAATATGGTAACAGATGCCTTTTGCGTCACTGTACTTGCGTGCAAAGTTTCATAAATATTGTTTTTTTCGTTTCAAAGATATTTGCTTGGTTCCATACTTTATCCCAACCCAGTATATATATAAAGGGTTGTCTACAGCTAATGCCGTTTCCCTTCCGTCAGCCAGGACTTCCATTTTTTTCGATCTTCCCAGTCTCCGTCTTCCAATCCTTTCTTAGACATGGCTTCGTCGACTTCATTTTTCGAAGATCTTCTAGGTCGTCCTCTTCTTCTCGTTCCTCTTGGGCTCCATTCTGCAACCTTGTTTATCCAAGTGTTTTCTGCTCTGCGTACGGGCCGTACCATTTCAGTCTTCTCTCGTCTATATATTGCAGTCTATATATATCGTCTATATATTTAAACATTGTTCTGTAACTTTTTTTTACGCATTTTTAGGTATATGCAATGGTAAATTTATTAGAAGTAGGAGTCAATTACCTTTAAAATGGTCTATTGTAGAAGGTTGCTTGACTATTTTGAAGCAAGTTCTGCTTTTTCAAGGTTTTACACTTTTAATGATTTTTATAATTATTTTTTAAGTTTCTCATTATGACTTTTTTTCTTGTACATTTAGTATTATACATTGTATAATAGAAAACAGCATATTTTCTTTACTTTAAAATGGTATTTTTAACCAAGATATCCGTAGGATATCCAAGAATATCCGTAATTTGAAAAAATTTTAAAATTTTTAATTTTTTTTTCAATTATAAGAAATAATTGAATGGGTCCGCCGAATAACGTTGTAAGCGCCACGTAGTTCGTTATGGAGAAGGTGAAGAAATTATTTTAAAATTGTGATAATGGTGAGTTTATAGATTTTAAGGGTGAGTAATACAGTTTGTAATTTGTGTTTACAAATTTTATTACTAACCCTTAAAATGTATAAATTTTTTAAAACCTCTTTTTCTATTTCTTAAAAACAAGTGATGTGGCGCTTACAACATTATTCGGCGGACCCATTCAATTGCATATTATAATCTAATTTTTAATTCCAAATAATTTTTCTTAATAACACTTTTCGATATTGTGAAATATAAAGGTACTTTACTCCGGAGCAAATTCATATTTTTTAACATACCTCGTACACTATTAATACAATTTTATATCTGATGATTGCATTTTAGGTTTCAGACTAGGCAGAGCATTGTATAAAGAATAACTTTTTTTCATAAAATTAATACCAAAAAAGTTTTCCATATGGTTCCAACTATTGCATGTGTATATGTCACACTTTGAAAACGCATATCTTGTTTAAAAATAGTCCTAAAATTTTTTACAGTACACCATTTTAAAGTAAAGAAAATGAGCTTTCCTTTTTATTACACAATGTATATACCCAAATATACAATAAAAAAAGTTATAATGAGAAATTTAAAAATAATCGTAAAATAAACTGCGCGTCATAGAAAACGGGCACCCTAAAAATGGGCCATTTTTGATGTCGCGTACCTCCTAAACCTGTTGTCCGATTTAAATGATTTTTTGAATATGTTATAGCCCTATTCTTTGTCAATATCTTTGTAATAATATTTTTGCAAAACAGGTAAATTTTCATTGTATACCGGGTGTACGAATCAAACTGTGTTTTTTTCTCAAAGTTCGCAACACCCTGTGGATTATTCTGGCATTTATAAAATACTGAAATTAAAATTCAACTATAGTCTCAGGTTTTCTTAACATTCTGTTTTTTGATCCATTCGCTTATGTTGGATAATACAAAAGTTATGTACTTTAACAACTAGCCATGTTCTTCATCAGTACAGGGTGTTATAAGTCTAAAGTGTTTTAGGGACTAAATAAGTTCGACAAACTTTAAGGGGTAGTTCTGCATTAAAAATAATGACAGTTTGCTTTATAATCATATATCCGCAAAAGCTTCGTTTCCGAGATACGGGATGTTAAATTTTTTCTTACAAACTGATGATTTATTTATTGCTTTAAAACCGGTTGAGATATGCAAATGAAATTTGGTAGATTTTAAGAGATGGTTATTGCGCATTTTTTGACATTCAACTAAGAATTTTATATTCACTATTGGAGTGCATACGGGTAATATGACCGATCATATTATTCGTATGTACGCCAATGGTGAATAAAAAATTCTTAATTGTATATCAAAAAATGTTCAAAAATGACGTCTTAAAACCCACCAAATTTCATTTGCATATCTCAACCGGTTTTAGGGCAATAAATAAATCGTCAATTTTTAAGAAAAAATTCAACATCCTGTATGTCGGAAACGAAGCATTTGCGGACATATGTTTATAAAGCAACCGGTCATTATGTTTTCATGCAGAATTACCCCTTAAAGTTTGTCGTACTTCTTTAGAAACACCCTGTACTGATAAAGAGCATGCCTAGTTGTTAAAGTACATAACTTTTGTATTATCCATCATAAATGAATGAATCAAAAAACAGAATGTTAAGAAAACCTGAGGCTATAGTTGGGTTTTAATTTCAGTATTTTATAAATGCTAGAATATGCCACAGGGTGTTGCGAACTTTGAGAAAAAAACACAGTTTGATTCGTACACCCGGTATATAATGAAAATTTACCTGTTTTGCAAAAATATTAATACAGTGATATTGACAAAGAATAGGGCTATAACATATTCAAAAAATCACTTAAATCAGACAACAGGTTTAGGAGATACGCGACATCAAAAATGACCCATTTTTTAGGGTGCCCGTTTTCTATGACGCGCAGTTTATGTATATCAAAAATCATTAAAAGTATAAAACTTTGAAAAACCATATCTTGCTTAAATATAGCTATACGGCCTTCTACGATAGAACATTTTAAAGGTAATTGACTTCTCTTTCTACTAAATGTACCATTGCGTATACCTAGAAAGGCGTAGAAAAAAATTACAGAACAATGTTTGCGAAGTAACAAGGAAAATATCCCAAAATCGCTGTGAGTGGCGACATTTGAAAAATCATATTTTGGAAATTGTAAATCACAGGGACTTCTACCAAACGCCATTTTAAAGAGGAAGGATGAAAGCTTTTTTCTGTGAAGCATAGCCTATACCTATATCCCCGTGGAAAAAAGTTATGGGGCAAAAAACAAGATTGCTATCTTTCATGTTTTTTTCTTGCTTTTCTTTATGATATATTTTTGTAAAAAACATGTTTTTGACTTTAAAATGTTATATTTCGATAGTAAATTTAACCTGGAACAATTTTCCTATAGACGTGTTTGCACCAAATGTGCATAGAACTCACCCTAATGCGCCCTGTGCCTAGGGACTAATTCACCCCCTTCTCAAAAACGCACCCATTTAAATGGTAGCACTCTGCGGTTTTTTCAAATATAGAGGTCCATTGACTATATGAAACAATAAAACCCTGTTAACGTTGTAGTTCCTTTCTAAAATACATAAGCAATAGCCTATAATGTAGGTAATGTTAAATGGCTTTTAGGTTTAACCAAATAGTTTAGAGTTGTCGTTACTATTATTTTTTAAGTCCTTTACCAACTTTACTGTTCAATCCACAGCCTACTTTTATTTTTGCAATATTGGTCTGCTACTTTTTTCTTTATATTCATTTCAATGATGTTCTGCAGTAGATATCCATTTAATTCTTGCTTGGTTTTTCTGTTTGATTTTGGTTTTGCAGTCCATTCTGTCCTTTTTTATTTCCTTGTCCTAGCACCTCTTCAGCTGCATTAAAAATGGATTATTTTATATTTTTCCATACTTCCTCTGTGTTACGTGCTTCTGTTAGATTTTCCTTTAGTGTTAGTATGGGTTATTATAATTTTATATTGGCTAATAAACATCCGTAATAAAACTCCAAAGTAGATATAAAAACTTTATTCGAAAAAAAAAAACAAGAATGATAGGAAGTTATAGAAAATGTCCACGGTTTATTTAAATATATTCCTCGAAAATGTTAAACAAGAATGATATAAAATAATGAATATATCTACTAGGTATTGGATTATTTTGACCAGTAACGTTAAATAATAATATTAGGTAAGAAAATAACGAAAGAGTCCTATGTTTACTGGATTTTCTTGTCCAAGAATGTTTGTTAAAATTCCCTTTTTATAATTTGGTGATTTTTTCATGCTTGAAGAAGTACGTCATCATGTTCAGGAACCGCCTAAAAATGAATTTTACAATTATTTGACTAACAATTCGATCTACTTGATTATTTTAGGCTACCAAAGCGTTAATTGTTTAACTATGTATAGGGTAATAATTAAGGTCCGGATTATAAGCATTTCGCTTTTTTTTTTGCTTTTTTTGCTTATAATTAGGATTTTTAGTAAAAAAGGTTATTTTAAAGATATGTTGCTTCCTGTCTTAAGCAAAATTCTATGAAGTATACAGAGCTATAAAACTCTAATAATTCAATAAACCATAAGAATTTTAATCCCTTAGGCTTAGGAGATAAACGGGAGAACCCATCGTTATACCTGTCATGTAATAAACTAATATTTGTCTGCAGACAGCCCAAATTTATTATATTGTTGTAAAATAGTACCGGTACATTTGTCTAAATTTAAATACGTACCAATCACATCTGCAGATGTTGAAAGAACTTTTTCTACGTATAACTATAATATTATGTATACAGATAGAAGACATAGCTTTTTACAAGAAAATTTTGAAAAACATTATTGTTAATTGTTTTTATGCTAATGGCCATGAATAAAAAATATATTAATATGTTAATTATTTTTAGTTTTTTTTTATTATATTGTAGCTTAACACTGGTAATTTTTTATTTATTGTTAATAATACGATAATTAAAAATAAATGTAATTTAATGTTAATGTCCTTTATTCATATTTATATCATTATATCCATGTTTACTTACACGTTTTTTTCTTGAACCTTGCTTATTTCATAAAAACTTTGCTTATTTTTGCGACATTTTTTGCTTATATAAGTACTTATTTTGACGTTTCTGTCATGCTTATAATCCGGACTTTAGTAATAATGATACGCTCTAAGGTAACACAAGCCATACAATCATCAAAAAATGGCAAAGCGATAGGTTCCGATTAAATTCCAAGTGGAATATACAAGCTTATAAATGATAGCAATGTTTTAGAGGCTATAACTTTTTTTTCCAATACCATTAATATCAGCGGACACGAAGTTAATGGTTGGTCCAATTCACTGTTCAGATCTCTACTTAAGAGGCAACAGCAAAAACCAAAGGGATATAACAATAAATAGGGTAGCAAATACGGCGTGGGACGGTTCCCTAGTAGGAATACGATCAGTTGGAAGACCACTGATCGGATCGGGACCACAAGTTTGGATTTAGAAATGCTCAAGGAACCAGAGAAGCATTATTTGCAGTAAATGTGCTAATACAGAGATATTTAGATGTAAACCAGGACATCTATGTCTGCTTCCTGTCCTAGATTATAACAAGGCATTCGATACAGTGAAAAATCCGAAACATACGGCAATCCGTTAATAAAACTACTGAGAACAAAGAACATCGACACACGGGGTATAAAAATAATAAATAATCTGTATTATGAACAAGAAGCTGTCATAAGAATGAATAATTTAAACACCAATAAAATAAAAATCAAAACAGGCGGTAGACAGGGCTGTGTCTTGTCGCCATCACTGTTTAATGTATACTCAGAAGAAATATTCAAAAAAGCATTAGAAGATGAAGTAGCAGACATAAAAATAAATGGCCTACCCATATGTGAAATTAGATACGCCGATGACACAATACTAATAGCAGAAACTATTACAGATCTACAAAGAATTTTAGATAAGGTTGTTGCAACGAGTTAAGAATTTGGTCTGTCGCTAAACATAAAGAAAACGAACTTCATGGTTATATCAAAGAAAAATATTAGAGACATAGATCTACACGTAAATAATAAGACGATAGAACGACTTCAGAATTATAACTATTTAGGGACAAATATTAGTGAAACAAACGATTATACCAAATAAATCAGAATTAGAATAGAAAAGGCTAGAAGTGCATTCAATAATATGAAACAAATATTATGTAGTAGAGACCTCAGCCCAAATCTTAGAAAGCGAGTACTAAAATGTTATGTATTTTCTGTTCTTTTGTATGGTGTGGAGACATGGACTCTCAATAAACAATGCCTCAATAGATTGGAAGCATTTAAGATGTAGACGTATCGAAGAATGCTGAGAATCTCCTGGACAGACAGAATAACCAATGAGGAAGTACTAAGGAGAATACAGAACAGCAGGGAGATACCTACTGGATTCCATCAAAATAAGAAAACTTCAATACTCGGGTCATATAACACGTGGTGACAGATATGAACTCCTAAAATTAATTATGCAGGAAAAGATTCAAGGAAGGCGCAGCATAGGTAGGAGAAAAATGTCCTGGCTGAGAAATCTCAGAGAATGGTTTAGATGCAGCTCAACTGAACTCTTTGGGGCTGTAGTATCAAAAGTGAGAATAGCAATGATGATTGCCAACCTTCGTCGCGGAGATGGCACGTAAAGAAGAAGGAAGACCACGAAAATGATAGAACGACAATTTACTGCAGGCACATTAAAAAACAGACAATCATGTCTACAAAAAAAAAGAGACGATCTTATTTAGGTATAGCTGATATAAACTTACTGTTCGAGATTTTTTTTAATTGAAAAAGAATATTGATGAATAACGAAAGTGCAAATTATTTATTTTGATTAAAAACATTTACTATGAAACAAAAAAATAAAGCGCACAAGAAAATAATTTTGACAAATAAAAAATGTAAAGATACATGTTACCGTAAAAACCCGAATTTACTAGGAAAAACTAGTTTTAACTATAGGCTTTAGACAATTCTAGTTTTAACTAGTGAAAACTAGAACTATCAAATATTTTCAGTTAATTCTAGGTGAGACTAAACATATTTCAGTCAAAACTAGTTTTTACTAAACGTTTCAGTAATTTCTAGATTCAACTAAAACTCGGTAAATAATTTGCTGCTCTGGTTGTTTGCAAATAATTTCTCTAAAACGTAAAATAATGGACGAGATCGTTAACGTAAAAAACGCAAGTCCTTTGAACACGTTGTTGTTTTTATCTTGCATCCAGACTGCTCCCATTTTCTCGATGTCTTGGTTAGCTCGCTTTACTGAACCTTGATTCTGGTTGTGCCTTGGTTTTCGATGAACTAATTTTGCCTTAGGCCAGTATGACATTACCGCATTTATAACTGCATTACCTAACTCTCGGCCATTATCGAAAAGTAAAATGCATGAATGTAAAAAGTCAAGAATATATCCGTTAATTATTGATAAGCAACTTCGTCCGCCCTCTTACTTTGTAATGGTCTCAACAAAACAAATGTTGTTAAATGATCTTGTGTGTGTGAGAGAGAAAAAATGGCTTGGATGCGGGTCCGTTAGCCACAGATTTTTATTTTATTTTTACCTCAATTTATTAGTTTTGTTATATTTATACCTATTTCACTTAAATGACCATATTTGTTTCTCTCAAGTAGTTAATGAGTAACTTAAATATTTCCATTTTATGACAACTTATTAGATATTCTATACTAATTGGAAAATGAACTTGTGTTTGTCGTAAATTGTAATATAATTGATTTATATATCTCTCGTTAATTTTGCATTCAAAGAAAATATGGTTCAAATCTCTAATCGAAACATTATCACGAAAACAGACTGATGAATTAACTATTCCTAATTTGTGCAGATGTGCCTCATATTTTCCGTGTCGAGTTTTTAATCTGACGATAGTAGAAATATCTTGCTTTGGCAGGTTATACTTAAATATGTATTCAGGTGGCGGAGGAAGTTCTTGATGTAAAGAAAAATATAAATTTTTTGATATGCTTGAAATATTTTTCCATTGTTTTTCCATATTTTATTTATTCTAGCTTTGACGTCATTTATTGCATCTGTCGATAAGATCTGAGTTAGAATCTCACTATTTTTTATTGGTTCTTTGGCCAACTCATCCACTTTCTCATTACCCAGTATACCGGCATGCCCTTTTGCCCATATAAATACTACTTCCACTTTAGACAAATTATTTTTTATATTACATAAAATGATCTTGATAAACCATAATAAACTTGTAACCATGATCCTCTTGTGATTGCATATCGATCAAATCTACCTAACAGCGACTATTCATTTCTGAATGCAATATAGGTTTCGACACAAGACCCCCCTTCGCTTTACTCTTCTTCCGTTGGCAGATCTCACGAATTGATATAAAATTATTGAACACACCAATTGTTATATTTGCGTATTTTTTGGCGGTTTCATAGTCTAAGAGCTGGGAGCGGATTTTGTGCGTGATAAGTAATATGGAAAAACTATACGGGGATATCTTGAATTAGTTGTGTACATGACTTTCACCAACGGCCGGAAGCCAGAGTTGGGGCCGAGGGTAGTTATAAGGGGTCAAATTCGCGGATTTTATTATTTTTTTTATGACGCTCATGATCGAGATAGTGCACCAAAATTTGGGAATAAGTAGGTCATGACGTACCCAAGTAAAATCTCGAGGGGCTCAACGCTACGTGGCCGACAAAGGGGTGGGGGTAGGGGTGAATATAAAAAATATAACGGGTTTTTTGCGACGTTCGTGATTGAGATAGTGCACCAAAATTTGGGTATAAGTAGAACATGACATAACTAAGTAATATCCCCAGAGACGGAAACCAGAGTGGCGGACAAGGGTAGTTATAAGGGGTAAAATTCGCGGTTTTTATTATTTTTTTTTTGTGGCGCTCATGATGGAGATAGTGCACCAAAATTTGGGAGTAAGTAGGTTATGATGTAACTAAGTAAAATCTTCAGGGGCGGAACGCTGCTTGGGGTACAAAGGGGTGGTAGGCAGGGGTGAGTATAAGAATATATGGGGTTTTTTTTGCCGTTCGTGATCGAGATAGTGCACCAAAATTTCGGAATAAGTAGATCATGGCATTACTAAGTAAAATCTCCAGGGGCGGAACGCTGCGTGGGGGACAAATGTTGTGCCGGCTCACAAAAGAAATAATACACACTGTGACTTTGAACCCTTAAAACTACCCTCATCCCCAACTCCGGTTTCCGGCTCTGGAGATTTTACTTAGTTATGTCATGGTCTACTTATTCCCAAATTTTGGTGCACTCTGTCAATCACGAACGTCGCAAAAAACCACTTATATTTTTTGTATTCACCTCTGCCCCACCCCTTTGTCGGCCACGCAGAGTGCCACCCCTGGAGATTTTACTTAGTTACGTCATGACCTACTTATTCCCAAATTTTGGTGCACTCTCTCGATCACGAGCGTCACAAAAAAAAATAATAAAAACGGCGAATTTGACCCCTTATAACTAGCCTCATCCCCAACTCTGGTTTCCGGCTCTGGGGATTTTACTTAGTTATGTCATGATCTACTTATTCCCAAATTTTCGTCTACTATCTCAATTACGAACGTCGCAAAAAACCCTTTATATTTTTTATATTCACCCCTACCCCCACCCCTTTGTCGGCCACGCAGCATTCCGCCCCTAGAGATTTTACTTAGTTACGTCATGGCCTACTTATTCCCAAATTTTGGTGCACTATCTCGATCATAAGCGTCATAAAAAAAAATAATAAAATCCGCAACTTTGACCCCTTATAACTACCCTCGGCCCCACCTCTGGTTTCCGGCCGTTGGTGAAAGTCATGTACACAACTAATTCAACATATCCCCGTATAGTTTTTCCATATTACTTATCACGCACAAAATCCGCTTCTATCTCTCCGACTATCAGTCTTCAACCTATCCCAACTTACATGACCAATAGCAACGTGGGCTGCTTCAATTATGTCAAAAATGTCTTCAGCAGGTACAGCTGGTTCCTAAAAAAACTGATACGACTCTTAGTAAGATTTGATCATTTTGAGCAGTGTATCATGGATCTGATATTATATTATATTTATTATGACAGACAAATAATAAAATAAACAAACAAACAGTCATTTTTTGAGGTTGAAGTTATCTGACACATTTTAAGATTTGGCAGTGACAGTGACAGTGTGTAAATAATAAGTATTTATCCTTCAAAATATAATAAATTAAATATAATTAAACTCATATTCATTATATCACACCTCATCAAAAGCTTTTTACAAGAACATAGTCAGCGATTTTGATATGGCTTAGAGCCAGACTACATCCAAGATCGCCTATAAATTGTGCTGGTAATTGCCTTGCAGCGAGACCAAAAACAAAAAGAAGAAGAAGAAAGTACACTGCTCAATTTTCTACAAAATACGCTTAAGAGTCGTATCAGTTCTTTTTGAAACCAGCTGTACATAATATTTGATGGGTTCAATTCTAGAAGCCAACTTTTTTATTTCGCCAACTTCAACAATTCTAAATCGTTTTAGTGTTTTCTGGGCAGACAGTTCCGCATCTTGTACTTCGGGCATTAATTTATTATACATGCTTTGGTCACAACGTTGTAGTGACTTTCTTTTTTCTCGGTCTGTTCCTTTTGTAAGATCTTTTCCAAGAAACGTTCTTTCCAAGTTCTTATATCTCTGCTCTCAACCTGATCTTCGACATTATCACTCATGGTGAATAATACACAGTAGTGTAATAATGGTAATATAACCAATAAAAACGATGCCGAAAAATCAACAGTTGCACACACTAGTTTGTTACCGTTTGTAACCCTACCCCGAAAACGCCAAATCGTATTTGTCTCTTCTCGCAACGATTTTAACTGGTATTCGCTAGTAATTCCAGTAAAAACTAGTTTAAACTACTCTAAATGAAATTTGTTCGGGATTTCTAGTTTTAACTGAATTTAGCACTCAAATCTAGTTTTGACTAGTTAAAACTAGAATTGTCTAAAGCGCTTAGCTAAAACTAGTTTTTCCTAGTAAATTCGGGTTTAAACTGAAATCGGGTTTTAACGGTAACATATAGACAGCTTAACAGGAAGCTCAGAAAAGACGTAGGCATGAAAAACGTTGAGGAACTTCAAACAGAGTACCCATGAAAGGGTAAAGATAGAACCGGTAAAAATATACGAAGGGGTAAAATATTACTCCGAATAATACAGGATCACTTGAAACAAATATAATACATAAAATGTATGTATTATTAAAATACAAGAGAGTGAGATAGTTGCAGCTGAGTAGATCTTTTCAGAGCAGCCGCCAATAAGGTACGGATAGCTATGATGATAGCCAACCTCCGATAGGCGAAGGAACTACAAGAAGAAGAAGAAGACTTATATTACTTACTGCTAATCCTTTGCCTTTATGACAACGTATTTTTTTGTCATGTAATATTTTTGGCAAATTATATTCTTTACATATTAACTTCTCTATTCAGCATGCTAAAAAATAAAGCATATATGCATTAATTATATTTACACATATGGTCCAAGAGCTGTGAGACATTTTTGAGTAGGTATTTTAGGCAACCTGAAAATTTTTCAGGTGACTCTTCCATGATAGCCTAATACAAAAATGCCGGTCTGGCTGGAGGGTAGCGGTTATTTTCCCCAAAAATCCCCCCCAAAGTTAAAAAAAGGGGTAAAAATTGTTATTACAAAAAATATCATTGACGTGACTTTAAAGTAAATTTAAATATTCAAATATAAAGAAAATAAACAGGCCAGGCGATTTGAGGGCGATTTTAACTCTGCAAGATACTTGCATGGGCGCCCCAGGATTATTTTCAGGGGATGCATCTGAACTTCAGAAGATTTCATCTGAATCTGTACATACTATTAACGAGTATAAAATATGCAACTTTACATGCAAATCTATGTACATTCCTTCCGGACAGGGAAGTACAATTATTATTTTAACAGGGTATTTTTTTAATATTAAAAATAAATATTCTAAAAAAGACAGGTTTTTTTTTGGTGAAATTTTCCAACTGCCATGTGATCGAACAAATTACGCGTACATATAAATGAAAAGCGCTATAGGTAAGCAGCAGTGTGAGAAAGAGCTTATACCGATAGCTGTTTGCGTCCTCTGTTGTACCTGAGCGAGTCCGTTCGCTCGAGAAAAATCACGTGACCTGGCGATCCCATGTTGTTGTGCCTCGAAACTTTAGAGTAATTATTATATATTATAGTTTTTTAAGTAACTTTTTCTTAATCAAAGGAAAATAATACGTACTATACAATAGATTTTGCAAATATGATAGAAAAAGACAGATTTATTATTATAAATATATAGGTAGAAAAGTATAAAAGTATAAACTAAATTAATTCTGTGTCCGAATCTTGTACTTCATCTTCAAACTCCTCATCTGAGCTTAAATATTCACTGTCTTCTTCTTCGTCAGACTCCCCTCGAGACTCAGATTCCTCTTCTACATGATCTGTAAATAGTTGTAATATGTATTTATAATTAATTAAAAATTAATTAACGACAATTTAATTAAATTACTACGTATTCTCTGTCCTTTTATACGGAGTCGAAGCCTGGACAATCACGGGCGCATCTGAAGAAAGACTTGCCATTGTTAAGATGTGCTGTTATTGAATAATGTAAAAAATATCATGAACACAACACGTAACAAACACGGAAACATTAAGAAAGATGAAAAAGGCAAAAGAAATACTCAACACTATAAAGGAAAGAAAAATGAGCCAAAATAAATATTCATTCTCTTCTTCTTCGTTCGTCTCCCCTCGAGACTCAGATTCCTCTTCTACCTGATCTGTAAATAGTTGTAAATATGTATTTAGAATTAATTAAAAATTAATTAGTGATTAATTAATTGAGTTGCTACGTATTCTTACTTATATAACTAATACTTAATACTTTTCCTTATATTATAAAGTAGCTCATTTTTCTTTCTTTCATAGTGTTGAGTGTTTGTTTTGCCTTTTTTTATCTTTCTTAATGTTTCCGTGTTTGTTACGTGTTGCGTCCATGATATTTTTTTACATTATTCGATAACACCACATCTCAACAATGGCAAGTCTATCTTCAGATGCGCCCGTGATTGTCCAGGCTTCGACTTCGTATAAAAGGACAGAGAATACGTAGCAACTCAATTAATTAATCAGTAATTAATTTTTAATTAATTATAAATACATATTACAACTATTTACAGATCATGTAGAAGAGGAATCTGAGTTTCGAGGGGAGTTTGACGAAGAAGAAGACAGTGAATATTTAAGCTCAGATGAGGAGTTTGAAGAAGAAGTACAAGATTCGCACACAGAATTAATTTAGTTTATACTTTTATACTTTTCTACCTATATCTTTATAATAATATATCTGTCTTTTTCTATCATATTTGCAAAATCTATTGTATAGTACCTATTATTTTCCTTTAATTAAGAAAAAGTTACTTAAAAAACTATAATATATAATAGTTACTCTGACGTTTCGAGGCACAACAACATGGGATCGCCAGGTCACGTGATTTTTCTCGAGTGAACGGACTCGCTCAGGTACAACAGAGGACGCAAACAGCTATCGGTATACGCTCTTTCTCACACTCCTGCTTACCTATAGCGCTTTTCATTTATATGCACGCGTAATTTGTTCGATCACATGGCAGTTGGAAAATTTCACCAAAAAAAACCTGTCTTTTTAGAATAATTATTTTTAATATTAAAAAATACCCTGTCAAAATAATAATTGTACTTCCCTGTCCGGAAGGAATGTACATAGCTTTTCATGTATAGTTGTATATTTTATACTCGTTAATAGTATGTACAGATTCAGATGAAATCTTCTGAAGTTCAGATGCATCCCCTGAAAATAATCCTGGGGCGCCCATGCAAGTATCTTGCAGAGTTAAAAATCGCCCTCAAATCGCCTGGCCTGTTTATTTTCTTTATATTTGAATATTTAAATTTACTTTAAAGTCACGTCAATGACATTTTTTGTAATAACAATTTTTACCCTTTTTTTTTTAACTTTGGGGGGGATTTTTGGGGAAAATAACCGCTACCCTCCAGCCAGACCGGCATTTTTGTATTAGGCTATCATGGAAGAGTCACCTAAAAAATTTTCAGGTTGCCTAAAATACCTACTCAAAAATGTCTCACAGCTCTTATACCAACAATTAAGCAAATACAAGTAAATCATGAAAAATAATTACACTTTTATAAAAAAGAACTTTTTTATAATAAAACGTTTTTATTATTTATAGGGGAGAATTTAAAATAATTTGACGATATAAAATGCTTAAAATTCCAAAAATTACACTATAATAAAAAAGTACTTTTTATAATACCACGGTTGTTTAAAATGGTATATATAATAATTAACTTATAAAATATGAATTTTAAATTTAAACACAACTTTTAATTATTTATTAAAAAAATAAAAAAAAAATACGCAACAGCCGTGTTCGAACTATGGAACTCTCGATCTGCAGTCTAATGCCACTGACTCACCATCAATTTTAGATATCGATTTATTAACGTACTTTAAAATATCATTGCATTAGTCACATTTCTAAAATAGTTTGAAATAAAAAAAAAATCGATTTATCCACACATGGTGATTGATTAGTGGGGTAAAACTCCGTAGATCCGTTATAGTAATAGATAGCAATAAAAGTTAATAACAAAAATTGTAACCATCTTTGATTACAGATTGATAATCAGTAATCGTAAATTGTCAGTTTTAGAAAATTCAGTCATGGCTTGCCTAAAATTTTGATAGATTTAGACCCATAACTAATAATTTGCTATGAAAAATGAAAATATCTCGAAAACTAATAAATTTATAGGGAATGTTATATAAAAATTAAAGTACGGTAATGGTACTTTTCGATAGTGATATAAAATACAGGGTGTTTCATTTAAAATTACTGAGAAAATAATGTACTTGCGTTTTGACTCACCCTGTATTCAATATAAAGAAAATTAGCAATATCGATTATTTATGAAAATTTTGACAATAAAAAAAAATATGGCATTAATAAAACATTGCCGTTGTGCTTATTTTTATTTATACAAGGAGTTAAACTTCTCTTTGCGTTATCCCTATGCGGGATCGGCTTCCCTAATTGCATTTTTCCAGACAATTATATCTTGGGTCATATCAATGTTAATCCCCTTTACCAACATGTCCTGCCTTATCGTCTCCCCCGAGGTCTTCTTTGGTCTTCCTCTCCTACTCCTTCCAGGAATCTGCACTTCAGCTATTCTTCGGATTAGGTGATTAACGTCTCGACGTTGAACATGACCAAACCATCTTAACCTATGCTCTCTCATTTTGGCATCAATTGGTTCCACACCTAGACTTCCTCTAATATACTCATTCCTAATTTTATCCTTCTTTGTCACTCCACTCATCCATCTAAGCATTCTCATTTCCGCCACATGCATTCGTTGTTCCTCTTTCTTTTTCACTGCCCAACATTCAGTTCCGTACATCATAGCCGGTCTTATGGCTGTTTTGTAGAATTTTCCCTTCAGCTTCATTGGAATTTTTCTGTCACACAACACACCACTCGCTTCTTTCCACTTCATCCATCCAGCCCTAATTCTACTGCATGCATCTCCATCTATTTCACCATTACTCTGTAATACCGATCATAGGTACTTAAAACTATTGCTTTTCACAATCATTTCACCATCCAAAGATACCATTTTATTTGTAGTAACTCCATCTTTAAATGAACATTCCAAATACTCTGTTTTTGTCCTACTAAGTTTTAAACCTTTTTCCTCCAGAGCTTGTCTCCACTGTTCCAGTTTTTGTTCTAATTCTCTTTCACTATTTCCTATTAACACTACATTATCAGCATACATTAGGCACCATGGAATGCTACCCTGTAGTTTCACTGTTATCTGGTCCAAAACTAATCAGAATAAATAAGGACTAAGCACCGAGCCTTGGTGCAATCCTACTTTCACCTGAAATTTATCAGTCTCTCCCACACCTGTCCTAACACTAGTCGTTACCCCCTCATACATATCTCTCACAATCTTTACATATTCGCCAGGGACTCCTTTCTTATTGAGTGCCCACCACAGAATGTCTCGAGGAACTCTATCATATGCTTTCTCAAGATCAATGAATACCATATGAGCGTTGGTCTCTTATTCCTGTATTTTTCCATCAGTTGCCTTACAATGAAAATTGCATCTGTTGTTGATCTGCCCTGCATAAAGCCAAATTGATTATCGGATATTTCGGTTTCTTCACGTATCCGTCTATCAATTACTCTCTCTCATATTTTCATGGTATGGCTAAGTAGTTTTATAGCCCTGTAGTTTGTACATGGTTGTATGTCTCCCTTGTTTTTGTAGGCAGGTACTAATATACTGCTGCTCCATTCGTCTGGCATTTGTCCAACTTCCATAATTCTATTAAATAGAGCTGCTAGCCAACTTATTCCTGTCTCTCCCAATGCTCTCCATACTTCCCCAGGAATGTCATCTGGTCCGACTGCTTTTCCTTTCTTTATTTTTTGAAGCGCTTGAGCCACTTCTTCGTTTGTTATTCTGGTAACCATTGCTGTTACTGTCTCCGTTAACTCCACAGGCTGTCTGTCAAATTCTTTATTTAATAAACTGTCAAAATACTTTCTCCATCTCTTTTTGACATCCTTTTCGTGAATTAGTATTTTATTATTTTCATCTCGGATACATCTAATCTGATTAAAATCTCTTGCCTTCTTTGCTCTCTGTTTGGCTATTTTATATATCTTTGCTTCGCCTTCCCTGGTATCAAGTTGATCGTATAGGTTTGAATACGCTTCTGCTTTAGCTTTTGCTACTGCTACTTTCGCTTCCTTTTTGGCGACCATATAGTTTTGAAGATCTATGTCCGATCTGGTTTCTTGCCACTTTTTATATAATTTTCCCTTCTCTTTTATTTTTCCTTGTACTTCATTTGACCACCACCAAGTCTCTTTATCCTCAAACTTCTTTCCTGACGTTTTCCCAAGTATTTCAATAGCCGCCTCTCTAATAATATTGGCCATTTTTCTCCAAATTGTGTTAGGGCTTCCTTTCATGTTCCAACATATTTTTTCTACTATTCTTTCCCTGAATAGACCTTCTTTCTTATCTTTTAGCATCCACCACTTGATTTTTTGTGGTCGTCTCCTATATTTTTGTTTAGTTTCGCTTTTTACTTCTATGTCCAGAACAAGCAGCTTATGTTGTTGGCTTACTGTCTCACTAACTATTACCTTGCAGTCCTTGCATTCACGTATGTCTTCTTTCCTTATCATGAAGTAGTCTATTTGGGATTGATGTTGTCCACTTTTGTAGGTAATAAGTTGAGTTTCTCTCTTTTTAAAGAATGTAGGTGAACTTAATAACACAATACACAAATAATTATGGTGAACTGTCAGTTTTAGACAATTCAGTCATGGCTTACTTATAATTTGGAAAAATTTAGACCCCTAATAGGGAACTTGCACATTTTTTTTATTACATAATAATGTTCAGTTTTGTATAAAAATGAGATTTCCAAAATTTCACGCTTCAAAAACTCATAATAACTTAGAAGTACAAATTTAAAGTCTTCGGTATCTTAAAATAGGTCAAACGGCCCGTGACGTCACTCAGTTTAACTATATGGTTCCGTTTATGGTTATAATTAGGTATATTCTTCTTCTTTAGTTTATTGGCCTCCGCCTATTTTGGTATACCTCGTCGCGAAATAAAGGAAAAATATTTATATTCTATTAACATTTATCGTATGTCATTGGAATAATATATACCAGTTTGTTGACATTGGAGTTTGATATAGTTATTGAAGGAAAGGAAAGAAGGTTTACTACGGAAAATAAAACCATTTTGTAAAAGTACTGTTTTCTATGAATAGTTCAAACGATCAAAACACTTGTAGCGTCAAATAAATGTATTTTCTACTGACGTTTATAACGTCTAATTTAAAATTCTGTTTACTTTGTTGGAAAAATGTAAATGTACAAACGAATGACGTCACGACGCGTTTTAGGCCACCTGTTTTAATTTGAATTTTTAATCGCCTTTGGGGACCAAACGAAAGACCTACAAAATTTTTTTATCTTTGATACATGTTTTAAATTATGTTCTGTTGATTTATAAAATTTTTTTCGAATTTAAAAATTTATGCAAGTTCCCTATTAATAATTTTCTCTGAAAAATGAAAATATCTCAATAACTAACAAATTTAAACATGGGGAATATTATATAAAAATTAAAGTACATTAAAGGCACTTCTCGATAGTGACAAAACAAAGGGTTTTTCCATTTAAAATTACTGGGAAAATAATGTACTTGCGTTTTGACTCACCCTGTATTCGATATAAAGAAAATTATTAACATGAACCATTCTTGGAAATTTTAACAATCAATAAAAAAATATGGCACTAGTAAACCATTGCTGTTGTGCTTATTTTTATTTATCCGGGGAGTTGAATTTGTTACGATTTTCGTAGAAAATTGGTTATAACTTGGTAAATACCCTGTATAACATAACACACCTTTATATTTTTCTGATAAGGAAGTTAAGAAGATTTCCAATATAAAATAAAATATAGGGTGTTCCATTTAAAAAAACATAAGTTTGGTCTGCCACTATGTTATCGAACACACCGTAACATTCTAACTAATTTTGTAATGTGAAGTTCAAAGTTGCCTACAATTTTTGTTAACGACTTTTATTGCTATCTATTATTATAGCAAATCTACTGAGCTTTATCACACTAATCAATCACCCTGTAAACACATTTCATTTCATTGTTTAAGACTTTAACTAATTAACAAGCTATTTATGATCTTTCCTAGATAAACATACAGATTAATAAAATATGAAGTTGTGTTTACCTACTGCCGAAGGTATACTTTGAAGTACAGCTATGACCTGCTCAGCTGACTTCTTCAGTTCTTCCTGTTTTTCATATTCTTGTTTAACCGAATTTGCTTTCACTTTCACTTCTAATGAAGATTTTAGAGGTCCTAGTAACTTATTCATTGCTAAAACAAAATCCAGATAAATGTATATTTTTCAAATAAAAAATTTATCATCATATCACTAAGAATAATGCTGTTTTAGAATAATATGAAAAAAGTTCATCTCAGCTACAATTTTCTTTACCCGCGCGTCATTAATACCTGGCGAGATAGAACACATACTTTTTATCTAGCATCATTGTCTTCCACGCACGAAACTAAAGACAAACCAGATACCGCCTGTTATTAAGTAAAGACACATATTATTTTTATAAACGCTCTAGAGACAATACATCGAAAAGATATAGGTACAAAAAAGACGCTTGGAAACGGTTTCAGATTTTAAGTACAATTTGTGCCGTTCCTGGTTTGTTTGTTTGTCACTGTCAGTTTGTTGGATTTTTTGCTGTTTTTTATCCCGTTTTTGCATTTAGAAGATATTTATATTAAATTAACAGTTGTTTTTACAACTAATTTTATACTGGAGTTTAAAATTTTATGGTAAGTGTATTTTATTTTGCAGTTAATTTACATAGAAATGTTGACCTCATTCACAGTTGTTAAGGAATAGTTTTGTTTAAATTTCCGTAAAAGTGCACTAAATAACAAAAAGAAAATATTGTATTTTCAAATATTTATATTATAACAAATATTTAATATCACTAATGATATTAAAACAATTTATTAAGCTACGTCAAATGTAGCTGTAATTCTGCACCAAAATTTTAAATTGTATTTGTTTTATAACGTCAAATTTTATAATATCATCCATGATCGGAACAGTAGCCGCTTTCTGTCACTTGCTGTTGCGTGGAATAGATTTCCGACTTATTTCGTCTGCTTTAACCCCTTCGTGCCGGATAGTCATTCGGCAAGTCGGCTCCTATATACATATTCGAGCGCTTACCGAGCGACTTCGCGCGGTCGGTTAAAATACAGTATCACACTGCAACTAATTAAAGCTAATGTAATAATAACACTAATTTTAGAAATAAAACTATTTTTATTAAATTTATTATTCTACATAGTATGTGAGTTAAATTAAACTTTATCCATAAAATACCATTTTTAACAAAAATTATTAAAAAAGATAAACAAGATAATTCGGATGGAATTCCCCAGATTATTTTGTGCTTGATATCGTCCCAGTCTCCTAATCTGGGAAATTCCATCCGAATTATCTTGCAAGGGATAGTAAGGTAAAATTTAAACAGCAGCACAGTAACTTCACCTCCCACACAATCCCATCAGTCAAACACCCAAACAACTTTATCACCGATCAAATTAACTAAATCTAATCTCCTTCTTGACATCACCCACTTTTAGACGTGGTTTCCCCACTTTTAGATTTGAATAAGGTAATTCGAACGGAACAAAAATACCTGAAATGTGATGCAGATGGTGGCGGTATACATGGTGGTATATGGCGAACGAAAAATCATGATGCACCCGTGTGCATCACCGTACTGAGTGGACAGTCAAGCATGATCCACACGGGTGCATCACCGTACCGAAGGGGTTAAATGATGATGCACGGGTAAAAAATCGTGGACTCAAGTGTAATTAATATTTGTTCAAAAATGTTTTGGGTATCGAAAACAAACTTGTGAGATAATTTTTGAATTTCTTTATCAATTTTTGTCTATTTAGTCCAGAAAGCCACTGCGCATCCGCTAGGAAAAATATTCCGATTCGGATTTTTTGCACAATCTTACTCAAAAAGGACCCCTTTTAACAAATTTGCAGGTTGCCAAGACCTAAAGTGGGTCAAAAATTTTTTAAACGTTTTTTTTTTTTTGTTTTTTCCTAAAATTTTCCATTTTTTTGCATGGAACAGGGTTTTGAATACTGTATTCCAAAAAACTCTTCGGGATTTCATCAATCGATGTTTAAAGAATATCTACATACCTTGGCAACATTCAAATTTTCAGTTTTTCACATAGTTTTTGAGGGTTAAAATTGGCCAATTTCGCAATTTTTCAATTTTTAATCGCTTATATGTCAAAAACTGTCAACTTTAGAGAAATGTCACTAAAGACCTTTTCTGTTTGGAATGATCCAAAAAACCTAAAAAAACTTTGTTCCATGCAAAAAAAATAATTTTAGGAAAAAAACAAAAAACAACGTTTAAAAAATTGCTGACCCACTTTTGGTCCTGGCAACATGCAAATTTGTTAAAAGGGGTCCTTTTTGAGTAAGATTGTGCAAAAAATCCGAATCGGGATATTTTTCCTATCGGATGCGCAGTGGCTTTCTGGACTAATTCTAATACCAATTCCAATTTCAACAGTTTCTTTTTCAATTATTTAAATAAATTATATATACAATTTTGTTTTATTTGTAAGTCCTAAAAGAAGCCTAATTAAAAACTCTCAACAAAAAAAGTATAAACTTTTAAGGGAAAACTTTTTGAGTAAATATACTAAATATTATTATACTAAAGAAATTGTTTGGTAATTTTGACATTTTAATGTTTATAATTAAGATTTAAACAATGATCCATGATGCATTGGCTATTTGGCTTGTACATCTACAGTCCTATGTTTTGGATCATTAAATAGAGAACAATAAAATACTTACATTGCAATACAGCTTCTGGGCATATCTGTGACAGTCTAATTATTATATGGTGAGTTAACATTTTGATATCATAATGATCATTCAATGCTCTTTCTAAATGATTAATAAATTCAGCTAAATCCAATTTTTCAAGGAATGTATCTAACAGAGTGTACATGCATTCATAAGCTGCTTTTCTGATATCTAATCCGTCATCTACAGTATGCTTAAAGGGTCCCATTTGGACCTCTCGAATTAACTCTTCCTGAAATTAAAAAAAAAACAAGCTGAAAATGCAAGCATTATCATAACGAAAACTTTGTTTATTTACGTATTTTAATTCACAATATGGAAAATTTGCTATTATGAAAAGTTGTTCAGAATTAAAAATTATGTTTTAATGTGCAATTATATCATTCAATTTAAATGTTGTGAATTATAAAGGTACTTTACTCTTGATCGAAATTAATATTTTTTATATACCTATATATAAATTAAAAATAAAAGAGTTATAAATGAAAATGTTGTTGGTATCCATAATTTGAGAAAAATCTCCAAATATTTTTTTTCCATTAGAAGGATGTAATTGCACATAGAAAATAATTTTTTATTCCAAACAACATTACATATTATATTCGGTTCGCTAAACTCAGACACAACTGGCTAGTGATTTTAGTCAGTAATTTTGCCAATTCGACAAAAAAAAATTACTAAATAGTTAATAATTACTAAATAATTAGTAATTTTGCCAATTTCGGCAAAATTGGCAAAAAACAAAAAAATTACCTACTAAAATCACTAGCCAGTTGTATCTGAGTTTAGCGAACCGACTATAATTAACAATTTTCATTTTCATGCAGGCTAGGACTGAAGGCCGTTATCGAAAACCGACACACACTAGAATCAGTTCGTTATCTGACGACCTTTTTCTTCAGGTAAAGATCTGTAGGGAATTGCAACATTGCCACACACAGTGCCGTTAACGACGAGAAAGCATGTCCCTCTCACGAAAAAAAGCGTGTGCGTTAATAATTGTGCTAGAAAGCCAAAAGAAAAAAAAGAGCGTAGGTACTGGGTTAAAGACTGGCTCATGAAAAGAAATAGGTTATCTCACATGGCACTTATGGCAGAATTAAAGCTTTCCTGTACGGAAGATTATAAAAATTATTTAAAAATGGATGAAACATGTTTTAAAACTAGTGACACCTTTAATAAAGAAACAAAACACTAAAATAAGAAGTGCCATTAATGCGGAAGAGAGACTAACTGCAACATTAAGATTTTTAGCAACCGGTCACAGTTTTGAAGACATAAAATACACAACTCTTATTTCACCTCAAGCTCAAGGGGTAATAATGCCGGAAACATTAATTGTTGACACGCTTTCTCTCTTAAATCCCGATTCGCGTAACATTTTATCTTTAACCTTACATATGCAAGGATGTGATTGATAAATATCAATAAATTGACGTAAAAACTCAGGATTATTTGCGTTTTTGTTTGCCATTTTCTCTTTAAAAAATCCGATTTGCCGATCGATGTCAGTTAAGTTAACGAACTGCAGTCCAGATGTCACACACTTGCAGTTTTGAGGAGCGATCGCGCCAACAACTGAATGACAACATGTGGGTGTTAAATTTGACCTTCGGTTAAGGGCCTGTCAGGCGCCAGGCCTCTTCGTTATCCGTAAGTGAGTGGCCAGCATTAGGTAGTCCCATTAAAGGGGAGGCCGTATACTCGTATAAACCTTTGTAAAGTTATTAGTAAATTTTATTTTATATAATAATTAAATTATTAATTAAAATATTATATTATATAATATAATATACAGGGTGTCCCGAAAAGATTGGTTATAAATTATACCACAGATTCTGGGGTGAAAAATAGGTTGATTGAACCTCACTTACCTATATACAATAGTGCACACAAAAAAAGTTACAGCCCTTTGAAGTTACAAACTGAAAATCGATTTTTTTTTTCATACAGGGTGTCCCAGACTAATTTAGCCACGCTATATCTCTTAAACGAATAGAGATTTTCGAATGGGACAAAAACTGATATATTCTACTTGTAATACACTTTAATATGGCGTAGAAAAAAATCATCCCCTAAATATTCATCCCTTAGTTACAACCCCTAACTTTAATTTTTTTAATAGCACCCTGTATATTTTTTAATAATTTTGAGTGTGGTCTTTTATCGTCTATTCAACACATTTTTTGAAAATAAATTCGGTTCGTAAATAACGAAGAAACTATCAGTTTATTTTTGTTAATTGTGTGTCCCAGACTAATTTATCCAGGCTATATTTCTTAAACGAATAGAGATTTTCGAATGAGACAAAAACTGATCTATTCCATTTGTAATACACTTTCATATGGCGTAGAAAAAATTCATCCAATAAATATTCATCCCTAACTTACAGGGTGCTATTAAAAAAAAAAGTTAGGGGTTGTAACTAAGGGATGAATATTTAGGGGATAATTTTTTTTCTACGCCATATTAAAGTGTATTACAAATGTAATAGATCAGTTTTTGTCCCATTCGAAAATCTCTATTCGTTTAAGAAATATAGCCTGGATAAATTAGTCTGGGACACATAATTAACAAAACTAAACTGATATTTTCTTGGTTATTTACGAACAGATTTTATTTTCAAAAAATGTGTTGAATAGACGATAGAAGACCACATCCAAAACTATAAAAAAATATACAGGGTGCTATTAAAAAAATTAAAGTTAGGGGTTGTAACTAAGGGATGAATACTTAGGGGATGATTTTTTTCTACGCCATATTAAAGTGTATTACAAGTAGAATAGACCACTTTTTGTCCCATTCGAAAATCTCTATTCGTTTAAGAGATATAGCGTGGCTAAATTAGTCTGGGACACCCTGTATATCGAAAATTCTTAGAGATTTTTTATTGAAAATGGTAATGTGGCATTTTTATAGTAGCAACATCTTTAAAAAAAAAATAAAGTGAAATTTGTGCACCTCATAAAAATTTTATGGGGGTTTTGTTCCCTTAAACCCCCCAAACTTTTGTGTACGTTCCAATTAAATTATTATTGTTGCACTATTAGGTCAACACAATATTTTTAAAACTTTTTTGCCTCTTAGTACTTTTTCGATAAGCCAATGTTTATCGAGATATTTTGAATATTTGTCGAATCCACCACATATTTGTATATGGTTAAATACGATTATTATATTGGGATAAACCGTAATCGTACCCCCTCCTAACTGCCAAAGTGTCATGGCCGCCGTCGGGACCTATTGTGCTGACATTTACAATGTTTACATATAGAAAAGTTTGTTTTTTTCTGCTTATAATGCCGTTTTCTAAAGATATTAGTGAACAAAATCGATTTGCTAACAATATTTAATATATTTTAAATGTGCTAAAATTGGATTCAACAGCAAAAGTCGCATAAATAACATATAAATAACGAATTTGTTCACCTATTACAAATGGGGTTATGTGGTTGTAACTGTTTATTTTGGGAATAAAATGAAAATGATCAATTAAACGACTGGAAAACTGTAAGTATTACAATTAAAACATGTTTATCCTATCACAAGAGTTCACTTCATTTTAAGAAAGCTAATTATTATTATACAATAGACATTTATAAACTGCCATGTACTTTTAAGGTTACTTTTGATCTGTTTTCAAAGCTTATGATTAAATGTTACCTCTTTATTAATTAGATTTGCCAACAAAAGATGCATGATTAAGGCCAAATGCAATTCCTTTGCTAAAGTCATAAAAAAAGTACCAATACAGTTAAAAAAATTATTTTAAAAAGGTCTCTCAAAAGACATGAAAATATACAACAACTCAAAAAACTAGAGAATGTAAAGAAAGCCAGGTTATTGAAAATGGAATTCCTGTTTAATTGAAAGCCAGTAAACTATCCAAGACTTTTCAGAATCAAATGTGTCAACTTGTAAAAACGATTCTTCTGAAATTTTTAGTAAAAACCAGATTATCCTCAAGAAAAATTCTGTTTAAGTGAGACTCAAAGTCATATTTGTGAATGTGTCATCTTTGAATGAAACAATTTTTTTACCTAAACAATTAAATGTATGGATCTAATTAAAAACAATGCTGAATCAAGTACAGTTACAGAAATACAATCCTTTGAACTTCTAAATGTGATTGTTGAAAGTGTTGAAATAGCTACTGCATAGGGATTCGAAAGGGATAGACTTGTTATGAACGCACTTGATCATGTACTTCTTACTGTTATAAAGTTGAAACAAAACTTATTTTATGCTTTTTTATCAGTCACTTTTAATTGTGTATCAACTTTACGTGGTACATCGTGCAAAAATTTCTAAAAATGCAAACATTATATTTATTTTCTGTGTTACATTGGATAGTATGATTGAATGTCTTCCTCTTTTAGATAGTGAAGTGAAGAACATCTTGAAGTTCCAATGATGTTTCAAGATGAGGTAAATCGAAATAATTGTATGTTAGAAGGACAGAGAATATGAAGAAATGTTATTGCTGCATATTTAGTGTAGTGAAATACAAACTTCAAACATTATAATATATTTTTTGATTTCAAACATTTCATATGATTATGAAAGAACATCTTTCTTTTTAAAACAATGAAGAAGTGAAGAACATAATAAAGTTCCAACGAAAATGATTCCAGATGAGGAAAATCGAAATAATGGTTGTATGTTACATGTATAGAGAATACGAAGAAATGTTATTGCTGCAAACTTAGTGTAGTGAATTAAAAACTTATTGTCAAATACAAATCAATTTATTTCATACTTTTATAATATATAGTGATATAATTTTATATGTGTTCAAATAAAAATATTAATAAATAAAATACAATAAACACAAATCATGTATATCTTACAATGAATTACAAAATCAAAAATTAATTACAAAAATATCAAAATAAATCTAAAATATTAAAAAGTTACATTTAATTTTTATAGTACCTACATACTTTGGTTGGTACTCTAATAATTTGGAGATCCATTAAAGTTTGTAGATGGAAATTGCAGGTATCTAAAAAATATAATAATATAAAGTAACTCAACAATCTCTTTTTAATTAGGGTAGCAGTTGATAAAGATGACCCTTGCTCGGGAAATCAAATGTATCTAAAAAAAAATTAAGTAACAGCTTTCTAACAAAACAATCTTAGCACTAAACGGAAACAAAGATACTGGTAAGTATTAAAACATTTTTTGAAAAATCTTTCTGAAAGTGAAAATAAAGACTTTTCTCTATGGGAACAACTAAAACTGGGCATGCTTTACAAAAAAATGTATCCAGAACAAACTTCTTCTCTATAAGGCAATACTACGACAAGTCTGGATGTACAGGATTTAAATCTGGGGAACTGCCAGTAATACAAATATGCAAAAACTATTAAGATTCTAATCCGAAGTCTTTTATGATGTCCGATGTTTTTAGTACCACTACCAAATATCATGCTAAACTGAAAATTATAGGGTAAAAATCTGTCTGATCACCCAAACTTTTAAAAGCTGGATGCTTATCTGATCTAGTCCAGAGGCTGGTTTCGGTATTGCAGCTATAAAATACTTAAATAGTAAGCATGGAAATTTTTATTATGGTCCGCCTTGAGGCAAACTAGGGCACTAGAGGGTTAAGAAAAGTTACAGATCTCTACACCACTGGGAAGTAGATAGTAGTTACTAATTTGTAAAAAAGTCAGAAATATGGTAATGTAGACTAAATTAATATAAATATGTAAAGAGTTCTCACCCCTGAGTGTAGTTCCCACTGTGTCATTTTTTATATCTGTCATATTGTTATAATGATAACAGATTGCATTAAAGTTAAAATAAAAAAGAATTAAAGAAGTTCATAAAAATATTCTATTTTTGAAAAAATATTTAAGTGCTTAAATACTTTTTTAGATAAAATATACATAAAATTTATTTTTTCTACAACTGTGTTAAAAATGCAACTTTCAGCACTCTATACAAGCGTTAAAAACGCTACCTTAAGGCACTAGTGCTTTAAAAATTTTATGGCACTGCAGTTCGTATTGACTGTATAGGCAATTTTGATGTAATGTCAAAAAAATATAAAAATGGAATGTCAGTTCAAGTAATAGTTATTTATGATATAAGTGTTAAAAGTACACGTTTAAGGCACGCATGTGAAAGTTTGCAGAATGAGCGATAGCGAGTTCTGCAATTCACATGAGTGCCTTAAAAATGTACTTTTTAACACGCATATCATACAATATTTTTTCTACAAACGTAATTACAGGACAATATCTACAAAAACTTTTACTTGAACTTGACTGACATTCCATTTTTATATTTTTGTGACATTACATCAAAATTGTCTATACGGTCAATACGAATTGCAGTGCCATAAAAATTTTAAAGCACTTGTGCCTTAAAGTAGCATTTTTAATGCTCTTATGGAGTGCTAAAAATTGAATTTTTAACACGGTTGTAGAAAAAAGTTTTTGTAGATATTATTCTGTAATTACGTTTGCAGAAAAAATATTGTATGATATGTGTGTTAAAAAGTACATTTTTAAGGCACTCATGTGAATTGCAGACTTTCACATGCGTGCCTTAAATGTGTACTTTTAACACTTATATCATAAATAACTATTAAAAAACTAACAGAAAATAGTAAAAATATTTGATTGAGCATAAGTAAAAAAGTCACTCTCTCAACCAATAAACATTTGTGATTAAAATTAATATACTTAATTGATTATAATATGAATGTGTTCTTGTAGAGTTTCATATAATAATTTCCATTTGACTAAAGAGACACAAGCTGGAATACTTAGGTCAATAATACTTAGGTATGAAACACCCTAAAAAATATGAACTTTTGCATTTGATAATTCAGAGAAAGATACAAGGTAAATGTGGTTCTGGTAGAATCTCACAATCATAGCTGAACAATCTAAGACCATAGTATGGAAAATCGACTCCATCATCATTAGTTAGAGCTGCTGTCAATAAAGCCACAATAGCGAATATGGTAGCCAATATGATATCCAACAATTGATAACAGTCATGGAACTAAAAAATGTATTATTTCAAAGTGTTTATGGGATAAAATTAGTAAGAGTGACATGATACCTAACAAAAATTTGATTCAGAAGATTTAACATAAAACTTGTAATTCTCTTATACTAAACTCACAATAAGGATGCACCAGAAATAAACAACCCAAGACATGTTGAATGATACAAATAGCACTCCCGAATCATGATTTACAATGTATAAACTTTGTAAATCATGATTTGTGAGTGCTCCTCATAACATTCATCATGTCTTGTGTTTGTTTCTTTCTAGTGCATCTTTATTGTGATTTTAGTATTATAATTATATACAGTGTGTCCACGGTTGGGGTGCCCAAGAGGAAAAACTTTTTTATTTTCAATTTTAGCCAAAAATGTCATTATTGATAAAAAGTTTTGCTTGTTCTAAAACCCCATAAAACGAAATAAAATTCAAGTTTTTTAAATCCTGCTTAATTTTGTAGCCAATTTTATGTAAATCCCTATTTTATGTAAATTTTTGCACTAAGTTTGAAATCTTAACAATAATCTAGTGTTGCCAAGCCACAATGTAGCTTAGTAACTATCAACTTCGATAAATAATTTGCGAATTGTCAATTTTTTTGACAATGTTAAGCTATCAATAAAGAATTTATCTTGTGATAAATTTCATTATTAAAATTGTTGTATTAATAATTATTTAATTAATAAATAATTGGATGATTCAAGGAGAACGACAAAGTCTGGCTTCGTAATCCAGAGAAGTGAAAGGGTTGTTCTCCCAAGTTATTATTGTTACAATTTCGAACTTAGTGCAAAAATTTATAGGGATTTACATAAAATTGGCTATAAAAATAAGCAGGATTTGAAAAACTTGAATTTTAGTTCATTTTATGGGGTTTTAGAACAAGCAAAAGTTTTTATCAAGAATGACATTTTTCGCTAAAATTGAAAATAAAAAAGTTTTTCCTCTTGGGCACCCCATCCGTAGACACACTGTATTACTATTTTTATAATAAAAAGATTATAATTTATAAAATGTGATGCTGTATATGATTTCAAATATTAATCTTTTCTATTACCATACAAACAAAATATTGCCTTTACTCAAAAACATTTTATTTATCATAAAATTTTTAAAGATATATTTAAAAAGTTCATAAATATTAATATTAATTTATACAAAAACATTAAATATTTTAGTTTTACTGGTTTATGGCTGTAAGGTGTCTCTGAATATTTTTCACTCTTTTATAAGATGTTTCGAAAATTGAAATATCTCTGAAAGTTTTTAATATTTAAAATCAGTTTTCATAAATTTATCATCGGTGAATATTAGAGATCTTAAGTTCACAGTGGCACAAACAACTGAAAATATCTTCTGCAAGTGGAAGAAGACTAACATACATTTTACATACATTAATTGTTTTTATTTATTTGGTTGGATCTATCTATGTGTACTCAAGCTTTAGCTATCTTCATTGTAAGAATTTTAAGTTTAGCGTGATATTTGGTAGTGGTACTAAAAAAATCGGACATCATGAAAGACTTTGGATTGGAATCTTTGTAGTCTTTGCATATTATGTGTTACTGGCAGTTCCCCACAATTAAATCCTGTACATCCAGACTTGTAGTAGTATTGCCTTATAGAGAAGAAGTTTGTTCTGGATACATTTTTTTGTAAAGCATACCAAGTTTTAGTTGTTCCCATAGAGAGTAGTCTTTATTTTCACTTTCAGAAAGATTTTTCAAAAAATGTTTTAATACTTACCAGTATCTTTGTTTCCGTTTAGTGCTAAGATTGTTTTGTTAGAAAGCTGTTACTTAATTTTTTTTAGATACATTTGATTTCCTGAGCAAGGGTCATTCATCTTTATCAACTGCAACCCTAATTGAAAAGAGATTGTTGAGTTACTTTATATATTTTTTAGATACCTGCAATTTCCATCTACAAACTTTAATGGATTTCCAAATTATTAGAGTACCAACCAAAGTATGTAGGTACTATAAAAATTATGGGTTACTTTTTAATATTTTAGATTTATTTTGATATTTTTGTAATTAATTTTTGATTTTGTAATTCATTGTAAGATATACATGATTTGTGTTTATTGTATTTTATTTATTAATATTTTTATTTGAACACATATAAAATTGTACCACTATATATTATAAAAGTATGAAATAAATTGATTTGTATTTGACAATAAGTTTTTAATTCACTACACTAAGTTTGCAGCAATAACATTTCTTCGTATTCTCTATACACGTAACATACAACCATTATTTCGATTTTCCTCATTTGGAATCATTTTCGTTGGAACTTTATCATGTTCTTCACTTCTTCATTGTTTTAAAGAGGAAGATGTTCTTTCATAATCATATGAAATGTTTGAAATAAAAAAATATATTATAATGTTTGAAGTTTGTATTTCACTACACTAAGTATGCAGCAATAACATTTCTTCGTATTCTCTGTCCTTCTAACATACAACCATTATTTCGATTTATCTCATCTTGTAACATCATTGGAACTTCAAGATGTTCTTCACTTCACTATCTAAAAGAGGAAGACATTCAATCATAGTATCCAATGTAACACAGAAAATAAATATAATGTTTGCATTTTAGCAATTTTTGCACGATGTACCACGTAAAGTTGATACACAATTAAAAGTGACTGATAAGAAAGCATAAAATAAGTTTTGTTTCAACTTTATAACAGTAAGAAGTACATGATCAAGTGCGTTCATAACAAGTCTATCCCTTTCGAATCCCTATGCAGTAGCTATCTCGACACTTTTAACAATCACATTTAGAAGTTCAAAGGATTGTATTTCTACTGTACTTGATTCAGCATTGTTTTTAATTAGATCCAAACATTTATTTGTTTTAGTAAAAAATTTGTTTCATTCAAAGATGACACATTCACAAAATTATATTTATATATATGACTTTGAGTTTCACTTAAAACAGAATTTTTCTTGAGGATAATCTGGTTTTTACTAAAAATGTCAGAAGAATCGTTTTACAAGTTGACACATTTGATTCTGAAAAGTCTTGGATAGTTTACTGGCTTTCAATTAAACAGGAATTCCATTTCCAATAACCTGGCTTTCTTTACATTCTCTAGTTTTTTGAGTTGTTGTATAATTTTCATGTCTTTTGAGAGACCTTTTTAAAATAATTTTTTTAACTGTATTTGTACTTTTTTTATGACTTTAGCAAAGGAATTGCATTTGGCCTTAATCATGCATCTTTTGTTGGCAAATCTAATTAATAAAGAGGTAACATTTAATCATAAGCTTTGAAAACAGATCAAAAGTAACCTTAAAAGTACATGGCAGTTTATAAATGTCTATTGTATAATAATAATTAGCTTTATTAAAATGAAGTGAACTCTTGTGATAGGATAAACATGTTTTAATTGTAATACTTACAGTTTTCCAGTCGTTTAATTGATCATTTTCATTTTATTCCCAAAATAAACAGTTACAACCACATAACCCCATTTGTAATAGGTAAACAAATTCGTCATTTATATGTTATTTATGCGACTTTTGCTGTTGAATCCAATTTTAGCACATTTAAAATATATTAAATATTGTTAGCAAATCGATTTTGTTCACTAATATCTTTAGAAAACGGCATTATAAGCAGAAAAAAACAAACTTTTCTATATGTAAACATTGTAAATGTCAGCACAATAGGTCCCGACGGCGGCCATGACACTTTGGCAGTTAGGAAGGGGTACAATTACGGTTTATCCCAATAGAGAGCTGTTAATAATCTATAAAATTTATAATTTACATTATTAGCTATATTTTGAAAATGAAGCCACATCTCGATAAAAGGTGACTTATCAAAAAAAGACAAAGAGGCAAAAAAGTTTTAAAAACACTGTGTTTACCTAATGGTACCACAATAATAGTTTAATTGGAACGTACACAAACATTTGGGGGGTTTAAAGGAACAAAACCACCATATAATTTTTATGTAAACGTATTAAAAAAGAAGCCGCATCCCGATAAAAACTGGCTTATCTAAAAAATAGCAAGAGACAAAAAAGTTTTACAAACGTTGTGTTTAACTAATGGTACCACAATAATGAATTAATTGGAACGTACACAAAAGTTTGGGGGGGTTTAAGGGAACAAAACCCCCATAACATTTTTATGTGGTGGACAAATTTCACTATAATTTTGTTTTAAGATGTTCCTGCCATAAGAATGCCCCATGTCGATTTTCAATAAAAAATCTGTATTAGTTTTCGATATATTGAAAAAAATCGATTTTCATTTTGTAACTTCAAAGGGCTGTAACTTTTTTTATGAGCACATTTGTACTAAGGTAAGTTGGGTTCAATCCACGGTTCCTAGACATTACTACGGTTGTCTAAATCGACTAACCAATGAACATTAAGGGTGAGATTACGTCACGAGAGTTTACTGTCATTTGAATCGTAATATGATTTTTTTCGAATCCTGAGAAAACCAAGTATTTTAGAAAAATTTAAACGCAGGATGCAAGATTACATTATTACCGAGGGCGGAAAGCCCTTAAAAATAAACAAGCAGATTCTATTGAATGAAATATTTGAAATTAAATATTACACTTCTCTTTTATTTTTAGCCCTGTAACTTATTAAAATAAACATTATAGAAGTTTTCAGGGACTTTCAGCCCTCGGTAATAATGTAGTCTTTCATTCTGAGTTTAAATTTTTCAAAAATATTTATTAGTTTTCTCAGGATTCGGAAAAAATGAATACAATTAAAACACATTGAGAATTTTGACATGCGTCAAAGTTTTGCATTAACTCAATGTAAAATTCTGAACTGTTGAATTCCAGCTTCCCTAATAATTATTTTACATCAAAAGACATTAGAAACTATTTGAAGAGGATTGAAATCTGTATTGGAAATAACTGTTAAAATTGGTCTACATACGTAATTAAACATATTCCAAAATTTTGTAAAAATGTAATACATTTTAGTTTTCAGCCCAAACTTAGGCCGCACACAATGCAATAATGTTCACATTTTTGAACTGTCAATATTTTTATTTTATCATCTACTGTTTAAAAACAATACAGTTGATAAGATACCCTCAGTTGCGGAGAAAGGATTAATAATAAAGATTTTTTTATTCAGTCAATGGTGTGAGCACTGTCAGTTAAATAGTAACGTGTGGCCTTACTTTTACACGCATACCTATTGTGGCAAATGTATCATATTTTTCAAAATTTTGGAATGCATTTAAATCGTAGAACAATTTTAACTTTTGATTTTAATACAGATTTTAATTCTCTACAAGTATTCTCTCATGACTTTTGATGTAGAATAATTAGGGAAGCAGGCATTCAACAATTCAGAATTTTACATTGAGTTTCCTATGGCCCTTTTTACGATTCACCACCCGGTATAAGATAAAATGTGTAGGTACTATTTGTCTTATTATTTCATAATAACACAAATATACACAATAACACACATTCAATGATCGAAAATAATTTAAAAATATGGGAATGTAAACTCTTGTGACGTAAAGTCAAAAATATAAGTCTCCCCACCACCGTCGGACAAGACAACCGTAATAAAGTCTAATAACCGTGGGTTCAATCGAACTATTTTTGACCCCAGAATGTGTGGTATAATTTATGACTAATCTTTTCGGGACACCCTGTATAATAATTAAATTCACTATCAAATGCCATTGATATTTTATTAATACTTAATTTAAAATTTAGTTTGACATTCACGAAATGTCAAACTCAAATGTAAATAACCTATGAGAGTAGACTATTAATTTTAGCCAATGTGTCAAAATATTCCTCTCTAATTTCATCAACTGAATCATTATATTCCTGCTCACAACATAAAATATCGCAATGGAGGTTTTGTACTTTATTAAAATTTTCTATTATTAAGTCTTTTCTAGTTTGTAATTGATTAATTGTTATTTCTGAAATTTCTTTGTCCAAATGTTTTACAACAAACCTTGTAATAGTTTTAATAGACTCGATTACTCGAGTCTTTTTAGTTTTTAGTTTCTCAATATCTTTTTTAGTGGACATTTTTCTATTATGAACCTACCTAAAATTTAAAAGGTATAAAATTATTATAAATTTCAAATCAAAATAAATTTTCACGATTGTTTAAAAACCAAACCATAGAATTAAATATTAGCATAGAGAGAGTGTCATTCAGAGCGAAGTGACGACACCATCTTTTTTATTTGGATTAGTGCTGTTTCACTCTTACGCATAGTAAAGCTGCTACAGTTGTCCTCCTCTTCCGTGCCTATATTCACACTGAATGTCATTATAGATTCTCGATACAATGTGTTAGAAGGAGATGCAGCAAACCAGTCCCTGAGATCTTGTCGTCAGCAAGCGCGGAAGGTAGGCTCCCTCTATGTTAATATATACCTCTATGAACCAAACCAGTCAATTTAATTTTAATTCTATCTATCACTGTCAAAGTCAGTTTTCTGTCACTTCATTTATGATCGATTTCATGAAGAATCGATTATTCCTCTCGATCGCTTGATAACTTGATTTGACGTCGGTCGTTCGCCCTCTTTTACATAGATGGCGTTATGGTATTATGCTTGACGTTTTACAAAATTAATTTTTCAATGTTCTTTTTTGTTCAATAATTTCTTTTTTTTATCAGGTGTTTTTTACCTTTTGGAAATTGAGTTAATTCCTAGCTTCTTTTTATATCCGGCTCGACTGAATCAATTTGATGTTGGATTTTTTCAACATCAAGAAATAATTTTTCACTGGTTTTAAACTTCGGAAGCTAGGAATAACTAACGGCACTTTTCACAAATATACTTTTATTACAATAACACAAACTTTTGGCAATATTGTAATAATATTTGTGGGATCGGACACAAGCCCTACTTTCCCGTTTTTTATATTCTTTTATTATTTCTAACAAAAACTTGGCAACGAACTTTTTTGTTTTGAATATTGCGCCTTTGTGTATACTTTGAATCATAGAACATAAAAACATAGAAAAAACTTTGTGAAGTGTACACAAGGCGCAAACCACTAAATAAAATATTGAAATAAAGTATAGTTTTACTAAATATTAGTGTTGGGAATTATTTCTCCAACACAAAGTGTCCTATTTGCTTTCTTCTATTTGCGTCGTCTCTTGTGCTTATATATTGTAAAAGCCAGAGACACAGGATGCAGCCAGAAAGCAGTTTATTAACGAAAAGTCTTGGTCTAGGGCTTTTCGTTGTTTTCCTCGTTTTGCGAGAGATGTCGCTAGATTGCGTCTCAAAAGGTGGAATCATTGTATCGCGATGGTTTCCCTTAAATAGGCAGGGTTGTTAATATTCGCTTCAGAGTTGTGACTGCATAGCTTCACTGAAGATGCATGGGATGCTGAAATAGCTAAGTGGAGATGGTGGTCCAACTCTGAATCGAATAAAAACAAAAACTGCCTTTATTATTTTTCATCTTTACTCAGAATTGAGTATTTAGAAACTGTCTTTCGGTCCTTTTCCTCGACGGAGAGAAGGTAAATGCGTGGCCAAAGTATCCTATTTGCTTTCTCCTATTTTCGTCGTCTCTTGTGCTTATATATTGTAAAAGCCAGAGATACAGGAAGCAGCCAGAAAGCAGTTTATTAACGAAAAGTCTTGGATTTAAAATATTGTTTATTATATTTTTATTTCAATTATTCTAATTGTTTAAAAAGTAGTAAACTTTGTATCTAGGGCTTTTCGTTGTTTAAGTGATATTATTTAATTATGTATATTCTAAAATACCACATACCTTAATTATTGTTTGCTCATAAATTTGTGGTAATAGGGAATCCAGTAAATTTCTAATAAGAGAAGGTTTATTGTGAGAGGCTGTATTAAAAGCTACCAGAGCTACTCTTCTTACGTTTATGTCGGGATCCTTTAAAGTATTCAAGAATTTTCCAATACATTGTATCAATAATTGATCAATTGATGATGGCTGAAAATAAAAAAAAATTAAAACAAAATGAGAGAAATTGTAAAAGTCAATAGTAAAAGACTTCTTCCTCTTGTCTTTTTCCTTATGTCTATTACAGCGTCGGATTATTGGGACCGTGCAAGTTCGGAAAAGCGACACCTGGTTTCATAGCTCAGCAACATTTTTAGCACTTTTAATTATATCGGCCAATTACATATATTAGTCCTGGTTGCTGGATAATTGCCAAGGTCATACCCCAAAAAAATTATAAGAAAAAGTAAGACTGAGGTTATGTTATTAAAAGGTAAACAATTGTATGTAGTAAATAAAATTAATTATTAAAATGCAGTAATGCAAGCAAAATACAATTAATTAAATTTACTTTTATATAATAATTGCATATCATCTCAATATTGTGGAGCAACATATAATTTTTCGTCTTCACTGACAGTAGGTATGAAATATACGTCAATTTGACAATTTGAATTATTTAAGAAAGGTGCAAGATTTCTCCGCTATTCACGCACGATCGTTTCTCGTATCAGCTCCAAGTACTTGCACACTGCGAATAGTCGGTTGTTTCTTTCACCCATTTTTCCAGTCCATTCTGTTTTTGGCTAGGCGTTGCATTTCTTCTTTCGTTTTCCCTCATGCATTTCCTGTGCCCTCTATTTGATCCCTCCAATTCTTCCGGGGGCCCCTCTTCTTTTTTTGGTCGTGTTTCCCATTTCTAGAATTTTCCTGGGCATCCTTTCCGGTTTCATTCTTATCACATGTCCATACCATTCTAGTTGTTTATTTTGGATGTGATATCATATTGGTTCTATTTCCGTTCTTCTTCTTATTTCTTCATTTCTTATTCTATCCCATTTTGATTTTGGAATGGGAGAAAAAAAACTTAAAATAATCTGCTATGCGGACGATGCAATACTAATATCTCAAAGAGAAGATGATTTACAACGTATGCTGCACCAATTCAACATAATCGCCAGAAAATTTAACATGTTAATTTCCTCAAAAAAGACAAAATGCATGGTTATAACAGCAGATCCAATAAGATGTAAATTGGAGCTGGAAGGTCAGATAATAGAACAAGTGATGGAGTTTAAATACCTAGGCATCACACTATCTAGCTACGGAAGGCTCGAAACAGAAGTGGAAGATCAAGTGAATATAGCAAACAGAGCCGCAGGTTGCCTGAATGACACAATATGGAGAAATAAAAATATCGGAAAAGAAATGAAAGGTAGAATTTACAAAACAGTCATCAGACCAATAATGAGATATGCGGCAGAAACACGACCCGACACAGAGAGGACAAAAATATTGCTCGAAACAGCGCAGATGAAAACCCTTCGAAAAATCGATGATAAGACTCTATGGGACAGAGCTAGAAGTACAGATATACGACGGAGATGCAAGGTGTATAACATTAATAACTGGGTAAGAAACAGAAGAATAGAATGGAATCACCACATAAGCCGAATGAGAACAAATAGGATAGTCAGGACAGCGAGAGACGGTTCCCCAATTGGGACCGTGCAAGTTCGGCAAAGCGACACCTATTTCTACGCTCTGCAACTTTATTCGCACTTTTAATTATATTGGCCAATTATATTAGTCCTGGTTACTGGATAATTGTCAAAGCCATAGTCCAAAAAAATAATAAGAAGAAAAAATAAGATTCAGGTTGTTATTAAAACGTAAACAATTGTATGTAGTAAATAAAATTAGTTATTAAAATGCAGTACTGCAAGCAAAATACAATTAATTAAATTTACCTTTATATAATAATTGTATATCATATCAATATTGTGGAGCAACATATAATTTTTCTTCTGCAATGACAGTAGATATGAAATGTACGTCAATTTGACAATTTCAATTCACAATATGAATTATTTAAGAAAGTTGCAATATTTCTCCGCTATTCGCGCACGATCGTTTCTCAATTCCCTTCCAAGTACTTGCACACCGCGAATAGGAAGACAATCAGTGGGAAGACCACGAAAACGATGGAATGACAACTTACTAGAGGCACATTGAAAAAACAGACAGACTTATGTTTATACAAAAAGAAGAAGATGTAGGTTCTTCAAATGGCGAAAGTTACATTACAGCAAATTTGTTTCCTTAAATGTGTTGTTCCTTTCGTAGCTTGTATAGGTAATATTTGCAAACAGGTGCAAAACTTTTGCAGTTAAGTGTATACTGAAGAGTTCCTTTGTATCAGTTTTATTGTTAATCCAGATTTGTTGTTTTTAAACATGAATCATCTCCATGATACACATTTTGCTAAAATTAGATGTTCTTTCCAAAATTTGAACACCTTTCAAATCCAAAGAATGGTTATTTTTCAAAAAATACTTTGAAATGAAAAATTTGGTTTACTGGTTTTGGTACCCTTTTCCTGCTTTTCCTTTCATCTTATATTTTTATCAAAGCAGATATTTGTCAAGAACGAAATTTGATTTCAAAAGTGATGAGACACAGGTAAAGATGTACGGATTCGACGGTGTATATGTTACGGACAATGACGCAAATCCGGCCAATAACGTTATTGGCCGGCCAATAACGACAATGGCCGGTTGAATTGGCCATTGATGATAATTTTAAATTCTTGATAACATTTTTATCATTGCCCGGCCAATGTCGACAATGCCCGTTGTTAATCGGTCAATGTTGAAATTTTGACTAAAAGATAGGTTATGTGTAGGTTTACTATTGTTTACTTCATGTGTGTATATTGTGTATTGTTTTCGTGCTGAAATTACTCCTAAATTTATTTAATAAGTGTTATCATGGATATCAACGATGTGCCCACTCGTTTTAATAATAATTATATAAACACAATAGTCAAGTCAAAACGTGATGACAATAAATCATTTTTAAACTGTGACAAATACAATAGGCGAATAAGTGAAATTATAGAAGCGAAAAATATTTTGAGAACACCGGGTACTAAAAAAAAACAACAAAGCACTATAGAATGGTTTGTAAATAAATGATGTAATTACAATAAGTGGTAAAGAGCGACTGATTATGCCAGTTGACGAAAACACCCAGTCTAAAGTATTATATTATGCTACAACTGTATATTATAAAAATATTATTATTTCCTTGTTTGTATTTATGAATATGTTACCCATATTATGATAAATAAAGACGTTTTATTTGTTTTTAATAACTACTTATATTTCTGCAACTACGTTCAGAAACATCTTAGTATCTCATTTTAAACACTTATTGACTCACACCGATTATCTTCTGAGGCATCGATTTATCAACATTGGCCATTTGCTTCTGGCCACTGTCGTTATTGACCGGTTATTGATGAAAAATCTAATTTTACGTTAAGTTTTTACAACATTGACCAATACTAAGGTTATTGTCGTTAATGGCCGGGCATTGTCGTTAATAACCAAGGAAAATGGGCATTCACGACAATGCCCGGCCATTAACGTTAATGCCCAATTTACATCATTCACCGTAACATATACATTTTATTCTCAAATCATATGTAAACACTATCCAGAGGCAATAAAGTACTAGTTAAAAAAGCGTACTTTTTTGCCCTTCATAACAATATTTTCTTTATTCTTAGGATATACTCACTTGATCTGAAATGGTAAATGTAACAGCTGTCACTACTGTACTTCTGATTAAAGGTGATGTAGAATTTAAATAACTTTCTAATATTGGTAGGAACTCGTTGGGATCTAATAACGCCAATTTTCCCAGGCATTCTGCTGCGACGTTTCTCTTTCCTTCTTCAATACAGTCGCAACAGGTGTATAATTGTTGCCATACTAAAGGAGCTTGTGAAAGCAACTCACGCTTCCCTTCTCGTGTTTCTGACAAACCAGCAATTGCCTAAAAGTAGAACAAAAATATATACTAAAACTTAAGTCTTAAATACAGATTAAAAACACTGGACGGAAGGGCCGCCCGAGAACTTTATCGTACCGATCTATTATCGTTATCGTACTAGATACTGGCATTCTATAAAAATAACAAAGTTACTCGTTATTTTGATATTTTAGAAACACCTTGTATACCTGAAAATATTTTATGGTTCTACGCATCATTAATTCCTGCATTTGAGAAAATGTTCGATGCCATATTTCGGGGACACACTATAGATTATTGCATAAATCAATAGAATATTAGTCATACTTTCATTTCAAATTAGTTCATTTTTCTGAGAAATTAATAGTTTACAATATTTGCATTTTACTGCATGGATTTTAAAGAAATTTTGGGAGTAGCCCAATCTCCTAATTCAAAGTCTATCCTATATACTATATACTATGGCGCTTTTATCATGGAGGCGGTTCCCACCACTTTTCGTGGATAGAACACTTTTATTTTCGAATTGTATGGAGCAAAAGGAAGAATTTTAAGAGAATTTAAAAATGCGCTCTATAATTTGTTCTTATTTTTTTCAAAAACCTTTCATTTTAAACCCGTCCAACTTTTTGAAAGTAGAAATAACACTATATTAAGAGGTATTGCAAAAGAAAAACAATGCATTTAAATTCTGGTGGATGAGAGGTTAAATGTATGTACTTCACATTTTTCCTTAAAGTACATTATTCATATATTTTTTTGCTCCATATCTCGCTTAGTTTGAATGTAACCGACATTTAACGGTGCTCGTTTTAAAGGGCTTTTCAAACACTACAAAAGCATGAGCACTTTGAGCATGCAACAAAAAACAAACTCTTTTTACCTACCATATCTCTTTTTGTATTATAGAAAATTTACGAAGGAACGAATCTCTTTGTTATTTATCATCTAAAAAAAATTTATATAGTGTTTTTAGTTTGATGCATAGTTTTTAAGGTATTTACAAAAAACCGTCCGAAAACGTGTCATTTTTAAATGAAAATGGCCAATTTTCAACTACGCATAACTCAAAAAGTATTGAGTCCTCAAAAAAAAGTATAGATCAATTTTTACTTAAAAATAGGTTCTCTAGCCACTTCCATGCTTATTTTGACCAACAAATTTTCCACCCCCTTGAAGGGGTGGGAATTGCCCCAAGATAAAAGCTCCATAGTATATAGGGTAGATTTTGTTTCTTGAGCTATTCCCTACTTACTGTGAAAATATCAAGTACATCGATGTAGTAGGATGGAATTCGGAGCCAAATACTCTCATTGACTGCCCTATAATAATGCTCTGCAATGATCGCGTGAGAGAGGACACACACAAAATTCTAGCAAAATTTCTATTTCCTGTAACTTTTCGAGTTTTTGAGTTACAACAAAGAGATTTATATCATTACAAAGATTATTTTGCATTCTTTCAAAATATGTAAAAATATACAGGGCGTATCTAAAGGATTAAGATTTTTTTTCATTTCCGGTTCAACCGGAAGCCATATTGTGGGTACAATTTATTGTTATAATAGACAATAAAGTACTATATATGTCTACCAAATTTCAAATTTTAGTTTCTATTACAGAGGAAGTTACGGGCACTCGAATATTTTTTTATAAAAAATTCATAACTCCCCTCCTATGAGAAGTAAAGAAATCTGACTAACGTTATTCAATTTAACGACAGGATATCAAAAATATATCAAAAAATAAATAAATTCCTTGGAGCCATTTTTGAGAAAATCTAGTTCAAAGTTATGTCAAAATTTGACTCCTTAAATGTAGGCAACCCATAACTTTTTCTGAAAAACGATAATATTCTTTTTATAGCCCCATCTTTAGGCTATATAAATATTTTTTTAAATTAAATTTATCTTAAAAAGTTTTTAGATTGGTAGGGAAATGTGTCGGGTGGGCGGTCAGCCACGCTGGCCGCTATTTTGGATTTGGAAATGTCAAATTCCGTATTTCTATTTACCTATCGATGAGCTAACTTTAAGTTAAATTTCATTCGTTTCGGTCAAAATTTGCAAAAATGGGCCCCAAATAACCCCCTATTTCGGCCCCCCTCTGAGAGATTTTTTTCAAAAGCTTAGTTTCTCGACAAAATTCTCTTAAACTTACTCATACCGAATTTCATCGAAATCGGTCCAGTAGTTTTTGCTGGGCGGTTGCGACATACGTACGTACGTACATACGTACGTACATACTTCCGACATGTTTTTTTTATTTGCTTTTTAGACTCAGGGGGACTCAAAACGTCGAAAAAAAAGTGAAATCTGAAATTTTTTTTGCACGATCCTATAACTTTATCTATTATACTCATACTACGTATGTAGTACGATAAAGTAAAAACTAAATGTATTTGACCGGTTTCACCAACGACAAATAGAGTAGTTTATTCTATGATTAAAGTTATTCGACCAATAAACTAACGTTTCGCCATTTTACTAACGTCAAATAAGACTTATTTTATTAATTTATCAAATAAATACTTACTCTTTGAATAAGTTGGTAAGTTAATCTCGCTGTAAATATGTTTAAAAGAGTATATTCGCCAGTTTAACTTTAAATTATCAAAATTATATTGATACAAAATCTAAATATAAACGTCTAATAAATTTTATTCGAGGTACGGTCCTGACAATGATAATATACATCACGTTGTAAACCGCTGCGAAATTTAACAGTTGTTAAATGATAAAAACACAGTTTAAAATTATTTTGTTAGTTCCTCCACATTGTTATAGTGGAAACACCATGTAAACCTCGCAAACCTGACGTGAGTACCAAAAACCACATCATATTATATTTATATTAATAATAATATAACCTATAAAATATCCAAGAAATATACATAGGGCCAGTTTTGGGCCAAGATCCACACCGGTTTTTGAACCGGCGACAGGGCCGGCCTTGCAACGTCTCCAAAATTAATCAAACATGACTTCGAATAACACCATGAACACTACCCAAACTACATCTCACATCTCATATTCCAGTGTTGTTAACACGTTTAAACAACCAACAAAAGACGAAGCCATAGTTCTTTCTAGTATTGAAGGAACCAAAGTTCAAGAGTACATCATAGCCGTCGGTTCAATAGTTGGTCCACGTAACGTATCTTTCGCTTCCAGAATAGCCAATAATAGAATATGTATATATCTCTCTTCTAAAAATATGGTTGATTCATTGCTGCATTCCCACAAATACGTCAATATAAAAGAAACTCAAGTAGAAATAAGAAGACTTATCACTCCAGCTCAAAGACTGATAATATCAAACACTGGTCCTTCTGTTCCAACCACGTTAATTGAACAAGAACTACGTAAAATGGGTATAAACGCCGTCTCTAAAATGACTTTTCTTAGGGTAGGAATGCCTGAAAGCGAATACAGCCATGTCTTGAGTTTTAGAAGGCAAACATTTATCACGCCTTTAGAAAATATGTCCATTTCCGATTCTTTCATGATCTCTCATGATAATACCACTTACAGACTATACCTTTCTATAGAAGGATCCAACTGTTCAAAATGCAAGACTATTGGTCACCAGGAAACAGAATGTCCTGACAATGCTAATACAATCACTTCTAATGCAACCACTTCTAATACAACCAATCTTGACTCAACCGATTCTAATCCACCCACTTCTAATACAACAAATCCTGACACAACCAATTCTAATCCAACCACTTCTAAAGATCTTCCAGAAATCTCCCAAAACACACAATATATAACAAATCTACCTTATAACCAAACAGAACAAAAACCTTCTGACAAAGCCTTAATATCCACCTCTAACGGTCACCCAGCATCTTCCCAAAACATATTAGATCAGATCCCAGACGTACAGGTCTCTAATAACCAATTAGAATCTACCATAGAAACTGACGACATGTCAAGACCTACAAATAATACAAATGAAACAAACACTTTAAAAATCCCAACATCATCAACTTCCAACAAGATCAGCAATCTTACTCCATTAGAAATAACACAACCTAAAATTATTCCAAACGTCACAAAACATCTAAAAAGGCTCATCTCATCGTCTCCAGAAATCAACGAAAATACCACACAGACCGATTCTCATATCTTCACTTCTCCAGTAACAAGGAAATCAAAGAAAAAAACAAAAACGTCTAAAAGAAATTCTCGAGATGAACTTTTACTTTCCCTAGAGACAATTAAAGACAAAATCGCAAACAGATCACCACCATTTGTCCTTAACTTCGACGAAATATGTGACTTCCTCGAAAACACATTAAACGCAAAACATCCCGAAATAACCTCAAAAAACTATTCGAACGAAACAGCCGAATTAATTCAGATCCTTAATTTTGTTCACGCTTATACCCACAATTCAAAATTAAAAAATAATATAACTCGATTAAGAAAGAAACTAAGCCCCAATAATTTCTCTTCCACAGAAGAGACCGATGAAACACATTCTCCGTCAGAACTCGAAAATGTCTAACCCCTATATATTACAGTGGAATATCAATGGGTTCTACACCCTTTTAGAACAATTAAAACTTCTAATAAATGAAACATGCCCTAAGATCTTATGTCTTCAAGAAACTCATTTTAAGCAATCCAATATTAATCTTCAAAACTACCAATGTTTTCCAAAAAACAGAATAGCACAACAGGCAAGTGGCGGAGTAGTCATCTTTGTAAGAACAGACCTAGAAGCTAAGCCAATCACATTAAGAGTGTCCTCAATTTCAAAAAGAAAGAAGATCCCATAGAATCACAGACGATGACCTCAAGACAATCCTCAGCAAAAAAGTTTCATCAGTGTTAACATATTTAAAAGACATCAAATTGTATAACTCTACTTAATGTAATACTTTGTATTGTTATATCCACTAATAACCCTGCGCGGTTGATGTAGTTTTGTGTTTTAAATAAAAAAAAATTTATTCGATGAATTTTATTCATTGATCTATTGGTTGTTGGTGAAACCGGACGTTAATATGATACCCCTTTTATCTAATATGTTAGACATACATATAAGATAATAATTACAAATATAAGACAATTGCAAAAAAAAAATTTGAATTCCAACGCGAGATGATTTTCAAATCATATGAACTTATATGGGACTTCACTTTATAATGATTTTAGTCCAGTCTCTTTCTTCTTCAAATGGCGCTACAGCCTCCGATCTTTTAAATGACCTTCCTTTTGGTCTGCTTCCCAGCATTTTACCATCTAGTTCTTTTCTCCGCTGTACTCGTTTTGAAAAGATGCAACTTCTTTATCTGGGTTATTACTATCGACGAAACTTCTGTATATTTACAAGACATAAAAAGAAAGCACAAAAGCGATGGAAAAGAGACACTATGGTACTCTAAGACTTAAGCAATTTCTTATTCAAAAATCAACAAAAACAATTCTTGATTCAGTTTGTTGGATTGCTGCTGCACACAAATCACGTTTCATAAACTACAAAGTTACAGATATAATCAAGAAGTATGAGCAATATGAATAGAATATTGTTACGAATCCCTGCCTAACGAATATCTGTCTCACGTTACACGACCTACCATTCTCGAAACCTTTGAACCCCATTCGAATAAGCTAGCTGTGGAATATATCGAATATTGAATTGTATGATATAAATAGAGAACGATTTAGATTTAATGCAGTCTAAATTATAATTTTGTATTGTCAAGTAATAAATAAGTATATTATAAATTAATTTGTTAGTGTAAATACATTAAAATAAGTGTTAAAAAGACTAAATAAATTAGGGACTAAAATATTATTAACAAATAAAAACACTGCAATATTTTAAACAGTACTGTTACGAGTTCTGTAAGATTTATTCCATTTAGAAAAATTTATTTGACGAAAAAGAGAAAGAATTAAAAATCTAAAATGTTCTAGTCTAGAGGTCATCGAAATATTCTGAAATGTTTCGTAAAGTTTAAAACGTCAGAAAATGTATATTAACCAGAAGTTCACAGTTCAATGAGTGGTAGTAATGGACATCCTAAGTCTTGACGTCACAAAATTGGGAGGAGCTTATATTTGGCTCCAAACAATTTTGTTTATAATGTTAAACACTCATAAGGAATTTTTCATTTATTGTTTACGTGGTTTGTGTGACAAAATAAGAATTTTCATTTAGGTATTTAGTTAAAGAAACGTGTCAGTTAAGAGATTTTTATTCGTTTTTGCCCAGGCGAGTTAATTTAATGCAATGATAAGAACGTAAACAGTTTTGAGGTTTGTTTATTTTCAACCACTAAGGAATAAAAACTACCTGAGCAAAAACGAATAAAAATCTCTTAATTAACACGTTTCTTTAACGAAATACCTAAATGAAGTCTTATTTTGCCACACAAAGCACATAAATGAAAAATTCCTTATGACAATTTAACGTTACAAACAAAATTGTTTGGAGCCAATATAAGCTCCTCCCAATTTTGTGACAGTTTTGACGTCAGACTTAGGCTGTCCATTGACTGTTTGAATAGTTCTGTCAGTCAGGAATTGTTGACAAGTATTGTAACATTGCTTTGTTTAAGGTTTTGAATAAAAGTGATTCGAAAGAAGTGAAGGGTCATAAAGTAAACTTATTTTAAATAACTCATTATTATCATCATCATTGCTTCTACGAAACATGGTGAGCCTTGGCCTGTTTTAGGATCAGCTTCCGTTACATCCTATCCTTCGCATTGGTTTTTCAAATTCGTACCCTAACGCTCGTAAATTGTAAAATCAATGGAAAAATTCCAATAGTTGGCTGTATACCATAGTTTAAAAAAACTCATACAGAAGTAAAAACTTCAAGTTGTATACTGGTATAAAATGGTTTATTAAAAAACTTCATAAAAAGTTGTGCAAAACGTTTTCGTTCTAATTCAGAACATCTTCAGTGCATTCCGAATTGGTTTGTGCCCATTGAACTGGCAAATACCTAGTTTTTCGAGCAGGGAAGCATGTTTCCCTTTAAGCATGTACTATTTTAATCCTTCAACATCGACTGGTATTCACCATATTTTATTTAAATATATCATGTAAACCATATATTACAATGTTACCACTCTAATTGGTGTGCTAGTTTCAACTACTCAGCGGAATGCACTGAAGATGTTCTGAATTAGAACGAAAACGTTTTGCATGACTTTTTATGAAGTTTTTTAATAAACCATTTTATACCAGTATACAACTTGAAGTTTTTACTTCTGTACGAGTTTTTTTTCTCGTAAATTGTCTTTCACCTGGCCCTTAAATCGTGCCTGCATCTTCTCACTCTATCGGGTAGGTATTTGGTTATAAATGTGTTTCAGTGGCTCCATCTCGTTTATTCTTTTTAAGTGGCCTAGCCACCGTAGTCTGTTTATATTGAAGGACTAGCCAATACTAGGTTCACTATAATGGTGGTAAAACTCAAAATTATAGCGCCTACGCCATAATCCATTTTCCTGCATTCCTTTACAAATATGTCGTGAGGATTTTGCGTTCAAAAAAGCCTAAACGTTTTTCATCGCTTGTCATTGCCCACTCGTGAGGACGGGCTTGACAAAAGTTCTGTATATCAATATTTTCGTTCTTTTTGTGACTGATGTAAAAAGTTTCTTTAATCCATAGTATGCTCTATTTGCTAGATAAATACGTCTGTTAATTTCTACAGTTACTTTATTACTTTTGTTGATTTGTGAGTCTAGATATATGAACTCTCTTACTCCTTCGAAAGTATATCTTCCAACCGTTATATCTTCGGGTTTTACTATTTTAACCCATTCGCTGCATATCGAAGAGTAGTACATTCTTTCACGGTTTTTGCTCTAAATTTTAAAGAACCGCTTGAATTGACATGCAATTTGGCACACGTATAGCTTACATATCGAAGAAAAAAAGTGATATTGTGCCGATGTGTGCTTTTGCTTTGGGGGTGACTTTCACCCCCTTTTGGGGGTGAAAAAATATATGTCCAAAATAAGTCCGGAAATGGGTAAACTGACTAATTTCAAGTAACTTTTGTTGTATAGAGCTTTTTCGCCAAGTCAACACTTTTCGAGTTATTTGCGAGTGAATATGTTCATTTTTCAACAAAATAACCACATTTTTAGACGGTTTTTCGCAAATAACTCAAAAAGTAAGTATTTTGTCGAAAAAAACGTTCTTGGCAAAAATATAGCCTATAAAAAAGTAAAAAAAATGGTGTACGCGTTAGGTCTCTGGATCTCACATAACCAGAGTTATAGCCAATGAAAAATAGATTCATATTCACCAAATTTCAAATAGAATATTTCGACGTGAAATATCCAAAAAATTAAGCACTTTTTGGGGAAAACCCCTTATAACTTTTTTAAAGTGTTTAAAAAAAGCTTTATTTCTGTTTTTACAAAAAGTTTCTAGCATTAAATTTAAGCAAGTTACGCTCAAAATAAAATTGGTCCCTTTTGTTTTGGCAAAAAAAAATCGGGAAGACCACCCCCTAATTAGCAACTTGAATTAAATTAATCGTTACCGCTCCACAAATTATTTTGCTTATGTTGTGTTTATATGATCTGTAAGTTTCATTGATTCAAAGTGCTTATTTTTGAAAAAATTTGGTTTCAAAATAAAATATTTAAAAATTTTAATTTTGAAAAATATGTTTTTTTTTTTCAAAATAACTTAAAAATTGTTAGAGATACCAAAAATCTTGAGAAACAAAAAAAGTCAGCATTGCTTTTCTAAATATCATGTATTTCTTTGTTTTTATGTTAGACAAAAATTGATTAAGATTTGGTGTTTCTAAATTTGCATACATTCGTGATCAGTGACTCGTTCAACCCCTTTTAACTACAGCCTTTTCAATGATAAGGACTTTGAACCGATGAAACTTACAGGTCATATAAACAATACATACACGAGTCAAGAAACTTGTGAAGTCGTAACGATTAAGTTCATTTAAGATACTAATTAGGGGGTGATTTTCTCGATTTTATTACAAAAACAAAAAGGGACTAACTTTATTTTGAGCGTAACTTGTTTACTTTTGATGCTAGAAATTTTTTTTATAAAACAAAAATGAAGCTTTTTTTAAACACTTTAAATAAGTTGTAATGAGTTTTCCCCGAAATGTGCTTCATTTTTGGTTATTTCACGTTAAAGTATTCCATTTGGAATTTGACGAATATGAACCTATTTTTCATTAACTATAACTCTGCTTCTACTAGGTATAGAGACGTGATATATATATATATATATATATATATATATATATATATATATATATATCATTTTTTTTTAATTTTTACAGGCTATATTTTTGCTAAGAATGTTTTTTCGACAAAATACTTACTATTTGAGTTATTTGCGAAAACCGCCTAAAAGCGTGGTTATTTTATTGAAAAAATGAACATATTAACTGCCAAATAACTCGAAAAGAATTGACTTAGTGAAAAAACTCTATAGAACAAAAGTTACTTAAAATTAGCCAATTTATCCATTTCCTGACTTACTTTGGACGAATAATATTTCACCCCCAAGAGGGGGTGAAATATTATTCGTCCAAAGAGGACGGTCCAAATATTATTCGGCAGTGGTTTTCACCCCCAAGAGGGGGTGAAAACCACCCCCAGGACAAAAGCACATATCAGCACAATATAACTTTCTTTCTTTGACATGTTAGCTATGTGTGTGCCAAATTTCATGTCAATCTAAGCGGTTCTTTAAAATTTAGAGGTTTTGCGATATTTTACCGTTAAAGAACGGACTAGAGGATGGAACTCGGCTAGGAGCATATCACTCGCTGGCGCGTGAACGGCACCTCTCTAAAGTAACCATACCACGCGCTGACGCGTGATCGGCAGCGAATGGGTTAAATAAATATTCTTTTTCTCATGATCATCTTTCAGTGCGTCACAGTTTTTCGATTTCTTTCTAACTCATTAAATTGTATGTGACAGAAAAAAAGGCACGTCCGTGATTACAGACATTTACAACATTTATTCTAGTTATTCTAGTTGTCGATAGATGGCGCCATAATAAAAAAATATTTTTTTTAATTAGGTAATAATATTACAAATATAATCTGTATAATTTATAAGACTATACAAATCAAAGAAAATACCATTTTATAAATGCAAGAAACACATTTGATTTGTTTTTATTCCAAATTGAAAATAAAATGTGACAACTGTCAGATTTAACTAAAATGTCATGTTAGAATAAATGTCATAAATGTGTATTATCACGGACTTACCCTTTTTCCTATCATTTGTTACGCACTGAAAAATGCTCATGAAAAGGACAATACACATTATTATTTCCTAATCTAAAAACATAATATTTCTAGTAGGATATTTTTATGAATTAATAAACTTACCACTTTCAAAGATGTCAAAAACAAATACAGGTTGGCTGATTCTGGTTGACAATGTTTCAAGATCAAGGGCAAGTAATGGCTCAATTTACCAACACACACACTGCCGAGGGCATAACTAGCAGCTGAATTAATTTCTTCCGATTTGGAAACAAAAGATTCAAGTATTATATTGATCGCATCTGATGAGGATAGATCACTGAAAAACAGACAACCAATTGAACAAGTCAGTATGCAATAATACAGTTTATCCCAAACCCTTTTTTCAGTGCGTCATAGTTTTTCGAATTCGCTCTAACGCATTACGCTCGAAGTGACAGAAAAAAAAGTTCGTCCGTGATTACATATGTAGAACTTCGAAAATTATTATTCGTTGAAGGGTATTTTCATATTAAAGCGACCCATACTTATAGATGTATAATTGGTTGACGATTACAATACTCTAAATAGATAACCAATCCATGATGCAAATAAAGATAATTTGAAACAAAAGTAATATATCGTGACAGTACTTCACAATGTTAACGGATAAAATGACAATTGTAATTCTAGGTTAGAAATTTGTCAACGACGTAAATAAAAATATTTTAATCAAAAAAATAAATAAATATAGAATATAATTTCACTGTACAATGTCCGAATATACCAATGACATAATAGTTATTTATGTACCAATTCAGTAAAGTGACTCTTTATCGAACTCGTCTGTGACTCGCTTCGCTCCCTCTGCTCGTAATATCAGACACCTCGTAATATTCGATAAAGAGTCACTTTAGTGAATTGGTACATAAATAACTATTGTCATTGGTACCTATATTAGGACATTGTATAGTGAAATTGTATTCTATATTTATTTATCTTTTTGCTTAATAGTTATTTATGATATAAGTGTTAAAAGAACACGTTTAAGGCACGCATGTGAAAGTTTGCAGAATGAGCGAAGCGAATTCTGCAATTCACATGAGTGCCTTAAAAATGTACTTTTTAACACGTATATCATACAATATTTTTTCTACAAACGTCTTATATATCAACAATTATAATTTATTAATTCTCAATTACAGGACAATATCTACAAAAACTTTTACTTGAACTTGACTGACATTCCATTTTTATATTTTTCTTGACATTACATCAAAACTGCCTATACTGTTAATACGTAAATCATAACAACTATAGAATAACATCTTACTTTTATTGTTGTATATTCTAACAAATTTTAATAGTTTTTTTTTCCACAAACGTGTTAAAAATGCAATAATATAGTTTAAATTAAATTTTAAAAAACCTTTTAAACCCCCTTTTAAAAATGGCGCAAGTTGTACTATTAATATTAATGTTAATAAATAAAATATAAATATTTTGACGTTTCACAATTTGACAATTCACTTTTAACTGCAGTGCCTTAAAAATTTTAAAGCACTAGCGCTTTAAAGTAGCATTTTTAACGCTCCTATGGAGTGCTAAAACGCTCCTATGGAGTGCTAAAAATTGCATTTTTAAGAGGATGGGTACGTATTTTCGGCTGCAATGCTATTCAAATGGGGATTCATTTTTTTTAATCCTGTGAAAACTAATAAGTATTTTTGAAAAATTTAAACGCAGAATGAAAGATTACGTTATTAGTGAGGAACGAAAGTCCCTGAGAACTTCTATAATGTTATTTTAATAAGTTAAAAAAGTGAAAAACTAAGAGAAAATTTAGTGTGATTTTTAATTTCAAATATCTCATTCAAAATAAACTTTTTACTTATTACAAGGGACTTTCGGCCCTCGGTAATAATTTAGTCTTTCATTCTGCGTTTAAATTTAAAGTATTTATTAGTTTTTTCAGGATTCGAAAAAAATGGATAATATAATATATGATAATGATAAAATGTCCGTGGTAATATTTTCCAAATCTATCTTTGTCTTACAACGCACTCAGTCGAATAGAATATTGTCACCATATTGTCAGTCAGGCAGTGACAATCAGTAACAATTTTAAATATTTGACATGGCATCGGGAATATTTTGAGTTGTTGATTAAATAATATTGATATATAGTGTATTTGATAAATAATTGACTTAGACGTGAACTTAATAAAAAGTTATTTATAATGTATTATTTGTGGAAGATCCAAGCAGAAAGTACATCAGGATAATATATTCTGTGATCCAAGTATTTTGTTGTTAAAAATGTTCAAAATAGTAAGCGTTACATAGTAACAATATATTATTATAAAATCACTTTAACACTTTTCTTCTTTTCCCTATTGAGTATTAGTTTTTGTTGTACAAATGAATTATTACAGTCACTGAATACATAGTTAGTGAAAAAATTATCACATTTATTAACTGAATTAATAATTTGCAATTATACAAATAACAGTTATCCAAGAACATTGAAAAGCCATCTCTTTAAGTTAATGATGACATTTTCAAGTAGAATGACATTCTAGTAATTTTTACATATCCATACTAGTGTGAATTTTACTACACGTAATTTGCCGTGTAAATACAGAAAAAGTAGGGATAGCCGTAAAATATTTGAGAATTATGTACCCATGGCCTTAACACGGTGGTAGAAAAAATATTTTAATATGTACCTATTAATATTCTGGAAAATATTTATAGAAATATTGATATTTATATAAACATAAATATAAATATTCTGACAACTGTCAGATTTAACTAAAATGTCATGCAGTGATTCGCGACCTTCTTAAATCTTATGTGACGTCAAAATTAATGACGCACTGAAAAAATGGTTTGGGATCAAAAATGTATGCATAAAATATTATATAACACAACTTAAAAAAACAAATACACTAATTTTTTAAGAAAATTCCACACCTGTAATTTTGAACCAATCAAAATACGTTATTTTGACAGATCACCATGGCAACGGAGGTATTTTATCGGAAATTTTTTGCTCGTGGGGTACCCAACAGCGAATTATAGTGGAAATTTTTTGACGTTTACAATAACAGAACGTTTTTGACAGACTGGTTTTTATTTGTTTACATAATTTAGTTTTGATTCATTTTCTATCACTTGTAGTTACTCAAAACTTATGTAAAATTGAAGAATATACTATTTTCTATCTTGAAATGGTATTCCCATGCAACTACAATGAGTAGAAATTACGAATTTGAAAGCCTAAATAATTGCTGACAAAGCTATGGCGCGCTATTAATCTGTTCATGCAGCTTTGGATTTTCAAATGCAAATTTGGTGTGGAATTTTCTTACCGAATACCACGCGAAGTCAAATTAATATCCGGAAATTTTTTTTTGATCATGAATATTTTTAGAAAATTTCCCTCGTCTGCGACTCGGGAAATTTTCAAAATATTCATGATCTCAAAAAAATTTCCGGAAATAATTTGACCTCTAGTGGTATTACTAGTGAAAATTTTTCTCTTTTCCTTACATAAATTGATGTTTGGTAGTACATATTTTCATACCAATACAGATATTAAGCCGAAAAATACGGAAGTATGCGGTATGCGGCAAAATAAACATTACTGAGTTGTTTCCGAACGTCATGCGCCATCATTATAACATATGTAAATGTCGTGTTAATTTTAGGTGTTAGGTGCTTCACGATGGTTCTCAGTTTTGCAGAAAAAAATTTTAACGTGGAGTGCTATTTTCGGTCATACGGAAAAGGTCGCGAAAACCATCCAAGCTTAAATTAAACAATGGTTTCAGCAGGACGAGGCAACCTGTCACACGGCCAGGGAGTCTCTTCAAATACTGCGTGATCCTTTTGGGAGATCGTCACTTCCCAGATCTAACGCCACCTGATGCCTACATATGGGGAATGCTGAAGGATCCAGACGGATCAACCGTCTGAAATTCTGGAATTGTGGGCTAGAATTAAAGATTTTTTTGTGTCAGAGGGTATCTTTAACATCTGTTTTATCGGGAACGTCGTCGTGAATAATGTGTACAAGGTTATATCATGTATACTAAATATATAAATAATCATGAAAATTTCAATTCTTATTTCAGTACTGTTTATTTTGCAGCATACTGTACTAGATGGTCTGATAAGTAAGCTACTTTGAAATGAAAAACATGTTTTTCCAGAAAATTCTTTTATCTTATTCGATGTAGTCTCCTTTCAGCTCAATACAACGATTCCAGCGATTTTCCAACTTCTTTATGTCGTCCGAATATGATTCTGGAAGCTCTGCAAAATGGGTGTTTATTACATCAATTATCTCTTTGTTCGAGCTAAACTTTTATTTACGAGCCACCTCTTCAGATTTGGGAACACAACATCAAAATCGAAAGGGGCCAAATCAGGAGAATAAGCCGCATGAGAAAGCAATTAAAAATCCAATTCATGAATTTTTGCCATTGTCATAACGCTCTTATGGTCCGTGCATTGTCTTGGAGAAACAATACTTTTTCTTCTGCATATTGGGCCGATTCTCACCGAGTTCCTGCTTCAGTTTGTCCAATAATGCACAATAATATTGGCTATTGGTAATTTTTCCTTTTAAAGATAGTCACTTAAAATTATACATTATATCGTGTGTTCTACAGCATCCGCCGTTTCCCGCATCCTATTCGCCATGCTTTTCGATCACGAATATCTTCCTCGTTGAGTTGTCTACTGTTCATTGCTTTCTCTATATATTGTATCCATGTTCTCTTCGGTCCGCCTCTTTTTCTTCTCTCGGGTGGGGCATACTTGATAATTTTCTTGGGCCATCTTGTTGGTCCCATTCTCTGGACATGTCCGTAGCATATCTTTTTTGTTCTATTCTATCTATAATATCCGGTTCTACTTGCATTCTTTCTTTTATTTCATCGTTTGGGATATACTGTAGTTTAAATATTCTGCAGCTTCTTCCAAGCGCGTCAATTTCTAAAGCTTTGAGTCTTTTATTTGGTCGGTATTGTACTTCCCACACTTCCGAGTTGTACAGGACAATTCCTTCCACGATAGTTTGGTAGATTTTTTTCTTTGCCTGATTTTGCAGTCCTTTACTCCACCAAATGCCATTCAGCTGGTTTATAGCTTTTTCCACCTACCTCTACCGAAAGTATACGTTTCCGGACCTGATTGTAGGGAGCACAGTTGTACTTTTCCTCCCTAGAGAGGAAAAGTATTTTTCCTCCCTAGGGAGGAAAAGTAAAAGTGACGTCATGGTATTTCATTCATGAAATATAACTTATTGACGCCCTGTACAATATCTATTTTCTATTACATAAGTATCTATACATTTTAACGTTTATATAAAACACCCTGTATTTTGCAGAATGGTAAAAACAGTAAATTGTTATTTTGATTTAACAATGTTTACATTTATAATTTGACTTATATTTGACAGTTATATTGTACCTACTTGTCAGTTTTAGTTGTAATAAATTTTGTTGGTTAGTTACATAAATAAATTAAGTAAATATGGAAAAATTACTTGTTATTTGAGGAAGGTGGAAAAACCATATGTATAACATGGGAGTAAAGTGCCTTTTAAACTTTATTCTCGGGAGGAAAAGTAGCACTTTCCTCCCTTATTATACAAATAGCTATTTCCACCTACCTCTACCGAAAGTATACTTTTCCGGACCTGATTGTAGGGAGCACAGTTGTACTTTTCCTTCCTAGGGAGAAAAAGTAAAAGTGACGTCATGGTATTTCATTTATGAAATAGAACTTATTGACGCACTGTACAATATCTATTTTCTATTACGTAAGTATCTATACATTTTAACGTTTATTTATAAAACACCCTGTATTTTGCAGAATGGTAAAAAACAGTAAATTGTTATTTTGATTTAACAATGTTTATATTAATAATTTGACTTATATTTGACAGTTAACAGTTATATTGTACCTACTTGTTAGTTTTACTTCTAATAAATTTTGTTGGTTAGTTACATAAATAAATTAAGTAAAAATGAAAAAATGACTTGTTATTTGAGGAAGGTAGAAAAACCATATGTATAACATGGGAGTAAAGTGCCTTTTCCTCCCTTGAATGATTACTTCCCTCCGCTACGCCTCTGAGGATTCTCGGGAGGAAAGGTAGCAATTTCCTCCCTTGTTATACAAATAGCTATTCTTCCTTGACTTATTCGATATTCTATATCGCATGTGGAGTTTTTGTCAAAAATAGAACCTAGATATTTAAATTCATCACATCCTTTTATGTATTCCCCTTCTAATTCTAAGTTTTCAGCATCACCTCCGACTACAAGGTATTCAGTTTTCTCCATGTTCATTTCCAAACCCCATTTTCGGTACTCCTCTTTCAATTTTCTAATCATGTAACTGGCGCCTTCTTTATCAGCAGCAATCACAACAATATTTTAACACATGTGCAAGGTAAATTTTAAATAAAGTGGGCGATAGACAGCAGTGCAGAAGACCTTTCGAAGTTTTAAAGGTATTTGAAAGTTTCGTTCCAATTTTAATTGCTGTTGTTGCATTAGCATAGAGATCTTTTATTGTTTGGATATATTTTCTATTCAAGTGGTTTGTTGTAACACCTCGAAACATTTTTTCTCTGGGAACGGTATCGTATGCTTTTTTTAAATCTACAAATACCATGTGAGCAAAATTATATGTTGCAATCCCAAAATACAATGGCCATAACCTTTTTGACCAACTAATCGACTCTTGGCCACTTCGGAGCACTTTTGCCGGCTTCAATACACTGCCCGTTTTCATTCATGTGCGTTCATTCTGTTTTCTAGTCGTTTTTTTGGGAAAATTTGCAAAAATATAATTTTGAGGGTACCTACTTTAAAAATGTTGTTATTTTCGTTATCACGTTATTATTAGAATGTGTTTTTTATAAACTTACATTTTTCTGCCAATTTCTCCTAGCACCAATAATGCAAATATTTTTTCGTGATCGGTGGTAGCAATTTTAAATTCATTAATAAACACCAATATCATTTCGTTAGTAACTAAATCATTTGAAGCTGTTATTGTAGCGACACACTTGGCTAGGGAACAGAATACCTGTCTAGATAGTGTAGTCGGTGTGCTTATTATTGGTTCCTTAAGTAGCCTTAGGTAAATGGAATATCCTGATGGGTCACATCTAATTAATGAATTTAAAAATCCTAGAATAGATTGCAAGGTTGAATCTGAAAATAAGTATATATTAGTTTAAAATGTATATGTATAACAAATAAATAACTAAACATACATAACGGGTGATTCAATGAAACTGTACAATTTCAAACAAACAAAAAAAAACTGAAGAAATATCTGTTAACAACGTGGAATGAAGTAAACACTTCTGTTGTATGTAGGCAGGCATATATGAATTTATTAAAAAATCCTTAAAATTTATCCACGAATGAGTGAAAGTACAAAACGTTTTCGGTCAGACTGACCATCATCAGTGTCCAGTGTACAAGTAATTGAAACTAGCCACTTCAATAGGTATAAAAACCTCTAAAATACATTATTGTTACATTCTATAATAAAAAGTGGTCGACATTAAGTCGATGTCTTAAGATTTAAAGATCACATGTGAATGTATTTCATCCTTGCTCGAAAATTGCACAAGGTAAGTACTAGTACTCAGGTGAGAGGTTACTCTCAACCTCTCACCTGAACACAAGTACTTACCTTGTGCAATTTTCGAGCAAGGATGAAATACATTCACATGGGATCTTTAAATCTTAAGACATCGACTTAATGTCGATCACTTTTTATTATAGAATGTAACAATAATGTATTTTAGAGGTTTTTATACCTATTGAAGTGGCTAGTTTCAATTACTTGTACACTGGACGTTTACACTGATGATGGTCAGTCTGACCGAAAACGTTTTGTACTTCCACTCATTCGTGGATAAATTTTAAGGATTTTTTAATAAATTCATATATGCCTACATAAAATAGAAGTGTTTACTTCATTCCACGTTGTTATATTGAAGGTATACAGCCAACTACAGGGTTTACTCCCTTTTTAAAGTTTTAAATATCTGTTACTTAAATTTATCAAAAAAAAGCCGTATACCTTATACACAGTTGGAAATTAAGGTGTAAATAAAGAAATATTCAGTTTTTGAAGATGATGTTGAAAAGGTGGCCTCCATTTTCTCGGATACATTCTTGCAGTCGTGGTACAAAGCTGTTTATGGCTATAAGTAATATTTCTTGAGGTATTGCTTCCACTTTCGAAGCTCGGTAGTTCTTGGGGGTTACTTTGAAACACTTTCGACTTTAGACCAAAGACAGTTGTCGCATAGGCAGAGGTTTGGACTATGAGCTGCCCAGGGAATATCGCCGTTTTTACTCATAAGACGACCAGGGAACGATATTCTTGAAAAACCATTTACACTCGTGATGTGTGACATGTTGCGCCATCCTGCTGAAAGGTCGTGTGTTCATTTCTGCAATGATTGATTGCCGAAAGAAATTATTTAACATGTGCACATAGCGATTAAAGTTTACTGCTACTGCGTGCCCATCCTCGTCCTCAAAAAATAAGGTATGATGATCCCTAACGAAGAAATTGCACACCACACGATTACCTTTTCTGAATATATGGGGTCTTTCGTGTAATTTCCGCTGATTATTGTCGGAGAAATGGAAGAAATTTTGTTTGTTTCCATACCCACTTAGATGAAAGTGGACTTCATTACTCATCCAAAGATTATGCAACAGGTTGTCGTTTTAATTCATATGCTCCAACATTTGTTTACAAAACCTTAGTCGGGTAAGATGATCAAGAATGTTAAAAATCTGTTAAAAGAAATGTCTGCTCGGGGTGGTATAGCTTAATTCCAGATTCAAGCTTCGTCGTCTCAGGGATCTTCGAGGGCTCACATGTAATGAATTTCATACGTAATTTCTGTGGTATGTGGTTCTGACACTGCCACCTCTTTTCTGTGTGTTAAACCGCCACTTTTAAAGTTCCTAACCCAAGTCTTAATAGCCATTTTAGACGAATCTACAGAGCAAGGCGGTTGCACACGCACAAAACAACTTTCACCATTTTTGTAATAAGATTTCAAGGCAAATGCACATTGTTCACCCGACCACGTCTCCATGAGAACTAAACTTCCCACTCTCTAGATTCACAAGGTTTACGTCACAAGCCCGCGGCTCTTCTATCTTATCGTCAGCAGCGTTGCCAAATCGTACCGTTTCACTGAATCACCTGTTATATGTATGTTATACAGTGGTACCCCCATATCCGGGAGAGTGTAACGATATGAAGGGTACAGGGGAAGAACGGCAATAGTCCATTTGGATTTTTCTCGAGCACACTGAACTTTAAGGTTTATTAACTTTTTATAAAATCAAATTTAAAGAAAAATAATCATTCAAATTTAAAGAATAACAATTATTCTTTAAATTTGACTGATTATTTTTCTTTAAATTTGATTTTATAAAAAGTAATAAACCTTAACGTTCAGTGTGCTCGAGAAAAATCCAAATGGACTATTGCCGTTCTTCCCCTGTACCCTTCATATGCATCTACACCGCTCGCCGCCAGCTTGCCACTCCTTTATAAGCACGCATTCCCACCGGAAAGCTTCCACCAATATCGATGCGCACTGGAGATGGTGCACCAGCAACGATATCGTCCGCCGCATAGTGGTGAATTTTGCCAAAAACCTGGCCAAAATGCAAAAATTTAAGTTTATATATTCCGAGAAATTTTATATAAATCTTGCTCTGTAGGTTTCTGAGGATCATAAACGGCCGTTGAAGGTAGAACAATACAAGCATATCACATATTTATATTAGTGTAAAGTTGGGATTGAACGAAAGCGGATCGAATAAAATTAAAGTGTGTTCTACAATTGAGGCATTGTTAGGTTTTCGTTTAAAACTATAGACGTATATTATTTTGTTATTTTATAGTGGATGCTCTTTCTGGAGGTAAGTGGAGTATTTTAATATACTTTTTAGATTCTTTTTCCTAACATAAACTTTATTTGCAACATATTTACAAAATGATGGCAAGAATGTTCAATCGTTTTCTGTTTGCCAAGTTTTAAAATGGGGAAAGTAAAAAAGTCAGTTTTGGTCAGCAAAGATTTTTTACTTAATAAATAATTCAATATGTATATAAATATTCCTCAAGAAATCATCTGCAACGAGTTGCAAACTTAGCGGAATTCTTCAGTTTAAAAAACTGTAACATCCTGGAGAATTTCTACATTAAGAGACTTTAATGTTATGGTCATTTAATAAAGTAGGAACAAAATATGAAGCAGCTGACCCATGATGTAATGTGCAACATCTTGACGTCTGGCCCCTCCCATAAAATTTTTTATATGGGCGCCCATGCATAATCTGCTTGCATGGTATACCCTTAACGGCCATTTATGATTCTCAAAAACCTACAGAGCAAGGTTGATATCAAATTTCTGGGGGTATACCTATAAACTTAAATGTTTACATTTTGGCCAGGTTTTCGGCGAAATTCACCACTGTGCGACGTAAGAGAACAGAATTCCATTAGAATACTGATCTTATAAGAAACTTCAGCGGGTCTTTGGGTATTGACTAAAAGCCAACCGCTTCGGCAAGTTCAAGCTAGAGTATTGATCTAGAAAGAGCTTCCCAACCGGGTCTTGGAGTATGGATCTAAGGCCAAACCGTCCCGCCGGCGACCAAGTATTGATTAGTCGCTTTCCCGTTCCTCACCGGATCGAGTAGTTATCGATTCGGTCACTTCTAACCCAAAATTCTTCTTTTTATTACGCCGTCTCCTTTCGAAGTTTGGCGATCCAAATGGAAACTGTGGCTTTGGAAACTGCTGCACGAAAAATTTATGCGGATGAGCGGTCAAACAATCTTCTCAGGTCCTTCAGCCACGAGTTCTGGCGTCTTCCTACTGATCTTTTGCCCTGTACTTTACCTTCCAATACGATTTGAAGTAGCTCATATCTTTCCCCTCTCAACACATGGCCCAAGTATTGTTTTTCATTCTTGGATTATTCTTAGTAATTCTTTTTGTTTGTTCATGCGTCCAAGTACCTCATTGTTAGAAACTTTTTGTACCCATGGAATTCTCAGCATCCGTCTGTATATATACATCTCAAAGGCGTATATTCTCTTTTCTGTTTCAGAGTCCATTGTCCAACTTTCACAGCCATATAGCAAGACAGAAAACACATAACATCTGATCATTCGAATTCTGAGCTTCAGACTAAGGTCTGATCTAGTAAAAAATGTTTTCCACCTACCTCTACCGAAAGTATACTTTTCCGGACCTGATTGTAGGGAGCAAAGTTGTACTTTTCCTCCCTAGGGAGGAAAATATTTTTCCTCCCTAGGGAGGAAAAGTAAAAGTGACGTCATAATATTTCATTCATGAAATATAACTTACTGACGCCCTGTATAATATCTATTTTCTATTACGGAGTATCTATACATTTTAACGTTTATTTATAAAACATCCTATATTTTGCAGAATGGTAAAAAACAGTAAATTGTTATTTTGATTTAACAATGTTTACATTAATAATTTGACTTATATTTGACAGCTGACAGTTATATTGTACCTACTTGTTGTTTTAGTTCTAATAAATTTTGTTGGTTAGTTACATAAATAAATTAAGTAAAAATGACAAAATTACTTGTTATTTGAGGAAGGTGGAAAAACCATATGTATAACATGGGAGTAAAGTGCCTTTTCCTCCCTTGAATGATTACTGCCCTCCGCTACGCGTCGGGCAGTAAACTTCATTCTCGGGAGGAAAAGTTACACTTTCCTCCCTTGTTATACAAATAGCTATTTCATGTTCATGAGTGACTTCCCAGAATTCAGAATAACTAGTGATTATTCTTTCTCCAAACTGTTGTCAGATGTAGAGGATCATCATCATCATCATAAATCACTCATGATTTGTCCATTGTTGAACATAGGCCTCCTTCAGATATTTCTATTGTCTTCTGTTTTGCGCCTTAGCTATCTAATTACTCACAATTCTTTTGAGGTGGTCGGTCCATTGCATTGAAGATCTTCCCAGGCTTCGCCTGTCTACCCGTGGTCTCCATTCAAGCAACGTTTTGTCATGGAGAGCAGTGTTTCTCAACCTTGTTCTTATCAGGGACCGGTAAAACTTAGGATAATTTTTAGCAACATCGACACTGCCCCTGCAGGTCTAGCTGTAAAGCTAATGTGACGTCTGGCCGACTGGTCAGAGAAACGAGCGAAAAACCGTTACGTTAGCCGGTAGAATTACCCGCTGTAGTTGAAACTAGTATTTACCGCTGGATGTCACTGTATCCGAGCGCAAAATTCGCGTGGGGTTTGCAAGCTACATATTTTCTGCGGACCGGCAACATTTTTCCACGGACCGGCGGTTGAGAAACACTGATGTAGAGGATACAACCGGAACAATCACAATTATTTTTATTTATAATTTATTTTATAATAAATAATAAAGTAGAATACTTACCTTGTAATAAAGGGGACTGCAGGAGTAATATAATCTGTGGCATAATAGTAGTTCTTACATTTTGTAATGAGTTTGGATGGTAGACAGTAATCAACTGCAAAACAACGAGTGTTTTCTGAGTAACTTGTAGATCAGATTCATCAATCAATTGTGGTATTTCTGATACAATAGGTTTTAATAAGTCTTCGTTTAAGTCCTTATGGTAATTATTCATAACAGAATCGATTAATTGTAGTGTAGACAGTCTTAGAACTCTATGGCTCTTCCTCAAATACGTTGCTAGGATAGACATTACTTCTGACAATATGGGCAGCTTAATACCTAAAAGAATGTTTCTGAATACATAAATTATTACACCTTGCTTTAGATCGGTAAAAATACCCGCCAAAACAATTCCAACGAGAAACAGTCAACTATATAAGAATGGGGTCATGGGAAGAACAGCCTTTTCATATATTCTTCAAATACATTTGTGCAGGGGAAGATTACAGCAATTCCAAGAAGATTCAATTCTTTCCAGCTATATCATAGCTGTATAAAAGTCAAATTTCTCCCAAACAGTTCGGATTTATAAATGCTGTTGGTACGAGAGGCTTTGTTCTCTCAGCACAAGTCTTATTCCAGAGACGTAAATCGCGACGTATACGCATGTCTGGTTAATTACGAGAAAGCGTTTGATGGACGTCACGCCAATATGATGCAAATACTAACAGAAGCAGGAATTAACAATTAAAATCTGAAAATAAGTAGAAACCTTTACTGGCATAAGACTGGAATCAGACTTCAACTCTCATAGTTGAAGGAGAACACAAAATATGTGAAAATCATGCCTGGTGTGAGTCAAGGCTGTATTTTGTCTCCTCGAATCTTCAATCTATACTCTGAAAGAATATTTATCGAAACTTTGCACGCAACTGAAAAAATCATTCTACTAAACGGGTACTGGCTAAACAACATCAGATATGCAGGTAACACTACAGTATTTGTGGACAACCTAGAAGACATATAAGTCCTTATGAACAAAATCACATATCACAGTCAACAATATGGACTCAATATAAACGTAAAGAAGGCAAAGCTCATGATAATAACCAAGAAAAAGATAACAAAACGTCAATTATACGTCAAGCAAACCTCAGTCGAAAGAGTGCCTATAACTACCTCGGCATCATAATAAATGATGAATGGACCAAAAACCAGGAGATAAGAGCGCGCATCGGAAAAGCTAGATCTATTCATCCAGAAAAATAGATAAAACTATTTATTTTTTTCTAAGTTGTCAATTTAGAAAATATCACCAACAGTAGTGGGAGCACGCAAAATAGAATTCTATTTTAGTGATGTCACGTTGCATAGCAACCGTCGATTGAAATTGTGAAATTCGTTTTGTGACGTCAGCAAAATAGAATTCTATTTTGCGTACTCCCACTACAGAGATGAATTACTAAGGGTAGTAGAAGACTTCTATACAGAACTATACAATAGCCAACAAAACTACGATAAGCGACTAGAAGATTCAGGAAAAAGATTAGTCAACCAAGAATCAGAATTGATGCCTGATATATTAACAGACGAAATAAGAAACGCATTGAGGAAAATGAAAAGAAATAAAGCTTCGGGAGAAGACAATATCGTTATAGAAGCCGTAAAGATTGGAGGAGACAGACTTTTAATAAACATAAAGGTATTGTTCAATTTATGTCTGCACCAAAGTGAAACACCTACAAGATGGCACATGCACTTACCATCTTATTACACAAAAAGGGCGATCCAACAGACCTCGAGAATTACCGACCCATAAGCCAATTACCACCTCTACAAATTAACTGAAAACAAAATTAGATTTTTACCAACCTAGAGAACAGGCAGGCTTTAGGAAAAACTTTGGCATTAACGACCACCTCCATTGCATAAAAGGGTTTATATAACAATCCATCGAATACAACCGACCATTGCTCCTGGCTTTCGTAGACGTTCACGAAGCATTTGACACGATAGAAATTAACAGCATAATGAGAGCGTTGGAGGAAAGTCGTATAGATTATTGGTACTCCAAACTGATAGCGAACATATACAATAATGCAACCATGACCGTCCGACTACACAAAGATAGCAAATCCATAAAAATCAAAAGAGGAATCAGACAGGGATACACGCTATCTCCCAAACTCTTTACGGCAGTACTTGAACATGCTTTCAAACAACTGGAGTGGAACGCCAAAGGAATAAATGTCGACGGCGAAAGGCTCTCCCACCTACGATTCGCAGACGACATAGTTCTTATAACAGACAAGAGTACTTACTGAGCTAGACGCCGCCTGTAAGAAAGGTTTAAACATAAATTTTGGAAAGACAAGATACATGATGAACCTGGTACCAAGCGAAAATCCAAAAGTCGACTTCAACGAAATAGCATTGGTCCATAAATATAAATACTTCTTCTTCTTCTTCCTCTTTATAAGCAATTCTGCTTGTTCATTGGCGGATTGATACCTCTATGGAAGGTTGTCACTACATCTTTTGCGCGGTCGGCCGATACTTCTTCTGCCGATTGGTGATTTATCTCGTGCTATTTTGACCACACGTGTCTCCCCCATTCTGGTTATGTGGTTGTTCCATTCTTTTTTTCTATTTAGTGTCCATTCGTTTATACAGTGTACGTTACATTGTCTTCTAATATCTTCGCTCCTCTTTCGCTCTCTCAGTGTATTTCCTGTAATTCTTCTCAGTACTCTCATCTCTGCCGTTTCCAATAGTTTTTGTGTTGTGGCTGTATCGGGTCTTGTTTCTGATGCATATGTCATTATTGGTCTTACACTGGCTTTATAAATTCTTGACTTCATCTCAGTGTTAATATGTCAGTTTCGCCATATAGTGTTATTAAGGCATCCTGCCAATCTATTTGCTTTTTGTACTTGATTTCTCACTTCTTTGTCTAGGTCTCCGTAACTTGACAATGTAATTCCAAGGTATTTTACTTCAATTACTTGTTCAATACTTAGACCATCAATTTCTATTTTGCATCTGATTGGTTCTTTACTGATTACTATTGTTTTGGTTTTCTGAGATGAAATTGTCATATTGAATTCTTTTGCTCTTATGTTAAATCTGTGGACTAATCTTTGCAGACTATCTTCATCTTGGGCTATCAATATTGCGTCGTCTGCGTAACAGAGTATTTTTAATACTTTGTTTCCCATTCTATAACCTCTTCCTTTGTTGACGTTTTTAATGATTTCATCCATGATTAAATTGAAAAGCATAGGACTCAATGAGTCTCCCTGTCTTATTCCGCTGCCTATATCTATAGGTTCTGTAAGTTGTCCATCTATTCTGACTTCCATTTTGTTATTTTGGAAGATATTCTCAATAGTTTTTATGATTTCTAGAGGGACTTCTCTATTATACAGAAGATGGATTACATCTTTGAGTCTTACTCTGTCAAATGCTTTCTTTAAGTCATCAGACATAGAAATGCTGGTCTATTATACTCTAGTGATTTCTCAGTAATTTGCTTTATGACGAATATTGCATCTGTACACGATCTTCCAGTACGAAACCCCTGTTGTTCATCCGCTAAACTTATCCTCTGATTCATTACGTCTTGTAAGATTTTAGTTGTAAGTTTTAGGGTAGTATTTAACAAGTTGATACCTCTGTAGTTTTCTGGCTGCTTTTTATCTCCTTTTTTGAATAGTAGAATTAATTCGCTCGTTCTCCACTCTTCCGGTATTTTATTGTGTTTTATGATTTTGTTAATTAATTAATGTTGTTAATTGTTCTGTCATTACTGCTCCACAATATTTCAGTAATTCGTTTGGTATTCCATCCTTACCTGCAGATTTTCTGTTCTTGAGCTTTTCGAGTGTTTTTCGTACTTCCTGTGCACTTATATTAACATCTTCATTTGTGGTAATTTCTGGTGTTTCCGGTTTTAGCATCATTTGTTCTTCCTCTGCATAGAGCTTTTTTAGGTAGTCAATCCATGTATCCTTTTCTATGTGTTTTGGTTCTATTAGTTCCTTTACCTCCGTTCTTTGACCTCTTATAAAGCGCCATATTTCCTTTTGGAGACCATAAAAATCATGTTCCATTTCTTTCGAAAAGCGTTCCCAGTGATCATTTTTTATTCTTCTTACTAATGAATGTGTTTCGTTTCTTATAGTCTTATAATTATCGTATGCCTCTTGTGTTTTAGTTGACATGTATTTTAGGTAAGCTTTTTTCTTCTCTTTACATTTTTCCTTCACTTCTGTACAAAACCATGGAGTTCTTCGTCTTGGGAGCGATTTATTTTTATTAATGTTTCTTTCACCAAGAACTTCCTTGGCTGAGGCTAATATTAGACTTAATTTTTGCCCAGCTTTCTTCGACTCCGTCACTTTCTGTGATATACGTGTTGCTGCTTTTTTCCGTTAGTCTTTTTTGGAATAGGTATCTTGTGGAGTCATCCTGTAAGCTTTCGACTTTAATCTTGGTGGTGTATTCTGCTGTTTTGTTATCACATATATGTGTTTTCATTCTGATTTTGCACAATACCAATTTATGATCGCTTCCTATTTCTGCTGATGTTAGCGCTCTTACATCCAAGATTAGAGACGGGTGTAACTCTCTATTTGACAGAATATAGTCTATCATAGATCTTTGTCCTCGAGTGTTTTCAAAAGTGTATTTGTATTGTTCTTGGTAAGGGAAAAATGTATTGTTAATTCGTATTTCATTTATGCTGCAGAGGTCTGTCAGAAGGTCTCCGTTTTCTGTGTCATTGCCAACACGGGCATTAAAGTCACCCATAATGATTATATATATAAATACTTAGGGCATGAAATCCAAATTACCAGGGGCAATCAAACTACCGAACTACAAAGAAGAACCACCTTAGCATGGGCCGCTTATGGAGCCCTATCAGACATCTTCAAGAGCAACATGCCAAATTTTCTGAAAAAGAAGACCTTCGACCAATGTGTGCTTCCAGTCATGACTTAAGGAGGCTGCGCACTGAATCCGCTCGGACTGGTCGGCTCGGCTAAGAGCAATCGGCAGATTTTACTATAGATGGAAAAATGAGCCACCGTGCACCGCTTAAGAACGTTCGACTCGGAACGGCCAGATCGTCTCGGCTTCGGCGGAGAATGATAGCAGAGGCAAAAACCGCCGAACGTTCCGATGCCGTTGTGTGTGTGTGTGTGTGTGTGAAAAAATGGCTTGGATGCGGGTCCGTTAGCCACAGATTTTTATTTTATTTTTACCTCAATTTATTAGTTTTGTTATGTTCCCACCTATCTGACTCACATGACTATATTTGTTTCTTTCAGGTAGTTTATGAGTAATTTAAATATTTCCATTTTATGACAACTTAGTAGACATTCTATACTAATTGGAAAATGAACTTGTGTTTGTCGTAAATTGTAATACAATTGATTTATATATCTCTCGTTAATTTTGCATTCAAAGAAAATATGGTTCAAATCTCTAATCGAAACATTATCACAAAAACAGACTGATGAATTAACTATTCCTAATTTGTGCAGATGTGCCTCATATTTTCCGTGTCGAGTTTTTAATCTGACGATAGTAGAAATATCTTGCTTTGGCAGGTTATACTTAAATATGTATTCAGGTGGCGGAGGAAGTTCTTGATGTAAAGAAAAATATAAATTTTTTGATATGCTTGAAATATTTTTCCATTGTTTTTTCCATATTTTATTTATTCTATCTTTGACGTCATTTATTGCATCTGTCGATAAGATCTGAGTTAGGATCTCACCATTTTTTATTGCATCTTTGGCCAACTCATCCACTTTCTCATTACCCAGTATACCGGCATGCCCTTTTGCCCATATAAATACTACTTCCACTTTAGACAAATTATTTTTTATATTACATAAAATTTTTGATTTGTATGAATTAAAATCAGTGTTTTGAATTGCATATATTGCAGATCTGGAGTCTGTTATTATCACAGCTTTTTTAATATTATTCTCTTTGATCCATTCTAGAGCTTTTTCGATGGCTATAATCTCAGCTGTAAAAATACTACTAATACTAGATAATTTATAATTATTATGTTGATGGGTATTTTGCACATACATAGCACATCCTACTCCTGTTTGATTTTTAGAACCATCTGTGTAAATTACTGTATAATCCACAAAGTCGCTCAGTATAGATTTTACTAAAATATTATTTAAATGATTTGATTCTGTATATTTAGGAATTATGATTCTTGGTTTTTTTATCAAAGTTTTATACGGAAATTTATAAATTGGTAATAATTTACTGTTGTGTAAATCTGTATAATTCCTGGTTTCAATGAATGCATCTGTTAGTGGTGGTGAATTTTTTATTCTCCAATATTTGCTAGTTAAGTTTTCCATGTTTAATAAAGCCAGACTTGTTAAAAGGTCTGACTCAGTGTTTCTTAGCTTTATGCAGTATTTTTGAGCTAAAAATTGTCTACGTAAATTTAATGGGATTTCATTACACTCTGCTAGCATAACGTTTGTTGGAGTGGATACCATTGCACTTAAACATATTCTCAAGCATCTGTATTGTATCCGATCTAATATTTTTAAATTCGTATTGCTTGCTGATCCATATATCCAACACCCATAGTCCACGACTGACCGAATACAAGCATTGTAGAACAATAAAGCTGTTTTGGGGTCTGCACCCCATTTTCTGTTGGTAATACACCTTAGTATATTTTTTTTTCACACTTACCTTTGATGTATTGAATATGTTTAGTCCACAGAAGTTTATTATCTAGTACTATCCCTAGATATTTATACTGATTCACCACTGGTATAGTACGCCCACTCGAGGTTACGTTTCCCGGTGCGCGCAACCTATGCCTGGTGAAAAACATAATATTGGATTTTTCTGTGGACATTGTCATATTATTTTCATTTGTCCATTGTATAATAATTTCAATTATATGCCTCAATGACCGTAGACAGTCGTCGTAAGTTTTTTGGGTGGAGTATATACAGATATCATCTGCATATTGTAAACATTTAATGTTTTCGTCAAACAAACTATGAATACTAGCAGAATATAAGTTGAATAATGTTGGACTTAATACTGAACCCTGTGGCAGACCTTGATTTACAACTCTTGGTCCGTGTAGTATATTTCTATGATCTTTTATCCATATTGTTCTATTAGTATATAGATTTAATATATTATTACAGATTTCATTATTGAAACCAAGTGAACACATTTTATATTTTTGTATGTTAAGATCTACTGAATCATAAGCTCCTTTTATATCCAGAAACAAACAAACTAGGTACTCATTTTTAGACAACGCAATTTGTATATCTGTAACTAGCTTCGTTACTACATCCAATGATCCAAGGCCTCGGCGAAATCCATATTGTGTACTAGGTAAAATACAATTTGATTCTAAAAACCATTCTAGTCGAGCTTTGATTAATCTTTCGAAGGTTTTACTTATACACGACATTAAAGAAATTTACTTATACACGACATTCCGATGCCGTTGTGTATTTTAGTATAGGCTGGGAGTGTGCTGTGATTTTTAGCAGTATTTTATGCATTGAAAGGTACACGTCTGATTTTTAATAAACGCACTATGACTGACGAACTTCTTATAGAAAGTGTGCGAGAATATATGTAATTTGTAATATTATTGTTAATGAGGAATTAATGAGAAATTAATTGTTAACGAGGAAGTTTTCTTGTGGAGACGGACATTAACAACTAAAAAACAAAGTTTTAAAATGAAATAAGTCCCAAATACTTATCAAGAACTGATAGAATAAAGTTTGAACTTGAATTTAGGTACTTCGTAATTTCAAAAATGATATTTTTTACTTATAGTTTTGAGCCTTGCAAATCGTCATCTTTCGTTCTTTTTTCAATTTTAAATTATTTATAACTCGAAAACGATCAACTCTGAATAAAAATTACAAAAGACCTTTTTTCTTTAGAATGATCCAAACAGTATCTGGTCGGGTCGAAATTTTTGTTCAAATTTATAAAAAGTCATTTTTTAATTATTAATTAATTACTTAAACGCTTTAATTAATTATAGTTAGATCAACATTAGATCGGGCACCCCTTGTTTTTTGTAATTGTTAACATGCTAATGGTAGGGGAGCCCAAGCGGGGATTTTTGCAGTTACTCGAGCGCGTTAGATTATTACATGGGGAGAAACCTTGTACACTGAAAATGTACCTCTACCATATATTGGCTCCTAATGCAGGGGAGTTCGTTAAGGGGGGGGGCGGAAAAAAATCTATCCTTAGAAAAACTCGAAATCGTCAGATTAAGATAAGGTAAGTCAAGTACATGCAAAACAGTGTATATTTCAAAAATCTGACGATTTGAGGAAATTAAGGAAATCGGTGAGTCCCAAAGTTTCACAAGAAAAAAGCGAATATTTCGAGAAATGAATCGAAAAATCGAAAAATTAAAAAATACGAATGGCACCAAACACGATCCACCACGGAAAACATAAAGTGGGGAGGGGGCTTACTTTAAAATCTTAAATGAGAGCCCCCATTTTTTATTGCAGATTTGTATTCCTTACGTAAAAATAAGGAACTTTTGGTCGAGACATTTTTTCGAATTATGGATAGATATATAATCTAAAAAAAAAACGATTGTTGGAAATGGAAAATTAAATTAAAAATGGAAAGTCCCTACTAAAATGGAAAACTTTACTTAACTTTTCTTGGTTTTAGCATCTACTCTTCACAACCCAATAGATCCCCATAACGTTCGAGTGACTGCACATTTAGCATACTTTCTTCCCCTACCATAAATTATATATCCAATAATTTTTAGAGTGACCGCTAGCCTTTCTTCATGAGATATTGATTTTCGGAAGTTTGTGCCTGCTTTCTAAGGGGTCATAGCTCAACGAGTTCATAAAATTTAACATTAGACATTCGAAAAACTTTTCGTCATCTTCGAGTAGGTCGGCAGACAAATGATGAAACTCTCCATAAGTTTCTCGCTTTAAATTAATGTTACGAATCCAATATCTTGGTTTTTGTTTTTTTATATTTCATTGCATGCTAAGGCAATCATAACATCTTTTTCAGAATCTGATGAACTAGAACTCATGAAGTCTATATTACACTGTTGCTGACACGAAACTGCCGATGCCGAGGACGCAGAGGTGACCGAGTCAGTGCGCGGGTACACTCTGCCGATCGTACCGTTCCGAGCCGATTCAGTGCGCGGCCTCCTTTACAGAGAGCGAAACACTATCGTTAACCCAGGCCACAGCAACCAAACTTAAGAGTGGCCCAAAGAAGAATGGAACGGTCACTACTTGGACTGACTAAGAAACAGGGTTGAAAACGAGGAAATCAAAAGAAGGACAGGCGTCACAGATGTCATAGAGAGAATAGCATGGCTGAAGTGGAATTGAGCGGGGCATGTGCCAGAATGAAGGACGGGAGGTGGACCCAAAAAATTACCGTGTGGAGACCACGAGCAGACAGAAGAAGTAGAGGTAGACCACCTACACGATGGACAGATGACGTCAAAACGGTTGCTGGCAATTAGAAATTATAGAAAGAATTAGAGAAAGAAATTAGGGGAAGCCTATGTTCAACTTTGGATGCAAAAAGCTGGATGATAAAGTTGTCAACTCTCAAGTAGGGTCGTGTTGCTCTCTCGATCGACTATATACTAGCATTTTAGTCTTTTTATGTTTATTAACAGACTATTTGTTTACCATGTGATTACAGTTCCATACATGTGTTCTCGCCTTTTACTTTGGTTCTGCTCATGATATTAATATAAAAATGATATAAAAAAAGATAAAAAAGATCAAGGCAGGTTTTGTTTATATTTGATTCAGAGTTGGACCACCATCTCCATATAGCTATTTCAGCATCCTTATGCCTCGAGTATATAAAAAAAAATCATATAATCAAACTTACCTAATGGTGAACTCGCAATTTGGGTCAGAACTTTGATAGTCGTCAGTCTTGTAGTCTCATTTTTCAATCGGTTAAGAAACAGAGGCAGACAATCGGGTAGTTCAGCTCTTAAATGATCTCCAAAGTTACAAATGACTTGTCCCATCGTGTATATTGCTTTTTCTTTGACTTCTTGATCAACGTCGGTAGCTTTCAAATGAACGTACGTACAAACGTAAATATCTTTGGTGTAAGGCCTAAAGTCAAATCCCGAAATTGCGTCCATCGGTCGAATTACTTTTACAAATTCTTGCAACACATTTAAAGCTTGAGCAGTAATCTTGTAGAAACTATCATTCACAGCGTTTATCACGGTGGGTAAAAAGATACTAATATATGGATAAAAAGCCTGAGGCGGATGCGTTGTTATCAAACGGTAGACAAACGACAATACATCTAACTTTACGCTAGCACTATTTTCTTTAAATGAAAAAAGTATGCCGGGGATCAAGTCTCCAATACAATTACTCAATGCTCCTGGAAGTACTATACATAACTCTTTTAACAAGTGGAAGCAATCTTGCCTAGTTTTAAGACTTTTTGTTCGCAACTGAGCCTGTACGGCTTTAACTAGTGGTTCGATTTGTTGCTGTAGAAGGGATATGGAGGATTCCTCGTCATCGTCTGTAAGCATGGCATTGTGATTTACATGAGTTTCGCCTCTTGTTTCTTTAAGAAGCGATATATAGGCATGGAATATATCAGATCTTACGTTTTCTTCTCTCTCTATAAATAATACAAATATATTAACATCTTGAAATCATAATAAAAAAATACAAGGTACTGTTACAAAACTGTCTTTTTTATGATCTTTTAGGTACTAATGTTTAGTTTTAGTTGACTTTATTTATTTTCAATAACTTACTTCTAAACAAATGAAAGACACTGAATTTATATCTTTTATTTTACAAACTACGATATCTAATTTATTTATTACACTAAATCTAATACTTTATCTACATAATTACAAATTCAAAAATACCGCGCCCGATATATATCAAAGTACACCGACGTATTCAAATTCACAACTAAACTCTAATTCCAAAAATGTCTATTTATATAGTTATGTACAATTATTAGTCTACTGATTTCCAGAAACATCGAAAGGTATTATCGAAGCGAAGATCGGTGGGATATATGCAATTTATCAATGAAACTCGATATTTTTAAGATATTCCAGAAGCCGCTACAGATAAAATGTTTTAACAACCCATTAATCATTCCGAATTAGTGGATGGATATTAGTACAGTTAAAATAATTAAGACAATAATGATTTAATGAGTGAAATTTCAAGTTTTTTCTACTTTAATGACAAAAAAAGCAAGCTCATTAGCAGAACCCAATTAAAAATTATTTTGCACATCATATTTGAAACATTATTTGGTTGAAAAATCTCATTTTTTTTGGCAAAAAAATATATTAATTTGTCTGGACTAAATTAATTACAGTGCTGTTTATCTTAAGAGAGATATGTTACTATCAACATTAACAGAGTGTTGCCAAACTGAATTTTGTTATTTTGAGTGTACATTTTCCCCGCGATCTCCGAGGGTACAATAAATATTATTTACAGAGCAATAAAAAAAAGTTTATCGATGGCTTTCTAGATACGCCGATTGTAAACAAGTTTCTCTCGCCCACAGAAAGGGTCTCAGACAGTTCGCCGCCAGAAGCTTCCGGAATTGACAGGGCCGGCCTGGGACCGTGACAGTACTATACCCTGTTTTTAAACTAGCAGGAGTAAACTCAAAAGATAGATCCACACCCAATAATGTCACAAGAAAAATCACCAGATTCATCTTCTTTTTTAGTTGATAATGTCGGCATTCGACAGTATAATATTAACCGCTGAGAGCGTTAACTATGCTTATAGGGACGATGCGCGGGACGATCTTATGTGTATGCTTTATGTGTAATTTACAAAAACGAGAAATTATTTAAAAATTTTACTATCACTGCGTGATTTTAAGGCTGATAGCGGAAGTGTGACGTCACGACTGTCATACTGTTATTATCACTTTGGTTGAAAATGGTTGAAAAGCCAGGGTTTGTCCAATCTCCAGCCTTTTTAATTCCTATAAAGTTGAAATTCTGCTTCCTCTTCTGCTTTTCTGCTTAAGTGTAGTGGTTTTTAAGATAATACCACCATAATTCGGTCTTAAATTTCTATGAAATATAGTTATTTAGTAATATTCTCCAAGCAAAGGTTAGGAACTTTTGTGAACCATTGTAATTTGTATAATAAAAATGGTAATGTGCTTTGCCCCGGATTGTAAACACTATGTAAAAGAGGGATTTGTAGATTCTTTGCGTTTTCAAAAGATATTGTTGAAAAGAAAAGGTGGATTTCATTATTACGGTAAGAAAATATAGTGATATACGTGTACTTCTGTCTCCGAACAACTTAAATCCTTTTATTTCTTTGCTCTAACCTATTTTTGGATATAGGAAAACGAAAGAAAACCCTTTAAATCGTGTAGAGTTATAAAATGTTTACCTTATTGTGTTAAAATTAGTAATGTTTTAAAATATTCCTGGATTTAACGTTGTTCTGAAGCTATTTTCTTGTGGCATTTTTATAATCAATTACTTTTAATGGGAAATAAGCCACAATTTTACCAAAAAAATTATTTTATTAACGTTTCGACGCTCAAGTCGGGTGTCGTTGTCAAAATATATGAAAGGGTGTCACAACAAGACTCCGCACGACATGTGAGGATCCATCCTCCGGACAAAAGCAACCCACGTGGCGTGGGGAGTCCTATGATGCCTGATGTTAAATCCAGGAGTATTTTAAACATCATTTTAATTTTAATACAATGATGTAACCGCGTAGAATGCACCATTTAAAAGAAAATTTTCTTATATTTTTTTTCTAAAGTCATCTGTTGCCTCAAAAAATAAAATAATGTCTTTTACTAAAATTTACATTTGGCAACCCGGCAGTTTTATTTATTTTGACATAGCGAAGATATTTAAAATTGTAAACAGAGTCATATTTATAATAATTACCTGTAACCCGAGAATACATTGTATTGTTGTGGTATTGTCATGATTTCGATCGCAAGTATCATGTTAATTACGTACCTATAGTGTATAATTAGTGCAAGATTTAGGTACACCAAGGCGATTTACCTCGAAGTTTAAGGATTTGTAGATGGTTTCAAAATAAAATGTGTAAAGTGTTTTTCACTATTTTCCGGGGCACCCTGTATAAGATTTAAAAGGTTTTCACCCATATATCTTAGTGGCTCAAACATTTCTTTAACCTATAAAAACCACTGATGAGGGAATCGTTATTCCGAAAACGTTGTGTGATTTAATCTCATTGTGGATTCGACGAGTATATACAAATATTAATATTTGTGTTAATAATAATTAATAAGAAAATTAATAGAAGAACATATGAAATCACGTCTTCACTTACCCTTAAATCTGGAAATTAGAATTGGTGACAAAGATTTGTAGAATTCGTTAATCAATTCGCGTCTGGTTGTAATAATTGCTTCTAAACATTTTGCAGCCGATTTTCTCACTTTCCAGCTCATATCGTCATCGTCACTGTACTCATCTTCATTTTCGTCGCTGCAATTGTCCTCAGGTGCGTTTTCATCGATGTAGTTGGGATCATACACAAGATATTTCAATGACACGTCTATAACCTGCAATACACACTTTATTTCATTCAGATGAACAAGATTTTTTCTAAAAATGAACTATTAGCCAAATAACCAACCTTAGGACAATTTTGGTTAATAAATGTAGAAAAAGACATTAACGAAAATATCAGTAATGTAAAAGGTCAAACAATATAACTGGCATAGATGAAGAGTTAAATTGTGTAAATACGACGACAAAAGCAGTAAGCAAAAAATATCGGGAAAATTACTCAGGAAGTTTTTGGGGTCGCTGACGACGAATATGACATCGGAAGTGATCTCCAGAGTACCTGCTGCCCAGGGTACCTTCTGTTTATCTCGTGATTAATGATTTTTGATCAACTTTTTAATAAATTTGCCAAAATCTCCAAAAGATGAGGTAAACAGTAGGTATAGTCTGTTCCCTAAACTCAGACGCAACTTTCTACATATTTTAGTTGGTAATTTTGCCAATTTTAGTAAAATTGGCAAAACATAATTACTAAATAGTTAATAATCACTAAATAGTTAGTAATTTTGCCAATTTTTGTAAAATTGGCAAAAAACAAAAAAATTACTGACTAAAATATCTAGCCAGTTGCGTCTGAGTTTAGCGAACCGACTATACCCTGGGCACCAGGTACTCCAGAGATTACTTCCGATGTCATATTCGTCGTCAGAGACCCCAAAAACCCCCAGTAATAAATTTTGACTCATTTTTCAATGACTTTGCCGAAAACTCCAGAAAACGAGGTAAACAGTAGGTACCCTGGGTACCAGGTATTCCGTAGATTACTTCCGATGTCATATTCGTGATCAGCGACTCAAAAACACCCGAGTAATGATTTTTTACTAATTTTTTAATGAATTTTTTGACGAAAACTCCACAAGACGAGGAAAACAGTAGGTACCCTGGGCACCAGGTACTCCGGAGATCACTTACGACATCATATTCGTTTTCAGCGACCCCAAAAAACTCCCGAATAGCAAAATTGAACTCATTTCCGCCGATAATTGATGAGTTCTGACTTTTTTTATTGTCTGTTTGAGATGCACTTTAGGAATGCATTTTTTGTATGCAGTTTTTCAATATTATCTCATGACTAGGGGTCACAAAGTTTTCTGGCGCATTCACGAATCGAATGCAAAAAAGAATTATTGATGCGTCTTATTAAGATATTAACGTCTTGTCGTTTTTTTTCGTTGGTAAGGCCGATTTTAATGCTTTATTGATTCGCCTAAACCTCGTAGTACACATTTCTTGTTTTAAATTGTTATAGGTTATAAGGACTAGTGTGAAAAGTCTTACCATGTGGATATTCTTTGCCATTTCTTTGGGACATGTGGTAATAAAGTTTCCGAGTGCTTGTAAACAACACTCTAGAAGTTCATCGTCTTCAGTATCACAGTATTCCAGGGTTAGCAGTAGGAATTTATCAATGTGTTCTCCAAATTTAGGTCCAGATTGACGGCTACGATAAAAAATAATTAATATAAGAAAAGCAAAATTTACTTTTAATTATTGTTTAAATTTTTAGAAAAGCGATCGAAAATATCTACCAGAACAACACCATTAAAGTGAAAGTAGAAGATGAACCACATGACTCAATTGAAGCTGGCAATGGGATAAGACAGGGGAATTCCCTGAGTCATCTATTGTTCAATCTGATCATGCATGAAATAATAAAAAAGTAAGAATTAAAAAAGGATACCAAATGTGAGAAAAACAACTTAAAATAATCTGCTATTAGTTCAGAGAAATAAGGAAACAAAATATCCTGTTGGTGACACAAACCCCTCCAGGCGGAAACCAAATTTTTTGAATAGTATGGACATCTATAATAATAACCTATATGTTTCCTGCAGCCGATTTTGATGATATACATAGTTATAAACAAATGAAAATCAAAAAACAGTAAATTTTCGCTTTTTTTGTCTATTACCAAAAAGTTAAGCACTTTAAACAAATGTAAGAGTAAGAAACTCATAAATCGTATAAAAAACTTCAATATGGAGTTCGCGGAATATGTCTATCCTTATTATTGGTTGCTTAGAAAATTGCAAAATAGATCATAAATTTTGAGTTTTTATAAATATTCATAACTTATGTAAGAATTAACTTAGAACTTTCTATTACACGGAATGATGAGACTTCCGGTGCTTAAATCATACCCTAAATTTCAAAGCAATTGGTTAAGTAGTTTAAAAGTTATTTAATTTGTTTATCCCAAATTAATTTTTTTTGCAACACTACAAGTCAGAAAATGGTGAAGTTACGGTAATACTTTGGATAGTTTATGAAAGAAGAAGATTTACACTATTAATTTAATTAAAAACAAATCACAAAAAATAATTCTAAATATTGCAAAATTATTTTGCAAGAACATGTGAGTTAAAAAAAGGGGGGCTAACTTCGTCCCTAATTTTCCTAGAACAATTGTTTTTCTTTCTAAATGTGTGTAAAAATTCAGTCTTTCTAAATATGAAAAAATAATTTTTCTACGGGTAACGGTTAAAAAGTTATTCTAATTGTTTATAAGTAAGCAAAAAATCGACATGTTTTTGCAAAATAATTTTACGCTGTTTAAAATTACTTTTTGTCATTTTTTTTAATTAAGTTAATAGTACAAAAAATGTTCTTCTTTCATAAACTGTCCGAAGTATTACTGTAACCTCATAATTTTCTGACTTATAGTGTTGCAAAAAAAATGAATTTGGGATAAACAAATTAAATAACTTTTAAACTATTTCTGTACCATCTGTGAATAAGTCGATAACTCAAAAATGCAAACTTTTCGGTATGGCCATTTTAAACATTTTATTAGTTTTGAAGAATAAAAAATTTAATATTTGACTTATCCAATTATTCACGGTCTGTACCATCTGTGAATAAGTCGACAACTCAAAAATGCAAACTTTTCGGTATGGCCATTTTAAACATTTTATTAGTTTTGAAGAATAAAAAATTTAATATTTGACTTATCCAATTATTCACGGTCTGTACCATCTGTGAATAAGTCGACAACTCAAAAATGCAAACTTTTCGGTATGGCCATTTTAAACATTTTATTAGTTTTGAAGAATAAAAAATTTAATATTTGACTTATCCAATTATTCACGGTCTGTACCATCTGTGAATAAGTCGACAACTCAAAAATGCAAACTTTTCGGTATGGCCATTTTAAACATTTTATTAGTTTTGAAGAATAAAAAATTTAATATTTGACTTATCCAATTATTCACGGTCTGTACCATCTGTGAATAAGTCGACAACTCAAAAATGCAAACTTTTCGGTATGGCCATTTTAAACATTTTATTAGTTTTGAAGAATAAAAAATTTAATATTTGACTTATCCAATTATTCACGGTCTGTACCATCTGTGAATAAGTCGACAACTCAAAAATGCAAACTTTTCGGTATGGCCATTTTAAACATTTTATTAGTTTTGAAGAATAAAAAATTTAATATTTGACTTATCCAATTATTCACGGTCTGTACCATCTGTGAATAAGTCGACAACTCAAAAATGCAAACTTTTCGGTATGGCCATTTTAAACATTTTATTAGTTTTGAAGAATAAAAAATTTAATATTTGACTTATCCAATTATTCACGGTCTGTACCATCTGTGAATAAGTCGACAACTCAAAAATGCAAACTTTTCGGTATGGCCATTTTAAACATTTTATTAGTTTTGAAGAATAAAAAATTTAATATTTGACTTATCCAATTATTCACGGTCTGTACCATCTGTGAATAAGTCGACAACTCAAAAATGCAAACTTTTCGGTATGGCCATTTTAAACATTTTATTAGTTTTGAAGAATAAAAAATTTAATATTTGACTTATCCAATTATTCACGGTCTGTACCATCTGTGAATAAGTCGACAACTCAAAAATGCAAACTTTTCGGTATGGCCATTTTAAACATTTTATTAGTTTTGAAGAATAAAAAATTTAATATTTGACTTATCCAATTATTCACGGTCTGTACCATCTGTGAATAAGTCGACAACTCAAAAATGCAAACTTTTCGGTATGGCCATTTTAAACATTTTATTAGTTTTGAAGAATAAAAAATTTAATATTTGACTTATCCAATTATTCACGGTCTGTACCATCTGTGAATAAGTCGACAACTCAAAAATGCAAACTTTTCGGTATGGCCATTTTAAACATTTTATTAGTTTTGAAGAATAAAAAATTTAAGATTTGACTTATCCACTTATTCACGGATGGTACAGATTTGACCAATTGCTTTGAAATTTAAAATATAATTTAAGCACAAGAAGTCTCAGCATTCCGTGTAATAAGAAGGTTCTAACTTAATTTTTACATAAGTTATGAACATGTATAAAATCTCAAAATTTATGACTTATTTTGCAATTTTCCAAGCTACAAATAAGGATAGACATATTCAGCGAACGCCATATTGAAGTTTTTTTATATGATTTATGACATTCTTATTCTCAAATTTGTTTAGAATTCTTCACTTTTTAGTAATAGACGAAAAACGCGAAAATTTACCGTTTTTTGATCTTCATTTGTTTATAACTATGTATATCATCAAAATCGGCTGCAGGAAACATATACATAGGTTATTAATATAGATGTCCATACTACTCAAAAAATTTGGTTTCGGCCTGGAGGGTGATGTGTCACGAGAAAAATCTTATTTCTCTGGACTATATGCAGACGATGCAATACTAATTTCTCAAAGTAAAGATGATTTACAACGTATGCTGCATCAATTTAATATAACCGGCAGAAAATTTAACATGTTAATTTCCCCAAACAAGACAAAATGCACGTGACATTATGACAGGAAATCCAATAAGATGCAAATTAGAACTGGAGGGTCAGATAATAGAACAAGTGATGTAGTTTAAATATCTAGGCATCACACTACCTAGCTACGAAAAACTCGAAACAGAAGTGGAAGATCAAGTGAATAGAACAAACAGAGCCGCAGGCGCAGGTTGCCTGAATAAAAAAATATGAAGAAATAAAAGTATTGGAAAAGAAATGAAGGCAGAATTTACAAAACAGTCATCAGACCAATAATAACACGCAGCAGAAACACCACCTGACATAGGGAGGACAAAAGAATGCTAAAAACAGCAGAAACGAAAACCCTTCCAAAAATCGATGGTAAGACATTATGGACCAGAGCCAGAGGTACAGGTATACGACGGAGATGAAAGATGGACAACGTCAGGGGCTGGGTAAAGAAACAGAAGAGTAGAATGGAACGACCACATAAGCTAAATGGCAACAAATAGAGTAGTAAGAACGGCGAGAGATGGTGGAGGTCCATGAAAACGATCGAACGACAACTTACTGGAAGCACATTGAAAAAACAGACATATATCATGTGTACACAAAAAGGAGAAGAAGACTACAAAAGCAGCAAATAGAATTATAGACCTGGATCCCGCGTATTAAAAAAAATAGATAATAGCTAAACGGTGTCTAGTCCGACAAACTTTGATGTACTGGAACACTGGAACAGGGGAAGTTTTAATTGTGGAACAGTTTAAAAATTTGGAACGTCAGATTACGAAAACCTCCCATGTATTTTGTCGGAGAGGACATCCAATTGATTTGTTACCCTTTCATTAAACTCTCATGCAAAAATCAGACTGCTATCACTAACCAACATGATTTCTGTCATTTGACAGGTTCTTCGTGTTCCACTCATTAAAATGCCCAGTTGGTGATAAACACCAGTCTGATTTTTTGCATGAGGGTTTAATGAAATGGTAACAAATCAATTGGAAGTTCTGTCCGACAAAACACATGGAACGTTTTTGTAATCTGGCGTTCCAAATTTTTAAACTGTTCCACAATTAAAACTTGTTCCCCTGTTCCAGTGTTCCCGTACATTAAAGTTTGTCCGACTAGACACCGTTAAGCTATTAACTAATTTTCAGCTTGCTATTAATCAACTTTTTTTTGGTAAGCTGGATCCAGGTCTATTACTATCCATCCAAAGAGTAACATTGATAAAAACAGAAATTCTAGAAAAATGGAAATTTATCAAAGAAGGAAAAAGGATCATATTTGAGTACTGTGTAGATATTCTGGAAAAGAACAGAATGCTAAAGGCTAAATAGTAAAAACAGAGAAGAAATGCTAAAGCTCACAAAAAAAATTTATAGGTAACTATTTAAAAAAAACAAAGACACCTACGTAGAAAATAGAAAACATATCGACGCGCGACGGTTGAAAGGCAAAAGGTTGTAACCTACAAATAAACTTTTTCAGGAAGTAGAAAAAACGTTCCGTTTAAGTAATATGATGAGGAATTAACCTAATAATGTTTTTCATTAATTTATAGATCAATAATTAATTGATATGATTAATTTTATAGATCAATTATTGATCTATACATTAATGAAAAAAAATATTAGGTTAATTCCTCATCATATTACTTAAATGGAACGTTTTTCTACTTCCTGAACAAAGTTGATTTATTAACCTTTCAACCATCGAATAAATGTCAAAACCCTAGCTTACATCGAAATAGAGGAAATTGATTATGCACTCTACGATAAAGCTGATGGGGATGATGAAGTTTTACCTAAAATTTTAAGGGAAAGTACCACGGAATTAAAAAACGAAGTGAAGAAAAAACTTCTACTCAAAACATACAAACTTTTCATGAGAAGAATAATAAATAAACTGGAAAGAAAAATTGAGCAATACCAACTAAAGTTACAGGCAGTATTCAGGAAGCATCTAAGTTCAATAAAACACAGTCAAACAAATAACAGAAACGACAAGTGAGTATAATATACCTTTATGGTTGGGCTTTGTAGTTTCCAAGCAGACGTTTGACACCATTGAAACAAGCCCAATAAATTATGCAATAAAAAATGTCAGAATAGATCAACGATATATCAATCTATTTAAAAAGTTCTAAACCTAAAAAATACAGTTACATGAACTAACTGGATATAATATATGATACAAAGAGGAGTAAGACAAGGATATATATTATCCCCTAACCTCATCACTCGCACACTTTGAAGATTTTTTTAAAGAATTAGAATGCCACAAATAGAATGATTAAAAAAACTTGACTTCCTCATGACAATCAGTGGAAAAAGGCAAAAGCAAAAAACAAAACATGAACAAAATGTAGTCTGCTTAATCCTCTGAGTGCTGATGATGCCTAAAGACGTCATACCGTTACTACTGTCAGGTGCGCATGACGGCTTCAGGCGTCATATGCAGATACGCACAACATTCGTTTAGAGGTTAGTGTTTGTTTGACATTGACTGAAACGAGTTGTGTTTCTATCGAGTACGTAGATAAAAGTATTTTATAACGCATGTTTAGATTCATATTATGTATGAATCAATTCCAGGGCCATCTCGACCAAAACATTACAATGTAAATGCAGTGAAAAATCGAGTTAGTAGCACCCAGGTCGCATAAGGCATATTTCGTCAGCAATGAAAGTGTTAATGGAAACAAGAGTTTTGTTTCAGTTTTGCTTTCGTTTTTCGAGTTCTAGAAAATACAAACAAAATAAACTCAAGTGGAAAACCGTCATTACTTATCTGCCAAAATTACTAATTTCTACTATTCTAAGCCGTCAACTTGTCACAAAAAAATATGTAATATTTTACTAAACTTACTTACCAAACAGCAGAGGCACACTGAATATAAGTTTTAACTTGTGATCTATTTTTGTTAGAACACAATTTTGTATACAAATAGTCGACTAATTTAGTGTATATAGTTTTGTTGCAGGAAAGGACCAAGTTGCTACAGACTGTAATTGTGCGCTTTCTAACAGATTGACGTTGGGATCGCAATTGTGGTAGGAGAGCTTTGATGATGGAACTGTGGAATTCTTGTAAAGCAGGACCAAAGCGCAATAATAGATCTGTTATAATATCCAGGACTCTTAGTTGAATAGATACATCATCCTGAAATTATTATTGATTAATAAAAAACTTTCAGACAAGCCATAAAATCACTACAGAATTTTTTAATTTCCGCAGAATATAATTATCCATTTTTCGTTTTTTTCCTTTATGAAAAAAAAATAAAACACATACTTACACTTTCAATAGCGCTAGTCAAAGATTCTGCCATTTTCTTAACAATGCTATGAGATAAATTTTTGTGTGTTTGAGAAAGTGTGACAATAACAGTTTTTAAAACAATGCTTGAAATATCTCTTAATTGCTCTTTACCAGATATCATATTTGTACATAATGGTAGAACTATAGCTTCTACTTGAGGTTCTTTGACTTTGGTAACTAAAATATCCAAGCTAAAACACATAAAAAATTTAAATGTATTTCAAAGGATAAATAAAGGGAGAAACAGTAAATAAATAAAACTATATGGTGATGGTTCCTTCCATATCATTTAAGATGACGGTGAATAAAATAGCTATAAGATCTCAGCATGCAGATTTTAAAACATATACATACAAAATCCCGTCTACCATAAAATGTTGTAAAGTGTAATTGACTTATTGACAGATTTCCATTCTTTTCAGTTTTGTGTCAATATTCTTGTGTCTGACCATGACAGTCCTCTTCCCACCAATACTTTCCCAATTATTTCATCTCATGTCTGTCTTGGTCATAATATTTTGTTGTTTGCAGTTTGTTCTTTAATACCTTTGTTTCCCACACCCTCCTGACTGGTATGGCAGCTTTCATCATCATCATTCTAAGAATTTCTCTCCAGTCATCCCTATCCATCGCCTTTTTCTGCCAAGCATCTACTCCCACATTTCTTATGTCTTCATCTATGTTATCAAGGATCCTTATTCTGGGTCCTCCTCTTCTTCTCTTAGCAATGGGTCTATCAAGAAGCATTTTTCTAACTGGGTAATTTTGTTCCATCCACATTACATGCTCTGTCCACCTCCTATCTTATGATAATATATAGTTCCTGGTATATTCTATAAAGTTTGAAGTTGTATCATCTTTTCCACCCTTCAACCTTATGTTAGGACTTGGCATATTATTGTTTTGTAGAGTTTTGATGGTATCTCTTATCCAGTCTAAATGGTCAGACCAACTCGGCTGTTTCTGTTCAAAAACTCCAATGTGGATTTTATTTCCAGTTCGTTCCTTGTTTTGTCCATTTTTGTAGCACCTTTAACTCTTCATAAAAACTCCATCTGTAAAGCCTGTACCTATCTCGCTCTATTCTTTCATACTAATTACATACATACATAAAATACTAAACTTTCATTTTAGTATTCTGTGAGATTTATTCTCTGCCGATAAATTTTCTGTTCATTGTATGATGCAGTTACAGCATTTTCTTTGCTCTGCTGTTGACTTCTGTTTTTAGATATCCTTTTCCTTTTATTATTACTCTTAAGTATGTATGTTAACGTTTTAAATTGGTCTAAGTTTGTTCCCTCAATGTCTATTTTAAGTTCTTCTCTCTTTAGTTTCCTCTCCTATACTTATGTATAGTTTGTTTTAATATTTATCTTTATTCCTGTTTCCTTTAATACTTCTTTCTATATTTCCAAATTACTCCGAAGTTCCTTTTTTAGTTTTTGTAATTAGCACCAAATCGTTAGCAAATGCATTTGATACATTTAAATATCTTCTTCTGCTTCTTCTTGTAGTAGTACTATACCCTATTCCACGAACATACGCCTGTGTTGGATTATTTCGACAACGAATATTTTATTGTGCAAAATATGAAGAACGAAAATAAATTGCAAATTACATTGCTGTTTAATGGAATAGTTATTAGAGCCATTTACTTTCGTACTTCTTATGTTGCACACTGAAATATTCGTTGTCGCGATAATCCAAAACAGGCATATCTTGGTGGAATGACCATACTACCCAGGATGGGTTGGCTGACTGCACACCTTGCTTCCATCTCACATGGCTGTCCATGATAGTTATGTCAGTAGATATTATGTCTTAAATATAACAAAAATAAAAAAAAATATGGTATAAACCTGATTACGCTGTTATTCACTCTAACTTGTGAGCAGGATATTACTGAGCTACGTTTTTAGTTCATGCTATTATTAAAAAACTTACCATTTAATGGCCAGATTTTGAACTTCACCATTTTGATCTTCGAGAAGGCTTAGCAACATAAGAATCACCTTTTTTTCAGTATGTGTATCTAGTAAAACATTACCTGTTTGAAGTACTATCATTAAGTCATTTGTTGCCATAAATCGAAAATCTTTATCTGCAGAAGTCATCTGTAAAAGAATTTAAGAAAAAATAATTTTCAATTTATTATAGAGGTACCAAATGATATTTAAAATAGAATTATTGGCTCGTTAAATACATTTTTAAATTTCTCGTGATTTATGTATATCCATAGATTTTTCTCACTTTTTTGTGTCAGTTCTATCACCCATAGACTTACACGGAGTACTCACATTCTGAAAACCACACAGAAAGCTACTATGTCCTTGGGCAGACATAGAAAATATGTGGTAAAAAAGAAGCGGTGTACATGCCATGCCTATGTATTACGAGAGCCATAAAAATAACTCCTACAGTGGCGTTGGAAGTCCTGCTGAAGTTACCACCTTTTCATATCTTTATACAGGGCGAAGCTAGATCTGTGATACACAGATTAATACATAGTCAGCAATACATAATAAGGCAGGCACATAGTGCTGACAATAGAAGGCTAATCTAGGAGCTAAAAGCAGATATTGTGGGTACCCATTGATGCAATAACTAGGAGATATAGCTTTGATAATAACTTCAAAATTAATATACCAGGCAGAGAAGACTGGACGGAAGGTGTACCCATATAAGCTGAAGCTACCTGGTACACTGATGGCTCAAAAACATTGGTGAGTGTAGGAGCCAATATAGTAGGGACAAAGCAATAGATATATTTCCTGTTAAGTCTATCTAAGGATGTCACAATTTTCCAGGTGGAAATAACAGCAATATATCACTTGTATGGCAGCATACAAAGAATGTCTGGTACAATTGCCATCTACACAGATAGCCAGGCAGCACTTTAGTAACTAAATTCAGTAGAGGTCAATTCTAAGCTAGTACGGGATTGTGTGGGACCCTAAATAAACGAGGATACTGTAGCCTGGGTACCTGGGCACACTGGTCATAATTGCAATGAGAAAGCATAGTGAAATGGCCAAACAAGGCTCATCACCATTTGTTTGACCAGAATCATTTTGCAGCATTGCAAAACTAGTAATAAGAATGTCTAGAAGAAAGTGGGTAGCTCACAAATCTCTGGAATGGTGGAAGGTAAAAACTGTTCAATATTGTGAATTTGAGAAACAGAAATAAACTTAAGAGAGCATTAATAATTGCGACAGACTGAGTACCAACGGAGACAATGATACTGCCAGATGAGAAACACAATTTACATGAATGAGTGAGATGATTCCTAAGTACCTATGCTTCTGAAATTGAAACAAAAATATCTAGAAGGAATCTGTTGGATATTGTCGAACGTTAAAACATGATTGAAGCAGCGAACCACACATTGGATATGTACTCATAAATAGTTAAAATTTAAAATGATTAATGGATTAATTGAAAACCATCATTGATAATATCAGGTTATGTTAAAGTATTGTTAAAATGAAATACGCTCCTTCTAATAATAACTATCTTAATAGTACCTTTTCCAGCAGATTGCTGATTCTATGTGAAACACTTGCCATGGTCTTAAACAATCATACAGATTAATTAAAAGAGTTTTTCAAATTCACGAAAAGGCTCACCGGTAGAATAAATGGGAAGATCAAATTAAAATTAGAAATGCTATTTAGCGACATCTAGTGAGATGTCCACAATATCCACCTATGTCACAATAAAAAATCATAGAAAACTACACAGAGAGAAATAGACACAAAAAATTTATTTTATCAGTTTAAAGGTTGATTGATAAATAGGGATATTAATTTATCAGTCAACGGTTTAAATTCAAATAATAGAAATGGTTGATCGATAAAATATTTATCAATCAACTCCATTTATGTTTTTATGAGGAACTGATTCTAAACAAACCAAACAAAATTACAATTAAATTTCTTGACACATAATTTTAGCAAGAACAAATTTTCCAAAGAAAAATAAATGATTGCAAAAATACACTAACCAGCTTTCAAACGATTGTAATAATTAATGTAAATCTATGAATGTTACTAAAAGAAGTTACTTAATAATATATTAATAAATAAATGATGTAGGTACACTACCTTATCTAGAAAGTGGCTCACACTATTTGTAATATTCGCCATAGCGGTAACAATCTGTTTTAAGAATTTAGAAGCCATAACTTCAACTCGTATGCCAATTCTTCATAGCCAGCTGCACCCACCATTAATAAAATCAAGACAAGTAATTTTGATGGAATAGAAGATTGACACTGTCAATAATATCTAAAAAACGCTTATGTCTTTATGCAAAAATTAAAATGGTTATTTTCACATTGCTTATAAAACAAAAGAAAATAAAAAGCGCAAATACACAAGATTCGTTTATTTTTTTATGAATTTGCTAAGGATAGTATTGCAATATATTGTGACGAATTGCCGACCGTAAATAACAGGTTCAGACATCTGGAAGGATGACTCATCAGACGAGCGAGGAAAAGATTTCTCGAGAAAGATCGCCCACGCATTACTAAAGTTGGGCGGTTCCGTTTTTCTGGAACGTTCGAGAACATGGCTTTTATTTTGTATTCAATATAAATAAGGATGGAATTTTGAGGAGTAGTTAGTCTGTAAAAATAAATTCGTCTGTACTGTTATATAAATAAAATCGTATATAAATACGAACCGCTTGTTTCTTTGTCATTATAAGTTATTACAGTAAATATCCGCTACAGTTGGTGTCCGGTGTTCGGAGTTCGGTAAACTTAGTGCGATATAAATATAAAAGCGTTGATTGAAATCATTAATATTAATACGTATTAATATTTCAATCAACGATAAAAGTGAATTAAAAAAAAAGAACTTAGAAAAACTTTAAAAGACTTTTTAACTTTATTCGTCGGTAAGAATTTAAGTGCGTTAATTGTTCGGTATTCGGAAAGACTTTTAAAGGACATTTTGAAAAGTACGTGTGTGCCGACCAAAGATGTTGCTAGAAGAACTTTCCGTAAAACAGCTCCGTGAACAATCAGAAGAGTACGGGTTAGATGCCAGTGGGTCCAAGAAAATCCTGAAAGCACGACTCGAGGATGTCCTCAAGAAGAATGGAGATGACCCAAAGACGTTCCACTTTCAGTCAGCAGAACAAGCAATCTTATCGAAATTCGAAAGTGTTTCTCAAAAGATCGATGAAATGTCTAAGATAAATAATGAGAAATTCGACCAGAAATTCGAAAGTGTTTCTCAAAAGATCGATGAAACTTCTAGAAAAAGCGACGATAAATTCGAGAATGTTGCTAAAAGATTTGACAAGACTTCTCAAGTAATTAAAGAGATTTGTAGACAAAACAACGAAAAACTTGAAGAAGTTTGTAGACAGAACAACGAAAAATACGAAGAAGTTTTTAGAACAACCGATAAGACACAGAAAAGTGTAGAGGACAATAAAGAAATGTTAGAAGAGAACATGAAACAATTAGAGACCGTAGAAGAAAAGATCAAAGAGTTAGAGAGCATAATAAGTATAATAACCAATACGAAGATGCAACCACTAGTTAATGCAGTAGCATTAGATCCTATAGTGAAAGAAGAATCACCGAGAGACGAAACGTCGCATCATATGAGATTTAAATTTCCACCATTTGATGGAAAGTCTTCTTGGTCCATATACCTTAGACAATTTGAAGCTATTGCGACCGCCGCAATCATTGGACCGAACAAGAAAAGGCTGTTTCCTTGACTGCTGCTCTACGAGGTGATGTTGCAGACATATTAAGGTCGATTCCTAAGGGTCAAGAAAAATGTTACTAGACCTTGTTCACTCGTCTGAAAAAACGCTATGGAGATGCTCATCTACAACAAGTATACAAAGCACAACTGCGAAGTAGAAGTCAACGAGCAAGTGAGAATCTGCAAGAATTTGAAGCAGATGTGGCTCGTGTGATGCAGTTGGCTTATTCGGAGGTGCAAGCTTTACGACTAGCAAGACCAAAAGTTTTAGATGAAGCACTTTCTATTGCATTGAAACACGAAACGGCTAGTCAAACTTCACGAAGCCATAGAGTAGAGTAAGAACCATTGAAGAAAGTGACGAACACAACGACGAACGTCGGGAGGAAATGATACGGAGAGTATTTCGTAACGAGATGCCAAAGAGACGCGAGCCTAGATGTTGGAATTGCGGCGATGTAGGTCAAATTCGTTGTAATTGTAAGAAGATCGTCCAGCAGTCGGAAAACTAGAGCAGGTCGACACCAAGGGGCAATTGCCGACCTCGCGAGAACTAGAACCCCCATAGTAACTGTCCACCTAACGTCCTCCGGCGGAATCCACAACTTATACATCGAAGGTCGTATCAATAATAGATGTAGATCATTTTTGGTGGATACAGGTGCAACGAGAACTATCGCACGTCCAGAAGTAGTACGAGGCCATCATAAGTTATCACCTGCAACAGTAAAGCTAAGAACAGCGACTGGTAAGCTAATTAATACATATGGCGAGGCTAATATGTCAGTATCCATTGGCCAGAGCACAGTTGAACACCAAGTATTATTTGCCGAGATCTCCGACGAGTTCATATTGGGAATGGACATACTATAAGAAAAGTTACGGCTGTATTGGATGTTCAAAATGGAGTCCTCAAGATCAATGGTGAAGAGTTTTTCTTTTTCACGACGACAAAGAAGATGTCATCCGCTTACTAACTACTGGCGACGTAACCATACCCGGTATAGTGAGAAAATTCTGATGACTAGACTTGATGGACACTGCCGAGAGGGAAGTTTAAGGATGGTCGAAGATGTGGATAATGTCGAGTTTCTAACGGCGAAAACTTTGGTGAGAGTTCGAGATGTCATCCCTGTAAGAGTTATGAATTTAAGGGAAACTGCTATCAAGTTGAGTAGAGGAGCTTTGATCGGACAGTGTATTCCCGTGGCTTCAATTTGCTCTATGAATACCAATGAGAAATCATCGAAGTCGAAGTAACCAAAGGAGCTTGTTGAGATGATCATTGAAAGATGCCAAGATCTTGATTATGAACGAACGGGAAAAGTGAGGTCTATGCTGATAGAGTATCAAGATGTTTTTGCTATTGATAAGAAGGATAAGGGCAAAACAAGCATAGTAACGCATAAAATAAATACCGGAGACGCTCAGCCAATCAGACAAACGGCCTAGACAACTTCCATTTGCGAAAAGAGATGAAGCCGAAGAGATTATTAAGGATATGGACAAACAAGGGGTAATTGAAACATCGAACAGTCCATGGACATCACCAGTAGTTCTGGTAAAGAAGAAAGATGGTTCAACGCGTTTTTGTATCGACTACCGCCAGCTCAATGCGGTACCTAAAAAAGATAGTTATCCTTTGCCCAGAATAGACGATACATTGGATACTCTCTCCGGTTCTCGTTGGTTCTCCACACTCGATTTAAAAAGTGGATATTGGCAAGTAGACATGGAGCCCGCCGATCGGGATAAAACCGCATTTTCGATAGGATCAGGGCTTTGGCAGTTTACGGATATGCTGTTTGGTTTATGTAATGCTCCTGCCACATTTGAAATATTAATGGAGGCAGTTTTAAGAGGTCTAACATGGAAAACATGCCTGGTTTACTTGGATGATGTAATTGTGGTTGGAAGGTCCTTTGATGAACATGCCAAGAATCTAATTGAAATATTTCAACGATTGAGAGCGGAGAACTTGAAGTTAAGTCCGAAGAAATGTCACATGTTTCGACGAGAAGTTAAGTACTTGGGACATATTGTATCGAGTAATGGTGTAACAGCTGATCCTGAAAAGATTGAAGCAATTAAAGATTGGCCAGTACCAAAAGATAAACATGAAATTTAGAAGTTTCCTTGGCCTATGTACATATTACCGACGATTTGTCAAACGATTTGCCAATATCTCCAAGCCCCTAACTAAGTTGACGGAGGAGGGCAAAGAATATACATGGAGTGAAGAGTGTCAAAAAGCTTTCGAACAACTACAAAGGGCTCTGATCAGTGCACCTATATTAAGCTACCCGGGACAGGCAGGAAAATTTGTTTTGGATACCGATGCTAGTACCCAGGCAACCAAGTGACGTCATATAACGTTGAGGAAACGTCAGTTTTTGGTTGAATATAACACGTGTTTGAATATTACGTCATATAGACGTCTTTCGTAGGTGATTTTAAATACGTAAGATTAATGACGTTAAAATTACGTTTAAAAAACGTTTTAATTTCAGACAGCCTAAGTCTGACGTCACAAAATTGGGAGGAGCTTGCTTGTTTGTATTGACTCCAAACAATTTCGTTTAGGTATAACGCTAAAATGTTCGTAAGAAATTTCTCATAATTTATTGTTTACGCGGTTTGTGTCTTGTATGTTAAAATAAAGGCCGCGTCCCACCATCAAATAATTTGATCAAACTGGTTTGAGCAAACTGAAAGTGACAGTTAGTGACGTCACATCCTGAGTGTTCATTGTGGATAATAATGAAAAATTTTAATTTTAAATAAAGTACAAACAAGTTAGACAACTCAATACAAAAAATTTGATCAAACTAGACTGATAGTGAGAGCACAGATTTTTAGAATTTCAAAAAAACTGCAACTGTGACGTCACTTTGACGTATGTACTTCCGGAGTTTGCTCAAACTGTTTGATCAAATTATTTGATGGTGAGACGCGGCCTTGAGACTTTTCATTTAGATATTTAGTTGAAGAAACGTGTTAATTAGGAGATTTTTATGCGTTTTTGCTCAGTGAGTTAGTTGAATGCAGTAATTCTTCTTGACAACTATTTGAGGTTATGTTTATTTGTTTTTAATTAAGCGTTAAATGAAGGTATTAAGACAGCGTTAAATTAAGATATTAAGTATGCTGGATAATTTGTTAATAAATTATTTATTAGTTTGATATACATATATGTTGTTTCAGTTTTGACACAGTAAGTAGGTATATATAATTAGTGAAAATTCTATAATGTGAGGGCTGGTACAATCATGCAGAATCAATGTTGCTTCTAGCGCACAAGCGATCTTAAACAAGTGGTAGTATATCTTCGACACATGTGAAGTAGGCCTATAGGTTTCATGTTACCTATTTTTTATACTATTTTGAAACATCTGAAAAAGGTCACTTTTTGAAAGTATTAAAGACGTGATTTTAACGACGTATAAAGGTTGTCATCTTTTTAACGTTTGAAAATCGTCACGATCTCGACGTCAAAAAAACGTAGATAAGATTACGTTTTAAAATCGTCACAATTATAACGTCAAATCGATGAGACAAATACACGTGATTTTCAATGTCAGTACTACCTCATAGAAACACGTCAACTGGTCATTTTTATGACGTGTTATCTACGTTATAAAAACGTCGCTTGGTTTCCTGGGTAACAGTGCCATAGGAGCTGTTCTCTCACAAATCCAGGATGGACAGAAAAAAGTCATCGCTTATTTCAGCAAAGTCCTGTCAAAACCAGAAAGAAACTATTGCGTTACCAGAAGAGAACTGTTGGGTGTAGTGAAGGCTTGCGAACATTTTCATAAATACTTGTATGGCAGAAAGTTCTTATTATTCGAACAGATCACGCTGCTCTAAAATGGCTAATACAATTCCGTAATCTAGAGGGCCATATGGCAAGATGGTTAGAACGACTACAAGAATATGATTATGAGATAGAACACAGGGCCGGAAAAGTTCATTCAAATGCAGATGCCCTTTCGAGGCGACCATGCAGTGCAAATTGTAATCACTGTGCCAAATTAGAGGAACGATTTTGCCCCGTGAGACGAACCACCGTAGTTAATGAGCAATGGCAGCCATAACAGTTACAAGACGCCCAAGAAGATGATCCATGTATAAAAAGAGTATTGGATTGAATGCGGCAAGGTGAGAGACCTAGTTGGCAAAACATTAGTGCATGTAGTCTGGAAGTCAAGGCCTACTGAAGCCAATGGAATTGCCTGTACAGAACCTTTGAGAGTGATGATGGTACAGAATCCAAGCTTCAGTTGATTGTACCTAAAAGTAAAGTGTCAGGAGTATTGCGTCAGTTGCATGGCGGTGCATCAGGTGGACACTTTGGTATTACGAAGACTCTACAAAAGGTTCGAGAATGGTTCTATTGGGTGAACTGTAAAGGTGATGTACGAAGATGGTGTCGGAAATGTGAACTGTGTGCATCCAGTAATGGTCCAGTTGGTAAAAAGAAAGTACCCATGAGACTGTACAACGTCGGCAGTCCTATGGAAAGAGTAGCAATCGACATTGCAGGTCCATTTCCAGAAACCGATGCTGGAAATAAATACATCCTGGTAGCCATGGATTATTTTACGAAATGGGCTGAGGCCTATGCATTACCGAATCAAGAAGCTGCTACCGTTGCAGAGGTACTTGTTTAAGAATTCTTCAGCCGATTTGGTGTTCCCTTGGAGATCCACTCCGACCAAGGGCGAAACTTTGAGTCAGCCCTTTTCCAAAACGTTTGTAAATTGATTGGTGTCAATAAGACAAGAACGACACCCCTGCATCCTCAATCAGATGGAATGCTCGAGAGGATGAACCGAACGATGGGTAAACACTTGTCCAAAGTTGTATCCCAGCAAACAGGCTTGAGCCCCGTTACGTGATGATTACGTTAAATTTACGGCAAATTTCAACGAATACGTAACTCGGTGATTTATGACGGGAAAAAACGTATTTTAGTGCCAAATCATTCACCTATATATTAGTGCTTCCTTTATACATGTTTGACATTAGAATAATATAAAATCATAATGGCAAATATAGTACATGTTTTTTATAATAGGTGTGAATGTCGGTTACATCGCAAAGGTACGTTTATTTCACGTAATAATCACGAAACAGAAATAACTTCCTGTGGTTAAATTTTGAGAAATATTTTGGAAAACAAAATTTTACAAGTGTGTTGGTTAAATACGTATCGCTTGAATTTTACTCACTGTATTTTATGGACGTCGAAAAATTAGATGTATTTCACGTAAAAGTAATGTAAATAATACCAATAATTAACAAAAAGTTTATGATTTTGCTTTTAAAAATTTAACATAACTATTTCAATCTAACCTTGATTTGAAGCTATTTTTGCTATTTTCTTCTTTAAAAATACGACAGGAGCTAAAATGATGTTGAGTCTAATTTTCAAATCGCGCGCGGTGATGACGTACTACCAAGCCTTTTCTCCTCCTTTAAATACTATCACGTGACTAACATAGTTGGTTCGAAAACTAAATTATTCGATTTATCGAATAATTAATAGATACGTTTCGATATGATTATTTTTTTTTAAATTATTCTGGTACCTATTGAAATAGATTTTTAGTAAGACCAATTAGTTAATAGTAGAAGAAATTTAAAAACAAAAAGACAATACGTAATACTAATTTAAAGTAAGTAGAATAGTTTAACTGTAATTTAAAAATAATCTATGATCATAACCTTTAATATCAGCTTCTCACATTTCTCACAACAAAAAGTGAAAAGTGAAGAGCTTTATTTCCCTCGTTTTATTTGAGGCGGGTTTATTTATAATAATGTATTTCGTATTAACGTTTACCTCACTGCTCGAGGGTTGAAGTGCCGATGGTGCAATTAGAAAAAACAAGAAAGTGTCCTCTTCGAAATAAAAAGTGACCTGTGTTGTGTGTGTGTTGTGTTGGCAAATTTTTTAATGTGTCTTTAGGTCGGTACCATTTTAGGTTCATTATCTTGTATAATAATTATACAAGACAAATGTTTTAAAGTCTCTAAATTCTACTAAATAAATACATTGTTAATACTTTATATGTTTGTTTTATTTATATCATAAGATGATAATAATTACGTGATTCATAAGTTAATTAAGGTCGAATTATTTACGTGAACCGAGGACGTATCTTTCACGTGAAAACTAATATATACGTTCCCTAAAAGATACGTTAATCAACACGTATTTGCAACGTGAATTTCCCGAAACATTTTATTGTTATTTAAGGTAAATAACACGTCTATTGAAGACGTGTTATTCACGTAATTTAAAGACGTATTTTCAATGTGACATTCCAACCAAATTTTCACGTGAAATTCACGTAAGCAATTTACGTATATTGGTGACAAATGTACCCAAAATTCACGTAATTAAGACGTCGGTCTGTTTGCTGGGATCTAAACATCAGCGAGATTGGGAACAGCACATTCATTTATTCCTGATGGCCTACCGCTCGGCCGTGAATGAAACTACAGGTCAGACACCAACCTGCCTGATGTTGGGTCGTGAAGTTCGTTTGCCCTGCGACCTAGAGTTTGGCTGCAGACCTTCCGAGGAACATGTTGCAGGCGAAGAATACGTCGACCGCCTGAAGTTACGAATGAACAACATTCATGAACTTACCTGACAACATATCCAGATAGCCAGTGACAGAATGAAAGATCAATATGATTCTCGATGCAAGAATGAAAGCTTCGAAGTAGGTGATCTTGTCTTGCTTTATAATCCACAACGTCGTCGAGGCTTGTGTCCTAAACTGCAAAGACAATGGGAAGGTCCGTATGAAGTTAAGAAGAAAATAAATGACGTAATATACAGCATTAAGAAGTTGCCAAACGGTAAACCAAAAGTTATTCACATAAATCGTCTTGCACCATATGCTGGCTCAAATGAAACAGAAGAAGCCCGAGTCCTCCAACAGGAGATGAAAGATGCATCACAGCCAAGTTTTAAGGAATTTATGTCAAATTACGCAGAGAGAAAGAGTGCTAGATTCGGCGTGACAACAGAAGTTCAGCAAGATCTGTTTAGCTCACTGTGTTGCCCAAGACCTTGAAATGACTAAAGGAATCTCCTCCGTATTCAATAGAAAGTTCGGCCGCCTGGACGAGTTAAGAAATCAGCAGCCTAAAGGAAGAGTACTTCGATTGGAAGATGGTCCTCGATCTTTGCTGTATATGGTGAGCAGGAAGTCTTATACGGACACGCCAAGCTACGAGAACATATGGCGTGCTCTAACTTATTTGAAGAAAATCGTGTGTAATTATGACATCAAAAATTTGGCTTTACCAAAAATAGGCCATATGCAGTAGAATATCTGGATTGGAAGATTGTGATAGAAGCATGCTTGAAGTGATCTTCAGAGAAACCGGCGTACGAATTACTGTGTGTTGCATTAACCCAAAGATGTCGTACCCTTCAAAGACAGTAGACTGTTACTTCTTCTGAGGGGTGTATGCAGAGCTGGAGAATCCTGTAGATACCGCCATCCTTGGCCTTCATCTGTAGTTGCTGATCGGGACGCTCAGATTTTAAGAAGGGGGCACTGCGACGAATTACATAACAGGTTCAGTTTCGACAGCGCATCACGTAAGCAGACATCTGGAAGGATGACTCATCAGACGAGCGAGGAAAAGATTAAAAGCGTTTAACAAATATAATGATATACGTTATTATATCTACATTATTATGTCATACAATCCTAGATTATATCTACATTCTCTAGTCTGGCCCTTTTTAAAGGTCTAATATATTTCTAGACTTAACCTTCCATGTAGCTCTTTGTTGGTGGTTATTATTCGCCCAACCCAAGGACATTTTTGTCAGGCAATTGCACTGACATAAAATGTTCTCTGCTGTTTCTTCTTCTAGAGGTGATAGAATCTGCATAGGTCATCATCTGCCAATCCTGTCGATTACATATTCAGCTTACAGTGCCTTTGTTAGTTGCTTATTCGGTCTGCCGTAAATTGTGGCGAATTTTATAATATATAATGAACTGTTTCACTGTCTTTGTGAATTCATCCAATATTCCAGAGATTTGTGAGCTAGGTACCCACTTTCTTGTAGACATTCTTGTTACTGCCTTTGCTACGTCGTAGAAGGGATCCGATATGGTATATCCCTGTTTGTCTATTTCATCTGCTTTTTCATTGCTCTTATGACCTACTTGCTTCGGTACCCAGAGGCTACCGTAACCTTCTTATGGTAGTTTATTTAGTACACCCACACAATCCAATACAAGCTTAGAATTGACCTCTACAGAATTAAGTGCTTTAAGCGCTGCCTGCCTATCTGTGAAAATGGTACTTTCTTTTTTGCCTTTCTATTTCTTCCATGCAATGATGAACCGCGGTTATTTCCACCTGGAAATTGTGACATTCTTTGATAGACTTACCGAAAAATATATCCCTTGCTTTGTACCGACTGTGCCGGCCCCTATACACCTTGCTCCGATGTTTTGAGCCATCAGTACCAGGTAGTTTCTGCTTTTATGGGTACACCTTCGTTCCAGTTCTCCCTGCGTGGTAGGTATAATAACTTTGAATTTATTTTCAAATCTATATCTTGTAGGTGTTCCATCGATGGGTTTGCCCCGTTACAATATCTGCTTTTAACTTCTCGATAAGCTGACTATGTATTAATTTGTGAATCACAGATCTGGCTTTGCCTTATATAGAGATATGAAGTGGCGGTTAATTCAGCAGGACTTCCAACGCAGCTGTAAGAGTTGTTTTTAAGGTCCCCATACTACACAGGCATGCGAGCCATTGTGTATTACTTATAGCAGCCTTACTGCTGCCACTTGCTGCGTCTTTTTCCACTACATCAGACGCATAGATTATTATTGATCTAATAACCCTTGTGTATACCTACTCTATTTTGGGGTTGAGCCCTCAATCCTTACTGCACATTCTTCTTGATCTGCCCGAGGATGAAGGTTTCTGCTTTCTCTGTGTGGTTTTCAGTATGTGAGTATTACAGATCCCTTGGTATTTTGTTTCTTTTGCAAATGAAATCTCTGTTCTTCTCAGCATCGGTGGTTTTATGCCTTGTAATGCTATCTTTTTTATGAAGTTGACAATTTATATTTTTAGCATCGACTCCTTTTGTTTACACCAGTTATCAACTATATTTAGAGATGAATCCTTGGCATCAATTATTTCCTGTCTTGTGGTAGGGTGGTTCAGATCTTCTGTTATCTCGAAATCCGCTAGTGCAGGGGCTGTGTTTATTTGTATTTCTCTATTAGCAGACCCTCGAAATTTTTTCTGCTTTAAAAGATTAGTGCGAGGTTTATACCCACTACGAGTTGTTTCAGGAATTTATATGCTAATACAAAATATCAATATGGTCTCAAACGACCATATTACGCGAAACCAAACTGATCACATCATTGTAGATGCCCGACATGGGAACAATATCATAGACGTAAGAAGCCTCAGAGGAATAGACGGAGACACAGATCATTACTTAGTCAGAGCAAAAGTCAAATCCAGAATATCTAGAAACAAATACAACAAAACAACAGTGAACCTACAATGGAACATTGACGAAATGCAGAATACAGAGAAACATCAAAAATATATAGAACTTGAACAAACCTTGAACTCTGAAACAGTTTACAATGATATAGAAGAGCTGTGGGAAACGACTGCCGAAATAATATCCAAGACAGACGACAAGACCTTTGGAAGGAGCAGGCAGAAGAGCGCAAACACATGGTATGACGAGGAATATCGGAAACAGCTGGAAAAAAGACAAACAGTAAGGAAGACATGGATAGAACTACAAACAGACAAAAGTAAAAAGGAATACGACGACTGCCGAAAAGAAACAAGAAAAATAATACGCACAAAGAAAAGAAACTATGAACAACAAAAATATGAAGCTATGGAGAGAGACCGACCCAAACCAGGCTCCAGAGAATTCTATAAAGCAATTTCCACTGAGAAAAGAGGACATATAACCAATTCTATCCATATACACTGAGATACAATCAAGGCCATATGATAATCGACGATAAAGAACTAACAAAAGAATGGAAAGGGTATTTCAGGGACCTTCTAAACATCATACTGGAAGAACAACACAAAGAAGAGATCTATATCACAAATATGTTAATAACACAAATATGGTTAGAAGAAAGGATACCAGCAAGATGGCAGGAAAACATCATAGTGCCCATCCACAAAAAGGGGACAAATAGACCAGGGCGCATCTGTAAAGATATTAGTACATTTGGACGTTGAGAGGTAACTCAAATTTTTTTGCAGAAATTGCTTGAAAATAACTCAAATAACAATATTTGAGTTATCCTCCCTCTCAAAAAGGTCCGGAACAATGTTTAAATAATCAAAATGTCAAAAAATGAAGGAAACATTCGATTTTTTTCTTCGACTTTTGATTATAACTTTAAAAGTATTCATTTTCGAGAAAAGCTGTATTGACATAAAAGTTGTGTAATTAAATTTCCTACAATATAAAATTGGTTAAAAATTTAAAAAATAGTCACCCTTGTTGCAAAATAGCAATAATTTCGAAAAAACCATACAAAAACAAGTATTCGCATTTTACGTTTTTCAACCATTTATGCTACACTTAGGACCTTCATATTTCACCCAGAAAAACTTTATGATACAGTAAAACAATACTATAAATTTGATTAAGATCGGTTTAATAGATTTTGCAATCCAGCTTGCGCAAAAAAATTAATTTTTTCATAATGTTACAGGACTTAAAATAAAGCAAATAGCAAGTTTAATTTTTTTTCCTTATAGAAGTGTACTTTACCTTTCATTTACAATTTGCAAAACTAAAATCGATTAACTATCACGGCGTCAGGAATTTTTTTAAATAAACATTATTTATTGGTACTACGCGCAGGACAGCGGATTTTTTTCTCTGATTGGACATTCTAATTACCTTTGATAATGATTGATACATTTTAATTTTTATTACATCTCGATATAAATAAATAAATTTGTTTATTGCAAAATAAAAACACATACTCTGTCCTTTGAAATAACACTTTTTTTAGCAAAAACTTTCTTTGTTCATATATTTTAACTTAAAGAATAAAAGTTTATTATTTTTAAGCATATGCAATTGTTTAAACAATATTTCACAAACAATAATAAAATTAGTTTGATTTTTGTGGAATTAAAATATTAAAATACAACACAATATAGAGTAAGAAAATAATATATTAGATAAAGATTGGAAGAAATTTTGGTGAAAATCAACTTGTATGAATCGAATACCGCTGTCCTGCGCGTAGTACCAAAAATTAATGTTTATTTAAAAAATTTCCTGAGCGGTGGTAATTAATCGATTTTAATTTTGCAAATTGCAAATGAAAGGTACAGTACACTTCTATAAGCAAAAAAAAATTCAACTTGCTATCTGCTTTATTTTCAGTCCTGTAACATTTTGAAAAAATTAATTTTTTTACGAAAGCTGGATTGCAAAATCTATTGAACCGATCTTAATTAAATTTACAGTGTTGTTTTACTGTATTATATAGTTTTTTTGGGTAAAATATGAAGGTTTTAAGTGTAGCATAAATGGTTGAAAAACGTAAAATGCGAATACTTGTTTTTGTGTGGTTTTTTTTCGCAATTATTGCTATTTTGCAACAAGGGTGACTACTTTTTTAATTTTTAACCAATTTTATATTGTAGTAAATTTAATTACGCAACTTTTATGTCAGTACAACTTTTCTCAGAAATGAATACAGTAGAACCCCGCAAATCCGAACTTTCGGCAAATCCGAACCAACGGAAAGTGAAAAAATTTTTTAAAAATTCAAAATAAAAATTTAAAAACATGTTTATTATGTGAGAAAATAATTACGTAAGATGCTAGCTACAGTATTAAACACTGGAACACTAATGGGTGAATAAAAGCGTCGAGTTAGACTAAACACAATCAATAAAGGAATGTGCATAATACACATTTTCCATGGTATACTATGAACGAAAACATTGAAAAAGATAAGAAACATGAGAAACATAGTGTAATCAATATCCAGATTACAAATTAAACGAATCATTTACATGGCCGAATTCCCATGTCCCGTGACGAAACAAAACTACTGGCGTTAGCGATTTAATATTTCAGTGATCTAAATATTTTTCAGCTTTAGAATATTGGAGGCATAAACGTGCGGATAGAGTTTCATAAAGGGATCGGTGGCAGTCCAAATCTTTTAAAAATCATCTTCGTTAGCTTCTTAGGCTAACTTTCGGATAATCCGAACTTTTCGGAATCCGAACAGGCTGTCCCCCCAATTAGTTCGGATTTGCGGGGTTCTACTGTAGTTTTAAATTATAATCAAAAAACTAATACAAAAAATCGAATTTTTCCTTCATATTTTGATTATTTAAACAATGTTCCGGAGCATTTTGAGTGGGAGGATAACTCAAATATTATTATTTGAGTTATTTTCAAGCAATTTCTGCAAAAAAATTTGAGTCACCTCTCAACGTCCATCTCAACAGATGCGCCCTGGACTAAAAACAAAATGCGCCAATTATAGAGGAATTTCACTCCTAAACACGGCATATAAAATCCTCTAAAATATTATTCTTAGTAGACTAACCCGCCCTTATGCTGGAAATGTCCTAGGAGAATATCAAGCCGGTTTTAGGGCAAACAGATCCACAATAGATCAACTATGCACGCTGAGACAGCTTCTAGAAAAGGGATGGGAGTATAACAGACCCATACACAATCTCGTCATAGACTTTTGACAGGCATATGATAGCGTAGAAAAAAGCCAAGTATGGCTCCGCCAAAAGTATGGCACAGAACAATTCTAACCTGGAGACCATACCAACACAAAAGACTCAGATTCAGACCTCCTCTGAGATGGACAGATGATCTGAAACGAACTGCCGGGAAAAATTGGCTACAAGTGTCGTACAACAAAAAACAATGGAAAGGAAGACTTGAATAGGCTTATGTTCAGATGTGGACGTGAATGGCTAGACGAAGAAGAAGATGGCTCCGCCAAGCCATGGCGGAGTTCTTAATACCAAAGAAACTCATTCGGATGAATAAAGTCTGTATGGAGGGTGGAATATCAAAAGTACATGTAAATAATAAACTGTCTGACAGCTTTGAAATCAACAGTGGGCACAAACAGGGCGATGCGTTATCTCCGCTACTTTTTAACCTTATATTAGAGAAAGCGATGAGGCCGGCCGAAATAAAAACAGAACTGCTATCGGTTCAAGGTCCCAAGTTATTACTAGCATACGCAGATGACATTGATCTCGTTGGAGACTCCATCCTATCCACAAAAGCCATTTTCAACAAGGTGGAAGGAGCAACAAGCGAAGTAGGACTGAGGATTAATGAAGAGAAGACGAAATATATGTGTATAAATATAACGGCACGAAGAGACAGGATAGGACAAAATGTGACGGTCACCATCTTCAATTTCCAAAGAGTACAACGTTTTAAGTATCTGGGGGCCGTAATCACAGACGACGTTACTGAAGAATTAAAAGACAGAATACAATCAGCAAATCGCTGTCTATTCGCACTGGATAAGCTTATAAAATCAAAAAATCTTACAAGAAGTTCAAAGATCAAAATCTATAAATCCATCGTCAGACCTGTGCTAATATATGGATGAGAAACGTGGATCATGACCAAATCAAACAAAGAAAAGCTCAGACGTTTTGAATGAAAAATACTTAGAAAAATATTCGGACCTCACCACGACATAACACAAACCAGTATAGGATCAGAACCAACATCGAATTAAAAAGTCTACAATGACACCGATATTGCTCAAGAAATTAAATCACAGCGACTAAGATGAGCAGGCCACGTGCACAGACTTCATAACGAGAGACTTGTAAGACTGGTATGGGAGCAGATTCGTACAGGCAAAAGACCATTCAGACGCCCTAGAATGCGATGGAGAGATAACATCCAAGCAGATCTTCGAAAAATGAACATTCCATTTGACCCTAGGTTGATGGAAGACCAAAAAATTTGGAAAAAAGTTGTACAGTCAGCCAGGGCCCACCCAGGGTTGTAGCGCTACGTGATGATGATGATGAATACAAAATATCAGCAAACAAAAAAAAAAACAACATTTAGATACAATAAAAACTTTAATAACAACTTTACAGCGTATGCCAAACAAAATTGTTCCAAATAATAAATCTATTGTGCCTTACAATACGCAAAAGGAACAACAATCAAAGCGTTTAACAAATAATGATATACGTTTTTATTGCTCGCGTCTTAAAAAATTATAATTTGGTAGATCTTATTTTACATTTACCTTAACTTTCATATAATAAGTAGAAATGTACGAAATTAGTGAATTGGTCAGTTATTTAAGTAATCCTTAGGCTCTATTTGTTAAAGACTAGACTGTAAAAAATATAGAACCAATTGTAAAATTTTTAGTAAATATTAGGTATGTAGAAGCATCTCGGAAAGAAAACATATTCTGTGTACAATCTCAAAAAGCGTAATAGGTTCTTTTAGTTGAGATAAGCATAACAACTAACAAGGATTTGTTGTACCGTTGTTCCGATATGCCTAATTCGAATCGAAAGTGAACCCAAATCAGCAGATATATTCCGGTAGGTGTGAGTTGCCGGAATTAATTTAAAAAATAATAAAAATAAGTTAACGACGAACAGTAAAATATTTATTTATTTTGGTAACAAAAAGGTGTTTTGCTTAGGTCTCGGACGAGGGTCGATTGTTAGCGAGAGTCGGGTGTCCGCATGCTGTGAAGAGACTGTTAAGAAAGTCACAGACGCTAATATGTTTGTGTTTCTACCCTCTGACCAGATGGGCAATAAATTATTTAAATCTGGCGTATAAAAACAGAAACACTTCTGCAGTTTTAAAACGATTCCATGTCCAAAGTGAGTTGTTGACATAATGGTCTGATATGATAATTAATTTATGGGGAATTCAGTTTGTTACACTGAACACACCAAAAACATATGGTTAGGGATGCATTTCGTTTCGTAAAACCATGTCTTTCTTAGCATCTGGTTTGTATATTAACTGCGACTTTTATATGGCCCATATTATTTCGTTTTGAGAAAAATTATTAAAATTAAAATTAGCAAAAATAGTAATTAAAGAGTATCGCTATATATCCGCGGCGTTTTAAATGTTCTCGGGGTCATCAATATTCCGGTAGGTGTGAGTTGACGGAACTAATTAAAAAAAAAATAATAAAAATAAATTAACGACGAACAGTAAAATATTTATTTATTTTGGTAACAAAAAGGTGTTTTGCTTAGGTCTCGGACGAGGGTCGATTGTTAGCGAGAGTCGGGTGTCCGCGTGGTTCGCATGCTGTGAAGAGACTGTTAAGAAAGCCACAGACGCTAATTTGTTTGTGTTTCTACCCTCTGACCAGATGGGCAATAAATTATTTAGATCTGGCGTATAAAAACAGAAACACTTCTGCAGTTTTAAAACGATTGCATGTCCAAAGTGAGTTGTTGACATAACGGTCTGATATGATAATTAATTTATGGGGAATTCAGTTTGTTACACTGAACACACCAAAAACATATGGTTAGGGATGCATTTCGTTTCGTAAAACCATGTCTTTCTTAGCATCTGGTTTGTATATTAACTGTGACTTTTATATGGCCCATATTATTTCGTTTTGAGAAAAATTATTAAAATTACAATTAGCAAAAATAGTAATTAAAGCGTATCGCTATAGATACTTTTCACAATTTTGATGACTCTGATAAATCTTATTGCCCATACATTACATCAATTCCCAGTTCGTTAATATCAAGAAGTTCATAATGAAACTGTCCGTACCATAAGTAAATCCAATTACAGGGGAGAGAATGTGCAGAGACATATTTAGACAACACGATATGGTATAACCAATCAACGTAGGCATGAAAAAACAAAAGAAATAATAATAGATAATTACACCAAGGGAGTATCTCTGACAGAACATATAAGAAACGAGAATGTGCGAAGCAGGACCAAGGTGGAGGATGAGGATGTATTTGGAAGAACAGCGCAAATTAAATAGAACTGGGTAGAACACGGAGCACAACAAAACAACGACAGGTGGACGAGAAACATTGTACATTGGAGACCACGCGAACACAGTCGTAGTAGAGGAAGACCACAAAAACGATGGCTAAAAGACATCAAAGCCAAAGTAGGGAGAAACTGGTATCAAATAGCACAAAACAGAGAATATGGAGAACACAGGGCTGCTTTATCCATTAGGCAATATAGGCAGTTGCCTAGGGCGGCAAATTATGAGAGGGCGGCAAGAATACTGTACAAAAAATATTTGTATAGGTATAAAAATTAAAATTGAATAGCATTTAAGTACATGTACATCCATCAATGGAATATAAGTGGGCATTCATTTCTAGAAAACAAAATGCATTTTCTTAACACTATTCATCAAAAAGAACAGAAGTCGTAAATTTAGGTATTATTGGGCCGTCGGCAGTACCGCAAAGACGGCGGGCGCACTGTTCTATAATTTTTTTTAAACTGAATCTTTTTGGGATATTCGTGGTTGAAAATTTGCCATTTTCATTGAAAAATGTCGCCTTTTCGGACGGTTTTTTGCGAATACCTTAAAAATTATGCATCTAACGAAAAAAACTATATAAAACATTTTTGTAGCTTATGAAAAATCAAAGAGATTCGTTCCTTCATAAGTCTTCTAGTGATAACATAAAAAGAGATGTGGTAGGTAAAAAGATTTTTTTTGTGCATGCTCAAATGGGTGTGTTCAACTTAATAACAGAAAAATGGTAGATTTTAAGGGTATAATGCTATCAATATCTTTTGTAAGTACTGCCTGAAAAGACCTTTAAAACGACGGCACTGTTAAATTTCGATTACATTCAAACTAAGCGAGATATGGTGCAACAAAAAAGGATGACTAATTTATTTTAAGATAAAATGCGAAGTATGTATATTTTAACTCCTCATCCACCAGATTTAAATGCATCGTTTTGCTTCTACAATACCTTTTACTATAGTGGTATTTCTATGTTCAACAAGTTGGACGGGTTTAAAATGTACGGTTTTTGAAAAAAATAAGATCAAATTATAGAGAGCATTTTTAATTTTTTTTAAATGTTCCTTTTTCTCCAAGTAACTCGAAAATGATAATAAGATACAGTAATGAAAGAAAAATAAAATTGATATCTAAAAGAAAACCTCCATTTTTGTAAGGTATTTTTTACGTATCTCTTATCACTTTCGAATTACATGAAGAAAAAGGAAGATTTTTAAGAAAATCTAAAAATGCGCTCTATAATTTGATCTTATTCTTTTCAAAAACCATTCATTTTAAACCCGTCCACCTTTTTGAATATAGAAATAACACTATAGTAGAAGGTATTCTAGAAGAAAAACGATGCATTTAAATCTGGTGGATGAGGAGTTAAAATATACATACTTCGCATTTTATCTTAAAATAAATCATTATACCCCTAAAATCGACCATTTCTCTGTTATTTTAAGTTGAATACACCGATTTGAGCATGCACAAAAAAAATCTTTTTTCACCTACCATCTCTTTTTTTTATTAAAACTAGAAGATTTATGAGAAAATGAATCTCTCTGATTTTTCATAAACTACAAAAATGTTTTATATAGGTTTTTTCGTTAGAAAAAAACTTTTTCTAATAAAAAACTTTTTTCTAAAAAAATTTTTTATGGTATTCCCAAAAAAACAGTCTCCGAAAAGTGTCATTTTTCAATGAAAATGGCAAATTTTGAACCACGAATAACTCAAAAAGTATTGAGTTTTCAAAAAAATTTATAAAACAGTTATTGCTTAGAATTAGGTTCTCTGGCCAATTCCGGTGTTAATTTGATAAAAAAAATTCCACCCCCGAGAACGGGTGGAAACCACCCCCAAGTTACAAGCGTCAAGTAAATTGATGCAGTGGGATGGAATTCGGAGCCAGATACCCTCACTGACTGCAGTAATAGATACCTACATCATTCATACATGAATGCATTCACTCAAAGGTTCATTTGGATACCACAATAAAATCACCAATGACCAATAATTGACATATCTAAATATTTAAAGAAGAGTGGATTGAAAGATATTTTCCCTATTTTTGATATTGCTTTGCGCATTTATTTGTGCCTCCCAGTTGCCAACCAACGTGTCCGCTGAAAGATCATTTTTCATTTTCGAAAATGCCACGAATTTAAAATAGTCATGAAAATAATTTTCCATCAATTATGACGCAAGAACGTCTTAACAATTTGTCGATTTTGTTCATAGAAAGTGACGTAACAAAGGCGATAAATTATGACGACATTATAGATGATTTTTCCAAAGAAACATCAAGAAAGAAAACTGGAATGACAATTTTTATGTATTCTTATTTAAATAAAAAAATCTTGCAATTTTTTTTTTCGCAAAAATGGTACATGCTTGAAGGGCGGCTACTAGAGAATTGCCTAGGGCGTCAATTGACCTAAACGCGGCCCTGGGAGAACACATGGGCAGGCCTTTGTCCAGAAGTGGATGCAAACAGGCTGAAGAAGAAAAAGAAGAGACATCAAAGGAGTGGACAAAGGATTGCACAAAGTTATTGCAGGAGAATAATCACAGATGAAGATATAACTAAAGCACAACAGAAAGCCAAAAACAACAAATCACCAGAACCAGGGAACATAAAAAAGGAATTTCTGAAATATAGAGGCGCAAAGATGCTATCCTTATGAGTGTTGTCCATTAAATGCGAAGCAGAAAGGGAGATTACAGAGTTGAATCAACATGTCCAGTGGCGGCTCGTGAGTAAAAATATCGGTGGGGCACTTTTATTTTGAGCGGCAAATACAAAATTATGAACACCGAAAAAATGTTGCTAGTTACAAACTTACCCATGTATTTAGGGATTCTAGTGAATAGTCCTTTTTTTCATCACTAGGTGAGGAATCTGCAAACAGACATCGCGTCGGAGGTAAACATTTCCGACAGTGCTGAGTTCCTGAGCTAAAACCTCATCAGTGTCACGTCGACCAGTTTGGCCCTAAGTCGGACTTCCCTGCCCTCCGTAACTTCGATGTAGGAGGGACCAGCTGAACCCCACCACTCTCATACTAGGGCATCAGGGTGGAATTGCTCGTTAGAGCATAACTTCTCCCCGATGTCCTTCTTTTGCCCGATTCTCAGTCGCTCGCCATCACGCATCAGCTTCCATCTCTCGCACTCATCTGACCACCACGTCCTTTACCCCTATGCTGTCAACCACTACTTTTTCCTACCTCTACCTTCTTTTTTATCGACAGCACCTTTATCGCATAGTTGTGGATGTTATCCCACCATCGCTCATCCATCACAACATACCTGTTTTTGGTCACTATATCGTTATGTTCCTTTATTGATCTTCTAAAAGCCGAATCTAACTGTGATTGTATATTTATTGACCCTAATAATTGGTATTCAACACAATAATGGATGTGTTTGGAGTTTGGAGCTAACCTTATGTTTTTTAATTTTCTCTGAGAGATGTTTAATATCATTTACACCACGGATTGTCCAAGACTCGTCCACTTGTGGTTAAAACAATAAACACTTAAAACAATAGAGGCGATTTGTCTCCTCACAATCGAATAACCAGTCTGCTAACAAATAATGTTTCTCATTGAATTTACGATTAAAATTTCTATTACCACTTTGTCCTGCCTGAATTATGTCCAATTTTGGTCTAGGAGGTCCTATTTTTTTGTATTTAAAAAATTTTCGAACTCTAAAGTATTTTTGTCTTAATAAAGCATACACTATTAATATTTGTTGCCATATCGAATTATTGGATATCGACATCGACAATAATGAAGTCAGTATTGAGAATTGTATACTTAACACAGACCGAAAACTACGCTCGGGCTGTGTCCTAGGTGAAGTATATTGGTGCGATACCGACTGCCAAGCCAAATCCCGTAACGTTGCCAGTTACTACCTGCATCTGAGGATATTTCTTATTTCGCACACGGCAAGTCATCATCTAGCGCCCGATATTTTTCTAACTTGACAACAGTGAGTCCGGTTGCTCGGAAAAGCGCCCTTCCTGGGGTGCGGGCATAATTAAAAACTACACTGTGTAGTAGTTTTTAATCAATGGTGCGGGTGAACGCTGTTAATTTATATTTCTAAACTTTTTGGAGCGTCGCGTCACATCGACTGAATATTTTTATTAGATTTTTAAATAAAGAAAAATTCATTCAATATAAATTGTATGAGATATCTACTACATTAAATGAGTTAGTGGGAGGGCAGTGCCCCAAGCGCCTCCCTGCCACAGCCGCCCCTGAACATGTCATCCGTTTTCAAGAAAAGTGACAAAAATTCAGTAAACAACTATAGAGAGATCAGTGTAATGCCTTCAATAGCCAGAATATTTTCCACAGCTATAAAAGAAAAAATAGATTAACACATGGACCATTATGGCGAAGAACAAGCCGGATTTCGAAAAGCCAGATAATTTCTAGATAATTATATTCATCATGCGACAAGTGATAGAAAAGAACAAAGAGAAGACTTGGAAACATCTATCGGAAGCAATGAGAAGAATCCACGTTAGAGAGAAATTATTCAATATAACACAAAGACTGTATAAAGAAACAGAGGCACAAATAAAGTTATGCAATATCCATTTAAAATTAAAAAAAAAACAATTAAACGCAACTCGTTATACAGTCATTATTTTTCAAAACAACCATGTAAACATTTCTGAAGACACAAAGAAATCAGTAAAGATCTATTGGGACCGTGCAAGTTCGGGAAAGCGACCTCTATTTCTACGCTCTGTACTTTTATTCGCACTTTTAATTATATTGGCCAATTATATTAGTCCTGGTTGCTGGATAATTGTCAAGACCATAGTCCAAAAAAATAATAAGAAGAAAAAATAAGATGCAGGTTATGTTTAGCAAACGTAAACAATTGTATGTAGTAAATAAAATCAGTTATTAAAATGCACTACTGCAAGCAAAATACAATTAATTAAATTTACCTTTATATAATAATTGCATATCATATCAATATTGTGGAGCAATATATAATTTTTCTGCGTCAATGACAGAAGGTATGAAATATACGTCAATTTGACAATTTCAATTGACAATATGAATTATTTAAGATAGTTGCAATATTTCTCCGCGACTCGCGCACGGTCGTTTCTCGTTTCCCTTTCCAAGTATTTGCACACCGCGAATAGGAACCTTGGCCACAAACGAATTCTGCATCCCTCCAATGTAGTGATGTAAAAAAAGTATCTACCCGTTACAAAGTAACGGGTATTGGTCCAATACCCAAAGTACCGATTCTTCGTTGTTAGAAATACTCGTAATTTTCGATACAAGTAAACTAACGAAATACCCAGATGTCGGTAGCACCAAACCAAACAAATACTTTGTCGATTGGTATGTCGGTACTCAGTACTTTAGCACTTAAGATACATATATCGAGGCGGTGACGGGGTGAAATGAAAACACTAAAGAGGCCTGCCGAAGGGCATCGGTTTATGGTTTCTATTACACATTACATTATTTATTACTTTATTACTAAGACTTTAATAAAAAGAAACCTAGGTACTATTTTTTTAATATAAATGAAGAAAAATTGGCAGAACGATGGTCCAGAAACCAAAAAAAGAATCTAATATTTCACTTTTCTTAGTTTGAAATATTTATCTGCTATAGAGGATGTACTCTACCTGAAAACTAAAAGTACCGAGTATAAAGTACCGGGTATTGATAGTTAAAGTAACGAATTGTTACAAATATTCAAAAGTAATGAAAGTTTACATCTCTACTCCAATGGTTTGCGTGTAGCTCACGTCTCTTGCTATATTGGGCGTACAGTACTTACAAAGGGCCCAAATAAATCCATAACTTGTGTGAAGTTTACCAACAAAATACCTTCGGATTAAAAAGATATAGTACTATTGAGTTGCTCTGCAGAATTCCATCGGTAGTATTTACTTGGAGAAATTTTACAACTGGTAGCAAATTTATGTAAAATTTATTAAATTACGCCTTAATCAAGTACATAAATGCTCGATACATCAATGACAAATCAGTGATACATACAGTTTTACTACAGAAGTATAATAATTTCCAAAAAATGAAAAAATGCGTGCCAACGTACTGGGAGCTGTGGTGTTGCATAGGCGTAACCAGGATGATCCTAAGGGGGGGGGGGTTACAACTACTGGTTACAACCCCCCCCCTGGTTACGCCTATGTGGTGTTGCACCTGTCCATGATCCGTAACAAAAAGATGCCTGCATTGCCAAAAAAGTCCTGTGCACCATCACGTTATAAGATTCATTATTAACAAAAAGCAAAGTATCCACTAAAAAAGTTAAGTAAGATATAAGTGGTAATTACATACGGCTGTGGCATACTACATGTTGCTGTGACTTATATTAAAGACAAAATAGATAGAAAGTTTGCTAAAATTTGTTTTTAGAATTTCCGAAACAGCACAGACTGCAGATTAAATGAGATTTAAAAACCAAGTGCTTGTGGAATTCAGATGTTTTCAAATGTTATGGTTAGAATATTTAACGAAAGTTAGATCACACGTACCTATGTTAAAACAAATATAATCTTTATTTCGACGTAACTTGGTTTGATAGGGTTGCGTGAATTCTATATTAATAATTGCACAATAAAAGTCACTACAGATACAGGTAAAAACTAGCAAACTATTCGAAGCTACTCGAGATCAGAACAATTTATATTAAAAAAAAAAAAAATCAATGGGAAAATCCCAATAGTTGGCTGTATACCATAGTTTAAAAAACCAATACAGAAGTAAAAACTTCGAGATGTATTCTGGTATAAAATCGTTTATTTAAAACTATAAAATGTCATCGATTGCAGAACGTTTTCGTTCTAAACAGAACATCTTCAGTGCATCCTGCCGAGTATTTTGAAACTAGCACACTGTAAATAGTGTTAACATCATCATATATGGTTTACATAATGTAATATGTTAAAATGTTATGACTACAAGTCGATGTTAATAGATAAAGTGGAACACATGCTAAAAGGGTGCCATGGTTCCCTGCTCGAAAATGCCCATTGTTGGTCTGTGCCCATTGAATTGGCAAGTACCTAGCATTTTCGAGCAGGGAACCATGGCACCCTTTTAGCATGTGTTCCACTTTATCTATTAACATCGACTTGTAGTCATAACATTTTAACATATTACATTATGTAAACCATATATGATGACTTACACTTACCCTAACAAGGACATCTGCACGAAAACTACAAGTGACGCAACGTAGAATGGAAAGATCATTGTTGGGCATAACGTTAAGAGATAGGGTAAGAAACGAAGAAATTCGTAGAAGAAGTGGTGTAGAAGACATAATAAAACACATAGCCAAAATTAAATGGAAGTGGGCAGGACACGTCGCTAGAATGAAAGATGATAGGTGGACCAAAAAAATCTTGGAATGGAGACCGAGAGCGGATAGACGAAACCCGGGAAGACCACCCACAAGATGGACTGACGACATAAAGAGGATTTGTACCAACTGGATTGCAGCAGCGCAGGATAGATCTGAATGGAAGTTTTTCGAGGAGGCCTATGTTCAGCAGTGGACGACTATGGGCTGATGATGATGATATGATGATGTTAACACTATTTACAGTGTGCTAGTTTCAAAATACTCGGCAGGATGCACTGAAGATGTTCTGTTTAGAACGAAAACGTTCTGCAATCGATGACATTTTATAGTTTTAAATAAACGATTTTATACCAGAATACATCTCGAAGTTTTTACTTCTGTATTGGTAATTTATATTTAGTCCAACCAACAGCAATTTTCTCGTGGAATTTTGAGAATCAAGGTCGATATCCTTGAAAGTTTGGATTTAGGTAGTACGTATTTATAACCTTTGCCAAAATCTAACCTACGCCGAAGCGGGCTTTTGCACAGGGGTGAAAACAATCCCATCTAGGGGATGAAAATTTTTTCAATCAAAATAACTATTGAAGTTATAGACTGATCAATTCTGAGTAAATTTTGTTCTACAAAATTTTTTGCAAAGTTGATACTTTCTAAGTTATTAACGATTGAAACTATGCATTTTTCATTGAAAAAACTCGCGTTTTATAACCATTTTTCATGAAAAACTTAAAAATGATATTTTATAGAAAGAATCATTAAGTATGGTATTAGAAGAATTAGGTATTAAAATAAATGGTGTTAGATTAAACAATCTGAGATTTGCCGACGACACCGTTCTGATCGCAGAAACACTTGAAGAGCTACAGACATTGGTGAATAAGATAGCAGAGTGCAGCGAAGAATATGGACTATCTTTGAACATAAAGAAAACTAAATTTATGGTAATATCGAAATCAACACGAAATGTCCAAAATTTATATATACAAAATGAAATTATCGATCGAGTTAGCAAATACAAATATTTAGGCACTTTTGTAAATGAAGACAACGAGAGCTCAGCAGAAATCAAAATAAGAATAGAAAAAGCCAAATCTATATTTACTAAAATGAAGAGAGTGTTCTGTGGAAGAGATTTGAGCCTTGAAATGAAACTTCGCCTGATGAGATGTTACGTACTTTCTGTGCTGTTCTACGGAATGGAGTCATGGACGCTGAAAAAGATTGATATCAAAAAATTGGAGGCATTTGAACTGTGGATGTATCGCAGAATCTTGAGAATATCATGGACGGAGCGAGTCACAAACGTCGAGGTCTTGAGAAGAATGAATAAAGAAAAGGAAGTCATATTTACGATCAAAAAACGGAAAACTGCAATACTTGGGACACATTAAAAGAGGCGAAAGATATGAACTGCTTCGAATAATTATGCAGGGGAAGATAGCAGGAAAAAGATCCATAGGAAGAAGACGAAACTCCTGGCTAAAGAATCTACGGGAATGGTATAGCTGTAGCAACAACGAATTGCTTCGGTCAGCAGTTTCGAAAATACGTATAGCCCTGATGATCGCCAACCTCCGGAACGAAGATGGCACTTGAAGAAGAAGAAAGAATCATTAAAAACAAAAATGTAGCTAATAAAAAACAAAGACATTCGCGTCGGAAAGAGCTATGTACACCATCCCTAAAGGATGGATATTTTCGAATGTACAGTGAGAATATTGCGAATATGTAGTGCAATTTTTTGAGAAAACTTAAAACATCTCTTAAAGTTCATTAAAAAACCTTGAGGTCTGATAAAAATTTTTTGCATAAGAACTGACTGACTTATGACGAAATAAAGTCGCGCCTTACAATCTTAATAGAAATGAATAGCTTACCACTTGAAATTAACTTTATTTAGGTATAATTGATACGATCCATGTGACTTGACCGGTTTGGAGTGCTTAGTTTAGAAAAAAATAGTTGATTAAATCGAAAATGATATTTTTATAATTAAAAAAAAAAGTCAATTTTTCAAAAATAAATCTAAAAGTATTCATAATATGAAAAAATGTTTCAAATATTAATTGTAGGATTTTTTACTGAAAATTTTGATTTGTTTTTTTGTATCATGAATACTTTTAGGTTTATTTAAGAAAAATGTATTTTTTTTAATTGTAAAAATGTCATTTTCGATTTAATCAATTATTTTTTCTAAACTAAGAATTTCAAACCGGTCAAATCACATGGATCGTATTAATTAGAACTAAATAAAATAAATTTCAAATGGGAAGCTATTCACTTCTATTAGAATTGTAATGACGAGGGTTTAATTGTTACATTAAAAAAACCAGGGAGTGACTTTATTTTCGTCATGTCAGTCAGTTCTTATGCAAAAAACTTATCAGAGCTCATTTGAAAGGTTTTTTAATAAACTTTAAAATAAGTTTTCCCAAAAAAAAATGCACCACATTCGAGTAATTTGAGATTGAAGGTTCTCCATTTCGAGGTTTTCCGAAAATACTCAGTCGTTATTGGGTTTACATAGATTTTTCTAACGCGAATCTCTGTTTTTTTATTAGCTACAAGTTTGTTCTTAGTGATTCTTTCTATAAAATTAAATTTTTTTAAGTTATTCATGAAAAACGGTTATAAAACCTGAGTTTTTTCAATGAAAAATGCATAGTTTCAATCACTAATAACTTGAAAAGTATCAACTTTGCAAAAAAATTTTATAGAACAAAATTTACTCAGATTTGTCCAATCTATCGACTTCATAGTTATTTTAATTGAAAAAATTATCATCCCCTAGATGGGGTTGTTTTCACCCCCAGAGCAAAAGCCCGGTTCGGCATAGGGTAGATTTTGAAGAAGAGGGTCTACGTCTACCAAACTTGAATCCAAATTTTCATTAAAATCGGTGTTAATTCTCGAAATTCCACGTTTTTACAGTTTTTTACCGCTGAGAACTGGTCTAATTGTTATGTGCGGGCATATAAATCATGCTCTAAAAATGGCAACGTTGCGAGGCGCACGCCATAGCACCATTTTGCAGTTTAATAGGATAGAATTCCAAGTTGGCAACCTATTCACAACTTTGATAGTACTTTAGATGAAACTTAGTTTATTTATAATAGTATCACTCATTTGCATTAACACATTCGACATTGATTACATTTATACTTTGTTTCACGTTAAGAAAGGAACATTGCGCTTACGGATATCAGTGTTGCCAAAGCTCTCGGGCACGGGTGGCTACTCGACTGCCGATATAAGATTCATTCTAATCCGTACGACGTGGCATCAGCGCGATTCTATCGTCCATAAGAAATACATTGGCATGTCTAAGCAACGTTCTATTCTTAACGTGAAACGCTGTATAACTATAAAAAAAGTAATACGCTTTCTAAAAGTGCTTATTGTATACATATTACAACTGACATGAAAGTGATAAGATTTTAGTTCCAGCTAAAACAGTTGTCCTGCATTAATTTAATTAATTATTTTTAAGACTACCATATACTTTAATATAGAAAAGGCATATACACGATATTCTTAACATATAAAGCTCTTTTTTATGTACATACAGTATTGTTGTAAGTAGAAGACTCACACCAAAGAAGTCATATAATAATGCTGCTTATTGGTAACGCATTAATTTATCATAACCACTCTTTATATTCTTCTGAAGCTGTTTTCTTTTAGCATCTTACTACAATTTACTACTTTAGCTATAATTTTACTAAGCCATAATTTTACTTCAAAATAAGTTTATTTTGACGTTTCCATTTCGACTTCGGAAATCGTTTTTTAAATTGTTCGAGAACACTTATTTTTAAAGTAAAATAGTGCTTGCCCTATGACGCTCCCAATAACACCATTCAATCCATCAGAAGTTAAACTAGAAATAGAAAAATGCAATAACCACAAAGCACCTGGATTTGACCTAATAACAGGATTAATACTGAAACATCTTCCGAGAAGAGCATTGGTCATCATCATCATTGGCTCGATAGCCCTTTCTGGGTCTTGGCCTGTTCCAGGATTCTTCTCCACTCTGATCTGTTTCGTGCTTCTTTTCTCCAGTTTTTTATTTTGAAGGTTTTTATATCATTTTCTATTTGTTCTAAATATCTCAGCTTCGGTCTTCCTCTTGTTCTTTTTCCTACTGGCATATGTTTGAATATTTTGTTTGGTATTTCGCCTTCTTCCATTCTTTCTACACGTCCCATCCAACGCAGCCGTCCTATTTTAATGAATGTTATGATATCCGGATCCTGGTATATTTCGTATAGTTCAAAGTTGTACCTTCTTCGCCAAATTCCATTTTCTTTTGTGCCCTTATATATGTGTCGCAAGATTTTTCTTTCAAAGGTGGCTAGCAATGTTTCCTCTCTTTTAGTGAGTGTCCAGGTTTCTGAGCCCTATGCAACGGCGGATCCAGCAACCTTGCAAGGAGGGAGCAATGAAATAAAAATTTTCTCATAACTCTTCTTCTTTTGCTGTTTCGGTATGGGCTACTTTATTTTTCTTCATGTACTATGTCCTTGCAGAACGTTGCTTACTATCATAGCTGTCTTAGTTTTATTCACCGCCACCCCAAATCAACCACGAAGTGCTTTTTCGTCCTGGACTTCGTTTGCCTTCTATTTTCACTTGCATAATATTTTGTAGCAACCTATATTTAAAATTTCTCATTACATGTCCAAAATACTCCACTTTTCTCTTCTTGATGCCTTCTATAATCTCAGTAGTATTGCTGAGACGTTTTAGTATTGTGGAGTTTCGAATCTTCTGTACCAAGATACTTTCAAAATTCTTCTATAGAACCACATTTCGAAAGCCTCAAGGCGATTTAGGTAAGTAGATTGAATTTATTCACAGTCCAAGACTTGACACCATACAGTAAGACTGAGAACACGTACTTTGGAGAAGGAATTCTGTTTTATGTTTCATTCCGTTTTTCAGTTGTCAACAGGACACAAAACTCACTATTTATTTTCAATCGTAATTATCTCTTTCTTTAAAAAAAGGCGACACCAGGTGAAGTCTCAAGGAGGGGGCAATTGACCCCATTGCCCCACCCTTGGATCCGCGCCTGGCCCTATGTGAGTACCGGTCTTATTAAGGTTTTGTATATTTGGCATTTTGTTTTCCTTGCGACGTTGTCTGATCTTAGCCATGGTAACTTTTATTGGCAATAAATATTCGCCTCTTCACTTCCTCTGCTACGTTATTATCAGATGTGACTAGAGCATTGGTCATGCTAACTACAATATACAATAGTGCACTCAGACTGACATATTTCCCAATCACATGGAAATTTGCGCAAATAATAATGATTCACAAACCGGGTAAGCCTCCAAATAAAACATCATCCTATCGACCAATCAGCTTGTTGCCGACAATGTCTAAGATCTTCGAAAGACTACTACTTGGTAGACTGAAGAATGACATTAACCTAGATGTAGAAATACCCACACACCAGTTTGGTTTTAGAGAGAGACACTCCACAACACAACAGACTCATAGAATTATAACAAAAATCCTTACTGCTATTGAGGAAAAAAATATTGCACAGCGGCATTCTTAGATGTAGAAAAGGCATTTGATAGCGTATGGCATACTGGACTTTTATACAAACTCAAATGTATTCTTCCAACCCCCTACTACCTAATCATGAAATCCTACATTGAAGATCGTTACTTCCAAGTAAAATATAACACAGCAACTTCCACATATTTTCCCATTAAATCAGGCGTACCACAAGGTAGTGTCCTGGGCCCTCTCCTTTACCTATTATTTACCGCAGATATCCCAACCACTGAAACAACCCAAATCTCAACATTCGCTGATGACACCACTATAATCGCTGTCAATGAGGACCCTATTATCGCGTCTGCACAACTGCAAAACCACCTTAACCAATTGGGAACATGGCTCAAGAAATGGAAGGTAAAAGTAAATGAAACGAAGTCAACCCAAGTTACATTTACAAACCGAAGGGATGTATGTCCAACAATAACACTAAATGATACACAATTACCAGTCAGCACACAAGTCAAATATTTGGGACTAACCCTTGACAAAAGATTAACATGGAAGCCGCACATTCAAGCCAAGAAAACCCAGATCAACATCAAATTACGACAAATGAGCTGGCTTATTGGTCGAAAATCAAAACTCAATATTGAAAATAAACTGCTCCTGTATAAAACTATGATAAAACCAATTTGGACCTATGGTGTTCAACTCTGGGGTTGCTCAAAGCCATCAAATATCAAGATAATACAAAGAGTCCAATCAAAAATATTGAGGATGATATTCAAAGCACCCTGGTATGTAAGCAATAAAACCCTACACGAGGACTCAGCTACACCCTTGGTAGAGGAAGAAATTCCAAGGACCACAAAGAGCTACCTTGATGGACTGAGAAGTCATCCAAATGATGAAGCAAGACTGCTGAACACTCCTCTCGAATTCGCAAGACGACTGAAGAAACTATGGCCAACAGATTTAATAAATTAAATATACATATTGTGATCAAATGTAAAAATTATAATAGGAGGGTTGCCACAGGGCAGCTTCTCCCTCATGTATTTAACATTCAAACTATTTGCTTATAGCTTCGATGAAGCAGATTGTGAATTAAAATATGTAATAAAAAAAAAGTAGAATTAATACAAGAATGTAGTACAAGTACATATATGCACAGACAGCTCAGAATGAAGACACGGAAATAGAAAAATTTTATGGTCATATTGAACAAGTATTAAAGTATGTTAAAAAACATAAATTTCTTTAAAATTAACAAATTTTTGTTCCAATCATAGTTTAATTATTGGTGGAACCATCTTCCCGCATAAAAATATTCACAAGGTAACATAGACTGCACCTGGTCATACGAGAGAAAATTAAATAGACCACATCGCCATATCAAAAAGATGGAGATCATCTCTTCTTGATGTACGTGATAAAAGAGGAACAGACATCGCAAGTGACCATCATCTCGTAATTTCTACCATTAAAATCAAGATGACAAAAAACAAAATCACACGAAACACCAACATACAATCTAGACAAATTAAAAACGGCCCCAGGAAGACACATGTTTAGGGAGGAACTTCAACTAAAAACAACAGAATGTGAAGTAAATAGCTGGGACGATTTGGAAGAATTTTTGACAGAAATGGTTGAAGACAAGCTAGTTAAAAAAGAGAACGATAGAAAGGAATGGATATAAGATGAAACTTAGAATCTTATCGAGGAAGGAAAACAACGAAAAAAAGATATTTTGCAAGCAAGAACTGTAGAATGAAGAGCGAACCAACAACAAGAATATGAAACAATAAATGAAGCAGTTAAAAGGAATGCAAGAAGAGACAAAATAAAGTGGGCTGAAGAACTGGCAAAACAAGCAGAAACAGCTGCATAACACAACAGAACTAGAGAGCTACACCAAATTACTAGACGACTAAGCTTTGTTTTTAAACCAAGAGGAGTAAACTAAAAAGACAGATTCACGCCCAAGAAAGTCACTAGAAATATCACCAAATACATCTTCTTTTTTGATTGATCATATCGGCCTTTGACGGTAATCCATAAATATTATACTAATACGTCGCTAAAGAGTTGCTAAAACAACTTTTTTTTATATAAAAACATTAAAAATCTAAAAATTAAAGGAATAACGCAGAAAATACAAAAAATTGCTGATATAACTTAATTAACCTATGAAATGCCAATAGTATCAAAATTTTATAAATGTCATTAGTGTCAAAATTTGATAACGGTGGAGTAAACTTGCCTGAGGTTGGACCAATTACAAAGCTTTACGGCGCGGGAAATTTGAATTACTCCTCTTGGTTTAAAAACAGACTATAGAAAAAAATGGGCCCAACTGTTCGAACATTGTAAGACCAAATTTGAATTACTCCTCTTGGTTTAAAAACAGACTATAGAAAAAAATGGGCCCAACTGTTCGAACATTGTAAGACCAAAGACGAATTACTTACCTACTACAACAGATGACCAAGTAGAGAGATGGAAAGAGCATTTGACGTACTTACTGGAGTCAGACAGGGATGCGTGCTTTCTCCGTTTCTTTTTAACATAGCTACAGACTATGTTCTCTCCTAACTAGACTCCGACACAAGAGAGATACAATGGACGTTAACCACACGCCTAAGCGATCTACAGTCCCTGGCCATATTATTATGACCACCTATGAATTTTTACAAAAATCAACTATTGCACTAAGTACGTTTTGTTTAAAATATGATTTTTAAATTTAATTTTGTTATGCAATGTTAATGTTATTCATTAATTATAATATATTTAATAATAAACAGCAATAAAATATTTAAAAATATTACATATTTATATTTTTTTAATATTTTGTTAAACTTCTGACCTTAATCAGATGGAAAATATTTGGGAGCTTTTAAAACGAGAAATTTCCGATGAAAAGGTTAATAACGAGATTGTTTTGATTAAAGAACTAATATATCGTTGAAACCACAATGACAAATTGAAGCAAAAAAAATTTAACTGCATTCAAAGTATGCCAAGACGGGTACTAGCGGTAATCAAAGTTAGAGGGGACTCAGCAAAATATTAAAAAATACAAATATGTGATATTTTCAAATGGTTTATTGCTGTTTATTACTAAATGTATTATATTTAATAATAAACACCAATAAAACATTTAGAAATATCACATATTTTTATTATTTCAATATTTTGCTGAGCCCCCTTTAACTTTGATTACCGCTAGTACCCGTCTTGGCATACTTTGAATGCAGTTAAATTTTTTTTGCTTCAATTTGTCATTGTGGTTTCAACGATATATTAGTCCTTTAATCAAAACAATTTCGTTAGTGACCTTTTCTTTGGAAATTTCTCGTTTTAAAAGCTCCCAAATATGTTTCATCTGATTAAGGTCAGAAGTTGAACAAAATATTAAAAAAATATAAATATAAATATATATAAAATATAAAATATTTTCAGATATTTTATTTCTGTTTATTATTAAATATATTATAGTTAATGCATAACATTAACATTGCATAACAAAATTAAATTTAAAAATAATATTTTACACAAAACGTACCTAGTGGAATAGTTGATTTTTGTAAAAATTCATAGGTGGTCATAATAGTATGGTCAGGGACTGTAGAATAAGCCGACAATATCTGCCTATTAGGACAAACGTTCCAAGATGTGACTGACCAATTGGAAACACTTTCCACTGTGGCCAATAAAATAGGTTTGAAAATCAATATTAGTAAAACTAAGTCTATGAGAATAAAGGCAAGGGACAACACTCTATTTACTATCGACAACATGCAGACTGAAAATGTGGAAAACTTTACGTATCTTGGAATTGTCAAAACAGAAAAAGAAGTACAAAGACGATATTCGTGTGAGGATACGAAAAGCTCAACAAGTATTCAGCATGCTCAACCCTGTTTAGAGGTCTGGCGAGTATATTCCAGTCAGATGTCATGTCTGTTCTACTCTACGGAAGTGAAACCTGGAAAGTGATAAAAACCCTTACAGACAAACTGCAGGTCTTTGTTAACCTTCGGATGACCAAGAGGGGTAAATTTGGACCCCAGCGTATGTTTTTATTTAATAAATTCAAAAGTATTTTCAATTTTTAACTCATTATTTTTTTATTTGAAATCCTCATATTTTGAAATAAAAAAATTCCCTATATTTTACGAATAAAAAATATACATATTCTGAAGTTGATGTTTAGTAAAATACCGTCTATTATGTGGAATTTCAAGTAGTTTTACACTGCGCGTTATCAAAATCTATTTTTAGACTGTGGTGCCTGTTATGTACGAATCATGACATTCCTGTCTGCTACAGTTAGTCATTATTATTAGTTCCTGGCGTATATTATTGTAGTTTTTTAGTATTTTGTGTACATCTAAGATATGACCCGCAAATATCGTACTGAGGCTGAGTTACAGGAAATTGTTACTGCTAGCGATTTTTATGATGATATAGAAGATGAAATAGTATCAGAAAACGAGGATGTATTGTTAGATGAAGATTTAAAAGCTGTAAACATTCATTCCAGGTCATTTTTTACCCACGTTGGTCATCCGTGTAACAAAAAAAGGTTGGTCATCGGAAGGTTAACAAATGTCTACGAAGAATTGTCGTATTTTCTGGTCAAACATCATCAAAAACGAACATCTACTACACCTAACCCAACAAAAAAGGGTAGAAAGTGAAATAAAGTCCAGCTTTATACTCCGTAGAGGAGGACACTAAAGACGTTAACATCTAAGAATTCTTATGCATATATTGTTACTTAAAGATGAAGTTACCTTTTAGGATAAGATATCTTTTTTTACAGTGCAGAAATGTTTTTTATTTCGTAATCGAATGTTTTGTAATTATTATTATTAAAGTTGTTCGTGAAGCGCTAGCAAGATCTACACTTGTCAACGTTCTTAGTACATGTAAGCAAAACTATTATTATGACTTCTTTTTCTGAGCTATACAACTTCTAGAAACAAAACGAATAAAAACTATATTGAGTTTTTCGCCAGCTTTGACAGCTTTAATTGTATGAGTAAAAAGACAGAAAAATATGAAAGAAATTACAGTAATGGTTAATTGAAAATTTAAGCAACACTCAGATGCTCTATTATCGCAAAATAAAATGCTCTGTTTTATGTTAGTGGTTCCGTAGAAATCTTATCACGAAAAATAATTTAAAAAATATGGCTCACAACACTATTCGTCCTTGCATTACAAGGCTTTTCATAAGAATATAAATAATTGCACATAATGTCAAACTTTCATTTAATTTCTATATTTGAAATAAAAAATTAATGTACAAGTGCATACTTAACAAATTTTCTATTACATATGGGATTCACTGTGCCTATTGGCACTGTACCAATGTCTCAAAATGAAATTCCCCCAGAAAGGTGGCATTTTTTGATTCCATACCCACAAGGTAAAACTTGTTTTAATCGATAGATTATTATGATGTCAATATGTTTAAAAGTTTGCCGACTATTTTCCATGACAACCTATTTATTTATAATAATTTTTAAACAAATTATAAACATTTTACAAATAAAAGGCAGATATCCAGAACAGTTATTTATTAAATCTTGCCCAAGTACTTTCGTTCTCAGAGCATCGTCAGAGGCATTTCGTCAAAAAAGGAAAAAAATCCCGCAATGCCGTAGACATCTACATCAAAATACTGATAGTACAAATAACACACACTGGACATTGCACAAACTTTATCCGACAATGTAGCCCCCGATCAATTGGTTTACTCTATATTATACAATATGTGTTTACACTTTTTTCACATAACATTAAAATTTATGTGAAAAATTCAAATAACCGAGTTTTAGGTTTTGGTTGCATTTTTCACAAAAAAATTTTTTTTCTACGGCCGTGCTAAAAGAACCACTTTCACGCACATATTTCGTTTCCAAAAGTTGCACTTTCCCACACGGCGTGCGTGAAAGTAAATTTTCCCGCACGGAATGCGGGAAAGTAAAATACCTTGTAGTATGGCGTTATAATATATTATAATACATGCAATAAACTAATATTTAGATATTCTTTACTAATTTATTTCAAATTTATCTTATTGTGTTCATGTTTTAATGAAATTAGCGCGATAATTCGATGAAATAAAATTATTTTGACATAATATTTAAAAGTCAGATCAGTAGAAAATTACAATTTGAATCGTCGTCATGTAAACCAATATCGTCGTCGTGGTAACCCATTATATTGAAAGTTTGGTTTTGACAACCTTGCCAAAGAATTAATTTGTGTATTTTCACTTCTAAATAAAAATTGATATAAATCTATTTTTTGTGGAAACTTCAAAAAGGGAGTAAACCCTGTAGTTGGCTGTATACCTTCAATATAACAACGTGGAATGAAGTAAACACTTCTGTTGTATGTAGGCATATATGAATTTATTAAAAAATCCTTAAAATTTATCCACGAAGGAGTGGAAGTACACAACGTTTTCGGTCAAACTGACCATCATCAGTGTAAACCTGGAAATAAGTAAACCACTAGAATTAAAAAGCAAAAGGGTGAAATGTTGGCAGTTGAAAAATTTTTAAGAAAATGTGGTTACTTACGTCCAGTGTACAAGTAATTGAAACTAGCCACTTCAATAGGTATAAAAACCTCAAAAATACATTATTGTTACATTCTATAATGAAAAGTGGTCGACATTAAGTCGATGTCTTAAGATTTAAAGATTACATGTGAATGTATTTCATCCTTGCTCGAAAATTGCACAAGGTAAGTACTTGTGTTCAGGTGAGAGGTTACGAACCAACTGATTAGACAGTTTGGTGCCAGAAATGTATGACAAGATGTCAAGGGAAGCTAGGTGGATTTTTCATCTGTCAACCGAAAAAAAATTTTTTTCGTGAAAAAGAAAAAAAAATTTTTTCGTGAAAAAGAAAAAAAAATTTCGGTTGACAGATGAAAAATCCACCTAACTTCCCTTGACATCTTGTCATACATTTCTGGCACCAAACTGTCTAATCAGTTGGTTCGTAACCTCTCACCTGAACACAAGTACTTACCTTGTGCAATTTTCGAGCAAGGATGAAATACATTCACATGTAATCTTTAAATCCTAAGACATCGACTTAATGTCGACCACTTTTCATTATAGAATGTAACAATAATGTATTTTTGAGGTTTTTATACCTATTGAAGTGGCTAGTTTCAATTACTTGTACACTGGACGTAAGTAACCACATTTTCTTAAAATTTTGTCAACTGTCAACATTTCACCCTTTTGCTTTTTAATCTTAGTGGTTTACTTATTTCCAGGTTTACACTGATGATGGTCAGTTTCACCAAAAACGTTTTGTACTTCCACTCCTTCGTGGATAAATTTTAAGGATTTTTTAATAAATTCATATATGCCTACACACAACAAAAGTGTTTACTTCATTCCACGTTATTTTTTGTGGCTTTTTTCCAAACGTACGGCCCTAGAAAAAATATTGTTCCTAACTCATGCGGAAAGTGTCTTCCCCGCATTCAACTGCTTGCCCGAACTCCGCTCTCGCGTCGTTCGGGTCAACGGCAGTCTCGTGCGTGAAAGTATCACTTTCCGCACTAGTTAGGAAAATAACTATTTTTCACCAAATTTGTTAAATGTGAAATTGCACCACATGTGAAAATTTACAATTTTCACATGCTTTTTGTCTCTTTGTTTCGTTTATCCATGTATATAGAATCTTACTTTTTTAGTAATTAAAGTGTAAATTTTAATAAACACTCAAAATTTTACAAATTGATTAAAAAAAATTCTAATTCGAGTTTTACGCTTTTTTTTCCATTTCCATTTCCTGAGAAAATTCGCCACTCTAATTTTCGATTGAAAATTAGAGTGCTTTTTCGATCTCATCAAAATAGGGGAAAAAATAAATATTTTAAATAAAAAAAAATTGTGTGTCATAAAAAAGTGAGACAAAAAAAATTAAGTTAAAAAGATTGTGGCAGATAAAAATAGACAACCAAAAACTGGGTAATTTGAATTTTTTGGGTGTATTATTTCGATTATAAGTGAAAAAGACGTAATGCAAAAGTTGTAGATCTTTTTACTGCCGACAACTTTGATTTTTAACTTGTACCATAAGATTTGTAGTTTTGCCGGAAATCGAGATAATCCATTTTTTTACACTTAAAAACTCACCCCCCTCCTTCCCAGTTGGACTATTTGAAAACACAGAAAATAGAACACACAGACTTCAAAAGGATGAAGAAAGACAAAAAATGGCGACAAATTTACCACAAAAAAAAAACAAATATTGACCAAACAAGAAAGAGTATTGAATTTCTATTGTTTATGAAAATATTACAAGGAATAGCCGTAAGTAGAGGATACAATATTGAGGGGTCTAGATGCAAAACCGGACATTTCCACTTTTTGGTCAAAATTAGTTGAATACACCTCTGTAATCTGTGATTAGAGATTTATATATTAACAATTTGATAAAGAGCAAAATTGGACAGTTCCTAGTAGTAATTCAGTGTGAAATAATGATTTCAGATGCAAAAGTGGACTTTTCCTCCAATTTGAGATAGGGAACAGGAAAGTTGTAAATTGTTTTTTTAAGTTTACTCAGAATGACAAAGTGGAAATGTCCGGTTTTGAATCTAGACCCCTCAATTCATTATCACTATTCTCTTAGGCATTATCCCTATGGGATATCCCTTAGCCATTTCTCAATAATTTTCTATCTTGGGTCATGTCAACATCATCCCCTTTTACCGACATGTCCTGCCTAAGCGGCTCCCCCCTTCTTTGGTCTTCCTCTCCTGCCTCTTCCAAGAACCCGCAGTTCAACGTCTCGAGGTTGAACATGACCAAACCATCTTGACCCCTCATTTGCTCCCTCATTTTGGCATCAATTGATGCCACCTGCCACCCCATGACTTCCCCTAATATACTCATTCCTTATTTTATCCTTTTCTGTTACTCCACTCATCCATCTAAGCATGTACTCCACTCATCCGCCACATGCATTCGCTGTTCCTCTTTGTTTTTAACTGCCCAGAATTCAGTTCCGTACATCATAGCCGGACTTATGGCTGTTTTATATAATTTTCCCTTCAGCTTCATTGGAATTTTTCTATCTCACGACATATCACTCACTTCCTTCCATCCAACCCTAATTCTATTGCATGCATCCCCACCTATTTTCCAATTACTCCGTAATACCGATCCTAGCTATTTAAAACTCACTTTCGACAATCATTTCACCATCCAAAGATATCATTTTATTAGTAGTAACCCCATCTTTAAACCAACATTCCAAATAATGCCTTTGTCCTACCAAGTTTTAAACCCTTTTCTCCACTCACTGTTTCCCACCAACACCACGTCATCAGCATACATAAAGCACCAGGGAATGTTACCTTGTAGTTTCCCTGTTATCTGATCCAAAACTAATGAGAATAAATAAGGACTAAGCACCGACCCTTGGTGCAATCCTACTTTCACATGAAATTTATCAGTCTCTTCCACACCTGTCCTAACACTAGTTGTTACTCCCTTATACATATTTTTCACAAACTTTACATATTCACCAGGGACTCCTTTCTTATTTAGTGGCCACCACATAATCTCTCCAGGAACTCTATCATATACTTTAAGAAGATCAATGAAAACCATATGAGCGTTTTATTTATTCCTGTATTTTTCCATCAACTGCCTTATACACTAACTCATAAGATTTAAAATATTTGTAAAATTAAATGAAAGGACATTTACATACCCTGCGTAATCTCAACAGAAAGTAATCAAATGTTCCTTTTTGTATTTTTCAGTACATGTCAAAAATGGAATATCTTAAAGGACGCTAATATTAACTAACAGAAAAATGTAGAATGAAATAAAATACGTAAAGCAGCATGTCCGTAGAAATTCTCTCCCTATATGATAGTCGCAAGAGTGCGACTACAAAATGGTCAGCGGTCTAATAAACGTGTAAAAATATACAGTGAAACCTCGATTATCTGTCAGGCCACCGGACCAAGGGTATGAGGGATAATCGAAATGACGGTTAAGAGAACATTAAAAAAAGATTAAAAATTCATGGTACAATTTTCAAATTTTATTTGCATGCTTTGTTCGATCATATAAGAGGGATTTGTGTTCGTACAATCGAAATTGGTTTAAAATATTCTGTAATCTTTTGTTGTTTTACTGTTGCCTCACATTTTGCAACCACTGAATTTTTTAATCGGCCCAAAGACATGTAATCTGGCTTCTTCTTGCCAATAATATCACTCGATGAATTGTTGCATGTACGATGCAGCTTCTCTAGCTTCTTTACGCAAATCTCTGTCAGTTGCAATAGCATCATCGACATCGCCGCCGTCAAATTCGAAGTCTGTGTTAGCTTGTGAACTGAATCTGTTTCGTCCACTTCTGTTGCCATTTCAACGATTTCATCATCTGTCAGCAATCAGCGAATTTCGTTTGGCTTATAGCAATACTTAAACAAAATGAATTGATGACTCAATTTTTGCTTATGTAGTCAATACAACTTATGTATGGACCCTGACGGTTCATGGAGAGACGGATAATCGAGGTTCCACTGTATACGTATCTTCTACCCACAAAGCGCTTTACACAGTATAATTCCCTTAGTAATTGAATATTCCCTCTATATACTATTATCCCATATCACTTCGAGCTGCTTCTACCATCCGTAGGTTAACTGGTTTTCTGTTTCCATTTTGCTTTTTCCACACCTGTATAACTTTCATTTTCATGGTATGTCACATCGAAAAGACAAATTAGATACCTCCACTTCTGATATTATGCTCAGAAAATGAACAAACTCCTCTCTATTTTAAGGTTATAATCTTAAGCTGAGCCATTCGGAAGTAAATATAAATAAAAAATACAATCATCTACTCACCCTTACTCAAGATTGGACAGATCTAAGCCGTCTTAAATTTGAGCAATCGTCTTCTCTGGTCTCGCTTCCGATTTATTAGAGAAATGAAAATTACCCAGTTGTTAATATTTCGCTTAGTTACCCCAGTTTAAAAAAATAATAAAGGTTCTACGTTTTTTAGAACCGGAGATATTGCAAATTTTTCAGAGCACTCTAATTTGAAGTTCCAATCTGAAAATCTGGCGGATTCCAAGCTTTTTCACCAACACTCTGCCTTGGCAGAGTCCGTGCAGGAACTTCACCTTAAAGAGCTACTACTTATTTCAAATTACATAAATTGTAGACCTATCAATGGCCTAATAAAATATATAAACAATCAAACTTATATGGAATCACCACATATTTCAAACCAATATTCATCTCATTTAAAAAGCGTGTTATAGACACTGAATTAAAGTAAGAAGTGTCTTGATCTGTGGGAGTCTGTGAAAAAACGACTTTAATTTCCATCCAAGTAACTTTAACAGCAAGATACATTGATTTGGTTCTAGTAGATAGGCTACGTAGAGGTGCAATCGAATTTTTGACTTATATTATTATACAAATACATTGTGTTTGGTAACGAATGGGCCATAGACTTCAGATTCCTGAGGTTTAAATAGGTTGATTTAAGCTAACTTACCTTAGTACGAAAGTTAATAATAACCGAAATACAGGGTGTCAAAGTTAAACTGTTATTTTATTTATTCTTGAATATTTCCTGACAGGCATGGGATGACAACACGAAATTTGGTAGGCGGTTTTTTGGGACGAGAAATCTAAATTCGCCACCAAAAATGATGTATTATCCAGAGGGCACATATGCCTTTCGGCGCTCATTTAATACGTTAACATTTTTTTATTAATCACTCTACATACTTTTTGAATCAGAACTTTTATTTTCTTAATATTCTTACTTAAAAAGGGTATACTATATTCATCTCGTTAAACTCAACCGTTTTCGATATAAACGCATTTTAAATCTGCGATGCAACATAATTTTTGCATATCATTGTAGTTACACCCGAAAAATAAACTTAAAACCATAATAATTTCTAAAAATGTATCGCAAATTCCTTCAAATTGAATTTGCGATGCAATGATATAAATATGTGAACTTGCACAATTATTGTGGTTTCGCACAATTATTAATGTGCGATACATTTTTGGAAATTATTATGGTTTTAAGTTTATTTTTCGGGTGTAACTACAATAATATTATGCAAAAAATTATGTTGCATCGTAGATTTAAAATGCGTTTATCTCGAAAACAATTGAGTTTATCGAGATGAATGTAGTAACTCTTTTTTAAGTAAAAATATTAAGAGAATAAAAGTTTTGAGTCAAAAAGTATGTAGAGTGGGGAATAAAAAAATTTGAACGTATTAAATAAGCGCTGAAAGACGTATGTGGCGTCCTCTGGACAATACATCATTTTTGGTGGCGAATTTAGATTTCCCGTCCCAAAAAACTCCCGCCTACCAAATTTCGTCTTGTTATCCCATGCCTGTCAGGAAATATTCAAGAATAAATAAAATAAAAGTTTAACTTTGACACCCTGTATTTCGGTTATTATTAACTTTCGTTCTAAGGTAAGTTAGCTTAAATCGACCTATTTTAACCTTAGGAATCTGAGGTTAAGATATGGCCCATTCATTACTAAACACTCTGTATATGGTATGTAATATAGAAATGTTGTGTGCTCACCGTAAACAAAGTTTTCGTTACGATAATGCTTACATTCTCAGCTTATTCATAACTATATCCTCCGTATTACTTAAAACGATCAGATACCTGTTATATTTTTTAAATCTATTTCTTTTTTTAAACTGGGTATTACGCACAAACATATTTTTTTACTAATTGCACAACCAACTTTTGATGCGAAAAGTTGTAACCATTTTTTGCGATACGTTACCTCCAGGATAAAGGGTTGAATAATAGAGATAATAAGAGTTTGTAAAATCGATTTTGCGTCCTAAAATTTTTACTTGAATTTTCCACAACTTTTTAAATTGGAGCGCATTCAAATTCTAGTTAGAAAACCTTTCGGAAACATTTTTAAACAAATCAAAGGTCCGTTTTTTGTACAGATCTCGACTGAACTATGGTCCATTTTTTAAATAGGAGTGATTTAAACGAAGGCGCGAAGAATAACACCAGCTGATTGGCCGAAATAAAGCCGAATTCACACACAAACAATATCTTCTGTCAAATTTTGCAGTTTGTTTGAAGTCTCATTATTGACAACTATTGAGTTATCGATTTTTGCCGTGTTAATATTTTTGATCTTTTCGTGCGTTTTCTTGACATTGTTATTGGAAATTACTCTTTTTATAACTATAATTGGATATATTGTTTATATTTTGCACGTTGTATTAAGTATGGATGCATAGATCTAAGCTATAATAAAAAGGCTATATGTACTTTGTACGCACGTAAGAAGTTATACTTCTTCTATTATTATGCTTTCAACGAAATAAATACATTTTAAACAGTTTAGTTGCATTTTTATTTAAATATTAAACAAATTTTAATACTTAAAATAATGCCAAAAAGTAAAAAATAACGTAAATACGTCACTTTTTGTGAACTTTAGCCTTCCTGCAATTGCTTTTCTCTTGATAAATTGTAGAAAATCTAAAAAACGTCAGATTTGTTACACAAATTTTTTATTTTCTTTCCTATTTTAATACTAATTATCCTAGTCCAAATGAAGACAAATCCAAAGACACAAAAATTATAATGGGAGTCCGGCCCTGAGCGACCTACCGAATGGCGTGTTTATTTCTGGTGTCAACAAAATTGCAAATTTTGTGTAGAAAAAGTAATAGTTCATTTATAAATAGTTAAGTGACTTTTGTTTAATATAAGGTAATAAACCAGTTTTGGCTAATTCTTATTTAATAACATCAATAAAGTACGATATAAGGTACAATTTATTCCAGTTTTGTTACTGGTTTAAATACCTGCTTAATTACTGGTCAGGTCCGTATTAGTTTTGAACACATGTCTAGTGTTAAAATTAAAAATGGAACCTAACATTCGGAGTCTCTCTGACTCGCAACATGTACAACAACTGCAGACAAATACCAATAAAACCTATTCATCAGCCACTTCTACACCTTCCCCGTCCAAGTTTCAAGCGATTGTCTTCAGCGCCTTAGAAAATACGAAGCTGCAGGAGTGCTTAATTCCGTTGGGCAATCTAATTCAACCAAAAAATATTATATTTTCGTCTCGATTATCGAACCATCGGATATGTATGTACCTTTCAAGCAAACAACTGGTGGACGAATTTATGCAAAAGCACGGACAAATAAAAATCGGGAATAATACTGTACAAGCTAGAAGACTGATTTCTCCAGCCAAACGTATCGTTTTATCAAACGTATCTCCCACTATACCACACAGTTTGTTAATTGATAATTTACAAAAAATAGGACTTAACTTTCTCTCCCCAATCACTTTTCTAAAAATCAGTTCCAATATTTCTGAATACAATCATATTTTGAGCTTCAGAAGACAAATATACGTTAGTCCTCACAATATATCCTTACCCGACTCATTTACTTTAGACTTCGATAATACAACACATCGAATTTTCTTATCTCAAGAAACTATGGCCTGTTATACCTGCAAAAAGTCTGGACACATCGCCACAAATTGTCCCGATAAAATGGAATCAATAGCACGTTCAAGTAACAGTCAACCTATCTCTTCTTCCTTACCCGAAACTATGCCCCAGCCTACAGCTACATTCCTATCTAACGAATAAAGTCATATCGAAGAAAGCTCAACAAATAATCTGAATAATCCTAGTATAGAAGAAAATCAAGAAGTTAGCAACATGGACAGCTCCATAGCCATTAATGTCGACCTTCAGTCGAAACGTAGTATCAATGAGGTTCTCACTTCTCCAGAAACAAGTCATACAGAAAAAGCCTTTACTGCACCTTCATCTAAACCTAAAGCCAAGAAGATTAAAAGCAACGAGGAGCATGTAGCAACGAAATCATTAAAATCGTATAACCTTGAACCTGCCAAAAATTTTATCGAAAATCATTCACCCGCATCTGTCCTCAATTTTGACCAACTGAATCTTCTTATAAGCAATATTAGTGGCGCGCCAAATCTTATTGATATAATTATTCAAGATTTTACTTCCGACCTAATGCGATTACACGATATGTTAACTGAAATTTATACACAATTCAAAAACAGATTATCCAAACGTTTTATCACCACTCTCAGAAAGAAAATCCTATGGCACTTGGGTAAAGAGGTCTCTGAATCCGAGGGCGAGTCATCTCAGGGTAACCAGTAAACTTATATTTCCACATAATATTTATATGGATACCATCATTGGAATTGCAGGCAACGAAAAAGCTGACCAGTGCGCGAGTGAAATTGCCGTATGTGCCGATATAGAAAAAGATGAGTGTCGAAATACCGCGAGTGATATAAAAGTTACTGTTAACCATTTGACAATATTGTAAAATTTCTAAAATTCATAGGAATATTTTATAAAATTATACTTTGTATACTGTAGCCGCCGCTAATCACCATTAAGGTGGATGAGGCTGTATTTTCTAAATAAAAAAAATTATAATAAATATATTTACTAAAAACAGCAATATATTTTTTTCACACTTCATACTGTCGTTTTTATAAAAATTCACTCTCAACATTTTTCCAAATAGCGCCTAAAGAAGTATAACTTCAAAAACATTCAAAATAATGTCTTGAAATTACGATGTTTTTAAAATTGACGGCCAAGATATGTTTACCCTGTGTAAATCAGTTTTCTTAAGTTACTCCTCCTATTTAAAAAACGAACCATAGTAACAAAATATACATTTGTGGAGGAATCATAAAGTTATCGTTACAGAAACATACTTCAATACATGGAGTGTAGTTAAACAGCGTATTCAACAAAAAAGGTTTATTAAAATTAAGAAAATCATACGAGGAAATAAGTTTTCATTATTCATCTAAAATTGGCACAACTGCTTCAAACTTGTGTATCTTTTAAAAACTGTTAATCTATCGCACAATAAATATTCTATTATTCTACAAAAACGTTGTCTTTGTTATTTATTAATTCACAAATGTTTTCATTAAAAAGGAAAATTTGAGTACAACAACCGAATTTCCACTGAACACAACAAAATTAAGTGACTTGTTCAGAAAATAAAACTAAATATGAGCATCTTGTTCATGCATATGTTCATGCATATGTAAATCAGTTCACATGCATATACTCCTAAATTACGTTGTTTTTTTTTGCAATTTTTTTTTACTAATTACAACAGGACTTATTCGTACTGGTTGGTCTTATGTCTACCGTCACCCTGTCCACCGGGTCGTCTCTTCCAGCCGTTTTCACCAGGATGGCCTCTGCCAGTTCGCTGAAAGCTCGTTCTATGTTTATGTTGGCCTTGGCGGATGTTTCCATGAATCTGATGTTATGTTCACGAGCGATCTAAATCACAAAATAAAAATGTAAAAATTTCAGTACCTAATTCATTAATTTATGAAAATAAAATATAAACACAGATAATAATTCAATAAAATTGTGTTTTGAATAGGAAAGTTTTGGGGTAGTTCTGATTTCTTCCATTATATATGTATTTTGGGCTGCTGAATCGGAATATGAGGTTTGCGGACAAAATTTCGTGACGGAACATTGAAAAAATAGCGAAAAAAGCGTAGAATTTCTGCTTTTTCTCGCTTTTTTGCTTAAACCTCGAAAAATATTAACTTTCAGTAAACAGAAGTTAAAATACTTAAAATTCTCTACAAATATCACTATTTACTTTTTTTTTCAGACGAACCGTTTGGTCTAAAATGCAAGTTGAAAATTGCCAAGTTTTAACGGTCTCGGCAAAACCTTAGATTAATGAAAACACCGAGATGTAACATGGTTCATTGCGCAGCGTGCCAAATTCTTCTTTATCCCTACCTACGCCATTCCACCAATTGGAGTGGACATTAGCATCGTATCGTGACGAGAACCGCCGATAATGTTCGAAGCTCATATTTTGTTTCGTGCCGTTGAAGGTTAACGCAAGCAATTAAATTGTGAATATCAAAATAGTTTCTGTTTTTTTTGTGATTTTAGTGTCAAAATGAGTCGATGTATTGTAAAACAATGTGTATACAACAAATCTAAAGTATGCCGACGTGATAAAAGAAGTATTCATTTGTTTACGTAAGTATTGAACAGTATTTAAATTCAAATGCCGCGCCGGTTTGTTTACATTCGACACCAGGGCCAGGGTGGTATTAGGCCCGATTGTTTGTAATTGTAAAAAGTACCGAGTTACTTATTTTAGCATTGTATTGCTTTGTTTATTTTTTTATATATGTATATGCTCAAGATGTCGTAGTCTGTTAGTTGTTTATTCTAAATATATATTAATGCAATGTAATATAACTTAAAAAAATATTACAAAAATTTAGACACCATATTTCATCAAACTTCTCACATAATCATTATACAGGGTGATAAAGTAAATAAAGCATGTAAACATAAGTTAGTCATTATTACTGATTAATACAGTTACTTTTGATAAATTACTTTAATTTGATGGTGTATAATCAAGAGTGTGTGATATTATGGATATGTAGATTATGGAGTTGACTTACAAACGGATTGTCATTCAATTGCCAAGGAAGCAATAGTATTTATGTTAGTATGTATTAATAGCTCTTGGAAACTTCCCGTAGGGTATTTCTTAATCGATTTATTAACTGGCAAACAAAAACAAAATTTAATATTACAATGCTTAAATTTGGTAAATCAATCTGGTGTAGAAGTGATATCACTGATATCAGTAACTTTTGATGGTGCATAAAATAATGTGACAATGGTAAAGGAGTTAGGGTGTAGTTTTCAATTAAATTCATTAAAATCTACATTTACTTCACAAAATTCAAATAAAGAAATTGCAGTTCTGTTCGACCCGTGTCATATGATAAAATTATTAAGAAACACACTAGGAGATAAACTAATTTTAGTTGATGATAATGGTGAAACTGTAGAGTGGAAATATATTAAGGAATTAAATAAACTCCAAGCGGAAGAGGGGGTTCATTTACGAAATAAACTTTCATAAAATCTCATATTAATTATAAAAAACAAAAAATGAAAGTAAGGTTGGCAACACAATTATTTAGTAACTCTGTGGCACATGCTATTGAATATTCAACAGAAGTTTTACAGTTACAACAATTTAGTAACTCTGCTGCTACGGTCAATTTTATTCGTATCTTAAATAATTTGTTTGATGTTTTTAATTCTAGAAATATGTCACAAAAAGATTATAAAAAGCCTTTAAATACAGAGAATTATATCAAAATAATGACTTTTTAACCGAAACTGCTGAATATTTAAAATCATTAACTTTAGTTAACGGGGTAAAGCTTTGCGAAAGGAAGAGAAAAATGGGAGTTTTGGGATTTCTATTTTGTATTAATAGTCTTCAACATTTGTACAAACAATTAGTGGAAACAAATTTATTAGTGTATATTCCAACCTATAAATTAAGTCAAGATCAGAACTTTTTTTGGGTTAATTAGATCAATGGGGGGTTATAACAATAATCCAACTGCTAAACAGTTTAAGGCAGCTTATAAAAAAATGTTAAAACATTTAGAACTAAGGGATAGTTTTAAAGGAAATTGTATTCCTTTAGAACTGATTACAGTTATGGCTCCTGAAAAAATAATTAATAAGTCTTGTGGCAGAGAACGAATTGTTGAAGACGGATGTGTTGATGAAAACGATGACATATCCAATACGAATTTTATATCACTTCAATTAAGGAACTTATCATTTACACATTACAAGAGAGAAGTTATTATATACATTTCAGGATATGTCGTTTATAAAATATCGAAAATTTTGAAATGTGAAGACTGTGTAAACGCATTTATAGGAGACCGAGCAGACTTGTTGACATCATTCATCAACCAAAGAGATACATTAAATTTAACTTATCCATCCAACGATGTTGTTATTATTTGCTCTACTGCCAAAAAAGTGCTACAGTGCCACATAAACATTAATAAAAGTATTAATGTTAATATTGTTAATGTCCATATATTAAAAGGATTAACAGAACAATTATTATTTAAGAACTTAAACAACCATTTCAAACATTATTCCTTTTTAAAGTCACATTATTCCAATTTATTAAAATTAATAATTTTCACCTACATTAACGTCCGAATTCATCATTATAATAAAACAATTATAGATACTAGTAAAAGTAAAAGAATTTTTCATAATAAAATGACATTATTCTCTGGACAATGAAAATATTTTTTAGTTTTTGATCATTGATTATTTTTATTGTAAAACTTTATGTTGTTTTTTGTGATTAGTCAATACGATTAGTGTAATTAGTTAAATAAGTGTATATTAATTTGTGTTATTTTCGGAACTAATTCAATAAATATTATTAATTATTCTGAATCCAACTCTGTTTCATTTATGTAGAAGCTCCCCACCCCTGCAATTCTGTTTAGAAACAAGGCAACATTCGCGCAGCTATCTAAATAGGTTCATGTTACATCTCGGGCTTCTTAAATCTATGGGCAAAACCCACTTTTTACACTCCAAAACTTTATTTTTTAATAGATTGCTGTCACTTGATAAATTTCTCCTAATTTTCTGCACAAATAATAAATGTTAGTTCATTCCATCCTAAGAGGCCGGGAATGTCGCTGTTTTTCCCTTAGAGCCACAGAAGATCAGGCACAGATGGAGTCACAGTTTCAGTTAGTGTGAACATTTCCTTCGAATCTGTTATCTTAATTTCTGATAAACCTTGAGGTTTTGTCCTTTTAAAATGAATTAGTTGAACAGCTCCCTGACTTACATAAACCTCAGGCGCGGGTTTCGTTTTTAATCGAGGAATGGACTGGTTAGGAGCTACTGCATATTTTGGTGCAATACAAGAAATGCCACCTATGACGTAAAAAGTGTGGTATCCGTCAATTGTATGTACGTTAAAACCAGCGTTATCGTGCACCTGCTGTGTAAAGCACGGCAGGCAAATTTTCTGCGGATCGCCTGCGAATGCGGACACTTCCAGGCGAACAGCTTCTGCATAGCATGAACAAAATCCCAAAGAGGAAACTACATCAACCTCTTTTGTTGAGCCGTACTTTTTGTAGAGAAAACGGCCAACGCTGCAAGGAATGGTGAGAGGAATTATCTGGGCCTTACTGCCGCTACAAGACTTTGAGCAAGCGCGTTGCTTGTCTGGAGTGTCAGCAATCGCAGGCGATCCGCATAAAATTGACCAGCCGTACTTTACACAACAGGTGTACGATAACGCTGATTTTAACTTACATACAATCGACGGATACCACTCTTTTCACGTCATGGGTGGCATTTCTTGTATTGCACCAAAACATGCAGTAGCTCCTAACCAGTCCATTCCTCGCTTAAAAACTAAACCTGCGCCTGAGGTTTATGGAAGTCAGGGAGCTGTTCAACTAATACATTTTGAAAGGACCTCAAGGTTTATCAGAAATCAAGATAACATATCCGAAGGGAATGTTCACACCAACTGAAACTGTGACTACATCTGTGCCTGATCTTCTGTGGCTCTAAGGGAAAAGCAGAGACATTCCCTGCCTCTTAGGATGGAATGGACTCATGGAAACTGTCACAAGAGACATACCATATTCATATTATGAACTAACAATTTATTATTTGTATAGAAAACTAGGAGAAATTTATCATATGACAGCATTCTAATAAAATATAAAGTTTTGGAATGTAAAAGGTGGGTTTTGCCGAGACCGTTAAAAATTGGCAATTTTCAACTTGCACTTTAGACCGAACGGTTCCTCTGAAAAAAAAAAGTAAATAGTGATATTTGTAGCGAATTTTAAGTACTTTAATTTTTGTTAACAGATGATTTACTAAAAGTTAATAGTTTTCCAGCTTTTAGCAAAAAAGGGGAAAAAAGCAGAAATTTTTCGTTTTTTTCTCGATTTTTTCAATGTTTCGTCAAGAAATTTTTTCCGCAAACCTCATATTCGGATTCAGCAGCTCAAAATACATAATTAATGAAAGAAATCAGAACTACGCCAAAACTTTCCCACTAGGGAGCTCGTAGAGTGCAAATTGACTGAATTATAAAGGATAAAAAACTAAACATATAATGCACACAGTATGTTAAACAATATACACTCACGGACAAAAATATTGCATATTTTGAAATTACCGTGTAAAATAAAAATTTTTGTGCTGCCCCCAGTGTCATAGGAATAGGATTTTTTCTGAATGTGATGTTTTGAAGTATCATATAAATGGTATAATCGGATTTAAATTTGATATGGGCTACATGGTGGCCAATATAATTTTTAACTTGAATCTCATCAAGGTAAGTATTTAATATTCTACCGAGATGAAGACCTGCGTCATGGTGCATTAAAACGAATTTGTTATCCAATATGGACGGCAAATGGTAAAACATGATTATGGAGACCTGTAAGAAGGAGTGGAAACGCAATGCATCGTTTGTGGGCTAAGTTTTCAACCTCTAATTCAGCTTTCACCAATCGCCACTAGAGGCGCAAGTGTTCGAATAGGTGCTACAAATACATTAGCTCTTATGGATTTATTTATTATTTAACTAATTTTATTAATAAAATAAGAAAATCTACGGTTTCGTTTTGATTTAAATCTGTCTCCCTCCATCCCCCGATAATACTATTTCTAGGTCTACCTGTTGTCAAGGAGGTTCTGAGGAAGACAAATTTACACCAACACGACCGTAGTTTCTCGATATAAATTAAAACTATTTATATCGCAGTATGGTTAGAACGCCCTCTAACGGGGAATAACTGAAATTAATTCCGACCCTATTCGATCGGGGGATAGAGGGAGACAGATTTAAATCAAAACGAAACCGTAGATTTTCTTATTTTACTAATGCCATACTCTGTATTAGAGTACACAGACTCGTTTCATACAGGTTATCTGAACCCCAAATTGGAATATTTTCCTAGCGGTGCCTATTAGTATTGTCATACCTGGGTTAAACAGAGAACTTGAATCGAGTCGAAATTCAAAATCAGTCGAAATTTTATTAATGTTTTAGCGTAATTAGACATTAATTTATTGGTTGATTAGTGCTGAATATGTAAATGTTTTATGCCAAAAATAAATTATTTTAACTTTATAACATATCGACGTGTGGTAAAAAGTATATTCTTTTTATGCCATTGTAGATGGAGATGTGACATCAAATTTAAATTTGTCATTACTTTAGGGACGGTTGTTCGAACGCTAATCAACAATGATCACTATCAAATATTTAATTACTGTCACCAACTGTCAATGTCAACTTTGTTTGGGTTGCTGAAAACATAATTGATTACAATTATAAGACTAGTTAATCAATTAACATAACAATTATTAACATAATCGATTAATAAATCTTATAATTATTGTAATTATTTATGTTTTCAGCAACCCAAAGTTGACATTGACAGTTGTGACAGTAATTAAATATTTGATAATGATCATTTTTGATTAGCGTTCGAAAAACTGGCCCTTAATGTGGGGAATGTGGGACAGCTTATTTTAAAGCGGAAATATTTTGCAGCATTATTATCTAACTGCCACATTTATATACCAATGGTATTTCAACTGCAAATTAATTGATATCAAAAAGTTTGTTAGTTGAAAAAATGTAACTTAACTGTACCTAATTGTTTTTAAAAAGTTTAAAAAGTTATTTAAATTATTTGAAGTTTATTGATCAATTTTTTTTTGAATTAGGTATTCTTCTGATCAACATTTAAAATGCTTTTTCTTTTGAACACTTCATTTATATTCTGAAAGCTTAAAGATGTTTAAATTTAGTTAATAAAAATATATGTAAATTAACTACAGACGACAGTCTGACTTTTATAAAATTAATGTTAATTTTTGTGAAATGGGTATTTTGTCTCAAAAAATGCATTGTTTCAAAAGAAAAACTTTTAAGATCCTCTTACTGTTACTATTATAATTTTCAGGTTAAAATTAAAACCAATAATAGGTAAAACACAAATTTTATTTACACCGAAGGAAATAACATAAAAACGAATATAATCCATGAAGGTTATAAATAACATAAAGACAAATCTTCATAAAAAGTCTTATATTGAACTTCATTAAGTTCCCTTTTGAATTTTTTATCGGAACGATAACTCGATATAAATCCCGGTACGAAGCAAGTTCTGTTAGTGTCAGCTTTCTTGGCACTCATATTTAAATAATATTAACCACCAAACCCGTAATCTTATATTAACTACGAATAATTAATTATTTTCGAAATTTTCACATTCACTCCAATGCAAAACTAGCATCTATCTCTACACCAACGCCGCCCTAGTGACAAACCAAGCAAACAGGCAAAATAGTGTACACAAATTTCAAGATCGTCCTATCTCGATTCCTCTCCTCTGTGTAGGTCTCCATAAACATGATCTTTTAAAATGTTTTTAATGTACATATCAGCTGTCATTCACCCAATCACCTCCACAAGTTCGGTACCTCCTTTCCAAGAAATACCACTCCATAGCACTATGCCGCCACAACCAAAATTAACACTCTGTATGAGGTTACAACTGGCATAGCGTTCATCATATGGAAGCAAGAATTGCAAACCTTCGTCTACAGAAGAGTTGGCGAACAGTATGTCAGTTGTAACCTCATACAGAGCATTATTTTTGGTGGTGGCGGCATAGTGCTACGGAGCGGTATTGAATGGACATACCGAACATGTGAAGGTGATTAGGCGAATACCAACTGATATGTACAGGGGTGAAAAACTAAGAAAAAATGTAGTGTGATATTTAATTTCAAATATTTCATTCAAAAGAAACTTTTTATTTATTCTAAGGGACTTTCGGCCCTCGATAATAATTTAGTCTTTCAATCTGCGTCTAAATTTTTTAAAAATATTTATTAGTTTTTTCAGGATTCGAAAAAAATGGACACCATGTCCGTGGTGATATTTTCCAAATCGAACATTCGCTATCTTTGTCATACAACGCACTGAGTCGAATAGAATATGGTGACAAGACAGTGACAATTTTAAATATTTGACATGGCATCGGGAATATTTTGAATTGTTGATTAAATAATATTGATTGTGTATTTGATAAATAATTGATTTAAGACGTGAACTTAATAACACGTTATTTACTGTTTATTATTTATGGAAGATCCAAGCAGAGAATAGGTACACCAGGATATATTGTGTGTCCAAGTATTTTGTTGTTAAAGATGTTCAAAATTTTAAGCGTTCCATAGTAACAATATATTATTAAAAAATCACTTTATCACTTTTCTTCTTTTCTCAATTGAGTATTAGTTTTTATTGTACAGTATATAAATTATTACCATCACTGAATACATAGTGAAAAAATTAGTATATTAAATAACTGAATTAATAATTTATCTATAGTAACAGTTATCCAAGAACATTCAAAAGCCATCTCTTTAAAGGTAATTATGACATTGTCAAGTAATGTTTACATATCCATACCAGTGAGAATTCTACTACACGTAATTTGCCGTGTAAAGACAGAAAAAGTAGGGATAGCCGTAAAATATTTGCGCCTTCACTCTTAAGGCACATGTATAACTCTATGTAAGCGCGGAACTCTATAACTATGGAATAGAAGCGCGCACCTTTAACGCGGCAACTACTAAGAAGCTAGAAGCATTGGAACTGTTAACAAAAGAATGGAAAAAATGTAAACCATCAAAACACAAAAGCTGCAATAGATCAGACATATCATGCGTAGTGAGAGATGTGACATACTTCAATTGATTATACAAGGGTAGATCCTGGGGAAATATAGGAAGGAGAGGAATCTCATGGCTGTGTAACTTGAGGGAATGGTACGGAGGAACAGCAATCGAAGTATCAAGAGGAGCCGCATTTAAGATGAGAACAACCATATTGATTGCCAACCTCCGTCGCAGAGATGGCACGTAAAGAAGATCAGGTCAATATTCGTGTTTTTTAAAACGCTTAAACTACTGGAACATGAATAGGTCGACTTTCAAACAAAAATGTAAAACTACTAACTACCCTGTGGATCGAAAAGGAGTAAATATTTGGCGATTAAAACCTCTTTCCTCAATGGTTAATACCAATTTTCCTCGAAAATGTTGACTTTGTTAACTAAGCGAATTGATAAGAACCCCTGTTCTGTCATATCTGCTACTCCTTAGCATACCGTAGCGTTATTGCCAATACAAAATATGCTCTAAAAGTTACATTTCCTGTTGATTTTCCTGTTTGGTACGCATGTGAATTTCATCCAGCTAAAAATTAACGAGTGGTTCCATATTGACATATTTGTCAAAAAATTTTTATTTTCATTTAGTTGCTTGTATGATTGCTGCCCTTTTAATCAATTTTATTGGGGTGGTCTAATACTGTTTTAGTTTTTATTGTTAGTTAGAATAGCAAATAATATCTCATACAAGTTTGCAAAAATTTTTTTCTTCACATTTTTGAATGAATAATTCATTAGACAGTAAATCTTATTTGACCTTCTTGGAAACTGTTACACATATTTTATGAATAGGTATTATTCATTTACCATCATAAATACGGAAAAATATTTAACATGTAATTAGCGAGATTATGTATACTAGACTACGAGAATTGTAGCACAAAAATCTTTCCACCTATTACCAATTTTAACAAAAATTGATATGATTTTCCTGTAAATAATGATAAAATCATGGCACAAAAATAAACAGTTACAAATGACTTCATCTAGTCTTCTTACTATAAGTATTTAAATGAAAATGCCTCGATTTCTAACATCTAGAAAAGGGAGTGGTCAAAAAATAATTTTAATAATTAATGAATTATAAAATTGTAATTTCGTATATTGATATTGATCTACTTTTATTTTATTTTTATATCTCTGCGCAAAAAAACTGACTCTATTAAAGGGAACTAACATGAATAGTTAATATTTTAAAAATCTGACGATTTGAGCGGAAATGGGCGAGTCACAAAGTTTCACAAAAAAAGCGGATATTTCGCTAAATGAAGATAAAAAAAACTGAAAAATACGTGTATTGAATGATACGGGGGTAACTTTAAAATTTTAAATAGGAACCCCGCGATATTTCACGAAATGAAAATCAGATCGAAAAACTGAAAAATACGTGTTGAAATCTATCGAATGACATCAAAATATGACACCCCAAATTTACCAACCGCCATTTTATATTACAGATTTGGATTCCTTACGTAAAAATAAGTAACTTTTATTCGATACATTTTTTTATAATTATGGATAAATGGCGCTTTAATCGAAAAAAAAACGATTTTTGGGAATGGAAGATTATATTAAAAAATGGAAAATCCCCATTAAAATGGAAAAATTAACTTTTTTTGGTGGATCTAATCTTCACAACCCAATAGGTCCCCATGACGCTTTAATAATTGCAAATTTGGCAAAACTAATTGCAAATATCTTTTTAAAATAACTGTAATAAATGAAATTCATCATCATGGAAAAAAAATCTAACATACTGTATGTAAACAACTCCAATTAATGGTAAATATCAAAATAATCATAAAATACATAAACACAAACATAAAAACATCAAAATTGATAGACGAAGCAACGAAGCACTAAAAAGCCCAAAACCTAGGAATTTTGTGCAGTAAGATGAATCGACATGCAACTTTTTGCATTCAATTCGAGAGAGTGTCAGGCAATTTTGTGAACTAAATTTATCTTCGGCAAAAAATTGTGTACATGAGAAAATGCATTTTCAAAGTTCATCTCGAAGAGATGGAAAATGAAAAATTTAGAACTCAGGAAATATTGATGGAGATGAGTTCAATTTTTATATTTGGGGGTTTTGGAAGTCAGTGAACACAAATTTCATGACGGCGATGGTCTCCGAGATACCTGGTGCCCAAGGTGGAGCTCGTCGCCTGGGACGATCGAATAATTCGCGGGACGCGGACGTTCGAATAATTCGCAAAATGAAGATTGGATCGAAAAATTGAAAAATACGCGTTTAATATTTTTCAAAAATCTATCGAATGACACTAAAGACAACCCCCACTCCATCACCTGGAGGTGGGGTAGGGGTAACTTTAAAATCTTAAACGGAAACGCCCATTTGTTATTACCGATTTGGATTACTTACGTAAAAATAAGCAACTTTTATTCGAGAAATTTTTTATTGAGAAATTGTGGATAGATGGCGCTGTAATCGAAAAAAAAAAAACGATTTATCGTGATACCATAGGTAAATTATAGAAACGGTCTATCTCGAGAAATACACTTCCAAATAAAAGACCAAAAAATACGTATTTAATATTTTTCAAGAACCTACCGAATAACATCAAACACGACTCTCCACTTCACCACCTGGAGGTGGGGTGGGGGTTAACTTTAAAATCTTAAATGAGATTCCCCATGTTTTATTGCAGATTTGGATTCCTCATGAAAAAATAAGTAATATTTATTCGAAACATTTTTTAGAATTGTTAATAGATGGAGCTAATAAATAGTGTTTTTCCGATTATAGCGCCATCTATCCATAATTCGAAACAATGTCTCGAATAAAAGTTACTTATTTTTACGTAAGGAACCCAAATCTGCAATAAAAAAATGTGGGCTCCTATTTAAGATTTTAAAGTAAGCCCCACCCCACCTCAAGGGATGGAGTGGAGGGACGTGTTTTATGTTATTCGATAGGTTCTTAAAAAATATAAAAGACGTATTTTTTGGTTTTTTATTTGGAAGTGTATTTCTCGAGATATTAGACCGTTTCTATAATTTACCTATGGTATCACGAAAAAATCGTTGTTTTCCGATTATAACGCCATCTAACCACAATTCTAAAAAATGTCTCGAATAAGAGTTGCTTACTTTTACGTAAGCAATCCAAATCTGCAATAACAAATGTGGTTTCTATTTAACATTTTAAAGTTACCCCCACCCCACCTCCAGGGGATGGAGTGGGGTGGTCGTGTTTAGTGTCATTCGATACACGTATTTTTCAATTTTTCGATCCAATCTTCATTTTGCGAATTATTCCATCGTCCCGCGAATTATTCGGTCGTCCCAGGCGACGAGTTCCACCCTGGGCACCAGGTACCTCGGAGACCATCGCCGTCATAAAATTCGTGTTCAGTGACCTCCAAAACCCCCAAGTATAAAAATTGAACTCATTTCCGTCAATATTTCCCGAGTCCTAAATTTTTTATTTTCCATATCTTCGAGGTGCACTTTAAAAAATGCTTTTTCTCATGCATACAATTTTTTGTCGGAGATCAATTTAGGTCACAAAATTGCCTGACACTCTCACGAATCGAATGCAAAAAGTTGCATGACGATTCATCTTACTGCACAAAATTCCTAGGTTTAATGCTTCGTTGCCTCGTCTATGTAGTCCTGTCGCCAGGGGGGGTACAACGGCCTTCTTAATTCAGATGGACTTACCCAAGTTTTTTTTATGTATTTTGACCCGTAGAACACGAATTTTTTGGGTAACAGTTGATCCGGATGTCGATAAGGTTGTTATAAACAAAGAAGTTGAGGAACTACATAACAGCGATTTCTCGCAAAACAAAACATTTTTTTGTATTTTTTGGGTCATTCTAACCAAAAAATGTTCCTATAAGTTTTTTCGTAGGATGCATAGTTTTCGAGATAAACGCGGTTGAACTTTCAAAAAATGGAAAAATTGCAATTTTTGAACCCGAATAACGTTTGAATAAAAAATAAAATAGCAATTCTGCTTACCGCCTTTAAAAGTTTAAGTCAAATTATATCTGTTTTGAATATTTGCATTGCTAAAAATTTATTTTTTGATTGTTAAAAAAAGCTATAAACACATACTGTTTCCCGTGCCTAATACATGCGTTTTAATGCATGCTACTTAGAAATAGCCCCGCTTGCACTTTTACCTCCTCTACGTACTCGTTCGATTTTAAATGAGAAATCATTGAAACATCACTCAAGCACTAGGTGCTAATAGCTTTGTTTTAACAATAAAATAATACATTTTTGGCAATACAAATAATTAAAACCGATATAATTTGACTTGAACTTTCAAATGCGGTAAGCAGAATTGCTATTTTATTTTTCAATCAAAAGTTTTTCGGGTTCAAAAATTCCAATTTTTCGATTTTTTGAAAGTTCAACCGCGTATATCTCGAAAACTATGCATCCTACGAAAAAATTTGTAGGAACATTTTTCGGTTAAAATGGACCAAAAAATACAAAAAAAAGTTTTGTTTTGCGAGAAATCGCTGTTATGTGATTCCTCAACTTCTTGGTTTATAACAATCTTATCGACATCCGGATCAACTGTTACCCAAAAAATTCGTGTTCTACAGGTCAAAATACATAAAAAAAACTTGGGTAAGTCCATCTGAATACAGGAGGCCGTTGTACCCCCCCTGGCGACAGGACTAATGGATTATCGCGGGAATTTTAGAACATATTCTAGCTCTCGCACTGCAATGCAAACTTACTGCTGAGAATTCTTGAACGAATTGGGTCTCATATTCGCACTATTAAAATTCAGAGTCGCCAGGTCTTGCATTGCATATCAATGCCGCTCGATCTAAAACTTCTGACTTGTTTGTTGGTTTACGTTTTCTATTTTTTTATATACTAAAATATCTGGACTCTCGCAAAGTAAGAGAAAAAAGTGTTTCGTTTAGCAGCCGAGAGAACTGTTATTGTGGGCTAATTGATACTAAATCTTATAAAGGGGGTCGATATGGTGCTTTATAGAAGGTGAAGCAAGCCCCCAATTAGTCCAGAGAAATAATAAGATTTTTCTCGTGACACATCCCCCTCCAGGCCGAAACTAAATTGGTTGAGTATTATGGACATCTATATTAATAACCTATATGTTTCCTGCAGCCGATTTTGATAATATACATAGTTATAAACAAATGAAGATCAAAAAACGGTAAATTTTCGCTTTTTTCGTCAACTACTAAAAAGTAAAGCATTCTGAACAAATTTGAGAATAAGAAACTCATAAATCATATAAGAAGCTTCGTTGAATATCTCTAGCTTCGCTGACATATTCGCTGAATATGTCTATTCTTATTTGTTGCTTAGAAAATTGCAAAATAAGTAATAAATTTTGAGATTTTATAAATGTTCATAACTTATGTAAAAATTAACTTAAAACGTTCTTATTACACGAAATGCTGAGACTTCTTGTGCTTAAATTATATTTTAAATTTCAAATCAATTGGTCAAATAGTTTAAAAGTTATTTAATTTGTTTATGCCAAATTCATTTTTTTTTGCAACACTATAAGTCAGAAAATTATGAGGTTACAGTAACAGTTCGGACAGTTTATGAAAGAAGAAAATTTATACTAAATCCACGAGGAAAATAAACTTCCTGTAGCTGGCTGTATACCATAAATCACAAAAATACCAAGTTTTTTGTAAAAGGTATATACTAAAATACCCTAAATAAGGGTCACAATACAAAACGTTTTCGGATTAAGGAATCTATCATCAGTGTTTAAAAGCCAAAATTTGCATGCCTGAGGCACCAAAATGTATAGGGTAAAAACCCTTTAACCCTCAACTACAGACATCCGGTATTTTTTACCGGCGGGCATTCCCAAAATGTGGATTTCGTGGTAACCTCACAACTTACAAGTTCATGTGTCTCTGTACCTCTCGGGCAGTTTGTATAACAATGCTAGTCAAAGCGTGTATTGTGTATTGTCAATATTTTCTTTTCTGGTACACATCAAAAATCTTAACCGGTAAAAATTACCGGATGTCTGTGTTAAGGGAGTATTTTTATATGAGTACTATATTTGTAAATCTGAAATGTTTACATTATTTTTTTGTGTTTTTGGGGAAAAAGTAAAGAAATGGACTGTGGAAGACATCCGGGACCTTCAATGAAGGTTAAATTTGAAGATAAAAATTTTGAGGCCACTTTGCAAAAATGGAATTGCCATTTAACTTTATTACAATTTTACCGCTTGCAGATTTTTTTTCATGGATGTAAAAATTTTCGTGGATGCTATTTTATATTTCCTTTGTGATTCTATGTTACGTTTATTTGTTAAAAAAAAGTTTAAATTTTTGTCCATAGCATTTATGGCCGTTTGTTTCAATAGACCAAAAATGTTACCAAAATTCTGGTTTAATAGATTATTCTTCAAAAATCTTGTATTATATTATTAAAATCACTCATTTTACCATTTTTCCCATATCTAGAGACTCCATAAAAACACATAATGCAAAACGTTTTTGTTTTTTATTATTAACTTTATATTTTGACTCTATTTTATAATTACCGGTAAAAAATACCGGGAGTCTGTAGTTACGTGATAATATTGGGATGTCTGTAGTTAAGGGTTAAATGTAAATCATAAAGTTATTTCACATATTTATATAAAATTCATCGGATGTTATAGATAAACCTGGATGTTACCCAGGGCAACACAGGACTCTCCCCACGTGGTTGGAACTTTTTTTTTGGAGAAAACCTCACATATTGGATTTCAATGGCCAACTGACAAGTGACAAAATTTATACTATTAACTTAATTAAAAAAAATGACAAAAAGTGATATTAAACAGTGTAAAATTATTTTGCAAAAACATGTCGATTTTTTGTTTACTTATAAACAATTAGAATAACTTTTTAGCCGTTACCCGTAGAAAAATTATTTTTTCATATTTAGAAAGACTGAATTTTTATACACATTTAGAAAGAAAAACAATTGTCCTAGTACAATTAGGAACGACGTTAGCCCCCCCCCTCTTTTTTAATTCACATGTTCTTGAAAAATAATTTTGCAATATTTAGAATTATTTTTTGTCATTTTTTTTTAAATTAAGTTAATAGTGTAAATCTTCTTCTTTCATAAACTATCCAAAGTATTACTGTAACTTTATCATTTTCTGACTTATATTGTTGCAAAAAAAAAATAAATTGGGATAAACAAATTAAATAACTTTTAAACTATTTGACCAATAGCTTTAAAATTTAAGGTGTGATTTAAGCACCAGAAATCTCAGCATTCCGTGTAATAAGAAGGTTCTAACTTAATTTTTACATAAGTTATGAATATTTATAAAAACTCAAAATTTATGATTTATTTTGCAATTTTCTAAGCAACTAATATTCAGCGAAAGCCATATTGAAGCTTCTTATATGATTTATGAGTTTCTTATTCTCAAGTTTGTTTAGAATGCTTTACTTTTTGGTAATAGACGAAAAAAGCGATAATTTACCGTTTTTTGATCTTCATTTGTTTATAACTATATATATCATCAAAATCGACTGCCGGAAACATATAGGTTATTATTATAGATGTACATACTACTCAAAAAATTTGGTTTCGGCCCGGAGGGGGTTGTGTCACCAACAGGATATTTTTTTCCCTTATTTCTCTGAACTAAATGATATGTGGTGCGAGACGGCTACTCGTGTTTTTGGTTGGAGAGCTAAGGTCGTGGGACGTTTATAGTAGGCTCAAATCAAAGTTCACGGCTAAAAAGATTTACACTTGGAAGGACAATAAGAGAAATTTTAAACTCAGCTAGTAATTGGATAGCAAAACTACGTAGAGAGGCGGCGTCATAAGAAGAAAAAGCTCCATGACACACCGAATTTGTTTTCATAGAAGCAAACATCTAATTAATAAAATTATAATAATACTTACAGTTTCTCCTCTTTCTTTACTAACCACCCTCTTGTCTGTCATATCACATTTATTGCCTAATATCATCTTCTCCACATCTTCATTAGCATGCTAAAAATAAACAAATTTAATATTGATTAAAAATGCGGGCTTCCTGAGTTATGTATTAATTTATTTTAGTTAGGTAAATATACTTTTTTAAAAAAGACCCCAAGAAATAAAAGACCCGTAACACTATAGATTATTTCATTCATATGAGATTCTGACCAATAGAAAACTACAGAAATAAAAATTACAGCGATTATTTCATTCATAGGAGATTCTGACCAATAGAAAGCTACAGAAATCTGAATTAAATCAATAATTTTGGATAATCTCCCGTCGTTAAGTATATTACGTCAGATGCCCTTCGTTGCTACGGAAAAATACATTCAGTGACATTAATGACAATTAATGTTTTAAAAATTATAAAAGTGATGACTTTCAATCGTCAAATATTTATAAAAACTGTGTGTTTGATGGTACTAATTTGTACTTACATAAATAAACTGCAATAAAATTTTGGTTTTGAACAGTTTTATTCATGAAATAATCGCAACAAATTGCACTCGAACTCTGAAATTAATATAGAATTTTTGCTCTCGTGACACTTTGACATAATTTTACTCGCCTTCGGCTCGTGAAATTAAAACTGTCAAAGTGTCACTCGGGAAAAATTCAATAATTTCAGAGCTCTTGTGCAATTACTACTGATAATTTTTGATAATATCCCGTTGTCAAGCATTACGTCAGATGCCCTTCGTTACTACGCAAAAATGAACATTCAGTGACATTAATGACAATTATTGTTTTACAACTTGTCACAGAGAACACCAAGAAACCGGTTTAGCAAATATTCAGGTGAAGATATCAATAAAATATTAGTTAAAATGATTTAAAAAGACAGTTTTATTCATGAAATAATCTCGGCGAATTATACTCGATCTCTAAAATTATTATAGAGCCGTGCAATTACTACTGATAATTACCCGCAATTAAAGAAAAAAAATACTTAATATTAATTGTCATTAAGATTTCAACTTATTTTAGCAAATTGTTGATTAGCAAATGTTGTCAGTTTACTTGTAACAATATAGTATTTCATGTCTTAAAATGGCATTAAGTTTTCAACCAATGCTTGAGCAACTCTGCATCTGAAAATTCTTAAATAAGGGACAACGTTAATGTAATAAAAGCGTTTTGGTAAAATTGTGGGTTGTGGCTTAGGCCACTGTTTTCATCTGATAGCCTCAGTTCAAAACAATTCCCCTTTTTGCATATTGTTATCCATATGTCTTGCTTTGGAACCAGTCAATAATATCTGTTTTATTCCATGAAAGCGTTGATAAAGGCGAATTTAGATTATTCACTTTAGATGTATACTGCGGATGATTCATCCGCATTGAAAGATATAAACATACTCTTCATCTACATTTCATCCAAGATGCACATCCAAAGTGAACAGTGAACAAAGTAGAAGGTGTTCCTACTTTGGATGAACCGGTTGGATGATTCATCCACAGTGAACCACTAGTGTAAAATGTAAATTTGTTTTTTTTTCGGATCCTATGAACATCCCATGCCATCAAAACGCAGTTGAATAATTTTTTTTGATACGTAAAATGGCTTTTCAGTGGAAAGACGAACATATATGCATATATTTCTAGAAATATATCGTAATCATAAGTGCCTGTGGAATAATAAATCTGAGGACTACCATAAAATAAACATCCGTGAAAATGCATACCGGTCTGTACTAAAAAGAGCTGCATTTATCTGGATTAAATATAGGCGATATAAAATTAAAAATCAAAACTATCCACATTCGATATTGTTCAGAGTTAGCAAAAATTAGGAAGTGAGAAAAGAGTGGATCAGCAAGCGCTGATGTTTACACTCATCGTTTATTTTGGTTTAAAGAGTCAGACTCCTGATTTTTTTTCTAATTTTCAACATTCTTCTAGGCTACTTATTAACACCACGTTGACACTTACAATAGTTTTCGCCATTTTGAAAAGACTTAAACGAATTTCGTCAGTGAAAATGTAAATTGCTCACCTTTTCAATCTACACTTTCACTATTCATTTATCATCCGCAATATGTACATCTAAAGTGAATAAGTCTAAATTCGCCTTAACTTTTCCACTAATTTTGAGTGATAGGTGGCTTTCTCTAAAACAATAACAGCATAATTTGGAAGAAACTTCAGTGCCCGTAGAAAATAATTCTCAAAAATATCCGAGTTTATTTCTTCGTAGTAATATGTTGATTTCGAAACAAATTCAATAAACCATTCTCCACAAAACAATGTTCGCTTCCAATGTGCGTGATTATTAATCTTCGACCCTTTCCCGTGGGAGCATTTCAACCAGTTGAATATCTAAGACATATGTATCGAGAACTTGTAATATGTAATATTTTTATTTACCATACTTTTGTTTATCCAGGTTTCATTTAAATAGAACATAGATCTTCCACCTGTTTTAAATTTTTTGACAGTTGTCAAATATTTCCTTCGCCAGCAAACAATTTCTTCTATATCGTCAAATATCATTGTTTTACTTTGATTATTTTATACCGAAAATCGATATTTTAAAGTAATTTCCATAACTTATCTCACCTAAAGTGAGTAAAATTATCAACTCTAATTACTTTTAATATTATGTCCAATGTTGGAATCTCCTTGTTTAAATAGAACGAATAAACTTTTCTTGAAGGAGGTTTCTGTGAAAATCATCAGTTTCGATTGGTTGTTTTCTTTGATGATGCTGCTGATGACTCAGCAATATTTCTTTGTTTTCATTCACTTAAAAATCTGTAAATGGTTCTCTTTCTTTACACCTGCCATGAAGGAGCGCATAGTCACTATATCACAGTTATTGAAGGTTGTTGATGAATAAATGAGTCATGAACACTTAAAATAACAGTTTTTCTCTCAGAGAATAGTCGCCTTTTTTAGTTTAGCTGGAGAAAATTGACACTATTACAAACCAGCATAAATCGCCTTTTCAAAAATTGGCATTGACGAAATAGCACAAGAGATGGAATAACGATATTATGCTTGATACCTTATCACTGTCAACTAAATACAACAGAGTTAATATTATAGTCTCAAGTTAAAGTTGAAGTGACCAGACAAAATAGAACTAAATTAAAGGATGTCCGACAACTTTTATTAAATTCTATAAAAAAAGTAACGAAAGATAACTGGATCAATGCAGTAAACCAGATAAACCTATAATCATTCCTATCGGACCGGACAGTCAATCTGATTCAGATAAAGATGAAACGACGGAAGTACATAATTTATAAGTTAATCAGTAAATTCTTAATTTATCTACATTGTCTCAATAATATACAGGGTTTCCCGAAAAGATTGGTCATAAATTATACCACACATTCTGGGGTCAAAAATAGTTCGATTGAACCTAACTTACCTTAGTACAAATGTGCTCATAAAAAAAGGTACAGCCCTTTGAAGTTACACAATGAAAATCTATTTTTTTTTCAATATATCGAAAACTATTAGAGATTTTTTATTAAAAATGGACATGTGGCATTCTTTTGGCAGCAACATCTTAAAACAAAATTATAGTGAAGTTTGTCCACCCCATAAAAATTTTATGGGGCTTTGTTCCCTTAAACCCCCCCAAACTTTTGTGTACGTTCCAATTAATTCACTATTGTGGTACCATTAGTTAAACACAACGTTTTTAAAACTTTTTTGCCTCTTAGTATTTTTTCGATAAGCCATTTTTTATCGAGATGAGGCTTCTTTTTTAATATATTTACAAAAAAAATTTATGGGGGTTTTGTTCCTTTAAACACCCCAAATGTTTGTGTACGTTACAATTAAACTATTATTGTGGTACCATTAGTTAAACACAGGGTTTTTAAAACTTTTTGCCTCCTAGTCTTTTTTTGACGAGCCACATAAAATATTACAAAAACGAGCCTGTACCGCCATTAAGAAGAACAAAAAAATACACTTTCTTCAAATCAACTTTTTTATTCCATGCCTAGATTTTGTGTCACATTGGAACTACTAAAATTGATTATCTATAACAAGAAATCGAAAATATTATAACTAATAACTGATTAGGCAATATAGAGAAATAGTCACTGTCATTTTGACAAACCTGTGTCGGTTTTCTTAGTGTAATAGCACGATTCTCTTATCTGTTCTGTTATCTGTTCAGTGCAGTAGTGTATTATTTCTAAGATATTGGAATTCGTTAGTGTTGATCCAAAGGGAAGTAGTGTTTGTATATAATTATTTTTTATATTTTTGTGTAATAGAACTAAGTTATCGGACTACATATTTGAAAAAATAGATTATTATTAATTGTGAGTTTAATAGGTAAGTATATTTTATGTAAAAATACTTCGAATGTTAATGAGAGTATATAAAGTTTTATTAGGATTTTTTATTATAGAAATATCATCAATAGTTTAAAATTTAAATAAAAAAAAAATAAAAATACATGCTTTTAATAAAATTTTCACCTATTTTGGTTTATTTTTATCAATATTTATTTACTAATAATAAAATTGTTTTCTATTACTTCCATTTAGCGCGCCTATAAGTATATTGTCCCAATATTGAGCGTTCATCTTAGATAGTGTCAAATACCGCCGACGCACTGTTGCCAAAGTTTCGCAGAACTTTCGAAAAATTGTGTGATACTATCTCCCGAATTAAAATTGATGACGCGTTGATGTGGCCTCTTAAAACTTCTTAAGGTAATGGGATTGTAACGAGGAAAGGCGACTTTGATTATGTAAATATGTCCTTCGCTTTATGCACTCAATAATTTCCTCAATTTTGTTTACTTCATTCTAAAATTGTTGTCCGTAAATGATTTAAAATTGATGTTAAGGCGTTGAGTTATGCACCGAGTATTAAATAAGCAAAAATAGAAATGAATGCACTACCAACAAACAGGGTGTACAGTGTACACTCTGCGATAAGATAATAGGAAAAACATCACTGACATTAAAGATTTCTTTAGAGGGTACATGTAACTGATTAACAACAGAAATAAAAACGAGCGAAAAACACAAAACTATACCACATTATACAGGGTGCAACAAAAAGGCAGCCCATTACAATATTTTGGGGTCAAAAGTAGGTCAACTGAAGTTAACTTACCTTGCGACAAAATGTGCACACCAAAAAGTTACAACTGTTTCAAAAATAATGCAAATGAACAAGTGGCTTCCTATCGGTAGGCAACAGCTACTTAGAAAAAAAAATATAAATCTGTGCACCCCATAAAAATTTTATGGAAATTGTTATCGGACTAAACCCTCCAAATTTTTGTGTATGTTACAAATAAGTTTCTATGTCTTAGTCTGTTGCCTATGATTATAGGTTCTGTAAGTTGTCCATCTATTCTGACTTCTATTTTGCGGTTTTAATAGATGTCTTTAATAGTTTTTTTTCTGATACTCAATGGAACTTTTGTATTATCCTCTTCTTTTAGTGCCTATTCGTTTCGAATATTGGCGATCATTCTGGCTATAATTATTTTATTACCTGATGTTTTAAATATATTAGTTGTTGTTGTTGTGGAGAACCATTTCCTTGTGTTCTTTAACCAGAATATTATTCTTCTCCCAATTCCTCGCTTTCCGAATACTTTACCTTGAGGGATTACCTTCAGTAATCTGTATATAGTGGCGTTTCTCATTGTATGTCCGAGATATTCTAACTTTCTCCTTTTAATGGTATGCATCAACTATCTTTCTTTCCCTACTCTTCGTAATACGGTCTCGTTGGTTATCTTGCCAGTCCATGATATAGGTACTTAGGATTCGCCTGTATAGCCACATCCCGAAGGCTTCAAGTTTTTTCTCCATTGCTTCAGTGAGTGTCCAGGATTCAACTCCGTAATACAATATTGAGAAGATATAACATCGTAGGAGCCTTACTTTTATCTCCATATTAAGGTTGTAGCTTTTAAAGAGTTTGGCCATGTTATTGAATGCACTCTTAGCCTTCTCTATTCTACATTTTATTTCTTGTGAGTGATCTAATTGTTCGTTTAGTATTATTGATAATTAGTTGGGCGTCTCTAATTTTATTTTTGCTGATGATCATAAATTTAGTTTTTGACATATTTACTTGAAGTCCAAATCTTTCACTTACTTCATTTACTTTGTTTATTAGTTGCTGTAAACTGTTCAAACTGTTTGCGCAAAAATAACGGTATTGTCTACATAGTGGATGTTGTTTAGGCGTTCTCCGTTTAGAAGTATTCCATGTTAGCAATTTTCCAAGGCTTCACTAAATATTGCCTCTGAATATAGGTTAAATAATATAGGTGAAGGTATACAACCTTGTCTAACGCCTCGTACAATCTGGATTCCGTTGATTCACCTCCAAGATTCGTTCTAATTGTGGCTGATTGGTTCCAGTATAAATTTTGTATCATACAGAAGATAAATTAAAAATTTCGAGTAATACTTTGGTGCACGCTTCGATCAGATCAAGGTTGAAGAAAAATTACAAAATGAAGAAACAGGAAACATACATATTGAACAACTAAACCACAAAATAGTCGAAGCTCTGAAACAAGTACTAGAAAAATGTTGCCAAAAAAACCAAAAAGAAGAAAAACTAAGCCTAAGCACGAAAACTCTATTAGAGGAAAGAAGGCAATGAACAGATAAGTACGGAACTAATTTAACATAAATGAGAGAACTAAACAAACAAATAACTAAGAACATCAGAAAAGACATAAGAGGCTGCAACACTAGAGAGATATCAAAAGTCATAGAAAAGAACAAAAGTTTTAAAGTCTTCAGAAGGAAACAGCCAATAGGAAAGTAAACTATTTACAAACCGAAAAACGCAAAGGGCGAAATATTAACAGATAAACAAGAAAATTCTACAAACTGTATGACAATTGATAGCAAACTCTACAACAAAACAGAAGAAGAAAATATTCCAAATGACATTATGCCAAAGGTTCTGAACCAGAGCTATGAAGACATACCAGATTTTACTGTAGAGAAATTAAAAAACTCTCCTACAAATGAAAAATAATAAGTCACCTTTTGATGATTGGGTCTGACCATACTTTTCACACAATACCTTGCATGGAGAACAACACCATCCTAATGGTAAAATGCAGTGATCATTATAATGTTTAACCTTCCGTGACTAACATTGGGTCTGTGAGACGGACCACTTAGAGTTTTTACGATTATATCCAAATTGTTCGTTATGTATCTTCGCCGCCATCAGTAGCTGCCTGATTCAGGTGCCTGTTTTTAGTGTAGAAGTTTGAGTCTTTAGTGTCAAGTGATTATGCAATTATCGGCAATTTTATATAAAATTTTTTCTCAGAGACCGATGTTGGACGTGACATATTCAATAAAAAAACTATTTATATTAACGAAACAACATGCGAACAAGTGCTGATAATTTAGTAACCCAATTGCCAGAAGTAAAAGGTGAAGCTAGGTACAAAAAAACGGCAGTGGAAACATTGAGCTTGTTTTTTACAAATGAGATGTTGTATAATTGTTTTTATTTTCTTTGGTATTTTGCTAATGTTTAAGAGGCTTAATAAATTGAACACACTTGAAAGTGTGTCAATGGAAACATTTTCTTTATGTCGATCTCTGAGACGGATGTTAGCTTTAATCTTCAGAAAACCTATGTTAGTTGCGGAAGGTTAAGAAAGGAGAATTAACAAATCTGGCAAACTATCAACCAGTCAGCTTCATCTTACACATATATAAGCTTTTTACAAAGGTCATAAGAAACATACTTTCGAACAAAATTGACTTTTACCAATCATGTGAGCAGGCAGGATTCAGGTCAGGCTTCCGCACAAATAACCATCTACAAGTTATTAAAAGCCTCATCAGAAAATGTATAGAGTACAACAAACCTCTAATCTTAATACTTGTGGATTATAAGAAAGTATTTGACACAGCAAATCACCATAAATGCTAGAAGATTTAAAAGAATGCCGAATAGATCACCGCTACACCACTGCCATCAAAAATATCTATGATATTGCTAGATAAGAAAGTATTTGACACAGTAAACCATCAGAAATGCTAGAATCTTTAAAAGAATGTCGAATAGATCACCGCTACACCACTGCCATCAAAACCATCTACGATAATGCTAGATAAGAAAGTATTTGACACCGTAAACCACCAGAAATGCTAGAGTCTTTAAAAGAATGCCGAATAGATCACCGCTACACCATTGCCATCACAAATATCTATGATAATGCTAGGGCATGCGTCAGATTCCATGAAGATACATACACATAAGTTCAACATTCATCGTGGAGTTTGCCAGGGTGACACCATTTCGACAAAACTGTTCACATCATTATTGGAATACCTGTCTAAGTGTGCAAACTTACACAAAAAGAGCATAAACAGAAATAGAGAGCAACTTAGTCACCTCAGGTTTTCAGATCACATAGTCCTGATAATCGCATTGATCATGCCATGGAAATGTGCGAGAAAGGCTCTACCATGCCTCTACACGAGTGGGTCAACAACTTAAAAATACAACTCAAAAACAAGATCAACAACTTAAAAATACAAGTCATGACACAACATCGTTCTGAGTGAAAACATCAACATAGCTGGAACAAGTATAGAACAAACATCAGCATACAAATATCTGGGGTGCGAAATTCACTTAAGTATAGATAACCAGACAAACGAACTAATGCGTAGAATAGGGTTAACTTGGGCGGCTTATGGAAAGCTAAGAGATGTTTTCAAATCAGCTATTACCATCAGCTTAAAGAGAAAAGTCTTTGATCAATGTGTGCTGCCAGTTCTAATCTATGGTGCGGAAACGCTAATGCTCACTAAGCGGTGGCACCCAAAATCCCGACAGCAAAAATCCCGACGGCCAAAATCCCGATACGCGAGAATCCCGACACGCCAGAATCACGACACGCGAGAATTCCGACACCCCATAATCCCGACATTTGAAAAATTAATTACCTACTTACTAATAAGTACGGGTGCTAAATATTATGTATTTTGAAAGAGAAAAATATATGAACACTTCATTTTATAATGTAAAAGCGCTACTTACTGAAATAGATGGATGTAAATGACTTGGTAATATCTATTGAATGAAAGTAAACTTGAATTGAAGATTTGATTAGGTATAACTAATATATCTACTATCTACTATATTATATTGAGCTACATATACAGGGTGTCCCGAAAAGATTGGTCATAAATTATACCACACATTCTCGGGTCAAAAATAGTTCGATTAAACCTAACTTACCTTAGTTTGAAGTTAAAAAATGAAAATCGATTTTTTTTCAATATATCGAAAACTATTAGAGATATTTTATTTAAAATAGACATGTACCATTCTTATGGTAGGATCATCTTAAAACAAAATTATAGTGAAGTTTGTCCACCCCATAAAAATTTTATCGGGGTTTTGTTTCCTTAAACCCCCCTAAACTTTTGTGTACGTTCCAATTAATTCATTATTGTGGTAGCATTAGTTAGAAACAACGTTTTTAAAAATTTTTTGCCTCTTAGTATTTTTCGATAAGCCAGTTTTTATCGAGATGCGGCTTCTTTTTTAATATATTTACATAAAAATTTTATGGGGGTTTTGTTCCTTTAAACCCCCCAAATGTTTGTGTACGTTCCAATTAAACTATTATCGTGGTACCATTAGTTAAACACAGTGTTTTTAAAACTTTTTTGCCTCTTTGTCTTTTTTTGACTAATCACCTTTTATCGAGATGTGGCTTCTTTTTCAAAATATACCTAAAAATGTAAATTATAAATAAATTTTCAGATTATTAACAGGTCTCTATAATCGTAATTAACCATATACAGATATGTGGTAGATTCAACAAATATTCAAAACATGTCGATAAACACTGGCTTATCGAAAAAGTACTAAGAGGCAAAAAAGTTTTAAAAACATTGTGTTTAACTAATGGTGCCACAATAATAATTTAATTGGAACGTACACAAAAGTTTGGGGGGTTTAAAGGAACAAAACCCCCATAAAATTTTTATGGGGTGCACAAATTTTACTTTAATATTTTTTTTAAGATGTTGCTGCCATAAGAATGCCACATGTCAATTTTCAATAAAAAATCTCTAAGAGTTTTCGATACATGAAAAAAAAATCGATTTTCATTTTGTAACTTCAAAGGGCTGTAACTTTTTTTGTGTGCACTATTGTATATAGGTAAGTGAGGTTCAATCAACCTATTTTTGACCCCAGAATCTGTGATATAATTTATGACCAATCTTTTCGGGACACCCTGTATACTGCAAAAAAAAGAAAAAGAATCTAATTCATGTATCTACCTATGTTAGAAATTTTACTTAGAAAATTAGTCCATATTAAATGGTAAATACTTTTGTTTAGTAACCAAACATAAAAAACAGATGTCCATAAAAAAAACCAGAAATAAAAATGTAATTATATGTTATAGGTCTGGATCCCGCGTATTAAAAAAAAATTGATTAATAGCAAGCTGAAAATTTGTTAATAGCTTAAGGGTGTCTAGTCGCATAAACTTTGATATATGGGAACACTGTAACAGGGGCAGTTTTAATTGTGGAACAGGTTAAAAATTTGGAACGGTCAGACCACGAAAACGGCTAATTTATTTTGTCCGACAGAACAGACTTAAACTCTCCGAACAGAGATTAACTCCGAACAGAGATTAAACTCTCATGCAAAAATCAGACTGCTATTTATCTCCGAACAGAGATTAAACTCTCATGCAAAAATCAGACTGCTATTTATCACCTGTCATAATTCCTGTCATTTGACATATTCTACATGTTCCACTCATTAAAACGCCCATTTGGTGGTAAATAGCAGTCTGATTTTTGCATGAGAGTTTAATCTCTGTTCGGAGAGTTTAAGTCTGTTCTTTCGGACAAAATACATGTGCCGTTTTCGTGGTCTGACCGTTCCAAATTTTTAACCTGTTCCACAATTAAAACTTCCCCTGTTCCAGTGTTCCCATATATCAAAGTTTGTCCGACTAGACACCCTTAAGCTATTAACAAATTTTCAGCTTGCTATTAATCAACTTTTTTTTCATACGCGGGATCCAGACCTATTAAAACAGAAATTATCAAACCTTGACCAGAACACAGTATTTTTATTGGATTAAAACTTACAATGAACTGCCAAACAATTTAAGAGAATTATAGAGATTTGTCGGGATTTTGGCTGTCGGGGTTTTGTCCTGTCGGGATTCTGGCCTGTCGGGATTTTGGCGTGTCGGGATTCTGGCTTGTCGGGATTTTGGCTGTCGGGATTTTGGGGTAGACCCCTCACTAAGACATCCGCAAACAAAATTCAAACACAGAAGGCAACGTAACGGTCCATGTTGGGATTAAACCTGAAAGACCGAATAACTAACAGAATTGCGTCGTAGATAGGGACCGAGACAATCAAAAGAATGTGGACGTTAAAATGGAACTGGACAGAACCTGACGCGAGAACGAAGGACAGCAGATGGACAAAACATTCTCGAGTGGAGACCCAGACAAGACCTTTCAAAATAGAGGACGACCACCAATAAGATGGACAGATGACCTGAAGCGGATATACTAAAATTGGATGCAAGAGGCCCAGAACAGGGATTTGCGGGGTGAACTACAAGAATCCTACGTTCAGCAGTTTACAAGCATAAGCTGAATCATGATGATGAACTTATAACAGTTGAATAGCCCTCGTAAATAATATTGACCAAATTAAGGCAATATACATAACAACAACACAATACTTCCATTAAAGCGACAATATATTAGCTTACTTGTAACAAGTTATTTACCCTTTGCACTTTCATTTACATTTTGGTCCATGGTATTATCAAGGTTATTGAATTTTATTGTATTCAAGTATCTATTAAACTCATTTATTGGACAATCAAGAAATATGTTGCATTGTCAATAAAAAAGTACACTGCTCCAAATAAGTAATATTATTTTAATTCCCACGACTGTAGCAAGAAATCGAGATATTTAAACTTTAAAGAACTTATAGCAAGTTATGGATATAACACTAATTTGTTTAGATATTTGCTATCTATAGACCCAACTCTACCAACTTGGACAATAAATACTCCATACATTAATACTTCTTTAATAGCCCCTCGAATCGAGGCGAATTGAGATAGCGAGACAATCGTTTGTCAAAATGAAAAAGTTCCTATGCAGCCGGGACATAAATATAAACTTAAGAACGAGAATGTTAAGGTGCTATGTTTTCTCCGTTCTGCTGTACGGCATGGAAGCTTGGACACTGAAAAAGATAAACATAAAAAACATTGAGGCATTCGAGATGTGGTGTTACAGGAGAATGTGGAAAATACCATGGACAGAAAGAGTAACAAATCAAGATGTTTTGCTGAAGATGGGGAAGGAATGCGAAGTCATAAAAACCATACAAACGAAAAAACTGGAGTATCTAGGCCACATAATGCGAGGAGAAAAGTACTCTCTGCTAAGACTCATAATCCAAGGAAAAATCTCGGGAAAGAGAAATGTGGGACGTAGGAGGATTTCCTGGTTGCGAAATTTAAGGGAGTGGTATGGGTCCAGTTCAATACAGTTGTTCAGAGCTGCAGACAACAAAGTTAAGATTGCTGTGATGGTAGCCAACCTCTGATAGGAGACGGTACTGCAAGAAGAAGAATAGCCCCTCAAAAAACGACGTAAGTCCTATCCTCATTAATCACTTCTATCAAGAAATTCTAACAAAATATGAGGACTATATTAAGATTTTCACTGACGCGACGCTTCAAAAACAGAAAATGGCTGTGCCGCAGCATTTATAAAAGACTCTATGGAATACGCTATACGAATACCTATTTATTGCAGTGTATTTACTGGAGAAGCTATTGCAATTTTTTTTAACATCCCATTTATTTACAATCTGTAATAATGATTACAATAAGTAAATTGTTTAACAATTAAAAGAGACTTGCAGGAGACTGTCCAGTGACAATAACTTATGAAATCATAATTTTAGTACTTAACAAAATTATTTGTGACTAATAAATAAAACCCTATAAATAAAACAATAATAAATAAAATATTTTTGAAAATGTAAAATCTTGTTCGTAGATCGCTTGGAGTGTGGCGCTTTAGCCTTCTGTTTGGCTGGGGTCTCATCAGTGGTGTCATGGCAAAATTAGCAGTGCGGGAACGCAGTGCCGGAACGCATTGCTAATTTTTGTTTACAAAACCTAAATTCTCTATTATTTTTTTTTTCTTTTCTTAACCAGTGTGGGAACGGCGTTCCCACGCGTTCCCACACCATGACACCACTGGGTCTCATTAGGTTCTTCGCTAGCCTGTTGGGGTGGTTTTGTAGTCGGATGTCGTATTTTTGGGCGTAACTGGCAATTTCTTCTTTGACAGTCTTCATTTGGAGATCACGATTAATGTGTTCATTGGGCATGTACCACGGTGCATTTGTGATAATGCGCAAGGTTTTCGATTGGAATCTCTCCAGGATGTCGATATTGGATCTCGACGCAGATCCCCACAGTTGGATACCATAGCTCCATATTGGCTTAATCACTGCCTTGTATACTAAAATTTTGTTGTACAAACTCAGTTGTGACCTTTTTCCTATCAGCCAGTACATTTTATTGAGTTTCAGACCCAACTGTTTTCTTTTCGTGAATATGTGTTTCTTCCACGTTAATCTGCGGTCCAAGTGCATACCTAGGTATTTTACATCATCCTTTTGTTGTAGTACTTGATTATTTAATGAGACGGTTGGGCACGTATCTTTTCGATTAGTGAACGTTATATGTACTGACTTGCTTTCGTTTACTTTAATTCGCCATGTTTGTAACCAGATATTTATACTGTCGAGATTTGTCTGGAGCAGTTGCGAGGCGATGTACGGGTTTGAGTGAGCTGCAATGATTGCTGTGTCATCTGCATATGTGGCTGTGATGATATTTTGGCTTGTAGGAAGATCTGCTGTGTAGAGTAGGTAGAGAACTGGTCCAAGGACACTACCCTGGGGTACTCCAGCTTTGATTGGATGTAAGTTAGTGCACTGATCTTTAACTTTTACAAGGAAATGGCGGTCGGAGAGATAGGACTTGAGGATTAGAAAGTAGTTGAGAGGAAGGACTTTTCTTATTTTGTATAGCAAGCCAGTGTGCCAGACTTTATCAAAAGCCTGCAAGACATCCAAAAAGGCTGCAGAGCAGTATTGCTTCTCTTCTAAGGCTTTGTTTATGGAATTGCAGACTCGATGAATTTGCTCGGTGGTAGCATGTTGTTGTCTAAATCCAAACTGGTGGTTGGGTATTAGCTGCTTTTCCACAAGGATTGGCTGTAATCTGTCTAGTAAGAGTTTTTCAAAAACCTTTGACATCACTGAAAGTAGACTGATAGGTCTATAGGACTTAACTTCTTCTACAGGCTTGCCTGGTTTGGGTATTAAGATGATTTGTGCCACTTTCCACAAAATGGGATAGTAACCAGTTCTTAAGATTGCGTTAAAAATCTGTGTCAAATATTGCACGCCTTTCTTGGGAAGTTCTTTTAAAATTCTTGCAGTGATTAAGTCGAACCCTGGGGACTTTTTCGGATTCATATCTGTTTGGATTTTGTTGAAAACTTTGTTTGGCTGTGAATTTCTTCAACGGTGCTTCTAGTTGGTATGGATATTCTAAATACAATTGAATATTATCTTCTGCATCAGAGTTGTTGTTTTGGGCATGTGGTTGGAACACTTCCTCCAGGTATTTGGCAAAGACTGTAGCTTTTTCGTTGTTACTTTTAGCCCATCGTCCGTTACTGGCCCGGATAGGCGGATTAGAGAGTTGTGGTCTGTTAATCTTTCGTGTTGCCTTCCATAGCGAGTATTCGGAGGTTTCCGTGGCAGATAGATTTTGTAGATATCGTTTTATGTCATTGTTTTTATTGTTGTTTAACAAAGTTTTTAGTCGCGCTGTAGCTTGGTTTAATCTATTTTTAACCTGGGGTGCGCGGGTTCTTTGCCATACTTTCCTTAGTCTTCTTTTTTCTACGATTTTTTCTTTTATTTCGTTGCGTAAATCCTTGTGTATGATCGTTCTTGGTTGTGTAGGTGTTGACTGCCAGCCAGCTTCCTGAATTATCCTATTTGATTTACAGCTTCGTCAATTTCGCCATCCAATTTCAGTGGGATGTTTAGGTCCAGTCTCTCATCAATGAGCCCGGAATTTAATCCAATTGGTATATTTACTACTTAGATATAGTGGAGGTTCTGTTTCGAGGATATTTGTGGATATCATGACCAAGACAGGAGAGTGGTCGGATGAAAGATCGAAACAAGATTGTGCTGTCTGGGATTCAAGTGGTATTCCTTTCGTCACACAGAAATCAACCAAATCCGGAATTTTGTTTATGTCTGTGGGCCAGTATGTGGGTTCGCCAGTAGATATGTATTTAAGGTTGTTGGTTTCCATTGCCATGTATAATTGCCTACCTTTCGGGGTTATTAGCCTGGATCCCCAGTGAGTGTGTTTTGCGTTATAATCGCCGCCTGCTAGAAACTTGTTTCCAAGTGTGTTGAAGAATTCTTGGTATTGATTTTTGGCTATAGTATGTCGTGGTGGACTATATATTGCAGTTACTGTTAAGGGACCGTTCCAGTCTTCTATGCTAATACTTGTTGCTTGTATATAGTCTCTTTTAAACTTATTTAACTCGTGGTGTTTCATCGATGACTTAATTATGATTGCAGTTCCTCCATGTGCAGTGCCATCTGGATGTTTGGTGTTATATATTGCATAGTTGGGAATTCTCAGATAGCTTCTATTTGTAAAATGTGTTTCAGATATTAACATTATGTCGATGTTGTGTATTAGTATAAAAGCTTTAACCTCTTGAATTCCAAATAGCTATTTTTAAGAATTTGATCATTTTGTTAATTTAGTGACGACGGTGGTGAGAAGATTTAACAGTGTACCCATTTGTTCCATCAGAACTTTTAACATATTCTTTAGTTCAGCCATGTCATTTGAGGCGGGAGTATTGGTAGTAGTTACTTCTGTTCGGTCTGTATTACTATTCGTAATTTGTTGCGAGTTATTAACGATTTGGGCGTAGGTAACTCCTGCTTGGACATGTTGTGCATGATTAATTGGCATGCTAGGCCTGGGTCTAATCGTTGGGAATTTTTTCGTTTGTAGCTCCTTGTATACCCTGCAACCTTTGTAGTTTGCTGGGTGGTCTCCCTCGCAGAGTACACACTTGACGTTGGTACTTCTTTCTTTATTAGTGCATTGATCTGTTGCATGATCCCCTGTGCACTTTACACATCGTGGTCTAAGGTGGCAGTATGACTTGGTATGTCCGTATCGTTGACATCTAGAGCATTGTGGTATCTCTCTTTTTTGGTACGGTGGTTCAATTTTAATCTTATGGTTTAATAGGAACTCAATGTCATATATATTTCTATTATTATCAGAAGGTTCCAGGTCGACGAAAAATAGTGATAGCTGATCTTTAGTTTTAGGGTGTTTGATGTTCCAAATGTTTCTAACAGTGTGGCCTTTCTCTTCTATTTCCTTTTTAATAAGATTTTTGTCCATCGAGTAATGCATGTTCTGAAGAACAACCCTGAAACTGCGCTCGTTTTTTATTTGATAAGTATGAAACTCTGTCTTTTTTTCCGATAGGGCTTTTGTTATTGTACTATAGTAGTCAGCAGATTTTGGCTGAAGTTTAACTTGATCGGAGCTAAGAACTTTTAATTCGTAATTATTTTCAGCAATTTTGTTTAGTAATTCGATAAGTGGGGGTATGTGTTTAACCCCCTTAATAAATATTGGAGGCGGTTTGGTTATTTTCTCTTCTTCACTTGTGCTTTCATTGTAATTTATTTCATCATCTTTTGACTCGCTATTTAGTGCCTCGGAATCTGTTAGAAGTGGTAGTCGGCGAGTTCAGCCAGTAATCGTTTATTTTTGTTTGCTTTACAATTCTTTTGTCTGGACTAGTTCGATGTCTTTTGTTGGAGTTTTCCATTCGGTTTGATTTAATGAGGTGGAAGGTGGGTTAGTATATTGGGGTTGCTTTAAGGGTTGAGAGTAAGATGTGTTTAATGGTTGAAAAATTTGCATATTACCTTGTAATTGTTGATCAGTGCACGTTTAGTATTTTGGAGCGCACGCCGCTGGCTGCTGGCTACTACCCATTGCGTCGCATTGCATAGGTTCGTTAGATTGCAGAATATTCTGATTTATCGCCGTCGAAGCGGAATCCATTTTCGTTTTTTGGGTCCCATTAACAATCGTTTAATTTGTTTCACCACAAAAACTGGATTTTTATTTTTGTATTTATATTTAACTAAAGATAAACAGACTGGTAATATCGACTGTCTCGTTCGAAATTCAAACAAAGACTCTATTGAGAAACAAAGACTCTAGAAAATTGCAATTTTAAAAGCACTTGAATTTTGCCAAACTAATACAGATCCTAATATTCTACTAATCACAGATTCACTATCAGTACTTCAATGCATAAAACAGATCTATCCATCTCATATTATTATCCAAAAAATTAAATGTATCATACATTGTATGCAGAGCAGAAATATAAACATTCACTACCTTTGGGTACCTTCACACATAGGTATTTCAGGTAATGAAAAGGTCGATGCCCTAGCACTTAAAGCAACTACTGACGAACACATTGATATTATCCAAATATCAATTTGAATATCAAGCAATATTGTATACAAATTTGGCAGCATTGTTGGGATTCGAATAGCTCAAAGCTCAAAGAGATCAAACCTTACATCAATCTCCAGCTCCAGCTCCCTGAAAAAAGAAAAGAGAACAAGTGGTAACAAACCGATTAAGAATTGGGCAGACAACATTAACCCATAAGTACTTAATAACCAAAGTGCTACCATCACAATGTTCATACTGTAGATGCAACAGTCCAGCACATTCTTACAGAATGTACTTTACTCGTATGAACGAAGCATCAACAACATCTCTGAAGAACCAAGTCAGCTGAAGAATATATTAAATTATAATTTATTCAGTACAATTAATTATCTTAAAGATATATACATTTATTTCATAAAATATAATAATTATATTGTAATTGTTCAACATCCGCTAATAACCTTCCATGGTTGATGTGGCTTTATGTTAATAAAAAAAAATATTATTTTAAATTAAAAGGTAAAAAGAAAAAGAATTATAATTGAAGTCTTTTTCTTTTTACGCTTTGAAAATAGATATTCATTTACAAACAATTCATAACTTTTTTATTCTAAATTATTTCCCTCTTCTCCTTCCTAACCAATTTTTGATAAAATGCCTCTTTCATCCTAATACCTCGTTTTGATAACATTTGCAAACAATTTTTCATTCATTTTTCTTCTCCTTCCTAACCCAATTTTTATAAATTGCCTCTTTTATCCTAATAATTTTTTTTAATATGTTTTCGGCTACTCCTGTGCTTAGGTCATAGCTCAACCTCATTTTGTTTCTTTTATTTCTTGGTTAACACTGTTTTATATTATGTCTTTTCATAAACTCAAATGATTAAAATGATTTTTGTCTGAATTTTAGTGATTTGGAGTTAAATATTGGAAAGTGCTTCAATAACCAATATTTATCAGTTCCAAAGGGTAAAAACTATAATAGTGTTCGGTGAAGATGTCACATATATATTTTGTCATAAAACGACAATTATTTTTGGTGGGCGCTGCAGAAAAATTATAAAATAAAACATCCTCTTTGTTCCCAATGATCCAAAGAATTTAAAATAAGGTCAATCTGGGCTGAGAAAATTGATTTTTATAATTTATTTTAATTTTTTTTTAATAAATCTAGCAATAACTTCAAAATTCCAGTATTTAGGTAGAGGGAATATTACGTGAAAAATAATCAGTATTTCTTAAGAACTTCGCAACAACTTCGGAACAAAACGCAAAAAACATAATCCCATTTGAAATAAGAAAACAGGGTATCCCATTTGAAATAAGAAAATTCATTAGATTTCGAGAGAAAGATACTGTGAAAAGTATCTGGCCCGGTGCAAGAGGAAGACTGCACATGGAGAATCAGTAGAAACGACGAGCTAAATGGACTGAATGAAGGGTATGATATTGTATATATGTTCAGTGACAAGAAAATACTAAAACGACAAAGAAGACATTACAGTAGAAGGCGGCACTGCGGCAGGAAGGCAAAAAAAAACGAAGGCCCAGGACGTGATCGTTGGATGACGTGGAAGGCGACCTGAAAACCATGAATATAAGGCAATGCAGAAGAAGGGCATCAGAGAGATCTGAATAGAATGACATAGGCAGACAGGCAAAGACCCATCCAGGGTTATGATGCCAAATGAAGAAGAATATTAGATTTCCAGAAAAGCATGGAAGATCCGACAACAATGTAAATAACATCATAATATCGGCCGCATCACACCACCCTTACACACTAAAATTTATAAAATTCGTAAAAGTCGTTTCCAAAATAATTAAGGCGTTTCATACATTTTATTTAGCGTATGGACTTTCTCAGTACGATAAATACACAAATATAATATATATTATTCAAACACCAAAACATAATGAATGAATCTAAATATTAATGTCCAATTTACATAGCCATTCAATTGCATCTGGGGAGCATTCCACAAAGTCCTGGAGGTTTCCACGGTAGGCACGATTTAGGCAATCTGAAACACAATGACTTATGGTCTGTCTAGGCGATCCACAATCACACTGTGGACTTTCTGCACGACCCCATTTGAACAGAGAATCAGCACATTTACCATGTCCGGTACGTATGCGATTAAGCCTCGCCCAGGTGGGCCGGGGCAGACCCGATCCGATGAAACCCTGGGTTGGGGTGGATATCTGAATATAGTCTGCTGCTATTGTTGGCATCCATCTTGTGGACCATTGCCTATATATATCATAGGAATCACCAATTGTTCGGGCAGTTCTGATTGGAGGCTTTCTAGACCTCAGTCGCTGGTGCTCTTTTGAGATGTCTGGTATGTCTTGATGGATTGGTAATTGTATGTTGGCTACAATTTTCTGATACTCTCTCACTAATGCTGCTGTACGGCGTAGATCTGGTGGAGCAATATTGCTCAAAGTAGGCAGCCATCTCACTAGGGTTGATTTTATTGTTCCAGTGATTATTCTCATGGTTTGATTAAGTTGGACATAAAATACACAAAAATCATACATAAAACTCACTCTGTATGATAAGAAATACAAAAAGTTAGAAAATCTTTAATCACCCTGTACATATATGTATGTTTCAAAGCTCTTATGATTCAAACAATATTTAATCAAATAAATTCCAAACTGTAGAACTAAAAATCTAATATTTAGATCATAGGACAAATCTATAATGAAAGTATATTTAGATATAAACAAATTCAAATGATGCTTGTTATAAATTTGTTTTGATGAACTGTTAACTCACATTATCAGATTGTTTTATTAAAATTTGATAAAAATAAAAAATGCAAACAGTTATGTCAGCATTGATATAAAATAATGATAAAACACTACTTCATCATCTACGATTATACTTTATCATAAAAATTTCCCATTTGTCAACCTCAATATTTATGTTGAATTATGTGTTTTAAGATCTTAATCATTTTATCTCATTTCTGATACTCAATATTCATAATGTGGATAGGCATGCTGCATGAATTAAATTAATTGATAATTGGATTCTACAAAAAAAACTTAAAGACAAACCCAAGATTCATTGATCAGCAATGTAATATCACATAAGTAAGTATTGGGCATAAGATCAATAAACTCAAAGATGTCAATACAGTACAACCTGCCATATCCGGACCTGTCATATTCGGACCTCCCCATATCCGGACGGTTCTGCGCCGTCCGGATCTACCGAAATCTACCGAGAAATGCAGTCCTGCTGTTAAACAAAGCACTAAAAGAACAACTAAAATATCGCGAAATAATGTATTATAGAATCTATAAAACGTGTCTATCGACGAAAGTTATGGACGGCGTTGATTACTGGAATGTATGAAGGAGAAAACGTTTCAGAGACTGTAAAAGAAGTAGTGGTCTTGATATCCGGATTTTTTCATATCCGGATCGGTCTGTCGTCACATTGATCCGGATATGGCAGGTTTGACTGTAATAAAAAATTTAATCAAAAAGTTTTTATATACTTGGCTTTGTCTTTGTCACTATGTCCGCAAATTTTGTAATCAATTTTAAACATAGTTCTAGGCTACCTAGGCACCTGAAATTTTCAGAATAGCTCAGAACTATCTAACAATGCAATATTTAACTGCTATTATATGGATAAATCGATTTTTTAATTTCAAACTATTTTAAAAATGTGACGAATGCCATGACATTTATAATTAACTATTCTAACTGGGAAATAAGCCACAATTTAAATAAAAAATTATTTTATTAACGTTTCGACGTCCAAATGGGACGTCGTTGTCAAAATACAAAATATTTATAAATTAAACAAAAATGTTGTTGCTTAGCAAAAAATTTCTTCTAATAATTTAATTCTGACACATTTATATCGGCCATTCAGATATACCTTCATGGCCTTCAGATATACCTATATTCAGATATATTATACATTTTAAAGTAAAAGACTTTAAAATGATATTGCCAATATTTATGAGTTGCTTTCCTGGGACGACTTTACTGAAAGATAGTTCATTTGATTACATGAAATCAACCCCAACTCAAGAATATCCGTCATAAAAAATCATAGCATGTGATCTGTCTTTAAAAAGACAAACACATGCAACAGTGACAGTAAAATTCTCACGTTAGAGATTCCATAGTAAATCACAAGGGAAAACCAGGAAAAAACCTTGTGGTACTATCCCGACATCGTAAGTATTTGGTCTTACATTTAGTTTACTCTCAAAACTAATACCAAATTCTGACTTTACATACCTATATAAGTTATTTTAAATTATAAATAATATTAATAATACATAAATAATACTAAAACATGTACTATTCTCGATATGCTATTGACCTCTACCGAGGAATTTGCGACACAATTCGTTTCATTTAGCATAATTAGAGCCGCTTCTTTGATTTTTCTCTTTTTACTATCTGTTTCTTTCAGGACTATACTTGAATCTCTCCACTGAACTCTTATGTTCATTATCCCATGCGTGTTGACATATTTGAGATCTATCAAACTCTCTATTTTTAATATAAGACTGATGTTCACTTATTCTAATGTCTAATGGTCTTGATGTTTCACCTAAATACAATTGTTCCCATTCACAAGGTATTTTATAAATACAATTCTTTGTTCTTTCTTGTTCATTGTTAGGTTTAGTTTTAGATAAAATAGATCTCAATGTCTTTGTTATTTTAAATTGCTGATATAAATGAGTCAGGTTAAATTAAATGATTAGAAGAATTTTTTACTAAGCAACAACATTTTTGTTTAATTTTATTAATATTTTGTATTTTGACAACAACATCCAATTTGGGCGTTGAAACATTAATAAAATCATTTTTTAGTTAAATTGTGGCTTATTTCCCATTTAGAATAGTTAATTACAAAAATGCCACAAGGAAATAGCTTCAGAACAACAATGACATTTAGATTCCATTTTAAAGTAGGTATGTCAATAAATCAATAATTATAAATTGATGGTGGCTCAGTGGTAGAGCATTAGACTGCAGATCGAGAGGTCCTGAATTCGAAACCTGGCTGTTGCGTATGTTTTCTTAATTTTTTTAATAAATAATTAAAAGTTAATATACTTAAAATTCATATTTTATAAGTCCATTATTAGGTATCTATAAATATTATATATACAATTTTAAATACTTTCTTTAATTTATATGAGTTTAAATCCAATAGCGAAATATGTCTCTAAAAAAGTAGATTACAAAATTCTTTTATGACATAGAAATTGAAACAATAAAATAGTTCATAATTTTATATTGGGTCCTATAAATAATGAAAATGTTTTATTATAAAAACTTCTTTTTTATAAAAGTGTAATTGTATATCAAAAGATCTATCATTTGGATATGTTAAAGATTACAATTTAAATTAACACATTCTCTGATTATCGAAGAGGATGAAACTCAGCTAAGAGCCACTTTGTTCAATGGCACCTGACTGAAGTAACCGTATTATACGCTGGTGTGTGGGATCAGCAGGAAATTTACTGACAGAAAGTGTTGATAAATACAAATACCTAGGAACCTGGTTTTCAGAAAATAATAATCAAACAGAAGAAATAAGGGCCAGGATAGAAATAGCAGGAAATGTGTTCACAAAAATTAAAACAATTCTCTGTAATAAAGACCTAAGATTAGAACCAAGAGTAAGAGCTGAGATGTGTTTTCAATAGTGTAGCTCGACATTGAAGCAAGAACACTTAAATAAGCTACAGTCATTTGCAATTTGGTGTTACAGAAGTATGCTTAGAATAGCATGGACTCAGAAGAAAACGAACATGGAAGTATTACGAGAAATGGGCAATGATAAACACAATAAAAATAAGAAAGTTACAATATCTGGAACAAGTAATGAGGGACAGCTCTATGAAATACTGAGACTGATAATACTGGAAAAGATAACAGAAGCACAGAGTATATCGTCGCACTAGAACAATACTAGGATATCTTCAAATATTTGACTTTTGAGTTATCTGCTCTATCTGATGTAAAATTTTATAAGCTATCTGGAGAGATACTAAGATTTGTTCAATCAACTGCTTTGTGGTGTTTATGAGCAATATCCTAATATTGCACTAGTTGATTTGTTGGAAATACCTGGGTTAAAAGGAAGATATCTTAAAATACCTTTTTATTATCCGATTGATACTTGCCTTTTCTAATCATAGTTGTGGTGAAATACCCGGACATTCCCACATGTCTTAGTCTAGCCCCACATCTGCATTATGATTTTTTTAACATATCTGTGTTTTTAAGTTGTCTTAGTATTTTACTAACAAACTTGTCCGACTATTTCACCGAGTGTGGCAAAGAAAATTTTAAATTAACCTGTTTTTTTAAGTTGTCTCTGTATTTCCCTAAATAAGCTTCAAAAATAAGGATTATTTGAATAAATGTCCGAGTATATCCCCACGCTCACCTACGAATTCGTGGATGAGTCGGTCAGTTACAGTACAGTTGTTCATTTTCACTGGTCAGTTTAACTTCAAGTTGCTCTCCGACTGCAATAGAGTGCGGATGCTAGAAGTCGTTTTTTAAATTCGTTTGGAAAACATGTGTCTTCTGTTTATTAAAATGTATTCAGTGTCTGAGCGGACAAGAAAAATACTCAGAAATTTTTAAAACATTGATGCATCATTATCTATGCATTCCTGCATAGAGTCTGCCAAAAAAAGAGCTTTACTGAGTGGACCTATTTTAACTCCACAGGAAATGGCAATGATCATAAAATTAACCCAAAAAAAACAGGAAAGCCTTATATGATTAATAATCTTAAATTTTTTGATATTTTAGACTGGAAAAAGTTTAGCATGAATTTTGCAAGTTTTTCTAAAAATTCAATTGGAGAGAAAATACTCTGGATCAATATTAAGGTACGGCGAGTGACCAAAGAAAGCCCAAATATTATTTTCTACAAGGAAACCTTTGGTACCGATTCATTTAAACAAATTAACGTTCGAATGAATGAAGTTGACAATATTGCTCCAGCTTATATGGAACGCCCTAAAATTCCGTTTAAGAAAAAAGAAGATCTTTTAAGTTTAATCCGACATATCCCTGCTGAACATCACGATTTTTTTTAAATCTAAAACCGTACAAGAAAGGTCAACAACAAGATCAAGAAGTTAGCGATTAAAAAATGTTCCCGGAAGTTTTTTTTCAATTTATTATTGTTTATTGAGTGGAATTTTAGTATAAATGATTTAACCAGTTGGTAATAGGTATTTGATTTCATTTTATAAATTTATGTAATAATATATTATGTTTGCTATTTCTTGAAGTTTCAGTAAAAAATAAAAAATTACAATACCTACTGCATTTTTTTGCGAATAATTGTGTAAAGATAACTTGAAAAATCAATGAAACAAGACAAAGTGGTCAAGTGCGTCAAAAAATAGTGTAACAGTGGGATATTTTGAAATGCTAATAATAGTAACAAAATTAATTGTTGAAAAATAGAATTGGTGAAATACTAGGATAAGCTGAAGAAAAATAAAGATATTTTTAAAGAATATTACAAAAAATAAATACAATACTAGGACAACTTCAACACTTAGCAAGGATAAATTGTATATATCAAAAATTTTTAAAGTGTAAGAGGAGGACATGTTACAAAATCTCAGTTTATTCTCATTATTTATTATTTCAAATTTTCAGTTGAACTCTAAACACACTCAAGAACAATAGGGCACCATAACATTTAAGAAACAATGCAATAAACTGATATAAAATAGTTTTATTTCATACTTTCTATGGAGGAAATTTAAAACTCAATTTACTCGAAACTATATTTTTTAAGTTGTCTTAGTATTGTTCTAGTACGACGATATGAAGAAGGAGAGTACCATAGTGGAAAAATTTTTTGAACACAGTTCCATAGAACTCTTAAGAGCAGTTGTAGATAAAGTAAAGATAGCGATGATGATATCCAATCTACGATCAAGAGACTGCACTTAAAGAACAAGAAGCTGACCAGATTATCAGGAAATACTAAATAAGTATAAATATATCTTTGTTTTTGCTGGCAAGGGAATTAAATATAATCAGTATCAGAAAGCTGCCTTGATAATTAACATTACAAACAGAAAATCTAGTCACAAATGATTTTACTACTAAATTTCAGCCTACTGAAAAAGGAAAAGATACTGAAAAAAGTAGAATGAGTTGCACATGACAATCAGGAACAAAAACATTAAGACAAAGAAGTTTATATTTAGCTGTATTGGCAATGACCAAGAACAAAGGAATACATCACTAGAAATTATACTGGAAAAAATCCTGTGAACTAAAACTAAAACAGAATATAACAAATACAGATATTTAAATGCAACTACAAGGAACTAGGTATGCTAGAACAGAAAATAGATAAAGAAAAAACAAAATAGTTCGTAAGATCCCCAGTGTCAAATAAGAAATGCTTAAACAGAACAGAAATGATCACAAGACAGAAACAAAGGAGCAAATTGTGATTATCATCTAAAACTGAAATGCTGGTGGAGTTGTCTTAATACTCACCTCATCTATGTTTCTTAACCATTTGACTATATTTTCAAAACTCTTCTCATTGGTAATATCATAAACTAACATAATCCCCATTGCTCCTCTGTAGTAAGAAGTCGTGATGGTGTGAAATCTTTCTTGACCAGCAGTATCCCATATCTGCAGTTTGATTTTTTTACCTCTCAATTCAACAGTTTTTATTTTGAAATCTATACCTGTAAAAAAATTCTTTATCCATGTGTACTTGAACATTAAACTTTGGATACATCAATATCCAATTTATAAGGATAGACCGGTTTGATAAATCATATTGTCAAAATTTAAGTTATATAAAATTCTTTCAAAAACTAAATGAGAATCCTAAAAATAAATTACCTATTGTTGATATAAATGTAGTTGTGAATGCATCATCTGAAAATCGGAATAATATACATGTTTTCCCTACTCCGGAATCACCAATTAATAAAAGTTTAAACAATAGATCGTACGTCTTTTTTGCCATTTTTATATAATTTTTTTTTATTGAAGCCTATCAAAAACATCAAAAATAGATACTGCCAATCTGCCAAACTTCAAAGAAGTCATACTGACATGACAGTCATCTGACCACAAAACACAATTTTCAGGTGGCAATTTTCAGGTGGAGGTGGTGGAGGCCACAAAACACAATTTTCATAGACTATGAATCAGGCAATTTTTAGTGCAGGAACTTTATTAAATTGAAATATTTATTTTTATATAATAAATTATTTACAAATTTAAGTTTGTATAAAGAAGTGACTGTGAGCTCGTACGTAGAGAGGATATTTACAAATTCGCGAGCGCCAGTAGTGGCAAGTCTGTAAACGTTTACCGGAAATTTGACATAAATGTCAAAGTGATTAATTTAAAATTAAAATTAAAAACATTAATTATAAAAAACATTAGTTGGTCAAAGCTGTGGTATATATTTTTACCTTAAATATACTTACGTTTTAAATGCTGAATTTAAGTTTTTTTAATGTTGCGTAATATGTAATTATAAATTAATCTGCGCCATCTACACGATAATTGTGAAAGTATCCGAAGTAAGAAATTCATATTTTATCAATAGAACGTTAAAATGATTAGCAAAATCTTAAAAATAACAATTACAATTTAATTACTTTTTTGCGTTGTAAATATTAAGCGATAACAATTAAATAATAAATTTAAAAATTACCGGTGAAAGTTGAATTGGTAATCCGCCAGGAGCGACACCAGCGAAGCTCAGAGCGTATAGATCGAAAGAAGAAATCGTGGCTAACAAATATAAGAGATTGGACGAATGTCAAGAGAAATAACCTAATACCACCGCTAATACACGCAACATAAACGAATTTGTCATACTGGTCATCAACCACAACAAATATGGCACGAGAAGTTCTTGCGCAATTTAATTACCAATAATATAAATTAATATCAGCGTGTTATTTTTTCTTAGTTTCTTTAAATATCTCAAAAAAGCCAAAGCAAATAAAATAATGCTGTATGTTTGATTGCATAAGCACAGTTTTACTGCGTTGATATGTAATATTGTGCTTACGATTTTTAATATAACATCACCTCCGAATAACTATTTATTAGGTAGTTTATCCGGCAGATTACATGTAAATGTGTCAAATAAACCTCCGAATAACTTTTATTCGGAGGTGAAAAGACCGGGCTTTAGGTACTTGTTTGTCATTACATTTGCTTAGCAAACATTTCCACTACTATCAGTGGCGGTACTACTATCAGTAGGTAGCTACTATCAGTGGCGGCTCGTATCACTTTAAGTAGGTAGTGCCAGAATTCGGACAGCTGCCTAAATTTTTAGTGACGGGTTCACGATATTGTCAAAAAAGGTATAAAATAGAAATTAAAAAAATAGGTACGGATACTTTTACATTTTATAGGTTTAATACCATTTCTGGGGTGTCAAGAAATTTAAACATTTAAATAAATGCATTCAGTAATTGATTTGACATCATGTCCGTCTAACAAGTAAAATCTCCAAAATCTCTCAACGTATCGCCCTTTACACAAATATCGGACAACTATAACTAACTGAAATTCACCAGCGACGCGACGTCTGTCGTTTCATCGGCAATCACTGCAACACCAAGATAATTTTCAATTTCTTTCCTTATTTCCTCATGATAAACATCTAAGATGCACTGAAGGAGTTTATTTTGTGTTGTTTTGAGGTACATGCTTTTAAAGATTTGGAACTTTGAATATGAACCTAAGTCGTTGTCTAATTCGGCTAACATTGAACAGTTCCATAAAGATGCCTCTATTTTCTGAATTTTCCTTTTCGTCGTGATTTCTCAAAACTAACTCGAAAGCTCCACAAAACCATATAGATATAATTTTTAAAAGTAAAAAAAAAATTAATTTGATTTAAAACATATCGATTCTTTATCCACTTCTTGTTCATTATGTTTAATTAGACTATCACGATAAGCTGAATTTAACTCGGGTTTTATTAAAAATTAAAAAACTTTAAATTACTTAAAAATATAATAGTTTATAATTAAAAGTTCAATCATTAAAAATGTAATAATTATAAATACAAAAACGAGCGAGCGAGCGCGTAAAAAAACTCTAAAATATAATGTACTACCTACCCTGTACGGGAATTATTTGGATCTACGATCCACTATTCACTATGAGGAGCATAGTAAAAAATAATAGATCTTCCTTGTCGACTTTGTCGAGCCAGGCACGAATAGTCGCATTTAAACGTGTATAAAAAGTGTAATATAGCTCTATCTCTGTCACTTACATATAATGCCCGTAAAATCTTTCTCTTTTCAGCTAAGCCATCTAAGCTTTCGATACGGGGCACGATGCGATCATTCCTTCCACTGTGAGTGGCGAGGGTTGTACTACACTGCACAGTTGCCAGATTTTATATAATTTATAAAGAGAAAAGAAATACGCACAAAAAATGAACGGGCATTAAAACGGTTGAAAGATAAAAAAAAATATGTTTCTGTATAAAAATAAGGTAGTGCCATGGCTCCATGGCACTACCTCACCGGCCGCCACTGCCTACTATTCCCAGTGCCAGATCCAAGGGAGGCGATGGGGGCGATTGGCCCCCCTCTTAAACCAAGTTATGTATAAAAATTATAAAAACATTAATTTATTCATTAATTTTTTATAGAAATTTTGCCAAGCGGCCCCCCTCTTGACAATGCTGGATCCGCCACTGACTATTCCAAATAAATTGCAATCATTTTTAGCTCAATGTTTTGCTTATTTTATATAGTCCATTTGTCTTGAGTCTCTTTTTTTGTAGGTACTGTTGCAGTAAAAAATCATTACTTTCTATCGTTAAAAGACCAAACATATAAGAGAAATATTTCTACTTGTCGGTGAACTTTGTGGGGGGTATAATCGGATTTTCTTCAAATTTTAGTATGTTATTGGACCTGTTGAAAAAACGTTATCCTGAGAGTTACAGCCCTCTAGGAATATTAGGGCCCTAGGTAGGGCCCGTCAAATACCCAAAAAATGTCGTTTTTACTTTATATTTGACAGGCTGTAAATCGGCTACCAGTTAACAGATTTTAACTCGCCAAACGTCATGGTTTTCGTAATTTTAAGTAGTTTTTTTATTGAAAATTTTAAGTTCCTAGTTAATAACGCTAATTTTTAGGAGCATTTTACGTAACGTTATATATTTAAAAAAATTGCCGTTTTTAAAAATTCTCCAAAAATAAAATTTCAATCCAATTTTAATTCACTGTGCTGCATTAGAAAGGTATTAAAAAGGCCTACAAAAGGGAATTTTGTGATTTAAAATCCGTTAAGTAGAAGCGGAGATACAGCAGATTTAAAATAGCCATTTTTGTAAAAATTACGTTATTGCGCATTTTCGAAGTGCACATTTACAAAAAAAATTGGCAACGTTTGTACAACCAAAGTACAACGGGAGTAAATTTTAGAAATTGCCAACCACTAATTCCCAATGAGAGATGGTTTAAAAATGAGTCCAATAGGTTATTTATAAAAACATTAAATAGAATAAGATCAAATCACGCACTAACCCCAGCATACAAACACAGCATAGGTATCAGTGATAACCCATATTGCGCCTGTGGTGGAATTGGAGATCTACAGCACCTCATATATTGGAGTGTGGACAGTACAGACAAAATATTAAAATAATATATGAAGAGTTAGTTGATCTAAATTGCCCTTTACCTATTAATTTAAATGAAATTATTTTTGAAGTTGTACTTTTTTAGGCGCGATTGAGATTGAGGGTGAATTTATTGTTGATCCGCGCGCATGCGCACACCGACAGTATGGTATTGTATTAGTCGTTATACGGGCTCTGATTGGATGTTGAAATGATCTGTCAATAATAAATAATTGTTCAATATGGAGGTAAACAAATGTTGTATAATATATTAGTTTTATTGTTGTGAGGACAGAAACAAAAAAGTTCTATAACTTTAGTGACTTTTAAATAGTTTTTAAAAGCAACAGGTACGTAATAATAATTGTTAAATGTATCAGTATCCTAATAAAAAATTCCATAGGTAGGTACCTATACCTATTTGAACCTAAGAAAATACATAGTATCTATGATTAGTATGTAATACTTTTATTTACATAATTTGATTACCATGAAAAATTCTATCAATATTCACCTAATAATATATTGTTTTCTTACTCTATATTTTGTTGTATTTTTTCAATTCTAAATCATTTCAATTCAAAATCAAAATAATTTGATTTACCTAATTCAAAATGTCAAAAGTTTAATCCGTTTAATTAGTCGATCTTCGCAAATAATGACGCATTGCCTCCGTGGCGAAGCGTTTAAGGCGAATGAACCCCAATACCAACCGCACTGATAAAAGCTGGTTCGAATCCCAATGGAAACTTTTATTTTTTTTATTTTTTTTATACATTTTATGATTGTAAGTATATTTATTATATAATTTTATTTTCAGAAAATACGTATTTAGTTAAAAAAAATTCCGACAATTAATGTTCAGAAATCATTTGTGGCATTTTTAATGTGTTTCTGTGTGTTTTATTCTTGTATTATTTTAATTTTTGGCACTGTTTTAATAAAAATGTTTGAGAAGTAGTAAGTATAAATTAGTTTAATATTTAAATAAAATACAAATAAAAAGTATATTAATTTCGTTTAAATCATATAATAGAAGTATAACTTCTTACGTGCGTACAAAGTACACACGCATTCTTTTTTTCAAATAATAAGCAGATGTTAAAATGTCTTTACAAATATGTAATGTCCTGTAAATTTAAATTTTAAATAGGCTTAGGTAATAAAAGTAAAAATAATTGTAATCATATCACACAAAATTGAAAAATGTATCCATGAATATTATCACACACTGTAAATTTTGATTATAAGTAGGCTTAGATGATTAAATTAATTGTTATTGTAATACCATGCAAAAAACAAATAGTCTGGCTAATTGGCTAAGCCAAAGCCATTATAAAATAAAAAAGTGCACTTTTTGGGGTATACTTTAAATTGTACAAACATTTTTTAGAGTAGTTTTTTTTACATATGTAATGACATACCCTTAAAGATTTTCGTGGCCCGAGCCTCTATCTACCAGGGATGGCGGTTTTTGACAAAACACCGGTTTTCGGTTATACCGGTTTTTTTTGCTTACGGTTTAACCTGGCGGTTATAACCGGCAAAAAAAAACGGTTTTTGGAAAAACCGGTTTTCGGTTTTTTTAATCCAATAGGTTACATTTACAATACACTTTAGTTTGCGATACTCCATTCGACTCGATATCAATATAATCAAAATTAGTACTATCGAAAGAACATGTATTACTTTTAACACGTTTGTATATTTGTAGAATAGGTACATTTTAACTCATTTAACCTTCGGAGTACGGAGATTATTTGACTTACTTAGATTACGAAGATGGGTCAAGCGTGACCCATTCTCATTTTATTTATAAGGATGTTTTAAATAGTCAGTATTAATAAACAGTATCTTTAATTCAACGAAAAACAAACAAACATAACAATTATAATCCTAAATTATTGTATTTAAATTTTTTAAGATGGTTTCCCATGGGTATATACTAGTTCGCTCCGGCGGCCCGATTTTAATACCTTACAGAAAACAGGCATAGGTAAATTCGCTCCGGCCACATATTTGAATACGTATACCAGTAAACAGAGACGGCTGCGATTTACGTGTACCTACAAACATATTAAAAATATTTTTCGAAATCCGAAGACCGGGTCAGGAGTGACCCGGCATCATAGATGTTACGTAGAGGAAAAACTGTAATTTGCATGTTCACGAATTATATACGAAAAAATAGATTGAAACAAATAAGGAGAACTTACGATCAATCGGATTTGTAAAAAAATTATTTCATAAAATATTAAGAAATAAGTTAATTTCGGGTCCAGTCTTCGTACTCCGAAGGTTAATACTTCCTGTATGAGTGTATCGTTTTGAAAACTTAGCGAAATTCTTGGAGATTCGTATTCGTAATCCGTAATTCGATATTCATAGTCAGAGCATTATTTTTGGTAATCAGAAAAAATCATTCACCCACTTTCAATGTCAAGAGTTAAGTGTGAAAAATAGATGATGTTTGCGTCTAATTCAACCAGATCACTTCTTATGTAAATATTATTATTACAAATACCTTTTCAAGGAAATATTATAATAAAACTTAATAATTGTTTCTGGCTGATGTGAGATTGCACTTTCAGCTTGCTTCTGTATTTTATAAAATAAAATAAAATTTGATTTATGGTTTTGTTTGGAATAATTGCTGGAGAATAATAATTATTATTGGGATCCAAAATAATACCTAACCTAATCCTAATCACCGTAAAAACCTAATAACCGGTTTTTACTTTAAAAAGAAAAAACCGGTTATAACCGGGACAAAAAACAACCGGTAAAACCGGTTATTGCGAAGTAAAAAACCGGTTTTAGGTTTAAACCAGTAGGTTTTTCCCATCCCTACTATCTACCTTATAAAAAAGGAGTACTTTGTTACTCAAATGAACCAACTTAACAAACAACTTACGGCTTATTTCTGTCAATCAGAGAGCCTGAAGACTTTATCTATTACAGACCATAAAAGTAGAGACCAAAACCTTTTATTTGATGGCTCATACAAACTTCTAGGTAGCCTAAAAGTACAGTTATGATATTTCAAAATCAAAGTATCTTTTCTGTGAACTCTAGCTTTATAGACTTAAGTTTCATTTGGTAGCTTAGTCTGGTTTGAGAACTCTAGAGCGCGATGTAGGTCGCGATCACGGTCGAGTATTATATCGATGACGGGCAGAACATACAGAAAATACCTTCCTTTCAGTGTTCTTGGCGGTTTTCATGTAACCAAAACTTGTCGCAACTCTGAATGGTGGTAGGGTGAGGAACGGGTGAACTGAGTAGCTCGGAAATCACCTTACTGCAGCCGGTCCCAAGCCCGGGTAAAAGAGGAGGGTTGAGCGGAGGGTTAACTACCTACCCTCGGAAAAAGAAGCTAGTTATGAAAACTGCAACTTTGCCTCGGAACCGGACGGATAAACACAAAAAACGACCAATGCAATGTAAAAAGACTATGAATATCGAAACTTGGAACGTCCAGAGTTGGTACAGACCTGGAGCTGCCACAAATGCTGTGGAACAAATGGAAAACATAGGAATGGATATAACAGCAGTCCAAGAAATAAGATAGCCAGATGATGGAAATATAAAAATAAGTAAATCCACCAACTCCTTCAGCGGTAACAAAAACGGAAGACATGAATTTGGAACGGGCTTTGTGATTAGAGATGGCCTGGTACAGAATATACTAAATTTCAAACCTATAAACGAAAGGATATGCTATATCAGAATGAAACGAGAACGATACCACACGATACCAAGGTTCATAGATAGGAGGTTAATTTATTAACCTTGGAACGATACAACATTTCGATCATCTCAGCTTATGCGCCAACGGAAGAGAAGGATAAAGATATCAAGGATGACTTCTACGACGCCCTATAGAAAGAGTGATAGATACGATGCCCAAACAAGATATGCGCATACTCTGAAACAGTTTACAATGATATAGAAGAGCTGTGGGAAATGACTGCCGAAATAATAACCAAGACAGCTGACAAGATCTTTGGAAGTAGTAGGCAGAAGAGGGCAAAAACATGGCATGACGATGAATGTCGGAAACAGCTGGAAAAAAGACAAACAGTAAGGAAGACATGGATACAACTACAAACAGACAAAAGTAAAAAGGAATACGACGACTGCCGAAAAGAAACAAGAAAAATGATACGCGCACAAAGAAAAGAAACTATAAACAACAAAACTATGAAGCTATGGAGAGAGACCGACCCAAAACAAGCTCTAGAGAATTCTATAAAGCAATCTACACAGAGAAAAGAGGACATAGAACCAACTCTATCCATACACTGAGAGACAATCAACGCCATATGATAATCGACGATAAAGAACTAACAGATGAATGGAAAGAGTATTTCAGGGACCTTCTAAACATCATACAAAAAGAACAGCACAAAGAAGAGATCTATATAACAGCAGACATGCCCGTCGAAAATCCCTCTTTTGAAGAATCCCGAAAGGCCTTAAATAAGCTGAAAAATCACAAAGTGCCGGGTACGGACGAGATACCAGCAGAATTTCTGAAATATGGTGAAGAAACCCTACATCGCCAAATCCACCATCCACCAATTAACAACACAAATATGGTTAGAAGAAAGGATACCAGCAAGATGGAAGGAAAACATCATAGTGCCCATTCACAAAATAGGGGACAAAACAAAATGCGCGAATTACAGAGAAATTTCACTCTTCAACACGGCATATAAAATCCTCTCAAACATCATTCTTAGTAGACTAACCCCTTATGCTGAAAATGTATTAGGAGAATATCAAGCCGGTTTTAGGGCAAACATATCACAATAGATCAACTATTCACGCTGCAACAGCTTCTAGAAAAGGAATGGGAGTATAACAGACCCATACACAATCTCTTCATAAACTTTCGACAGGCATATGACAGCGTAGAAAGAAGCCAAGTATGGAATGCCATGGCGGAGTTCTCAATACCAAAGAAACTCATTCGGATGACTAAAGTCCGTATGGAGGGTGGAATATCAAAAGTACGTGTAAATAATAAACTGTCTGACAGCTTCGAAATCAACAGTGGACTCAAACAGGGTGATGCGTTATCTCCACTACTTTTTAACCTTGTGTTAGAGAAAGCCATGAGGTCGGCCAAAATAAAAACAGAACTGCTATCGGTTTAAGGTCCCAAGTTATTACTAGCATACACAGATGACATTGATCTCGTTGGAGACTCCATCCTATCCACAAAAGCCATTTTCAACAAGGTGGAAGGAGCAACAAGCGAAGTAGGGCTGAGGATTAATGAAGAGAAGACGAAATATTTGTGTATAAATAGAACGACACGAAGAGACAGGATAGGACAAAATGTGACGGTCAACACCTTCAATTTCGAAAGAGTACAACGTTTTAAGTATCTGGGGGCCGTAATCACAGCTGACAACGATATTACTGGAGAAATAAAAGACAGAATCCAATCAGCAAATCGCTGTGTATTCGCACTGGATAAGCTTATAAAATCAAAAAATCTTACAAGAAGTTCCAAGATCAAATTCTTTAAATCCATCGTCAGACCTGTACTAACATATGGTTGCGAAACGTGGACCATGACCAAATCAAACGAAGAAAAGCTCAGACGATTTGAACGAAAAATACTTTGAAAAATTTCCGGCCTCACCACGACATTAACACAAACCAGTATAGGATCAGAACCAACTTCGAATTAAAAGAACTCTACAATGACACCGATATTGTCTAAGAAATTAAATCACAGCGACTAAGATGGGCAGGCCACGTGCACAGACTTCATAACGAGAGACTTGTAAGACTGGTATGGGAGGAGATTCCTACAGGCAAAAGACCACTCGGACGTCCCAGAACGCGATGGAAAGATAATTTACAAGCATATCTCCGGAAAATGAACATTCGATTTGACCCTAGGTTGATGGGAGACCGAACAAATTGGAAGAAAGTTGTACAGTCAGCCAGGACCCACCCAGGGTTGTAGCGCTATTTGATGATGACAACTTGTCGCAACCTGACTACAACAAGAAATAAATAAATACACCAGCCGTATCTATGGCGAATGTCACGTGGTTTAAAAACCACCAATAACCTCTAATTTACCACACGACCAGCAGCTTGATCGCGATGTAAAACAAACTATTTTGTTTTCGCACCGACATCGCTGTAAACCGTGATGATAGGTCGCGAGGTGAACGCGTGACACATCCTTGGTATGTGCGATCTCATAAGAAAATGAAGGTTTGTTTTGACATCGATGTAGCGACCGCGATCGCGACCTACACCGCGCACATCCAGGTACCTTCGGCATGTTTGTACCCTTAGACTTTCTACCATTATCATCGCTGCCTTGATAATCAACAATAATCTGCTAGGGACTGAGGTTATTTGTTTTTTAGTTCATTTGGAGAATAATAATTTGGTATCATTAAATGAAATCAAATTTGGTATCAAATTTTGATACGCTCGCCAGACATATTGGCGAATTTGGTTTGTGTGTGAAATATGTAGTTGCCATACGTCCCTACTATCTTTAATCCGCGGGAGGTATTTCATTTCTATCCATCTACTTATATATATACGAAACATTATTACCATATTTTCTTATTTGGGATGCAACCTCTATGTGTTATGAGTACCCCAGCAGATTAGGGCCTTAGCTCTGATCAATTTTTTTACCGAAGATACAGTTTTGCTTACATTTTGCTATTTTGCTGTCAAATTTAATTACTTTATTTCCTTTATTTACAGTCAAGTTTAATTTAGTTAACTTATCCTTGTGGGATCGGTACTCACCGGAGGGACCGCAGACGTTCGGATACAATTAGCGTCTTTTTGCAAAGGCAATGACGTCGATTTTGCAAAGTAACAAGACATTTTAATCAACACACACACTACACATTACACTAGGTATCCAGCTGAAAAAATACATACATTACCATCACCATGCCAATGGCCATTAGTAGTCCAGGCATTAACTAAATAATAAAAAAAAAATTAGTTAACTACTACTTATAATTATTATCATAATAATTTTATTAGCACTTCGAGCCAGGTAGGCTCATTGCTTGGTTTACAATATTTCTCAATTCCTGTTTGTTCTTGGCTTTTTCTTTCTAATTGCTTATGAATTACTTCAGGTCATCATTAGATTCGTGACTCCATCTGGTTCTACGCCTTCATTCTCTCTTTTTATCACCTATGGTAGTTGTGATTAACAAAATTATTGACATTCTAACTTGGGCCATTCTTTGGGCATGCCCTAACCATCTAAATCTTTCTGCTGTTACTACTGCAATTATGTTAGGCACCTTATATAACTCTTTGTATGTTCTTCATGTCCATTGATTGTTTATCATTTTTCCTTCAATTACCCTTCGATGTATTTCTCTTTCCCATTCTTATATTTCTCCTTGATAAGAAGGCTACGCTTTATATTCAGGTTTTTGATTTTTAATGTCTTGACATAAATTTCAATAGATTCCCAAGTAGCACAATAAAAACATTTTAGGTTTATTTATTTAAGATTTAAAAAGGTTTTATTATGATAAATAAGAAGATAATGGTTTTAACGTTACCTTGTAGATATACTGCCAGGACTTTCAAACTGTTAAGTATTTGTCACTAGTTTTTAAATATCTAATAAGATTAATCAAATCAGATTAATTAATCTTAATAGATAATTTGTCTTATTGTAGATTTAAATTGGTTTGTTCTCAGTTTACTTTAAAACTACTCAGTTTTATGAATTATGTACTTTCGGACTGTTTGGTTTTAGTAGATTCTAGTTTGTGACATTGTAGTTTTTTTGCAGTTTTAAAGATGATCATAATATGACTAATAAAACCTATTACTAAATCTACTTGCTCTCAAGACCATTATGTCAGTAAATCATATGCCTTAAAACTATTTTTTAGTTTTCTTTAAAGTTACTTTCTTACAAGCAATTAGTAGGCTATAGTCTACTATATATTGAAACCGAACGCTCTTAACTGAACCAATTTGGTGATCGTAAAGACTAACCTATGCTTTTGTTAGAAATAATAAAACTAAACTCATCCCCTCTTCTTTCACGTCCAAAATGGTCGGCTAATTGTTTTAGAACAAAACAGTGGTGTAGTGTGTTGTAAAAAGTGAAAGTACAGTTAGTATGGAAGAAATAAGTCGCAAGTACTTAAAATGTAAACGAACTGGGCATTTTAAAAGAATGCTACTACTTTTACAACATTTTTAATCACGCCCCATGTTTGTTCTACATTGTCATTTTCTGTAATAAGTTCCATTATTTTTAATTCCGTATTCCTTTTTCTTCTTTCGCTTTTCACCTGACTAGCTTGTTTCCTTAATAACACCAAACATTCCATGTATGTTCCTAGAATGTACGCACAGAACATTGAAAACATTCCTGGAATGTCCTCAAAAGCACAAGAAAGTCCCCTGAATGTCCCAGGAAAGTCCTCTGTCAGCATTTTAAACATTCCCTGAATGTCTTATTGGAGCATTCCATGAATGTCTACGAAAGTTCTTTGGACATTCACAGTATATTTTTTAGACATTCCCTGGATATAGTCGCTGATGTAACATAATACCTTCGATTTGTTTTTTCAAGAGTTTTGTAAGAGAGACTAAAAACTTTTTTTACAGTCACCTCCTGTTTTCATATGATATTTTTTGACATGTTTTGTAGTAAATTCAACTATCTAATTACTACACACCGTGTCAAAATTTACATGTGAAAACAGGAGGTGACCCTACAAATGTTTTTTCGTCTCCTACAAAATTCATGAACAAGCAGATAGGGAGGTATTGTCACATCACCGACGATATACCAGAAGTATATGTGGCCATACCAAATAGTACATCCTTGACAGATATAAACATTTTTATTGCACAAAGTCTTGTCATATATTTTTTTCCATAATCAGCACTACGATGATGATTCATTATATTGAATTGTACATTACAATTACAATCTGGTCATGACTGACCAATGAGCAATTTTAATTTAACCTAAATTAATACTGTTCGTTAAAATGAAGAGCTTACCCCATAGCGTCTCTTATCTAATTTAACAAAATCGTGCACTATTCTAACATAGACAGGCACACAAGCAGTTGAGTATGCTCTGCTTTTCACTATCACCGATCACTCAAACTAGTTCAAAAGGCTTTGTCCTTTTCAATCTACTAGTTTGCCCAGTAGTATCGAGGAGCTGGATTTCCTCAATATTCTCGTACTTATGAAGTTGTTGCTCGTGACTTCCTGCCATCTTCTTGATGATTATATCTAGGTTCCATTCCTCACTGTTTGTCACATACCAAGGAGCATCAACAATATTTCTCAGTACTTTGTTCTGGAATCTTTGTATAATTTTTATATTACTTTGTCTAGTACGTACACCCCCATAGTGGGCATCCATACAGGTCTTAATATTTGTTTATAAAGTAATAACTTATTATGCATCGACAATGTGGAGTTTCTTCCAACTAGCCAATACACTTTTTATATCTTTCGTTTGCCTTTCATAGCCACAAGGCTATGAGTTTCCTTCCTGGTTCTTTTGTAGACCACTTTCAACTGATTCCAAAAAAAAATTAAAATTAATGGTAATTTTTCTATTCTTTACAATTAAAAATCAAAAGAAATGGGTACTATTTACAGGTAATAATATGCATCAATAATTCATTTCGTATAATAAAGAATAAAGAAAATTGAAAACGGATTTTATAATACTTACATAACTGTTTAAACAAAAGAGATCCAGCCAGAGCAAAACTAACAGACAGAACAGCAAAAAAGCCACTAATTTCCATTTTCCCAATATTCTTTTTCTACAATGATATGTGCATTTTTCTTCTGCATTTTCCAATCAGAAATTTTTAGGTTATCACGAAATGTGATGCCCACGCGACTACGCGACCCTAACATAGATACACGCGCGGCAAATTTACAAATAAATGCAAATTGAATAGTAAATTATCTCTCTTAAAATATAGGACATTGGTAGTATGTTCATAGAATGTCTTGTGGTAACATTCCACCAATAATTTAATCAGATGTTCACCGAATGTTCCTTGAATGTCCAGGACATTCAAACATTAATATAACTTTGATAGTATATTTCTGGAATGTTTTATGTTGTTAGGGTTATTTTACATTTTTCTCTGGTGCTGCTTCTTCTGGCTAATTGGCTTAGCTCCAGCGCCATAAAACAAAATTCACAAACACCCATTCTGTTTCGATTTATGGGGATTATCTGTTTCATTTTAACTTCCACTAAAAGTGGTCTAAAATCTATATCTGATCCTCTATATCTATATGAACGTATGTGCATTATGCTTTGAGTGTCCTTATGTAGGTATATATTCTTCGTTTGAAAGTTGGTAGTTTTTATTTATAGGGTTTCTTTTTTTTTTCAAAATCAAAATTACCATGTGATTATTTTCATTCGTTGTTGAATGCAAGCTGTATTTTCCTATCGTAGACATAAATATGTCCTCTCTTCCTATTGTGGCATTGGAATCTTCAAGAACTATTTTGAAATTATACTTGGGGATGCTTTCATATACCTGGTCAAGAAAGTTATAAAACTCTTCCTTCACCTCTATTTAGTTTTCTTCCAGAGGAGAAAAATACGAGTTGCTGAGAATTATTATGCAAGGAGGGATTCAAGGAAGAAGAAGCATAGGAAGAAGACGCATCTCCTGCGTCGGGAACATTAGAGAATGGTTTAATTGTAGGTCAGAGCAGCAGCCAACAAAGTGATCATAGCCAATATGATATCCAACTTCCGATAGGAGAGGGAATTTTAAGAAGAAGAAGTTTCCTTCCAAAGGCCACTGTAGAATATTTCTTCTTCTAAAGGTGCCTATCTTCGCGAGATGTTGGGGACCATATTGACTCGTTTTATTCTATTTACAGCAGCTCAAAATAGATCAGTTGACGGTAGACTAGAGTACTTCCTAAGATTGGCAAGCCACCTTGTAGAATCAACTGTAACAGTAGGTATTTATTATTACGCATAATGTGGTCCAACTAAGCTAATTTTCTGTTCTGTACGGTGTGCTTGCGGTGTATTATTTACACATAAAATTTTTTTGAATTTACTCTAAGAACGCTATACTACAATCACAATAAAGATGCACCAGAAATAAACAAACCAAGACACGTTAAATGTTACGAGGAGCACTCCCAAACCATACTTTACAATGTGTATACATTGTAAATCCCAAATCATGATTTACAAAGTTTATGCATTGTAAATCATGATTCGCGAAGTGCTCTTCGGAACATTCAACGTGTCTTGGTGTTTATTTCTAGTGCATTTTTATTGTGATTTTAGTATAAGTCCATATTATAATTATCAAGTTCTTAATTTAGAAATAAGTCAACAATTTAAGGACATACTCATATATTTTTACTGAATGGGTACAGTGTACAGTGTACAATGATTTCTTTTTATAACATTTTTGCAGTCTATACATTTCCATTAATTAGTCTACTGTAACATTTAGACATCGAAGGACTTTTACACATTTATTCTCGATTACTGGAAAATTGGACGATTGTCGGAATAAAAATTTATTCCCTACACACGTACACACTTACTTCGGGTTTCTTTTTTTACATAACATTTTCAGGTGATAAGATATTTTGCATTGCTGAAGATTCACCATAATAATTATTAAAGTTACTTAACAATAATGTTGAATATAACATTTTTATGAAAAATTTGTATATTATGAAGACGGCTGTTTTACAAAAATTAAAAAAAAACAATTGACAAGCCTAAAGTTGTTATACAAAAATCTCTGACTAATTTCTCAAAAGTTGGTAATTATACTTAGAGCAAAACGGTCGAACCCATTGTTTTTCGACTTTTTTTTCGAACGGTCGATTCTTTTTATTATTTTAAATAAAACTATATAACTTCAAGAACATTCTCCGAAAATTTCAGATTGATCGGATCAAAATTACCGGAAATACAGCATAATGAATATAAAGCAGCTTTGCAGCAGCTTCGCGCCAGCGCGTTTTTGCGTAGTGAGAAACTTTCAACAGATGTTCCTCTCCTCTTTTGTAAATTAATCCGCGATTATAAAACATTCCGGTGTGCATCACTTTACGATTTGACAGACGAAAAAATAATTGACAATAAAGTTGTCAAAACATTAAATGTGTTTTTCTTAAAACTGCTGTTTTCAAATTCGGTGGATATTGTAACTCAAAAACCAACTTGGTTGACCGATACACCTGAAATTTTGCATTTCGTGAGGTAACGCTGTCGAGATATTTTTTGTTTTATCCTTACTTTTTTGTTTAACAATAATAAATATGTTCACTTTCACCCTTTTTTTACAAGAAATTTCGATATTTTGACTTCTGAGTGATGCCAAATACACAGAAATCGTTAAAAATAAAAAAACTCGACCGTGTTACCTCGAAAATCTATTTCATAGGCTAATAAAATCTTTTTGAAATTTTTGTTTTACATGATCTAATACAAGATCTAATGTCCACCGCAAAATCCGTTTTTTTGGAGGTGTCTGTAAACATTTGCCACCGTTGGCTTATTTTTCAATATTTTGACCTTAAATTTTTTTTCTAAACATTGTTTGAATTGTACTGAACGTAACTATTTAATTCTTAAATTACTATTTCGGTATTTGATTTTACTTTTACTAACCTCGTGATTCAAATCCCATAAATATAAAAAATATTTTTCAGCAAATTCCATATCTACCTATAATAAAATGTTTGTTTCTCAATCTGTTAATCTATGTATGTGTAATCTCGATTCTTTCGCCTTTAGTAAGTTTTACTTTTTTGCTTTTATTTATTATTTGATAAAAAATAAACTAAATTTACTAAATTCTATTTGTCGCAGGAACATATTTATAGTACAGATGAGTCCCTGAATCTTTACCCGTGCGTCATCATTTAAGTTAAGGCATACCAAATAAGTCGATGATAAGTCGGAAATTGAAATTTACTAAACGAAACAGAAAGTCACTTTGGAAACATGGAAATACCCTAACAATAAAACTGTTAACGAGGTAGATTACATCCTGATATGCAAGGTATTCTTAAGATCTCATGGACGTCAGAAGCTACCGACGTAGATAGACAGAGACCATTTTCTTGGCAAAATCAAAGAAAGAATATCAGACCTAAAGGTGAATAAAAGTATGAAACAAAATAGTATTAATGTGGATAATCTGAGGATTGAAACCATTGCGAGAGAGTACAGGAGATAAAAATATGAGCGAATGGAGAGCCTGGTGACGGTGAAAAATGTGGAGGAATTGTGAACAAAATTCAGAAACATAATAACTTTTTTGACAAGGAGTGCCAAGAAGTAACAGATAATAAAAATAGAGTATACCCAAAAGGCAAAACCAGCATGCACAAGTCGAGCAAAGGAGGAATATCGGACCCTAAGAAGAAGAGAAAAAAAAATATTACATAGAAGAAAAAGAGACAATTTGAGGAAAAGCAGTTAGAAAGCAAAGAAGGGCTAAATAATTAAAAGTTTTATAGAAATCTAAACAAAAGAAAAAAAATAGAAGTCATGGATGAAATGAACCAGGAAAATGGGAAATAAGCCACAATTTTACTAAAAAATGAATTTATTAACGTTTCGAAGCCCAAATCGGGTTTCGTTGTCAAAATAGAAAATACCATTGTATTTTGTATATTTTGTAATTTGATTATTTGTATTTTTTATATTGAATAGTATTTTGTATTTTAACAACGAAACCCGATTTGGGCTTCGAAACGTTAATAAATTCATTTTTTAGTAAACTTGTGGCTTATTTCCCATAGAAAATACTTAATTATAAAAATGCCACAAGGAAATAGCTTCAGAACAACATTAGGAAAACGGTTCAATAAGTTTTTAATTAAATATCGTTTATAAATATTTTAAAATAATTTTATATGATGAAAACTTTGACTTTTATTTAGCAGATGCCGCTAGACACCTAATATAATCACGTCAGTTGCAATGCGGGGACTAACAGAGTCAAAAATGTAAACTTAGAGCAGAGGTAGCAACCTATGGAGTCTCTGAAGAGCCACTAAAAAGTGGCGAAATCGTCGATAAGAGTGCTGGCTGCGCTCTCTGAAATAAGTAAAAACTAAGACAGTTTTGGCTTAGCATTGCAACTGAATAAAAATGATATACATTTTTATTTTTTTAACAAAAGAGTTTAAGGCTCAAAAATGGGAAGCTCTAATGACAAGACCGTAGTCTCGAATACTTGGTTTTAATTTTTCGATGCTAAATTTAATAGTCATTATATCGAAGAAGGATATAACACTCTAGCAGATCGAAAAGATTGGAATCTACTTAAGTCAAACGAAAAGCAAACTATCATTGAAGAGGTTGTCCAAGCCACTAAAAAGCTTAAAAATGATAAATCACCAGGAACTGAATATAATGGCGACGAATCTTAGAATCAGCATCTACAAGGGATTTTCGAGCCAAAGATGATGATGATGCTGATTTTATGGTCTTCATTGTTGCGTTTCCCTACCTCGTTCAACTATAGTAAGTAGGTATTATAAACCTTGATTGGTGGAATTTTGTTAACATAGAAGTCCAATTAGATTTTCATTCAGTGATTGTTATATTGACTGTAAATGTTGTTAATATTACGTAAATATCTCGTTAAATATGAAAAAATAAACCTTTGTGAAATGTGAAAGTGACATTTTACATAAAAAAATTAAAATATAAATTCGTACAGGTTGGAACAAATTCTAGATCAAAGTTTAGGTGAGTACAAAAAATCTTTTATAAAAGGTGAGTACAAAAGATAAAGGGGTCATTTTTGCACAAAATTTACTTTTTTTATCTGCTGCGGTAATTCACGTTTCTATGAAGGTCTTTACAATTTTTTTCTGCAAATCTGAAGGATAACGCTTTCACTTAAGACTTACTGAATTAAATGTGACCCCTTATTTATTTAAATAATTATATATAAATTTGAAAAACAATATTGCAAAAAAAATATTATTGTTTTAAATGAGCACAATAAAATATTTTATTTTCCAGGAGAAGTTGCGTTACGTTACCAGTATAAAGCAAAAAAAATAATAATTTATGAGATATTTAATTTGCTTTTTAAATGTTACTATATTTTCAATTGCAAAAACGCGGTGGTTACCAAAACAATATACACCTGTATAAGGTCTCATTTTTTTATTTTTATGTATATTTTCGATAAATGTATTGATACATTCAAATTTCAATCAAAATCACCTCTAAAATGGCATTTGAAAATTGTTTTAATTTGTTTATTTCTTGTTTTTTTTTTAATAACATCGCGGGGATTAAACATTTTGAAATGCCGTTTCGATATTCGGATTCATGGAAATTTTTCACAAATTAACAAATTTTTTTTCTCCCTCTATGATTTACTTTATTAATTATTAAGCAAAATCTACCAACAATAAACCTACTGTTTTTTATAAGAAATTGTTTCTTATCACCTGAAATTAATTATTTTAAAATTTAAAACAACTACAGCACCTAGATACTCGTCAAAGTCAAACTATCGCAGTATGATGTTTTTCTGCAATCTAGTCAGCAATAGTGTATTGTAATTTAATTAGAACAAAAAATAAATTACATATTTATAAATATAAACTACAAACGAACGAAAAATATTTTTCAGCTTCCATCAAGAATCATCCAGAGATTCGTTTAAAGATAAAGGGACACAAACATTCGAATTTGGAAGCTAGGACAAATAATCCCCGGACAAATAATCCCCGGACAAATAGTTCCATAGGTACAAAAAATCCCCACAAATTATCCCTGGACAAAAAATCCCTGGACAAAAAATCCCCGGACAAATAATCCCCACAAAAATCCCGGACAAATAATCCCCACAAATTTTTTGGACAAAATATCGCCACAAAAAATCCCGGACAAAAAATCCCCAAGAAATATTTGCTGTCGAAAAGTTCTCTAAAAGTTTTCATGAAATTTTAACAAACTTCGAATTCCAATTTCATACTGAAAACTTTAAATTATATATAACAAAAAAGTGTGAGTTTTCTCAAAAATCGTGGAAAATATGGGGAATGAGGTAAGGCCCCGTTTTTATGACAGGCGTTTAATGCGCATTTTGATAACGCGCGATTATAACTACATAACATACATTTTACTTGAGACCGTTCATATGCCAACGCGCGTCTTAATGACCTAAACCGCGCGATAGCATGTGAACGGCCTTCATTAAAATGTACGTAGTTGTAATCGCGCGTTATCAAAACGCGCCTTAAGTGCCCGTCATGAAAACGGGGCCTTAGTTCACTCCCCATATCTTCCACGATTTTTGAAAAAACTCACACTCTTCTGCCATGTAAAATATGAAGTTCAGCATGGAATTGGTATTCGAAATTTGTTAAAATTTCAGGATAACTTTTAGAGAACTATTCGGCAGCAAATATTTCTTGGGGATTTTTTGTCCGGGATTTTTTGTGGGGATATTTTGTCCAAAAAAATTTGTGGGGATTATTTGTCCGGGATTTTTTGTGGGGATTTTTTGTCCGGGTATTATTTGTCCGGGGATTTTTTGTCCGAAGATTTTTTGTCCAGGGATAATTTGTGGGGATTTTTTGTCCGGGGATTATTTGTCCGGACCCCCGAATTTGTTTATGACCACGTTACCTAGTGAATAATTTTTTTATATCTGTGTTTAACTGACCTTGATTAATGCAAATTTTTGTTATTTATCTTCTGTTTATACTTCAGAGATTTTTACTTTCATAGTATGTACATGTTACTGTACGACATACTTCAATATTTTGTAGACTAGAAAGATCTCCAACAAGGCGAAGAAGTTTAAAAATTGTCTTGTATTACGAATTTTTATAATTTCTATGATTAGATTTATTAGAACTGACAATTTTGACTCCCTCATATGGTGATTTAATGATTGTTTTTTATACAGGGTGTTTCATTGGGAAACGGAAATACTTAAATGGTGAATAGAGGTTACCGAGGTTGTCCTAGGTATACTCAATTTTTTGCCCTAACGACTTTTATATCCGAGTTACACGGTGTTTTATCGATTTTGCTCATTTTTTCCAAAGCCATAACTTTAGAACCACCCTGTATATTTTTTTAATATTCGGTGCACATATGTCTCATTCAAAACCCAAACGACCGACATACTAATCACAAGAAAAATCTAGGTCCGGATTAACAAAAAATTATAAAGTAATTGTGACCTTAAAACAACATCCTGTATATTGAAATTTTGAAAATCTGTTTGCATATTTGAAAAGAGCACAAAAAACTAAGTCTAATGGTTTTCTTAGATTTTTCGGCCAGACAATTTTTTGACTTTAATTTTGAAATTATATTGAATTTTTTAAGAACTCAACATTAAATAGCAGGTATTATTAACTTATAATTATAAATTAATAAAGGTATTGAATAAATACTCATTTTAAAATGAATCAATACCTATTTACCACATTGGAAAGACCCAATTATTAATCACAAGAAAAATCCAGGTCCGGATTAACAAAAAAAAAAAAAATAAAGTAACTGTTACCTTAAAACAACACCCTGTATATTGACATTTTCAAAATTTGTTTGCACATTTAAAAAGACCCCAAAAATCCGAGTTTATCGGTTCACTTTGATTTTTTGTGCAAAAATTTATTAACTTTAATTTTGAAATTAAATATATTCAAATTTTTAAGAACCCTGAAATTAATAAGCAGGTTTTTAAGCACTTTTAATAATAAATATAAATCATTCAAGTTAATGAATAAATACTAATTTTAAAAATAATCAGTTATTATTTACTGCGTTAGGTGGACTCACTAATCACAAGAAAAATCCAGGTCCGTATTAACAACAAAATACAAAGTAATTGTAACCTTGAAAACACACCCTGTATATTGAAATTTTTAAAATACTTTTGCACACCTGAAGAGAGCACGAAAAACTAAGTTTAATGTCCCGCTTTAATTTTTTGTGCAGACAATTTATTGACATTACTTTTGAAATCATATCGAAATTTTTATTATGAGTTCCCAGAGTCTTAAAAATTTCGACATAATTTCAAAATTAAATTCATTAAATTGTCTGACCAAAAAATTGAAGCGAATGACCAAACTTAGTTTTTTGTGCTCTTTTCTTACGTATGTGCAAACGGATTTTGAAAATTTCAATATACAGGGTGGTGTTTTAAGGTTACAATTACTTTATATTGTTTTGTTAATCCGGACCTGGATTTTTATTGTGATTTTTAAGTGGGTCGTTCGAATGTCGTAAATAAGTATTGATTAATATTTTTAAAATAGGTATTTATTTAATAACTTTAATAATAATTTGTTGTTAAAAGTGTTTTAAAAATTTACTTTTAAATTTCAGTGTTCTCAAAAGTATCATCATCATCATTAATTAGCGTATATTTATCCACTTCTGCCCGTAAAATTTTCCACCTATATTTATATTGAGCTTCTTGCATCCAATCTGTGGTGATGCGCTTTATATCCAAGGTCTATCTAGTCGCTGGACATCCTCTGATTCGATATGCCTCTTGTCTTGGTCGAAATTTCAAAATCTTTCTGGTCCATATATGATCAGTCAATTTGGCCAATGTCCTGGCCAAGCCCATTTAGCTATGGTTCTTCTTTCAACTGCATCCGTGACTCCTGTTCTTCTTTGGTACTTCTATCTTTGGCACTTTATCGCTGATGGTAATACATAACATTGCTCTTTCCATAGCGTGGTTGGCACTTGTCTGTTGTATGCTTCAACACAAGCATCAAACTGTTTAAATGAGTGTTTGTCAACATTTTCATTGGCTATTAAAAAACCAGATGCCACATAGAATTCTCTATTTTCAATGATATGATACACTACATTTTTTAAATTTATTTATGCCAAATGGTATTCCCCCCTTTAGGGTATTTTAATGATATTAAAAATTGATCTAAAAAATATTTACGCAATTGAAGATTACTTGATGGCATTTCATGCTTATTGATATATCTAATATATCCTAAAAGAAAATACTGATTTTCAGGCCAGAATTTTTGAGTCAGGTAATTTCTAAAATTCTCTTTAGATGGATAAAAAATTATTTGAAAGACTGTCGAAAAACATCTAACTGCAGCAGTCAAGTTACATATTTATGTTTTTATTTTAAATCCGAATTATTTTTTTTACGATAAAATATAGCAATATATTTAACATTATAATATTTTTAGACGTTTTATGAAAATATATAGTTAATACATTCTTTATTAACATAATCTTAAAATAAAATATTATAATTATCTTCTATATAATTTTAATTAACTAGTTTTGATGGGAAATAAGCCACAATTTCACTAAAAAATTATTTTATTAACGTTTCGACGTCCAGCACGGATGCCGTTGTCAAAATACAAAAAATATTAATAAATATAAATACGTCGAAACGTTAATAAAATCATTGTTTTAGTAAAATTGTGGCTTATTTCCCATCAAAACTAGTTAATTACAAAAATGTCACAAGAAAATAGCTTCTATAAATTTAGATAAAACTTATATTTAAAAATATCAAAATAATTTTTCTGTAAGCGAATAACAATTTTTTACCAATAACGAACGTATATTCGCTCAAAATTAAGTAAAAACTAAGCTTTAGATATAATACTATCTAAAGATATAATCGCAGTATATATTTGAAGAAACAAATATAAAGATATAGTCGGTTCGCTACTCAGCCACAACTGGCTATAGTTCAGAGAAATAAGAAAAAAAATATCCTGTTGGTGACACAACCCCTTCTTCTTCTTCAAGTGCCGTCTCGTAATCAGAGGTTGGATATCATCATCACTATCTTTACTCTATCCACCGCTGCTCTAAAGAGTTCTATAGAACTGCATCTAAACCAGTTCCTTAAATTCTTTAACCATGACACTCTCCTTCTTCCTATACTCCTTCCGCCTCTTATCTTTCCCTGTATTATCAGTTTTAGTCCCCTAACACAACCCCGTCCAGGCCGAAACCAAATTTGTTGAGTAGTATGGACATCTATATTAATAACCTATATGTTTCCTGGAAACCATCAAGATATGAAAGCTGCAGTACCTGGGGCATGTTATGCGCAATGAGAGATACAACATACTTCAGTTGATTATACAGGGGAAAATCCACTATTCACAGCAGCAGCATCTAAGATCAGAATAGCCATGATGATTGCCAACCTCCGTCGCAGAGATGGCACGTGAAGAAGAAGAAGAAGAAGATGTTTCCTGCAGCCGATTTTGATGATATACATAGTTTTAATAAATAAAGATCAAAAAACGGTAAATTTTCGCTTTTTTCGTCTACAACCAAAAAGTTAAGTATTTTAAACAAATTTGAGAGTGAGAAACTCATAAATCGTATATAAAACTTCAATATGGCGTTCGCTGAATATGTCTATCCTTATTGGTTGCTTAGAAAATTGCAAAATAAATCATAAATTTTGATTTTTATAAATGTTCATAACTCATGTAAAAATTAACTTAAAACGTTCTTATTACACGGAATGCTGAGACTTCTGGTGCTTAAATCATACCCTAAATTTCAAAGCAATTGGTCAAATAGTTTAAAAGGTATTTAATTTGTTTATCCCACATTAATTTTTTTGCAACGCTATAAGTCAGAAAATGATGAAGTTACACTAATACTTTGGATAGTTTATGAAAGAAAAAGATTTATTAATTTAATTTAAAAAAAAAACGACAAAAAATAATTCTAAATACTGCAAAATTATTTTGCAAAAACATGTGAATTAAAAAAAGGGGGGGCTAACTTCGTCCCTAATTGTCCTAGGACAATTGTTTTTCTTTCTAAATGTGTATAAAAATTCAGTCTTTCTAAATGTGAAAAAATAATTTTTCTACTTGTAAACGGTTAAAAAGTTATTCTAATTGTTTATAAGTAAGCAAAAAATCGACGTGTTTTTGCAAAATAGTTTTACACTGTTTAAAATTACTTTTTGTCATTTTTTTAAATTAAGTCAATAATATAAATGTTCTTCTTCCATAAACTGTCAGAAGTCTAACTGTAATCTCATATTTTTATGACTTATAGTGTTGCAAAAAATTCATTTGGGATAAATAAATTAAATAACTTTTAAACTATATGGCCAATTGCTTTGAAATTTAAAATATAATTTAAGCACCAGAAGTCTCAGCAATTCATTTATTAAGAAGGTTCTAAGTTAATTTTTACATAAGTTATGAATATTTATAAAAACTCAAAATTTATGATTTATTTTGCAATTTTCTAAATAAACAATAAGGATAGACTGATAGACATATTCAGCGAACGTCATATTGCAATTTTTTAGGCGATTTATGAGTTTCTTACTCTCAAATTTGTTTAAAATGCTTAACTTTTTGGTTATAGACGAAAAAAGCGAAAATTTACCGTTGTTGATCTTTATTTGTTTATAACTATGTATATAATCAAAATCGGCTGCAGGAAATATAAAGGTTATTAATATAGATGTCATCAGATGACATTGAAAGGTTATTAATATATATGTCAACAGTTTTAGTCTCAAGATCTCGATTACGAAGCTAGATTGTGATAAATCACCATTTTCCTGGATGGATCAGTAGGCGTAGAAACGAACCGTAGCCTTCAAAGTCGCCAGATGTTAGTCCTATGGATTTATCAATCTGGGGCATTTAAGAAAAGAGTCGGAACAACGATGTGTTTTTTTCAAAATATATCTCATAGTCGAAAAATTGTTATTCGGCCTAAAGAACAAACAAATGCTTAAATTACATAATATATTTTACTAAAATAATATATAGATCTCTGTTTACATTTCTATGTGCGTTAAAAACTGCTTAATCTATACACGACACTAAAACGGCTACGAATGGAAAGAATCACATGGTCAAATGGTCACCATGTTATTCTGTTACCAAATTCCGATATTTCGATTTATTATTTAATATTCGCACTTTTAAAGTATACACAAAAAACTGTCTTATCAAAAAAGGAGCTATTTTATTTACAAAACTTTTACTGTAATATTTTTATAAAATGAAGAGTCATCAAAACGAGTACGAACAAAAGTATATTTAAAAAAATCTATTAAAAGTTTACTTTATAAGCCAGTAATTTTTCGATCTGGTATCGTTTTCACTCTTAAACGTCTTATTCAGTTAAAAAACCTCAACTTTAAGTCCTTAGTTAAAGAACCTCCAGGAACAGTCTATTGGAGGTACTAGGTCTTTACAAAACTCAAATAATAATCTTGAATCTTGAAATCTTGAATGGGTTGCATGTGAGAGTTCATTTTAAATGAAGTAAAAGTTAGACTTACTCTCGATCCTTATTATAACTTCTGACGACCGGTTTCGCTCTTTAAAATATGTAGAGCATCTTCAGGTCAAAGGTAACAAGTTACAAAATGCTACAAATAAAAAACCAGAGTTAGAACAGTGTCTGGTTTTAGAAGATGCTAAAGATCCATAAGATCAAGCCAATGTTGAATAACATACATAAAAGTAGCGAAATAGCAGACAACTGCCTATGCATCCAAAAAGGGGGGGGTGGTAAAAAAGTCCCCAAACTCACAAACACAGGCAGACGTATGCCATATATAATCATGCAATTATAACGTGTCGTACTTACATTCGGATACAAGGAGCTACTAACTCAGTATTCATTTTCATGATGTTTCTGTTAAAGTTATGTTAAAGGGATATGGTGGAATAGACGAAGGATGCAGCAAAGGTAAATAAATTTATTTCAAATAATAATGTTCGGTTTACTCTATGCCTTTGACCTGTCATGGGAGCCCAGTAGGACTTACACATAAAAACAGAATGAACCAAATCATAAAAAAAGGATGACCATCAGAATAAGAAAGAGTTTCAGAATTTATAAAACGAACGGCAATGCTTATAACGAAGCTTAAAGAAGAAAGGTCGGGAAGATAAGGTAGCAGATTTCTGACTAGCACTGGAATTATATTAAGCGAAATTATAAAAAAAAGCCTGACAAATAATGTGGTCTATCACTCAGATCGTATGCTACATCTAGAAGAAGAATACGATCTGAGTAAGGAAAACCAATTAAAATGAATATTATATAAACTCGTGCTTCAATAACGGATCAACCCGATGCTGAGGTTGAACAGTTCTATAGAAATCTACAAATTTTACTTACCAAAAAACAAAAATTAACGATAATAATATGAGATCTCAATCCAAAAGGGGAAAAGGTAAAGTTGAAAACATCATTGGTGAAAATGGACTAGGACAACGGAGCGATATAGGCAACAGCCTACATCTCTCTCTCTCTCTCTCTCTCTCTCTCTCTCTCTCTCTCTCTCTCTCTCTCTCTCTCTCTCTCTCTCTCTCAGCATTAGCAAGCGCGTCCTGCGCGCCACCGGCCCATCCCACCAGTCAGTTTGCGTTACACTGTGGTCGAGAGTGGATGTATGATAAGTAGGTACGGTTCATTTTTAAATATTGCCCTAATATGTGATAATGTATTTGTTATCCAGGGAAAATTACTCAAAGTAAAACTTCTCTAATGCCATAACCTGTGACACGGCAGATCGATACACCCGATACTCCGAGTTTTGAATATGGGTGCCTTAGCAAAAGCGCCTTATCATATTATTTTACTAGTGAATTTCAGGGTAAGGCTATGCCAATAAATACGAGCATTAGATAGCTACACTCTGCTACTGGCAGAGAAAAAATGAAGAGTTCACATAAAATCTTGTTTTTGCTCTCCTGAAAAGTTCGCAATTTCAGGATTATGGGACTAATGAAGTCGGGGTGCGATATAAAAATACTTCAAAATTAAGTAAACAGATCTAAAATAAAAACAAAGTACATACCAAAACTAGCACAGCGAGACATGAACTTACTGAAGAAAGAAGAAACATGGCAAAATATCACACGTCACATCACGGACGCCCATATAAAAATTTTCAGGGGGGGACCAGACGTGCAGATGTTGAACATTATATTTTGTATACTTTGGACAACCATATATAGTTTACAGCACCCGAAAAGCTAGGAAGGGCCACGGTCCCCACCCCCTGCCATGGGTATGAGCGCCCATGCGTCACATTAATAAAATATATCGAGAATCAAAAACTAGAAATACGGAAAGTGGAGAGAGAGAGGGAGAGAGAGAGAGAGAGAGAGAGAGAGAGAGAGAGAGAGAGAGAGAGAGAGAGAGATAGAGAGAGAAAGTTGTGGTCTGAATTGAAATCAATAATTTAATAAACTGGAGAAACCTAAAAAACATAAACCAACAAGCAAAAAAACATAAACCAACAAGCAAAAAAATCATGGATGATTGATGAAATATTAGAGTCGATGAATCAATTTGAGAAGACAATACAAGAACAAAGAAAACAGTAAATATAAAAAAAATCACAAACAAATAAGAAGAAAGATATTGGAGGTAAGGGAGAAGTGGCTTACAGAAACATGTGAAGAGATAGAAGACACAGAAAAACATGACAAACTTTTCCAGAAGAAAATAAAGAAACTAATTGAAAATACCAAGCACCAAGTTACAATTTGTGTGCAAGTTACATAAACGAATAATTCATAAAACTAACGTCATTTCATTGTGTTTTTTCTAAACAAGCACAATCTTAGTATTTGGCCTAAAGCTATTACTGTATGTATCTATTTAACATTTAAACCCTACTTTTTTATTTATAGGTACATTTATAAATTTTCTGTTTCCTTTACCAGATAAAGTAGTTATCCGCAAAAAATTATTGGTTAGTAAGGACTAAAACTATTAATTTCCGTTTAATAATGTAACTTTGTCCTTTGTTCCTTATTCGAATTTTGTAAAATAAAACACTCCACCCATTTCGATTAATAAAACAGTTTTATAATTGTATTCTTTTTCATTAAACTAATATTTACAAAAGGTTCTAAAATTACTATCTCAATATAAATTTATACAAAACAGTCAGTATAAAGCTTATATTATATATGAGTGCCTTTAGTATTATTCACAAATGACGGTTTGTTAATCTTGATTAAAAATAAAATAGTGACAAATGACAATAAGTTATTTTGATAGCCATCTTACCTTTAGCAAAGGTAAGATTTTGGTTTTCTAAAAACTCCACAACATTACAAAACAGCACAAAACTCAAATATACACATAAATGAATGTGCTTAAAAAACAACATATTCAACTCTTGTTTTAATTTCAACATTAGATGTGTCAGAACTCATTTAACTTAGGTATAGATACATTTTAATTTGGAAGAAGCCTGGTATAAAATACAACTATACACACACTATTTTACAAAGTGGTAAACCAACTGCCAGTAAAGAGCTATGTAGGAGTGTAACAACTGAGATGTTTACTCTGATAAGGGGTTGGGGGCTAATTGATACTACAGTGGAACTCCGATAAGTCGGCCTCCGATAACCCGGAACTCCGGCTAACCCGGACCGATTTGCATCAGACAAAACAAACCGGGAGAAGAAATTCCTCTCACCGAACTCTTTACGACTACCTTCACGGAAGTAAAGAATATTTTGAGAAAAAAATTCTAGGCCAAATAGAGGCTCAAAACAGCCTCCATGCCTCCTCATGGAGAATAATGAATAGGTCTACGAGTGGAGCTGTGGAGATCTTAACACTTTAGGTAGATAGCCAATCAGCCGAAAAACTATTAGGATCAACTATAGATATGGTCGTACGATCAAAGTCAAAAACCGGAAACAATATCTAAGACCCCAGATGAGCAAAAAAGTGCTCAATCTACGAAAACCGAGGGGAGCGAATCTTTCGACCGAATCCAAGCTGAATCCAGGAGGATAGGCAAGCAAAGGCCTGACTCCAAGGAATCAGTCATAGATAAAAAATCTGGGAAACCGGAAAAAAAGAAAAGTGGAATTAAAAAGTCCCCAAACTCATTTGAGAAACCAACTCAAAGGCTGAAGTGTCTACAGATAAACCTTCAACATTCAAAAGCAGCTACCAGCGTGCTTATAAGAAGGTTTACTGAAGACAACATACATCTCCTACAGGAGCCTTGGATTAATGGAGTAAGTATACAAGGACTCAACATAAAATTAGGTAGGTTACTCTATAGTATCAATACTGACAATCCAAGGCAGCACTACTGCTTTCACATAATACTAAATATATTTCTGTTCCAGAATTCATCACGGCAGATTTGGTAACCGCAATAGTGGAAATGCCAACAGAAGTAGGCAAGAGACAAATTGTTATTGCCTCGGCCTGTTTCCCGGGTTACTCTGAAGACTATCTACCTCCAGAGGAAGTACAAATACTCATGGGATGGTGCAAGAGGAAGATTAGACAACTAATTCTTGGCTGCGATGTAAATGCACACCACATAGTATGAGGCAGTACAGGAATCAACATCAGGGGTGAGTACCTCCTAGACTATATATATCTACTAACAACTTAGATATTGCAAACAGAGGAAATAAACCCACCTTAATAAACGCAATTAGGAAAAAGGTTCTTGATATTAGTTCGTTTATAGCAAATAATATATACAACTGGCATGTATCGAATTTTAGATCGTCCTCGATGTAAATTTTCTCTGTGTCCCCACCACTTATCTCTAAACTGTGAGTACTTTTCCGTGTAGAAATCGTCTCTTCCCCTAAATACCTATTTGAACAGAGACATTTGACAAGGGTATAAAATGGCCGTAATTCTTAGTTTACGGATAAAATCCGAGAGAAGCTTAGACCGTCGGCAATATTTGTAGCAGTTTTTTTCTTTTAGAAAGGACAAACTCGTGAGAAATAAAAAACAGTGGAATATGCTACCTTATCTCTCTTAGACGGACGGTCTGCGGTAATATTGAATAATGTCATAGTGTGGGAGCGTTTTGCAGACACGAGACCATCAAATAACAATGAATTATGGGTTACTGTTTTGATGTTACGTGAAAAATGTAGTAAAAAGGGCCAGACGTCTATGGTTCCTATTGAGCTATTGTATTCATGAATATTATTAGTTTGATTTTTTTTCACATTTTTATTCAAATGCAAATACCTTTTTGCAGATCGATATAGAGGTAGTATATTGAGGAATAAATATTAAAAAGAAAAATTATTGTGTGATGTGCATGATGAAAATGTTGTATTTGTTTGTTATGTTTATTTGTGTAGGCTTATTTATTTTATAATTACATTATTGAGGCCAATAATGTGGTCTCAAGATCAATAAACAAAAAAAATTATGATAGTAGATTATTCAAATTCACTTCAGACAACAGGAGCCTTAGACCAGTTTGAAGTGGTTAACGAGTTCAATTATCTAGGATCCTACATCAGTAATACAGGATCTTGTGAAACAGAAATACGTAGGAGAATAGGCATGGCCAAAAACGCTATGAGTCGATTATCGAAAATCTGGAAAGATCGCTCCTTGTCGAAGAACACCAAAATAAGATTAGTACGTGTCTTAATTTTTCCCATATTTAATTAAAAATCCGAAACATGGACAATGAAATCGGACGAAAGAAAAAGGATTGACGCCTTTGAAATGTGGTGCTGGAGAAGAATGCTTCGGATCTCATAGACGAAACACAGAACAAATCACTCAATCCTCCAAGAGCTTAATATTCAGACTCGACTTTCCTCTATTTGCCTCTCCACCGTCTTAAAATGTTTCGGCCATATTGCAAGAAGAAGTAATGATAATCTTGAGAGACTTATAATTTTGGGAAACGTTGAAGGGCGCAGAAGTAGAGGTCGCTTACCTACTCGATGGACGGATCAAGTACAGAAAGCCAGTGGAAAAACATTCTTGAATCCATGAGGGAAGCTCAGGACAGAAGCCGATGGAAAGAGATAGTTGCTCGTATTATAGGGAATCACGACATTCAGCAATGAGGAAACGACTGAGGAGGAGGAGGAGGACAGTCATCAACGGTTGAACTTATTTAGAAAATTCCAATCAGATCTATCTTGCACTGTTGCAATTCAGTTGGTGCATATCCTCTTTATGTCGTGAGTCCATCTTGTAGGTGGTCTTTTCAGGTTTCGTCTATCCACTGTTGGTCTCCATTCCGAGATCTTCTTAGTCCATCTATTTATTACCTTTCACTGTACAGATGTGTCCTGCTAACTTCCATTTAATTTTAGTTGTGTTTTATAATGCCCTGTAGATCACTTCTTCTACGGATTTCTTCATGTCTTACCATACCTCTCAACGTTATCCCCAATAATGATTTTCCATTCTACATTGCGTCATTGTAATTTACGTGCAGATGTATTTGTTAATGTAAGTGTCTCTGCATATAATATAAGAACAGGTAGGATAAATTGATACTTCTTATACGGTGTCTTATCCTTAAGAACGTTGGCCATTACATTTGACCACTTAGTCTTATTTTCAGCCGCCCTGAATAGTTCTATGGAGGTCATATTCGTCCATTGTTGTAGGTTTTCAAGCCAAGAGTTTTGTCTTCTTCCTGGTCCCCTTTTACTATTGATTTTGCCTTCGAAATTATAAGTTAAGGTAGTTCGTACTTTTGATTTCTTACGATGTGACCATAATATTGTGTTTTAGTCCAGAGAAATAAGGTTTTTGTCGGGACACTTGAGCAGCCAGGTTGCAAACGATTTTTTTTGGGTAATATATACCTTATACATTATAAATACAAAAATGCCCGTCACAGTTCGGACGAGAATTTTAGATATTAACAAATAAGGGTCAAAAATGGCAGTTTTTTCATTTAAATCGCTACAAATAAAAACAGGGTAACTAAATATCTTATTTATGGTATTCCTATTTTAGTAGATGAGCCAGGTTTAAAATGGCAGTTTTTGAATTTTGACTCAATCATTTGTTGCTTCGGAAATTGCAAAATAAAACTAAAATTTCGAAAAAAAAATTTTGTTTTAACTTCTGCGAAAATGACGTCATGATTTTCATATTGCACGAAAAGTTGAGTCAAATAGTCCATATAATGCACAAAAATTTTTAAGATGATTTGTCAATTAGTTTAAATTTTATTCAATTTGTTTATCCCAAAGAGGGATATTGTTTTTCGCAATGTTATTGTTCAGAAAATAATAATGATATAGCAATTCTGTGGAAACCACGTGAAAGAAGAATAGTTATATTCTCATAGTATTGAAAAAAAAATCATTAAAACGTCGTTTTTATCGCTCCGAAAACATTTTACTAAAGTAGTGTCATTTTTGGCTAATAAACAACGTGAATAACTTTGTTATTATTGACTGTAGAGTAGGGATTTCAAACGCTGGTATTTTTACACAAATTTTCAAAAAAGTTTTCGCCTAGGTTAAGTATGGTTAAAGTTAGCCATTTGTATTATTTAATTCACATTTACTTCTATATACATAAAATTCTCCTGTAACAGTGTTGGTTACCATAGTACTCCGAAACGGCTTCGCCGATTTTTATGAAATTTTACACCTATATCCTATATGACTGAGGATAGGTATTAATCTATTTTTCAGACAATAAGTTATAAGGGAGATAGCCCCCTGACATTTTTTAATTTTTTTTGGACAAAATTGTCTACCTTAATTTTATATGATGTATAATTAAAAAATACATACAACCCTTAATTTTCACTCTTCTATCCCCCACCCCTATTTGTTAATAGCCATTTTTTACATCTATAAAATTATCCTGTCAGAGTGTTAGTTGCCATACTCCTCCGAGACCGCTTGACCGATTTTTATGAAATTTAATTTTTATATTCGGTAGGTCTTACAATCGGTCGTAATATATTTTTCATATCCCTGAGTGATAAATGGGAATTCCCCTAACATTTTGTAATATTAGATGGGGATATATGTACATAATGTACTCTATACTCTATAGGACTACGAATACATACAAATTAAAGAAATTATGATTAAAATCCACCAACAGGCTCCGGAGATATTAATCGCGGTATATGTTTAAATAATTAGTTTCATTTTTTGAGTACACGGATTTTAATAATTCCCCTCCACCGACCACGAATCGATCTCATTAGGACGTCATTTTTAAATCTTTATTAACCGCTCTGTTGAAGTTTAAAGTTTACTCAAACTTTTACACATAAACTATATACCTTCAACTTAAAAATGGCGCTAATTAGGTTGCTTAATTGTTATAACCAAAGTAGACGTAAATAACATAAAAAAGTGGCTAACTTTGACCATAATTAACCTAGACGGAAAGTTTTTTTTGAAAATTCGTGTAAAAATACCAGCTTTTTAAATCCCATTGTAGTTTTAGCCTACAGTCAATATTAACAAAGTTATTCAAATTGTTTATAAGCCAAAAACGACTCTACTTTAGTAAAATGTTTTCGGAGTGACAGAAATTACTTTTTAATGATTTTTTTTTAAATACGTTGAAAATATGACTATCCTTCTTTGATGACTCTACTTTGAAAAACGACTGATGAAAACTGATGAAAAACGACTCTACTTTAGTAAAACGTTTTCGGAGTGATAGAAATTACTTTTTAATGATTTTTTTTTAAATACGTTGAAAATATGACTATCCTTCTTTGATGTGGCTTCCACGGAATTGCTATATCTCTTTGGGATAAACAAATTGAATATAATTTAAACTAATTGACGATTCATCTTCAAATTTTTTGTGCATTATATGGACTGTTTTGCTCAACTTTTCGTGCAACATGAAAACCTTAAGATTATTTTATTTTATTTTTTTTATTTTTCAATTTCCGAAGCAACAAATGATCGGACCAAAATTCAAAAACCGCCATTTTAAACCATGGCTCATCTTCTAAAAGAGAAATACTATAAATAGGATATTTAGTTACCCTAGTTTTACCTGTAGCGATTTAAACGAAAAAACTGCCATTTTTGACGCTTATTTGTTAATAACTAAAATTCTCGTCCGAACTGTGACGGCAGAGCCGGCCCGTGCGTAATATTTCACCCGTGCGAATTACTATTTTGGCGCCCCCCCCTCCCGAGGGGGCAATTCAAAAGTTCAACTTTATAGTAAAATCATGGTTGTAAAAGTAAGGTTGTAAGTATCATGTTTCATTTGAACTTAATGTTGTTCTGAAGCTATTTCCTTGTGGCATTTTTATAATTAAGTATTTTCTATGGGAAATAAGCCACAATTTTATTAAAAAATGAATTTATTAACGTTTCGAATTTTTATTAATTTATTAATTAATTAACGTTGCATTTCGTTGTCTTTTTAAAGACAGATCACATGCTATAATTTTTTTGCGACGGATATTCTTGAGTTGGGATTTATTTCATGTAATCGAATGAACTATCTTTTAGTAAAATCGTCCCAGGAACGCAACTCATAAATATTGGCGATATCATTTTAAAGTCTTCTACTTTAAAATGTATAATATACGTCTGAATTGCCAATATAAATAAGTCAGATTAAATAAATTATTAGAAGAATTTTTTTACATAACATTTTTGTTTATTTTAATAGTATTTTTATTTTGACAACGAAACCCGATTTGGGCTTCGAAACGTTAATAAATTCATTTTTTAGTAAAATTGTGGCTTATTTCCATAGAAAATACTTAATTTGAACTTTAGTTGACAAATTATACAATTAGATTTTATTTACAAGTCCTGAATACAGTTTCGAAAATGGTTATACAAATTTAATGACTATGGTTATTTATCAATGAAAAAATAGTTTTAAATTAATAAGAATTAAGCTTTAAAATGAATTAAACTTGAAAATAACAATGTTGAGCTTTGGACATAAAGTAAGTGGACCTTGTAAGGCAATGAGACATGATATTGTGTTTTTATGTTATAGGCTAAGTTGAACAAAGTTAACTTTTCTAGATTTTCTCTGGGAAAACTCATTTACAATTGCATTAACATCAATATTGCATCGAGCACTACAAACTCAGTTGAAATCAAAGCTAGTCACACCAATCTGTCTTGCGACATAGAAGACCTCAAATAATTTTTTACTATTTTCAACTTGGAGAAACTCCTTTCTCTACTCGCGACAGACACTGGGAAAGTAAGAAGGATTCGCAGTGCTACACACAGGTTAGGAAAGTTCTCCACAAATCCGTTGTCTGCTAAGTAGCTCAACATGTCAACTGGGCCTTTGATTTTGCCTTTGTCTTCTTTTTCGACATTCTGAATCATGTTTTTGACAAGTTTCAATTCAGAATATAGTTGAAGACTATCAATGTCACTTGACAAATTTAGAAACCCAAACAGTTGGTGATAGTTTTGAAGCTGCTCAAATCTGTCTCCTAGAGAAGAAATACACTGATCCCAGACCGCGTAGAAGAATTTAGTTTTGAACACGATCTCAGGATCAAGAACTGTTTCATCACTTGATTCATAAGAAATCATTTTCTTCTTTTTTCTCGTCCGCAGTTCACTTTCTTTAGGGAATGCTGGGTCAACTTCAATCATTTCGGCCACTTCACTGCAATCGACTAATATTCTGTTGAATCTTGCATAACTCCTTGTTTCTTGAAAAAATTACTTCGTTGAAGAAATCAAAGCAAGAGAGTTTGCTATGTCCATGTTAACCTCTTGAAGTTTCTTGCGTATGAGGTTTACCTTAAACAAAATCATATGCCACGTTACTAAGCAGCAGATGAATCGGAAATCTTTCAACTTTTTGGCCAAACTTGTAGCTGTATTTCTTGCATATCCGTCTATCCTTTTTTGGTCTTGACTACATTCAAAAAGCGCGTCATAGACTTCCCCAAGCTAATATATCAGTGGCATAACCGCATTAATTCGACTCCCCCACCTAGTCTCACTCAAAGGTTTCAGGGTCAAGTTTGTTACGTGTTGTTTCAGAACATCCCAACGATGTGGTAATCCTGCGAAGAAATTGTAGACCTCCTGGATGATTCTGAACATAGAAATTATTTGTCTATAAAAAATTAAAACTTACTAAGGCTTTCTGAAATATTACTAATTCATTATAAATGAATGAATAATTGGCTTAAAAAATTGACAAAATTTAATAATTTATCGCATTTTAATTTTTTTTGGGGTGGAAGGAAATTCGCCCCAAACCCTTGGCGCCCTGTGCGGGCGCACGGCTCTCACGGCTCTCGGGCCGGCTCTGTGTGACGGGCATTTTTGTATTTATAATGTATTAGGTACATAGTACCCAAAAAACCCATTTGCAACCTGGCTGCTCAAGTGTCCCGAACATGGTATATTTTTGCCATATTTCCCTGGCGTATTTTCCGTTCTTTATAATAATAAGCATAAGCTCTCTTTCCTTGTTCATCCCCCGCAAGATTTCCGAATTTGTCGTATGGCTCATGTAGGATATTCTGAGCATTTTATGATAACACCAGAGTTCGAATGCTTGGATTCCTTTTGTGTTTCTTCTGCCATTGTCCAGGCTTCAAAGCCACAGAGCAAGGTGGAGAAAACATACCACTTAAACATAACACACTGATTAAAGGCTCTTATTTTTAAGTAGATAGGTACATCACCTTCAAAAATACCACGCAATCTTCCATATTCTGCGCATCTCAAAGTTATTCTGCTTAGCAACTCAGTTTAGTTTCTTTGCTAATTTGGTAGGACAGAAACGTTCAAAGTCCATTTTGATGAGACGGATGTAGTCAACTTACTACACTGGATAGTTGCTGGTAGGCATTGGAAGGCGGTATCACCACTTGGATTGCATTTCCATAAGCAATTAAGACTCTTAAACATAATATGCCCGTAATTGGGTAGAACAGGGCGCATAAAGGGTGTGGCCAACATCCAAAAGATAGTTTGGCACAACCAATGTCCCAAATATCTGGGAACCTGGTTAAATGAAAACAATGACCAAGGTGGAGAAACCACGAAACGCATCGAAACTGCAAGAAAAACCATTATAGAATGAAAAAATGTTTGTTAATCGAGACTTTCCTCTGGAGCTAAAAATAAGAGACTTAAGATGCTACGTGTTCTCGACTTTGTTGTATGGAATGGACAGCTGGACACTAAAATTAGAAAACATAAAGAACTTGAAAGCATTTGAGATGTGGTGCTGTAGACGGATTTTGAAAATACCATGGATCCAACGAGTTACGAATTCAGAGGTGTTACAAAGGGATTGCGAGGTGACAAAGAACATCAAAACAAGAAAGCTGGAATATTTGGGCCACATTACTAGAGGTGCGAAATATGAGACCTTAAGGCTCACAATGCAGGGCAAAATTAAGGGGAAAAGATCCATAAGGAGAAGAAGAATTTCCTGGCTGAGAAACTTATGAGGGTGGTATCGTTGCAGCTCAGTAAATTTTTACAGAGCAGCCGCCAATAAGGTACGGATAGCTGTGATGATAGCCAACCTCCGATAGGAGAAAGAACTGCAAGAAGAACAAATGTCCCTGCTAGTCCGTGTCCAGATAAGGGTGGCACGCTAGTCATAGCGTGGGGCTCATGGGAACTCTCAGATAATCGGAAATCACAAAAATGGTTTCACTGTTAGATTGTAATTATTGTTAAATTATATTGTTTGGTATTGTTAAGTATAAATATTTTGTACACCGGCTTTTAAAATACAGGGTGGGCCAAAGAAAACAGTCCACCTCGATATTTGGCAGCATTTATTAGATTTTAAGGAAATGAAGAAACAGGTCGATTTTTGATCTAAGGGGGACACATTCTTACGGTATATACATCTGTCATTTGTCAGCCCTCTCCCTTGCATTTCCCTCACCCCTTATTTTTAGCTAGGGAATAGGGGTCGTGTGCTATATGTGCTATTTGAAAGGTTATTCAATTCTCTATTCAGTAGTATTAACAATGACATAATTATTTATACAGGTTCTCCAAGAAAAATTATTTTCAATTAAATTAATTGACACAAAAAGGAGAATGTATGAAATTTACTTAACTCAAAATACTTTCTACTACTGACAGAAAACAGAGAAAAATGTTTATTTGACAAATAATTATTGTTTTTCGCTTAAATTCAATATTCAACCTACCAAGAGGCAGATGGATGGCAGCTTGAACATTGAAATTAAGCGAAAAGCAATGTTTATTGATCAAAAAACATTTTTTTTTCTGTTTTGTGGCAGCAGTAGAATGTATTTTGAATTAAATAAATTACATACATTCTTCTTTTTGTGTCAATTAATTTAATTAAAATATTTTTTTCTTGGACACCCTGTATAAATAATTATGTTAATATTTATATTACTGAATAGAGAATTGAATAACCTTTTAAATGAGCTAGCACACTACCCCTATTCCCTATTTAAAAAATACGGGGTGGGGGAAGTGGAAGGGAGAGGGTTGACAAATGACAAATACATGTACCGTAAAAATGTGTCCCTCTTAGATCAGAAATTGTCCTGTTTTGTCATTTCCTTAAAATATAATAAATACTGCCAAATATCGAGGTGGACACTTTTCTTTGGCCCACTCTGTATTATGTTCAAATTGTGCTGTAAGTAGCTGCTGTTAAGGTGAAACAGTAGCGATCAACAGGTAGCAAAAACGCGTTCCAAGATTGCGGCTGTAATTTTGAATATTTTTTCGAGATATTTGGCACACGTATTCGTAATATAATAAAGAATGGCGGTACAGAGCCCAATTTGAAAAATATATTAATATGTGGAAATTACTCTGTAATTAAATACAATATTAAAAAAAGAGTCTGTACCGCCATTAAGAAGAACAAAAAAATTCACTTTCTTCAAATAAACTTTTTTATCCGATGCTTAGATTTTGTGTCATTTTGGAACTACTAAAATTTTTTATTTCATTAGTAGTTCCAACATGACACAAAATCTAGGCATCGGATAAAAAAATTTATTTGAAGAAAGTGTATTTTTTTGTTCTTCTTAATGGCGGTACAGGCTCGTTTTTTTAATATTGTATTTAATTACAGAGTAATTTCCACATATAAATATATTTTTCAAATTGGGCTCTGTACCGCCATTATTTATTATATTACGAATACGTGTGCCAAATATCTCGAAAAAATATTCAAATTCACAGTCGCAATCTTGGAACGCGTTTCCGCTACCTGTTGATCGCTACTGTTTTCTCTTAAGTATCTATTTATGTAGTAGGTATGCTTCGTAACCAGCGAAATAAAACACAAAAACTTATTTGTCATTTGACAAAATTTTAGAATTAGTTTAGTGTGTTATATATTTCTGTATAGATTAAAGTAACTTCAAGTATCGTATTAATTTTAATTATTAATAAAAAAATCAGATTACCATTTCCATAAATGATCAAAAACTAATATGTGTACGTACAGGGTTATTCACTATATTTTGACACCCCGGTAAACTGCTTTATTAACAGAATTAGAAAAAAATGTAAAATACAAAAGTTACACGATTTTTTATGTAGTTTTCGAAAATGATAGTAGAAAAACGAAAAGTCGCAAAAAAATAACGTTGTGGTCATTATATTCCTATCACTGTCATAGCCTACCATCATGACTGAGATTTATTCAAAATATCTACTATCTCGCTTATTCTTCCATATAGGCCCATCAAACTCAATACGGAAATGTTCGTTACAGAACGTTCTGTTTAAATGTGTAATCATATACAGCTTGTTCCATTTAAATGAACAAAGTTAACATCTGCGGCCATTTTGTTTGCACCTTCTTTGTTTTTCTATTATCATTTTCGCAAACTACATAAAAAATCGTGTAACTTTTGTACTTTACATTTTTTTTCTGTTTCTGTAAATAAAACAGTTTACAGGGGGGTTAATTTATAGTGAATAACCCTGTACAATCAAAAAACACTACGTGGTTTGTATTGTATTGTTTTTTCATATGATATCCGCATCACATTCTCAATTCATCGACGCTCTAAAACAGCATCCAAACCGATTTTACGGTATAAATCAACGATAATCACAATAATTGTCTATGATTTTTTAAATTATTGGATTGAAAATGTTTTACTGGTTGGTTTTTACATAAGAGTATATATACTGCAATCAACAGTAACTTATATCATTTAAGGTTTAAAAAAAATTGTCTTCCAAATTGGAACGATGTAGTATCTACAAATTAGGAAATAGGAGTCCGTGTATGGAGAAGGGCAGCCACAGACAAACAAGGACGAAGGCAAAAAATAAAGGAGGCTTAATTTGGGCTGTAGTGTCGCAGAAGAAGAAGAAGTTTCTACAAATCAATTAATATATTTTGTTCAATATTTTGTGATATTTAAACATAGTTTTAGAAAAAAAACTTAAATAAAAAATTAATCTGGACTTGCTCTAGATGAGTAAGTACGAGACATTTCAGTGGGTGCAGTCAAGGTATCCAATCTTTGGAAAAATATATCGACTGGTCCAAACCTATAATCTGTTTCTATACCCTTTGATTAAATGCAAAGAGCTATAAAACTGTCAATGAATAGGAAAGCAACGGGGAGAGAAGAAAATCCCAGCGAATCAATCAAACTACTCGACGATAAGGGTAAACATTCTCTTCTAAACCTCTTCAATAAAATATACGAAATAGGGCATACAAACCAACAGACTGGCAACTGTCAACATTTGTAATAATACCGAAAAAAAAAAGTTAAACAATATAGCGATCATTGCACCTGATGAGCCATATACTGAACATTTTCTTAAGAATACTGAAATTAATATTTTACAACAAAATAGAAGAACAAAATAAGCGATACACAGTTTGGTGTCAGAAACAACCTTGCAACCAGTGAAGCATTATGCAGTTTATAGGTCATGGTTAAAAGATGTAGCGATATAGAACAAAAGGCTCTATATTTGTTTTATCGGCTTCGAGAAACCCTTTGAACACGTCAGACTGATGTCGTGTCTTACGATAGGTGGGAATTGATGACCAAGACATCCGTATTATTCAAAATTTGTATTGACATCAATGTTCAAAGATTCGAATTAGTCAGAGCACGACAGAAACAGTGGAAATACGACGTGGAGTGAGGTAGGATGGATTTAATTGTTTCTAATTTTTAAAACCTACTCCGAGTTTATCTTCAAAGAAGCGTTAGGCTAAGGTTCCACGGGCGACCAATTTACGCTAGAAGTAGCCGTAAAAGGAACTTAAGGTTCCGCGGAATGGAATAGGAATAGCCGAACTGAACCAACTATGCATAAGTCCTGTAGTCGGTTCAGTTCGGCTATTCCTATTCCGTTCCGCGGAGCCTTAAGTTCGTTTTACGGCTACTGATAGTGTAAATTTGTCGCCCGTGGAGCCTTAGCCTTAAATGAAGATGCAGACATTAAACTCAACGGAATTAGGGTCAACAATCTCAGATATACAGATGGCACGGTACCGCTGGCTTCTAATTAAAAAATGTTGCAGCGACTTATAAACAGGACAACCGAAACATATTATAATGGATATGGGCTAAAACTTAATACTTCTAACACAATTTTTTTTATGAAATGAGTTAAATGAATGTTGACAACGAATCAAGTAATGTGTTAACCCAGGTACTAAAGTATTAACGAGCGACGCTAGGAAAATATTCCAACAATGCATCTCAGATTATTTACCTGAAACGTTATCTTTTTGTACTCTAATACAGAGTATGGTATAAAACAAAATGAAAATAAACGGTTTCTTTTTGATTCAAATCGGGTCCCTGGCCATCCCCCGACTCGTGTTTCTAGGTCTACCCGTTATCAAGAGGGCTTTGCAAGAAGACCGATCCGAATGAAAACGTCCGTTCTGCTAGAACGACCCCTAACGGTGAACGATGATCAGAACGGACGTTTTGATTCGAATAGGTCTTCTTGCAAAGCCCCCTTGATAACGGGTAGACCTAGAAACACGTGTCGGGGGATGACAAGATACCCGATTTGAATCAAAACGAAACCGGTTATTTTTACAAAATTTATGGTTACTAGCAAAACAAAGATACGACCCAAGAACATCAAACATATAGAGTAATGTTAGAAAGAGTAAAAAATATCACCTATTTAGGGGCCAACGTTAACGATAAATGGAGAGCTGGACCTTTACAGAGACACTAATGAAAAATTGGATTTGAGTGGATTGGATTGTCTTTGAGATGTAGATTTATCGACGAATATTACAGATAATTTGGGTTGATCGAATAATTAAAAGAGCACAGAAATAACAATAACAATAAAAATTAAAAAATTAAAATATTTCAGTCATCTAATGAGACATCCAGAGAGGTGTAAACCTCTACACCTACTAATACAGCTCAAGATCACCAGAAAAAGAGGCGCAGGTCGAAGAAGAACATCCTGGCTCGGAAATCTTCAAGAGTGATATTAAGAGACATTCCTTAATCTGTTTCGAGCTGCCGTTACCAAAATTGATATTACCAATATGATCGCCAACGTTTTTTAATCAATTCAAACATAGTACTGAAACAAGAAAAAGAAACGATAACAGTTTCCTCCAAAACAACATGGTCCAAACTTGGAAGACCATTTCCTGAATATTAATCTGTTTATAAAGCCTTCGTTTAAAATTTTATTTAAATAATAATTTTTGATGACAGAACATCTTTAATTTTAACTTAAAGTTACTTTACAAATGTAAACCATAACTGTAAACAAAGTTAGTATTATTTTTATGTGCAGTAAAGCGTTTTGTTCTGAATGTTTGTGAAAATGTACAATTCTTAACATTAATACTAAATTTACGGAAACACGAATCAATTCTCAATTGCTAAATACTTTTATCGACATTTATTTTAGATGGGTTAGTCTACTGGCAGAATCATGGTGTATTGCAAATTTTTAATCAAAATTTACTTAGTAGACGGGTTTTCAATATTTTTTATATAGTTTTAGGAGAACAAAAAAGAAAGTGTACTCCCCCCCCAAGATAGTCAAAGTGCCCCCTCTCCCAGAATTATTTTCTTTTAAATTTTTTTACGTTTTATGATTAAAAATAAGACGCAGTTTTAGCCCACCAAATATCATTTTTTTCATTTTTACCTTTTTTTTCGGTCGGTTGTAATCAATTTTACAATTTCAAAAAATTCCCACGCATTTGAGACTTTAAAAATTGTCTATTTATTACCACATAACCAACAAATTAATTTTTTTTCAAAAAAAGTATACATTTTTTAAGGATGGCTGCAGGTCTAATTTTTGAAGTTATACTTCTTTACCGGCGATATGAGGGTGAATTTTTATATGTTAAAACCTATGATCCCGGCGCATGCGCATTATAACTTTATTCTGATTGGATGTTCAAATGACATGTCAAAAATTATTCAATATGGCGGCTGTGGCACAGCTGTAGTTAGATTATTTATGGTAGTTGCGTTTTAAAATTTATGTGAAAAGAAACAACAAACAAAAGTTAGTTAATAGTTATACTGCCTTTTTAAATAGTTTTCATATACCTATATTTTTGGACTTTTGGACTATTTTGGACAAGGAAAACTCATTCTAATTTGGTAAGTAGTTTTTATTATAATCATATTGTAATTATACATTTGGATTAGGTTGAAATACAGTAGAGCGTCGATTATCCGAACTAATTGGGGGACATAGGTGTTCGGAAAACCGATTTGTTCGGATAATCGAACTACAATATATTGATACATATTTATAGTCATACATATTTATCCACAATTGAATAAAAGCCATATTTATATACCTACATATGTACTTATATCTTGATAATGACAACTAGCAACTAAACAAAAAAGTGCAGTCTTTGCAACAACATAATTATTTTTGGATACATTATTGAAGAAAATTGAAGATATTTTAAGCGTCAATTACTAACGCTTGCTCGGTATTCGAGTGCGAGACGCGGGAGTCGATAGTTCGAATAAGCGGTCGTTCGGTTGATCGACGTTCGGATAATCGACGCTCTACTGTACATTTATTTTCTCAAGAATGGGGATTTTAGAGAGAAATCCCAAATTAGGTCCGATTTTTATTTTTAAATTATGATTTTTTGGCGTAGATTTATTTATCTAGTAGGTATGTGATGCTTTGATTTACATACTTAATTTGATTACCAATAAAAGTTCTACCAATCTTCATCTAATATATTGTTTTCTTACTGTTTTGTTATATTTTAATATTTTATTCCACAAAATTGAAACTACATAATTTAATTATATTCAAAACAACTGTCAAACAGTAAAACGTTCAGTTACCCTATTTTTCCACATGACAAATAATGTGGAATTGGACGAGTGAGTCTAGGCTTCGATTACGAATCAAAGCACACCGAAATTCACGGGTTCGATTCCCGATGCAAGTTTTTATTTTTTTATGCATTTTATGATTGTAAGTATATTTGTTATATAATTTTTTTTTTCAGAAAATGCGTATTTAAAATTTTTGCCAACAATTATTATCGTTCAGAAATCATTTTTTCTTTGTGGCATTTTTCAATGTGTTTGTGTGCGTTTTATTCTTTTATTTTTTTAAATTTTTGGTATTGTCTTAAAAATCACATAATATGTAGTAGAAGTATAACTTCTTACGTGCGTACAAAGTACACACACATTCTTTTTTTTTATTTTGTGTATTTTATCAAAAAATATATTGTTGATTTTTCGGGTTGTATCAATTTTAAAACATATTAATCTTGCAAATACTTTTAAAAATCATGAAAAAAAACATGTTTTTTTGGGGGTTTAAATGTGATTGGCACAATTTTTGAATGTCCTAAATAACTCAGTTAAAACCCTTATCTGGGCAACACATTTTACTTACGTAACCGGGCAACTCGGGTCTGTTGGGCCCACCACTGTTCTTGAATTTACTGTTCACATTTACCCATATATTTCTGATATTCTTTTTTAATTTTTTATTTTAAATTTTAAATCCTCTGTATTAATAAAAAGTGCTACTACAGTATGCGGTCTACCTCGAGGGTGCGACCTACCTGAAGGATTTGCACAAAATAATGAAGTACAAGAAAACTTTTGTAGAAAAAATATTTATTCACATAATAGTAAATAGTATTTCTGAAAGTTTTGGTTGACTTGATTCCACACTTCGCGTATTGCTGCTAATTTTTCGTTCCTTCTTCGTTCAGACCTCGTGTCCTTATCGTCAAATCGAACAAATTTAAGCAAATTTTTAAATCGTTTTAATCCCATGGTAGCTTTAAATATAGAAGGTCCATAAAACTTACTCCAAAGTATATCCACATTATGGATGTTGGAACTCAGGTGCCCTGCAGTTAGTAGTAGTCCAATAAAGGCATATAGGTCTGTAGCGTCGCAATATTTCCAGTTCTCTATCCCCAGGACTTTTTCGGCTTCTATATTTGTACACTTCACTATTTCGTTCACAATTTTTTGGTCCACAAACAAACAAAAGAAATCAACAGGATAATCTACACTTTGAATAGGGACTAACATTACTTTGTGCACTTTGCTTTTTATTATGTCGCAGGATCGCATACGTCCTGTCGGTTATGGTTGACACTTCCAATTAATTCCATCCTTAGTTTCAACAATTATACACTCTGAAATAATCTGGGAACTTGTAGCTACACATTATTCTTCATTATCACTCAATACTACTTGCTGATCATCCTCTTCACTTGCTTCCGAAAGATGATCTTCAATTTCAGAGTCACTTTCAATGCCACCTACTTCAGGAGATTCTTATCATCGGAATCCCATAAATTATTAGCAATATCTTGCAGTTCTGCAGCTGATAATGATTCTCGGGACATTTTATTCGCGCTATCTACTTTCACTGTAATTCAATATAATTTTAGGAGCTTAGTTGTCGACACTAACATCTATATCAAACGACTGATAGCAGATGCATTGTTTATTTCAAAATATGTATAGGTACCTACCTAACAATATTATTGCATTCCAACAATGATTATAAGTTTTAAAATTCTTTTAGAATAGAGATATAACACCTATTGTAAGCATATCTTTAATGTTCATATCAAAGAGAGGTTTACATTATTACACGTTTAGACTTTATTATTAGATTTCCGGAATCATAAAAGTCATTTAGATAATCCATAAAAATATTATCTGACTGCTAGATCAACTTCTGTAACAGAGATTTAGACTTTACGTATAAATACAAACCGACGGACCCGTGTTGCCCCTTTACGTGACAAAATTCTTTCGACGCAATAATTTCAAAAATGATAATGAATATTTTGAATAGCTCATGACTATGTTGAAGGAAACATAATACATATTTCTAAACAAATTCAGTGATGCATAAAATTCAATAAAATTCTTTTTATCAGTTTATGATAAAATAATTGGTGTCTCGGGCCCGTTGGACCCACCTTGCCCTAATAAGGGTTAAGCAATTCAAATTCTGTATAACCCATAAAAAACTTTGATTTGATCTATTTTGAAGTCTATATAATGGACAAAATCCCCTATAATAACTAAAAAAACTAGCTTTTCTGGACACTGAAGGCAGCACACCTTACGGATAATCTATAAAAACTCTAAATATAATTTTTGATAAAATACACAAAATAAAAAAACTACCTGTTTGTAGGTACCTTCAAAGTAGTTACACACTTTCTTGTAATTAAAAATAATAATTCATTTTTAGGTTACGTATAATCAAACGTTGGATCTCTAAAAACTAGTATTGGAAAAGCCTCAAAAATGTGCGTGTGAATTTTTTGAAACTTGTAAATTGATCACAACCTACAACCCACCGAAAGAAAAACATTCAAAAGGATCACAAAGCGTTTTTGGAGGTAGGGGAAGGGGGTAGTGGGGTCGTGAACTAAAATTGCACTCAGTCTTATTTTTAATCTCATATATTGTAAAAAATGAAACAAATTGTTCTGGGATTGAGGGCATTTTGCTATCTTAACAAGGGGAAGCTTTTGATCAAAATCTTTTAAAATTACGTGATATCTTGTTATGGTCAATTTAAAAAATCATTTTAAATACACTGCGGTGCAAAAAAATCGATCCACTAAAAATTTGGTCATTTTTGATGTTTTGAATTTCCTAAACCTCTTCTCCGATTTAAGTCATTTTTTACCACGTTATAGCCTTATCCATTGACAATATCGATGTAATAATATTGTTGCTAGACAGTTAAACTGTCATTGTATAACGGGTGTACGAATCAAACTGTATTTTTTCTTAAAGTTCGCATCACCCTGTGGACTATTCTAGCATTTATAAATCACTGAAATTAAACCCCAACTATAGCCTCAGATTTTCTTAACATTTTGTCTTTCGATTCATTCGCTTATGTTGAATAATAGAAAAGTTAGGTAGGTACTTTAACAACTGGCCATGTTCGTCATCAGTACAGGGTGTTTTTAAACAAGTGCGACAAACTTTAAGGGGAATTTTACATGAGAAAATAGTGACAATTTGCTTTACAATAATATGTCCGCACACGCTTCGTTTCCGAGATACGGGATGTTTAATTTTTTTTACAAACTGACGATTTATTTATTGCTTTTAAACCAGTTGAGATATGCAGATCAAATTCGGTGGGTTTTAAAACGCAGTTATTGCACATTTTTTGACATACAATAAAGAATTTGGTATTCACCATTGGCGTGTGTACGGGTAATATTATCGGTCATAATACCCGTTTGGGCGCCACTGGTGAATATTAAATTCTTAATTGTATGTCAAAAAATGTCCAATAACTCGTCTTAAAACCCACCAAATTTGAGTTGCACATCTCAACTGGTTTTTTTCAGGGATCAAAACACAGTTTGATTCGTATTCCCGGTATACAATGATAGTTTGACTGTCTAGCAACAATATTATTACAGAGATATTGTCAATGAATAAGGCTATAACGTGGTAAAAATCATTTAAATTGGTCAACAGGTTTAGGAAATGATCATATCAAATATGACCCAATTTTTAGTGGATCGATTTTTGTGCACCGCAGTGTATATCAATTTAATAAACGATTAAAATCATTTGCAAAACATGTTTTTAGAACCATGAAACCAGCCATTCAACACAACTACAGCTTCCCAAAATTACGCATAGTTTAGATCTCTAAGAATATTAGATACTTTTTACGTACATACAGAGGGAAAGCTATCAATATCGTGACGTATGATGTTTATACAAATAATTACAAAAATAATACTAATGGTCGATTATTTAAAGATACATGTTGAGGATAAGGCCATACTACAATATGGATGATTTACATACTTGTACAATTTGTATGTCAACGTATACTCTTTGAAATACTACATCGTTGTACTTGTTCAACCCGCTGGTAGTTTTTCTAACCAAATGTTGTTTTACTCTGTGTTGTATGTTGTAGCATTCGTATGTAGATATATATTTGTAAAGTAACTAACTCGACATTTTACTCACATTAACAAATATTTATATACAGAGTGGATCAAACGCCTTATTATCTCTGAAACGGATGGTCTGAATTGTACAATCTTGCCAGAATTACTATTTTTCTAATATTAGATATATTATTATTCACTTTGGTTTTTAAGTACAACACGCTGTATATTGCATTTTTATTGGAATCCTCACTTCAATACGAGTTCAATCATATGTAACACTTGGTATTTTATTAAAGGCACCAGAAGTCCGATTTAACGACAATGTTAATATTATGTCACATAGCTCTTTAACCAAAGCATTTATGCCTGATTGCACCAACAGATCTTAAGCTCCAGCTTAGCTAAGCTCTACTTATAGATAGGGCCTCCTTGAGTAACACTTTCGTTGCACCATAATTTTAGATTCTTACCTTATTATCAACTATATCTATTATTATATTATGGTATTCTTATTGTAATATAATTATATTATATTTTGACATATTAGTCTTATGACATTCTCGATTTAAGCTTAAGATCTGTTGGTGCAACCGGGCATTAGAGACCTATTTATTTATTTTGAAACTAAATGTATTGTTTAGTCCCGCGTAGATTTTTTAAAGTTAATGTAAAAAAACATTTATTTTAAAATCTTCTTAAATACTCTTACAAAAAAACCCAAAAAAGTTTAGATTTTATTTTTTATTTGACTTGTTTTTGTACCTTTTTCAATAAAACTTTATCCGAGACCTGATATTATCTATCTACAACTACAGTAAACATTTGGTTTTATCATCTAAGGATCCTGAGATATTGGGACTCAAAAGTTTGAGCCCCAATCCTTTGAGCTTAATCCATACCCCAGTAATTTTAACGCCCCCCCCCCCTTAGGATCATCTTGGTTACGCCGCGTTGACCGGTACTTGAGGGCGGATGTTCAAAAAACAAATAATTTTGTAACCATGGATATTTTCTACTTTAATGTGTTATATGTCGTTGGAAAGAGAAGATTTCAGAGAATAATGTTCAATCATAACCCAAAAAAACTTAAAAATTTCAATTTTCGGACTTTGGCTGCCCTTAAGTCACGAAGCTCTTAAACAAATGAAACTTATAAGTGCCAAATAGTTTTGAAGTAAACATAGTGCTGTCCTTTTTACATTGATTCATAAAACTAACAAAAGCTTGACGTTTATTAAAAAAATTCCAAAATAATTAGTATTAATATCTAAAGCTGCCAGTTCAATTATATTATGTTTTTAAAAGATCTACAATAAACACAGTTTTAATAAAAAATATATATAATACTGTTTTAATGACGAGGGGGTCATTAACACTTCTTTAACTAAACTTTTCCAAACCATTCTCCTGTCCATAAGGCGACGTTATCAAAAACCGTAAAGCGCTTTGATGGAACTGGACGAATAAAATACGGCATTTGAACAGCTAGATCCAAATTTTAGGTCTTCTAATTTTGTTAACAAAATATGTTTTTTCGATAAAGCAGTATTTACACTATGTGGGAATGTTAATGTTGCAGAGTAAGCAGTAAGTGTTCAAAAACTATTTTGATAAGATTACCTCTATTTGATGTATTTTAGTGTGCTGAGTCCGAAAATCATATTAAAAATGCTGTATCACTCACCATTTTTTTACAATTTAACATTTAAAATTGCACAATAACCTATGAAACCAAGATGACCACTAAGGAAAAAGAAGCTTGTATTGAATTCAAAAAAAATTGTAACCAAGTTTTTAGGTAATGTGAAAGACCCTAATTACGAGCTTATATTAGCTAATTTAATAGATAAGTTGTTTAAGATATTCGATAAGATTTAAGATTTGGGATGTCTAATGAGCCTAAAAATCCACTTTTTGCATAACCATCTTGACTTTTATCCTGAAAATCTGGGTAATGTCAGTGAAGAACACGGCTAACGATTCCACTAGGATACCAAGGTGATGGAGAAACGATACCAGGGACGTTAAAACATCAAGATGATGGGTGATTACTGTTGGTCATTTAATCGGGAACAACAGAGTACCTCTCATAGGACAAAAAGCTACTTCAGAAGTTTTACATAAAAAATGGGAAGAAAATACAAAAGCATTGATTCTTGAAATGGTTGTACAGACCTATCCTATTACAAGATATGAAATAGATAAAAGGTATTATTTTTATAATGTATTTCGGTAAAAATGCTTAGGACTAACAGACATGGGGAGCAGGTTGCAACCATAGCAGTGCGCCCTACAAAAGCGGAAGAATTACGTAAATATGATACGATAGCGATAGGCTGGGTGGCGTGTCCCATAAGGGAAAGGTATACCCCTACAAGGTGTCACAAGTGTCTCCACTATGGACACAACCCCTACGAGTGTAAGTGAGGGGGAAAGCAGGGTAGCGTGCTGCTACAAATGTTGTAGCAGCGCCTCATACGGTCTAACTTGTAAAGAGGAGGGACACAGAATAAACCGTATGCCCCGTCTACAGGGCGTGGGTGTACGACAGGGGAGGAGAAAGGGAACCCCAGAGGGGTGCGTAAAAAGAAAAAGAAAAGTGAAAAGGTGAGAGGTGGTTTCCTGTAGAACGGGAGTGGGACTGTAATTTCGGTATTTTGTCTTTTTCAAATTATTATACTGTAGAATAAACCAGTGTCATATTTTGGAAAAACTATGGGTGATACATAAAATTTAATTTCAGATTTTTTTTGGCGCCAAAAAATACATATGATTCACATAAATTTGTAAGAAAAGTATTGTAAATTTTTTTTTTGTTGGCCTTTGTTATCGATGGATCAAGTAGGGGAGGAAAGTATGCTAAATGTGCAGTCACTCGAGCGCTTTGGGGACCTATTGGGTTGTGAAGAGTAGGTTCTAAAACCAAAAAAAGTTAAGTAAAGTTTTCCGTTTTAGTGGGGACTTTCCATTTTTAATTAAATTTTCCATTTCCAGCAATCGTTTTACCGATTATAGCGCCATTTAACCATAATTCGAAAAAATGTTTCAAATAAAAGTTATTTATTTTTACGTAAGGAATCCGAATCTGCAATAAAAATGGAGGCTCCTATTTAAAATTTTGAAGTAACCCCCACACCACCTCCGTGGGGGGTCGTATTTGGTGTCATTCGATAGATTTTTCAAACATGTGTATTTTTTAATCTTTCGATCTGATGTTCATTTCGCGAAATATCGCGGAATTCGTATGTAAAATTTAAAATTTACCCCCACCCCTCTCCGTGGGGAGTTGTGTTTGGTATCATTCGATACCAAATTTGGTATCGTTAGATTTTTGACAAATATTAAGCGCGTATTTTTTAGTTTTTAGATCTATTGTTCATTTCGCGAAATATTCGCTTTTTTCTTGTGAAATTTGTGAATCACCCATTTCCTTACGCCCCGTCCAAATTGTCAGATTTTTTAAATACACACTGTTTTGCATGTACTTAACTTACCTTATCTTAATCTGACGATTTCGAGTTTTTCTAAGGATAGATTTTTTTCGGCCCCCCTTAACGAACGCCCCTGTGTTTAGAGCCAATATATGGTAGAGGTTCATCTACAGATTACCAGGTTTCTCCCCATATGATAATCTGACGCGCTCGAGTTACTGCAAAAATCCCCGCTTGGGCTCTCCTACCATTAATTTCTAGAGAAACATAGGGAAATGTAATAGACGCATTCTACAATCATTAAGGATACTGTCAAATAACAACGGAGGACATTTTAAACACTTGATTAGGTAGACATTCATTTAGCAATGTAGTGAACTTTTAATTATTATGTTCCAATTTATTTGTTAATAGTTTGAATAAAAACATTATTGAGACGATTAGACGTTTCTAGCCTCTCGTTTTATATTTATAAGATTTTCCGGACACATAAAATCAAAAGTATTGTAAACAGTTAAACTGGAATTGAAGTGAAGATTTCGATAAAGGGCAATATACAGGGTGTTATATTTAAAAAAACCAAAGTGATTAGATATATAGAAAATGGTAAATCTGGCAACGTTTTCAACATCAAATTTTAAATCTTCATTTTGAAAAATCCCTGTTTTTGTATAATTTGGACCATCCGGATCTGTTTAAAATATACAACTATTCGTTTCCAGAATTTTGGCCATTCTATATATACATATCAAGTTTATTGTATATCAACTATATTGTAGTATTTTAAAGACAACACTGAACTACTCTATAAGGGTTGGAGTTTTCACTTACATTTTCAATAATTCAATTAGAACTAAATATAACATAGGCATAGTTCAAATATGTTAAAAGAATGTTAAAATTAGGAGATTATTTCGAATTGATCGAGTATGAAATATTGCAAATTCGAGTCCAATGAGAAACGATTAACGAAAAGAAAAATTCTCTGATATAGGTATCAAGTTTATTCTACACTGAACCTCTAAACATAATACTTTTTCGCAAAATTTTACGGAGAATGTAAATTTTTGAACCCTACAAAAGACGCAAAAATGATTGTGATTCTTACTCCCGGGCTTCCCCCTAACCCAACTCCTAAGGGGGATAGAAAACATCGATTTACTAAAAATCTGTACGCTGAAGAAATAGCTATTTGTATAACAAGGGAGGAAAGTGCTACTTTTCCTCCCGAGAATGAAGTTTACTGCCCGACGCGTAGCGGAGGCAGTAATAATTCAAGGGAGGAAAAGGCACTTTACTCCCATGTTATACATATGGTTTTTCCACCTTCCTCAAATTAATAACAAGTTATTTTTCATTTTTACTTAATTTAATTATGTAACTAACCAACAAAATTTATTAAAACTAAAACTAACAAGTAGGTAAAATATAACTGTCAACTGTCAAATATAAGTCAAATTATTAATGTAAACATTGTTAAATCAAAATAACAATTTACTGTTTTTTACCATTCTGCAAAATACAGAGTGTTTTATAAATAAACGTTAAAATGTATAGATACTTACGTAAAAATATAAGATATTGTACAGGGCGTCAATAAGTTATACTTCATGAATGAAATACCATGAAGTCACTTTTACTTTTCCTCAGTAAAAATATTTTCCTCCCTAGGGAGGAAAAGTACAACTTTGCTCCCTACAATCAACCCCGGAAAAGTATACTTTCGGTAGAGGTAGGTGGAAAAAAAATGTTTAACATAAGAACTGTGGCTGATTTAATTTTCAAAAAAAATGTTCATTAGCTTTTTTTGTGTAGAATAAACCGTTTAAAAATATTTTTTTATAACAAATTCTTTTAATTAGAGTGTCTCTCCTATGCGTTTTAAAGGTGAAACTGATAAACAAGTAAACGTTGCTCAATTTTTGCCATTTTTTTCGATTCTGATTGTAAAGTAAAATCTAAAAAAAATTCAGTTCCCAATTTTAACATCCACTTTATGACATGTGTCACATTAGATACAAGAAATTTAATTATCGTTTATGGCCCAATTTAAGGAATTTATTAAACATACATATTAAATAATATTTAATATACCAGCATTGAATAGGAAAAAGGGTTTACTTTGTTTTATATAGGTACTATAAAAAATATTAATTAGAAGGTAGATGGATCAAATTAGAAATTATTACATAAACAACGGTGGAGACCGTTGTTTGATATAATCGATTGGTACATACAATATTACACAATTCATAACTATAATTAAATAGTCTTGTATCTTTAAAAATAACAAAAAAATTGACGACGTTTTTGTTTCTTCCCAACTGTTTAAATTCTGTAATCAGTCTTCTATGCATTGAGCTATTCATTTTTATACAATTAACGTTGCACGTCGGTATTAATAGAATTAAATACTAACACGAGTACCTAAACGTGTTATTCAGTTATAGTTTTCACTCAAAAGCAAATAATATTCGTCACTTTTTTTCACAAATAATACAAATTTAAACAAAGAAATATAATGTAAAAATACTTGAACAAAGAAGTATACAATTGTTGCATTGAAACCGAGTAAATGAGAAGTTATTAGAAAAGTCCTATTTACTTTTTGTTTATTGGTGAATATGGCGAATTACGTATCTTTTATATATGTTCCTTCTGATTTTCCCAGTGTGCATTATATATATTAAGACAAGATCTTACTTACATCCGAGAGAGCTAGCTGAAGACACTTACAAAGAGAGTTGGCGCACAATTGGCGCCCAACTTGGAGTCTTTAAACAATCGAATAAATAGACAGATTTATACGAAAAATAAAGGGGGAACTGAACTGAATTGATATAAAATTAAAATAAGTAGAAAATTTATAAAAAACTACTATTTGAGAGAATTTATAATTATTGAACATGACGTTCAGTTGTAAGTCAACTTAAGAGCCAACTACGTTTGGTACAAAAAGAGCAAAACAAAAGAAAAAGTTAATAAACAAATAAAGTACTTATAAGGAAACTAGAAGTAAAAAATAATTATCAATTTAAGGTAATAAACAAAAATGTTACCTCCAAACAAAAGTTAATAAACAAATAAAGTATACCGAAATTAGAAGTAAAAAATAATTATTAGTTGAAGATAATAAACAAAAATTTTACCTTTACCAGTATTGAAGCGACGGGTAATAAATGTAACTATAGAAGTGGCAGACACCAAAAACATTTAAATTAATGTTAAGTTATAATAATGTAATCGGTGCTATGATTCTCCATTATTTAATTTGAATTTTGAGGTCTTAAACCAACCCAAAAGGGTAGGTACCTAATCAGGAGGAAATTTACAATATTCTATTAGACTTGAGAAGATTTAACATAGAGAGACTATATAGTTCAAAATAACATATGTATTGATTAAAATTAAACAAATTTATAATGGGTTAAATTGTATGCAACGAAAATTGTTAAAAATTGTACATTATGTATTATTTTAAAAACAAATCAGAGACTGTACTTTTCTGAGCTCTGGTTCTAGTCGTCAATTTTAGTTTTACTGGCTAGTTTAAAATAAAGTGTATTCTTTTAATCTTTTCTTAAAGAATACATTACTTAGATTCCTATTTTGTGCCTGGTACATAAAAGCTTAACTAGGACTAAGAATAGTTTATCTTAGACTAGATAAATGTAGAAGAAAACAAAATTTTCAAAATGGATTATTACGCTTTTAAAATATTTATGAAATGTTTCAGTTCTGATAAATGATTTTAAAAAGACAACGCATCAATAAAATATTTATTACAAAAGTAGACTGCGCTTTCTGGATCTGATGCTAAAAGGAATTATAAAACTTACCTTAGGCAATATTACATTTCATGGGAATTACATAGAACATTTCATGATCTTTGTTGTACATTTATTTACTGCTATCTACCGAATGAAATGGAATGCATATATTTTAAACTATTGTCATAAGCGACTCATGTGAAGGCGAAGGTATGGAATACATTTTTATTATTTTGTTTTTCGTAACAATTTATCAGTTTATTAAACACTATAAATGAAACATTAGATTAAGTACTGTATCTGACGAAATATGGATAATGCACTTCAATGACCTGGATAATGGTAACCGACAGAAAAAAACTCACCAACAAATGAACAAATAATAGCTGAAGGAAGAATAGAACTAAATATGGAACAGGTGAGAGATGCAAATAAGAGGATGAAATTAAAAACAAATTCGCAGACCACCCTGTTCATCCTGCCTTCTTTACATATGTCAATAAGTTTGTCGATTGTTGACCTATTTATTGTCTTATTTTTTCCGGTGGTTAGTAATGTTCTGAATCGTATTCCACTTTATACGTTTTTCTGATGCTGTTCAAGAATTGCGGTCTTGTTTCAGTCACAAGTTTGAATGTTCGATCCAACATATTTCTTCTCTTAAATTTATTCTTATGATTCTTTTCTATTTGTTCTCAGGTTTTCATAATATTTTTCATGCTTCCCTTAATCTTGTTTACCCTACACATTTGTTGAACTCTTAGCATTTACCTTTCCAGGATATATTTTTTTGTTTTAGTTTCTAAATTTTTTTACTTCTCTGTTTGATCTTGTATGTGTTCGTCTATCATCTAGGTCATTTGCTTGCAGTCACTTTTGGTATGTTTGTTTCTTGTTGTGTACTGCATTTTCTATATCATTTTCTCACCACAATCGAGTATTATTTTTATTCCTTGGTATCGTGCCGAGCAGTCCATAAGCTTTAGGTTCTGTAACTGTGTTCTCTGTATAGCATAATATCTGTTTATTTGTTTCTTATTCAGTATTTATTATTACTTGTTTTCACACTTCGTCCAATATTAGATTAAATTAATATTGGTGTAGCTAATGATTTACTATGGTATTATATGGCATCTATCAGTTTTATGATACACAGTGGTACTTATATACAGTGGTTACGAGATATATTGCATCTGATAGTCTTCCTCTGTAAAATGGCTTTATAGGTGTACCTATAGGATATAAATGGACTGGTTTGTTTTATTGTATTGACTTCTTAGTTAATTGTCTGACTTCAAAAATGCCTAGACATGACACAAATATTAAAGGATTAAGAAAAAATATAGGTAGTAAAAAGGTAATATAAAAATCCATACATAGCCTTATGAACATAATATTATACTGAAAAAACCTTGGTAAATTGTGATACAGAGGCTACTACATAGACTTAGGGACCTATATCAAATATGTTCAAGTAAAATAAGCTTACTAAGATCAGAAAGAACATGACAACTAGACATGGAAAAATATGGACAAATACAAATTAACACAGAGAAAGAAGAACTACAATTTAAAATAAGAACGATAGTTTTAAAATATTTAATTACTTTTAGGCCTGGATCCCGCTTACCAAAAACAAGAATGTGTGTGTGTACTTTGTACGCACGTAAGAAGTTATACTTCTATTATATGATTATATGATTATAAACGAAATTGATATACTTTTTATTTATATTTTATTTAAATATTAAACTAATTTATACTTACTACTTCTCAAACATTTTTATTAAAACAGTGCCAAAAATTAAAATAATAAAAGAATAAAACACACACAAACACATTAAAAATGCCACAAATGATTTCTGAACATTAATTGTCGGAAAAATTTTTAACTAAATACGTATTTTCTGAAAATAAAATTATATAATAAATATACTTACAATCATAAAATGTATAAAAAAAAAATAAAAAAATAAAAGTTTCTATTGGGATTCGAACCAACTTACCACGCGGCTGGTATTTGCGTTGTATTGGGGTTCACTCGCATTTAAAGCTTCGCCACAGAGACAGTTTGTCATTATGTGCGAAGATCGACTAACTAAACGGATTAAACTTTTGACATTTTTAACTTATGTAAATCAAATTATTTTGATATTGAATTGAAATGATTTAGAATTGAAAAAATACAACAAAACATAGAGTAAGAAAACAATATATTAGGCGAATATTGATAGAAATTTTGATGGTAATCAAATTATGTAAATAAAAGTATTACATACTACTTAATGTATTTTGGTAGGTTCAAATAGGTAGGTATCGGAGCCCGTATAACGACTAATAAATTTCGCAATCACTTGCATCGTGCAAAGTGGCTATGTTCAAATATCATAACAAAATGTGATCAACTATTTATAAAACACTTACCAGTGTAAGATTCTTTAGCTTTGAATAAGCGAGATCTGCGGCACTCATACTAGTCACAGTTTGATGGGCTTTCACATTGGCATGCAACAATCATCTCTTCTATGTAAATAAGTCCAAAAATATAATATGCAAACTATTTAAAAAGGCAGTATAACCATTAACTAACTTTTTGTTTGTTGTTTCTCTTCCTACAAATTTTAAAACGCAACAACCATATATTATAACTAAACCACAGTCCCACAGCTGTGCCACAGCTGCCATATTGGATAATTTTTGTCATGTCATTTGAACATCCAATCAGAACAAAGTTATAATGCGCATGCGCCCGGTCGCTAGGTTTTACCATATAAAAATTTACCGTCATTACGCCCGTAAAGAAGTATAACTTCAAAAAGTTGATTATTAGCAAGCTGAAAATTTGTTAATAGCTTAACGGTGTCTAGTCGGACAAACTGTAATGTACGGGAACACTGGAACAGGAAAAGTTTTAATTGTAAATCGTAATTTTAATTGTGGAACGTGTCATCCTAATAAGCTTATGATTAAGAAAACTAGCAGGTTGCTTTTAAGTTTATTCAATATCAAACTTTATATGTAATGATATATGAAAAAATTTGGATCCGACAAATATATTGGGCATTTTAATAACTCCGACACGTAGAATATTTCAAATGACAGGAATTATGTTGATGATAAATAGCAGTATGATTTTTCCATGAGAGTTTAATGAAAGGGTGGCAAATCAATTGGAAGTTCTGTCCGAAAAAATACATGGAACGTTTTCGTAGTCTGACGTTCGAAACCTGCAACCTGTTCCAAAATTGAGGGGGTTAGAAGTAAAAGGGTTTAAGTGCACTTTTTTAAAATTTTACTCTAAGTACATATTCTCATACTTAAATGGTATAATAACTTGGTGGTAAAACGATTTAAGCATATTTCGCCTTACAGTCGCCATCTATCGCCATTACATTTAGTTCACTGAAAACAATTGCAGTTTGCTGTGGTAGTAAATAGGTTTAACGTGCGCTTGAACCGTTTTACCACAAAAATATTTTTAGTATTCTGTAAAAAAAATAGTAATAAACGGGTTTAAGTGCTCTTGAATTATTTTACCACAAAACTTTTTTAGGATTCTGTAATAGACCAGGGCGCATCTGTAAAAATATTAGTACATTTGGACGTTGAGAGGTGATGTTTTTTGCAGAAATTGCTTGAAAATAAATCAAATAATAATATTTCAGCTATCCTCCCTCTCAAAAAGGTCCGGAACATTGTTTAAATAATCAAAATGTCAAAAAATTAAAGAAAAATTCGATTTTTTTCTTGGTTTTTTGATTATAACTTTAAAAGTATTCATTTCCGAGAAAAGTTGTACAGACATAAAAGTTGCATAATTAAATTTACTATAATATACAATTGGTTAAAAATTCAAAAAATAGCCACCCTTGTTGCAAAATAGCAATAATTGCGAAATAACCTTACAAAAACAAGTATTCGAATTTTACGTTTTTAAACCATTTATGCTACACCTACGACCTTCATATTTCACCCAGAAAAACGTTATGATACAGTAAAACAATACTGTAAATTTCATTAAGATCGATTTAATAGATTTTGCAAAATAAATTTTGCAATCCAGCTTTCGCAAAAAAAATTCATTTTTTCAAAATGTTACAGGACTGAAAATAAAGCAGATAGCAAGTTGAATTTTTTTTTGTGCATAGAAGTGTACTTTACCTTTCATTTGCAATTTTAAAAAATAAAAATCGATGAACACCACGGCGTCAGGAATTTTTTTAATAAACAATAATTATTGGTGCTATGCGCACGACAGCGGATAGTTTGCTCTGATTGGACATTCCAATGACCTTTGATAATGATTGATACATTTTAATTTTGATTACATTTCGATATAAATAAATAAATTTGTTTATTGCAACATAAAAACACATACTCTATCCTTTGAAATAACACTTTTATTAGCAAAAACTTTCTATGTTCATATATTTTAACTTAGAGAATAAAAGTTTATTATTTTTAAACATATTCAATTGTTTAAACAATATTTCACAAACAATAATAAAATTAGTTTGATTTTTGTGGAATTAAAGTATTAAAATACAACAAAAATAGAGCAAGAAAATAATATATTAGATAAAGATTGGAAGAAATGTTGGTGGAAATCAACTTGTGTGAATCGAACACCGCTGTCCTGCACGTAGCACCAAAAATTAATGTTTATTTATAAAATTTCCTGGCGCCGTGGTAATTAATCGATTTTAATTTTGCAAATTGAAAATGAAAGGTACAGTACAATTCTATAAGCAAAAAAAATTTCATCTTGCTATTTGCTTTATTTTCAGTCCTGTAACATTTTGAAAAAATGAATTTTTTTTTGCGAAAGCTGGATTGCAAAATTTATTTTGCAAAATCTATTGAACCGATCTTAATGAAATTTACAGTATTGTTTTACTGTATCATATAGTTTTTTTGGGTGAAACATGAAGGTCCTAAGTGTAGCATAAATGGTTGAAAAACGTAAAATGCGAATACTTGTTTTTGTATGGTTTTTTCGCAATTATTGCTATGTTGCAACTAGGGTGACTATTTTTTTAAATTTTTAGCCAACTCTATATTATAGGAAATTTAATTACGCAACTTTTATGTCAGTACAACTTTTCTCGAAAATGAATACTTTTAAAGTTATAATCAAGAAACGAAGAAAAAAATCGAATTTTTCCTTATTTTTTTGACATTTTGATTATTTAAACCATGTTCCGGACCTTTTTCAGAGGGATGATAACTCAAATATTATTGTTTGATTTATTTTCAAACAATTTCTGCAAAAAATTTGAGTCACCTCTCAACGTCCATCTCAAAACAGATGCGCCCTGGACTATAATGCGTAAAACATATGTTAATACAGGATTCATTTCAAGTAAATAAATATTAGATTTATGACGAATTTGAAGATCAATAATTAAGTATTATGCAACGTGCCAGTTGTAGTTACACTAGGGATAACAGCTGAGATAAAAATGATTAGTAATATGTAGTAAACGTCTGCACTCGAACCGTTTTACCAGTAACATTTATCTACACCATGTACCGATTCAAGTACATTTTTTTAATAAACCAAAGATGTAGATCTTTGAAACACACTCAGTGATCAAAAGATCAAAGTTACTGGTTACAAAGTTACACATTTCTAAGAACTGGTGTTTGGATCTTTGATAAATTTTTCCCAGCCCGAAGTAGTGGATGTGTGAATTATTCGTAAGGGGATTTTTCTGCATTCTCTATTTCATTTGTTTGTATTTTTTTAATAATTGAAAAAAAAGGAAGGATATAGTAAGAGTAATAATATGCCCTTATATTTTTATCATTTTATAGTACATGGTACACTAGACACATTTTAGTTTGATGACTCCTAGAATTTACAAAACTCAATCAACTTTAAAGCTGATTATCTCAGAACTATTAAAACTGCATTTAAACCCTTTTACGTCTGCCCCCTCAATTAAAACTTCCCCTGTTCCAGTGTTCCCCTTCATCAAAGTTTGTCCGACTAGACACCGTTAAGATATTAACAAATTTTCAGCTTGCTATTAATCAGCTTTCTTTGGTACGCCGCGCCGTACGCAGGCCTAGTAATAAAAAAGTATTAGCCAGATATATAGTTGAAATCATTAACTTCTTGTAGATAATATTTTTACCATCTACAAAACTTTATTTTAAAAGGAGAAAATAAATAAAAGACGAGGAAAATAAAAATAAAATACTCTCTTATATAAATGAAACTGCCTTCTCAAACTCGACAGCTATAACTCAATTTAAAATTATATTTTTCCAATACCATTGGGTATATTGCAGTCAATAAAATATAGGATACTTTCAGGACGAAATTTATAATTTTACGAGAAATATATAATTTTTATAAATGAAAATGAATAAAATGACGACATTTTATGTTTTGTAATCTTTATAACCTATACTTAGATATTATATAATAAAATTTATAGTTAAAAACGAACTTATTTATTTATTATTAGCCCAGTAAATGACCGTTTAGGAGCGTAATTTTCTTGGTCATGGCAGATTTTCTTGAAAATTTTGATTTAGGTTCCCCTTACTTCGGAGACTGAAAGCCACCCCTTCTCGGGGGTGAAAAAACATACGTTTAAGAAAAGTTTTTGACTGGATACATTGACTAATTCTAAGTAACTTTTGTTCCATTGAGTTTTTTGTTCCATAAAGTATGTTTATTCACCCCCAAGCACGGGCCAAGCAGCGGTGGCTTTCACTTCCAAAATAAAAGCAACCAACGACACAAGTCCAATAGTGAAGATGGTAAGAGAAACCTTAATCCAAATTTTCATGCAATTTAGGGCTGACACGGAAAATTACACGGTATCGCCGTATTTCACGTTCATTTACTAACCTATTTATTTTACCTCAATTTAATGTTTTTGTTTTCTTCACATCCAAGGAATTTATCTAGATATTCTAAATGGCAGTGAAAATGTACAATGTATATCTAAACATTTATATATACGGCTCAGTCTACTGTGTTATAAGTAGGGTAATACACCTTACTACCTAAATACAAATAGGTTATTTGGCACATATATTTTTATATACAATTTCTTTACTTCAAAATATATTTGATTAGTATAAAACATTTCAAGATATAATATATCTTTGTAAAAGTAAATATAGTGTTTACTTATTTATCATTTTAAAAAAAAATTGTTAACCTTTTTGTAAAAGCATCAAAATCAAGTTATCTATGTATGTATAGCAGGCATCAGATTTGCCACTAACTTACTTGAAATGAACTAGAGATTATGTACAACATAAACAATGGCTACACCATATTCTAGAAAAGAATGTGTCATTTACTAATATTTAAAATCTACTAAAAAAGGTCGTTAAGAAGTTAAATAGAACTTGAGTATAATGGGGATAATATTAGAATAAGAGCTAGAAAACAAAGTACCTACGTCATAAGCTCTATAAAAATTATCGGTAAGGAATTATTGGCCTACTTTAAGTTAGAGGAAAAATTTTTACAAATATATTTTAGTCGCACCCGCTTATTGGAGTAGCCTTCGTGCCAAGCAAAAATATTCTTATAACCGGGATATTCTAATAACCGATCATTGGTGGCTAGTCTTAATAAGTGTACGGAATATACGTAATAATAGTACATACTAACTATGTTAATATGTATATTTATATGGTTTTAGGTCTTTTTATGTCAATAATACAATAGCGTAACGTATTTCTTAAAAAACCAAATTACATTATATTGCGTTGATCCATACAGTAATTAATATGAAATGTATGCAATATATAGATTATGTAAATATTTTCGTATTAAAATACATAATACAGTCGAACCCGCTTATTGGAATAGCCGTCGTGCCAAGAAAAAGTATTCCTATAACAGGGATATTCTAATAACCGATCATATAAGCCTAGAAAAAACGTTTTGGGACGTCAAATTTCTATTCATTAAACCGGGATATTCCTTTAACCGGTATTTTAATAAGCGGGTTCGACTATATACTTAATAAGAAATATACTTATTTAAACTTAATCTTTAAAAATAGTCGGTAATTGTAACTTGTTTTTTTGTTACATAAAATACTAGTCACTTTTGTTGTTCTGAATTATTATAAAAAGTAGAAAAATTTACAATTGTTTGGCCGTCCCGAAAACGTTTTATAACTTTACAAGTGATTAGGATGGGCGAACTGTTTCTTAAAAATTTTATAACAGGCAAGAGGGTGGCAATATATATAGTTTGTAGACAAAGGAAATTATTTTACGACTGAATTTGTCGGTAAACGATTGAAATGGTACTCATAACAACGCAATAAAATATTTATTACCTATCTGACAAACACAAATAATATAAATAAAACTGCACTACAGGCCTTCGATGCCCTTGGCGAGAAACCATAATACAAGACATAATTTAAATTTTTAGGAAATTCGAAATTGTAGATAAAAATTTATTCGTTGACCTGAATAATATTCTAATAAGCGATCTTGTTTTATCAATATGTATTCCAATAAACGAAAAAATTTATTAAGGAGTAAATGGAAACTTTTCTGGACCTCGAATTTATATTCCATAAACCGGGACATTCCTATAACCGGTACTCTAATAAGCGGGTTCGGCTGTAGTTGGTTATACAAGTATATTAAACAAATCGCTGTAGGTACGATTCCAACATGGACGGCAGGCGGCAACTGCAAACGGCAGTTACAGTTGTTACCATGACATACGTAGTTACTTTGCACTATTAGTTTATATATTTATTAGCAACTGACGTTCTGCCGGACAACAATTGCAGTAAGACGGCAAATGTTACCGCGGTAACAACTGCAACTGACGTTTGCAGTTGCCGTTTGCCGTCTGCCGTCGATGTCGGAATCGTACCTTTTTATAAGGGAAAATCGGTTTAAATATCAGCGAGATCCAGATGTCTTAAAGTCTTAACAAACATAATAAATTTAGAAGCTTATATAGATATAGGTACATTGCTGGTTCTACAATCAACTTGATTACAAACAAGAAGTAAGAGTGAGAATAGAGGTAGCCAGACAACGTTATATATCAAAACGAAAAGCTTATTTTGTAACAGTAGCATTAACATCAGCCTCAGATCTGGTTTTTTGCATTGTTATGCCTACTTTTGTATGGAACGGAGGCATAACACTGATGAATAAGTTAGAAGCCTTTGAACTCTGGCTTTATAGAAGAATCTTAAAAATACCTTGGACAACCCACATTACCAACGAAAGTGTTCTGAGGAAAATAGATACAAATAGAGAGCTGCTAAAGATCAGTTAGGAAAGCTTAGCTACCTAGGACACACAATGAGAAACGAAAAGTACCACAACGCGCAACTGATAATTCAGGGGAAGATTAAGGAAAGCGGGGTTCCAGTAGGCGCCAGGTTTCATGACGTAGAAATATCAGAGACTGGACCGACCTTGATTCAACATCTTTGTTTAGAGCCCCATTGGACAGAGATATATTTGTCAGTGTAATCGCTATCCTCCACTAAAGGAGCCAGTGTCTCCTTTAATGAATCCTTCACAATGTGATCTATCGGCACGACTATGAATTTTCATAGAAACTACAGCCATGATACCTATCTGACAGGGAACACTCCTAGGAAAGATTTATGAAAATCCCCAACAGACCTATGTTTAGCATTAGTATCGGACAGATTTCAACAAAACTTTACTTACACGGATAAGGTATTTTTAAGTGATGAGTTAGGAATAATATAAGAAAAACTTCTTTGAAGATTGCTGATCCAAATTAAAATTTTAGCTTTGTCTGCCTGAGTCCCTACTGAGCCCTTGCCCTGCTTCCTACCTTCCAGTAGGATTTGGAGTAATTTATATCTTTCGCCTCTCAACACATGATATAAGGATTAAATGTTCCTTTCTTTGAACATGCTTAGTAAGCCTTTTGTTTTCTCATGGGCCGAGGGTACCATATCGTTGTTGGTTGGTTGCTGACGCTTGCCATAGGTGTATTCGGCGCGACTCTGGCGCTTCGGGGATGGATCTTGATGTTTTCAGGAAGCTTTTTCGAGATCTTAGTCTGCTTGGTTGGGTTTAGTAGTCATATAAGGGGTGTCTTCGTGCCGTCTCCTGCTTTTTTCGTTCTACTTCTGACGTGACCTTCCTCCTGATAGGTGGTGGAGCAATCCCAGCTATGGGGTATACCTCTTGAATAGGTGTCGGTTTCAGGCAACCGATATTATACGAACCGTTTCATTTAGAGCCACGTCGACGTTCTTTGCGTGAGCAGAGTTTGCGCATACTAGTGCTCCAAACTCCGTGACCGAAAAACATAATGCTAAGGTAGAAGTGCGGAGAGTGTGTGGTTGTGCTCCCCATTTTGTATTAGTTAGCGTGCGGATGAGATTATTTCTGGCACTTACTTTCTTCTTGACATCTTGACAGTGGTATCGGTAAAACAGAGTTCTATCCAGATGTACGCCAAGGTATTTTGGTGTCTCGTTGTGTTCCAACATCTGACCACGCCATTTCAACTCCAGCGGCCTTCGGGCATGCTTGTTTCTAAGGAGGAAAGCACATATCTGGGATTTTGTGGGATTGGGTTTCAGATGGATTTTATTGTAGTATAGAGCTAAGTCTCCCAGGGCATCTGTCAGTTTCACTTCGACTTCATTGAAGGTTCTTCCCTGAGCTGCCACAGCTGTATCATCAGCGTAAATAAATTGCCTTGTTTGTTGGTGTATGGGTTGGCCGTTGGTTTATATGTTGTATAGAATCGGCGTGAGGAAACTTCCCTGTGGTAGCCCATTTTTTTGGTCGCTCCACCGACTGTTCTTGGACTGGAGCGTTACGTAGAAGCGTCTATTCTGGAGGAGACATTTCACTAACCTTTAGTCGGAAATCCTTTGTAGTTTCGTAGAGTTTTTCGAGTAGCCGTTAATGGTTAACTGTGTCATAGGCGGCAGTTAGGTCTATGAACGCTACTCCTGTTATTTATTTCCGTTAAAAACCATATTCAATATGTTGGGTGAGATTAAGAATTTGACTACAGCAACATTTTCGGGGTCTGAATCCTGCTTGTTCTGGAATAATTTTAGTCTACAAATATTCAGCGATCCGGCTCAGTATCATTCTTTCAAATGCCTTGAAAAGGTGGAACAAAAGAGAGACAGGTCTAAAACTCTTTGTATCCGCCGGATCATTCCCTGGTTTTAAGAGGGCTACCACTCTAGCTTTCCTCCAGATTTTGGGGATTTGTAATGTAGGGATGCAGCAATTCATCATTTTTGCGAGCCACTCTACGACTTTTTGTTTAAAGTTCTTTATTTGTTCTGTTCGTACATAATCCAGGCCAGCCGCTTTATTATCTTTCATTTGGTGGATCGCGCCTCTCATCTCCTCTAGACAAAAAGAGTTACCTAGAACATCTCTTTCTTCGTCGATGTTCCGTTGAGCTCTCATTGTTCTTTCTTGATGTCGTCTTACCGTTCATAAGAAGGCGATGGGCTATCTGATCGGGTGTGGCTTCTGTCATGTTGACTGCCGGAGCAGCAGGATCGTTGCCAAAATTCCGAATCAGCTTCCAGGCACGTCTGCTGTTTTGTTTCATGTCCAGACTCGTGACCAGCTTGCACCATTTTTCCGTTCTGTTGGCGGATATCGCATGTAACATTTACTCCCCAGCCTGTATTGTTGCTTCCCAGAAAGGGTCTTCTTCAGATAGCTGTTCATATCTTTTAAGTAGGGGTTTAGCTAGGGATAAATTTCCGTGATACTTGCTTTACGATTTCTATAAATTTATCGTATGTATCAGGGCAAGGTTCTAGCTGGGAACTTCTTGATCCAATGCTTCAGAGAACACATGCGACACATTTTCCTCCCTCAGAGGAAATGTCTGCTGGACACAATTTACCGTATCCGACTTGGAAAGCGCTAAACAGACTGAAAGAACCGGCGTTTCACGTTGTGCTGGTAACCTGAAAAAATGGGAATATACCAGAAGGACGATACCTGCGACTGTGGCGCGGTTCAGACCAGCCGACATCTACTATCATGCACAGAGATGAGAGAGACCTACACAGAAAAAGATTTAATTATAGCAAATGACAGGGCCATCTATGTGGCCAACCATTGGAAATACATAATTTAAAGTTGTTGGTGTTCCGGACAAGGAAAGTAAGTAAGTAACCATATAGTTGGTAATTTTCGTACCCATGGATACAAATCTCAAGGGCATCTATTCTTTTTTCTGCTTCAAAGTATATTGTCCAACTTTCACAGTCATAGGACAAGCCTCAGAAAACGTAAGATCTGATCAATTCGGATATTGAGCTCTAACCTAAGGTCCGACCTTATAAAAAATATTTTAATGTTTAATTTTGGCTGTTTTGTGCCATTTTATTTCTGAGATAATTCGCAAGACCTGTTCTTGTATTTTAGTTGTTCCCAGAATATTTCGGTCATCGGTACGGCGAGATATTAGTAATTTATATACTATAGGTGCATTTTTGAACTGAAAACTTCTTTAACGATGTTGTGCACTTTCTGGATGGGGAAAAAGGATTGAGCGACCGTCATCGCTTCGCCGAAATAAATTCGGTACGTTTATGTATTATGCGTATGTATTCTATTCTATTCTATATATAAATAGTATAGGACGCACCCAATGCGTATGTATAATAATATAGATATAGTACGTCTCTTTGGATAGGGGAAAAAGCATTGAACTCGCAATAGTCATCGACACGATGAGATATTAATAATTTATATGCTTTATCTTGAATTGCGTATAAGTTCGACCGAAGTTATAATGGCTGGAAGAGGGATAGAGTGTGTACCCGAAGGAGCTTGCTTCGCAAGAAGTTTTCACTTCTGTTGGCACTCCCCTGAGTGCTTTAATTACTTTGTTTCGTTAATATCTAAACCAACTCTTTATAATTTGAATTTTCAATGTATTGCTCCGCTGTATGATGCATTGTCCCATTTTGTTCATTTCGTTATCTGCGTTTAGGATTTCTTCGCAATATTCTTTCCATCTCTTTATAATTTTTTGCTTCTTTGTTAGTAGTTCTCCGTCCTTGTTTTTGCATATCGTCAATTCTGGTCTAAATGGCTGTGTGGTTTCTTTTATTCCTTTATAAAAGTTTCTGCTTTTGTGTCTTTTATGCTGTAGGATTTCTTGTACTTATTTTTTCAAAGCCTCTTTTTTTCTGCATATTCTAGTCCCTTGTATACTCTTTTCGGTATACATTTCTATGGTGTCTATGGTATTTCTTAAGTCGATTAAGTCTATATTGCCTTTTTTCTATATTTTCTCTATTTAATTAACTTAATCGATTAATTATCAGATTAAGCAAACATGTCTGCTTGAAGTAACAATTTTTGGAAACACCCGTCTAATTTTGATACAAATCGTGTACACAAATCTCATTTTAGGTTATCTTGTTTTCAAAAGATTCGTTATTAAATGCAAAGTAAAACATACCATTTAAAAGCAAATTTTATGAGAATTTCAGCTAGAGTGTGAACCAAAATGGATAAGAAAACAGCGAAGCGAATTGCGTTAGTTACTACATTGAAATACTCATAAAATTAGCATTGAAATAGGCTCTACATTTTAAACAACGCAACAAAAACATCGAGAGAGACCCACGTAATGACATTTTAAAATTTGTAAATTGTTTTTTTTTTGAGAGAATTTTTTAATTTGAAATTTTAATTTGTTTGAAGTTTTCACGGTGTTATTACTATTTTTTTTCTATAAGTACTTTGTGTGATTTTCGTCGTCTTGGTCCAAAGTAACAAAATGTATGAGGAAACATTGCAATATTTATTCTAGTAGGAATTGCCTCCACAAAAAAGAATATAAAAAATTCTATATAAAATAAATTCTTTACAGTCGGTATTTAACTTTATCGACTGACTTTTCCTATTGTGAAAAACCAGAGTTTTTTTTAAAGTTTAATATTTGGCGGAAGGATTGTTTCCACCAAATTTTTATATAGCCCAGTAATGACCGTTCTGGAGTGTCATTTTTAGCGTCACGATGGATGGGCTTCAAAATTTGGATTTAGATACCCTCCACTTTAGAGTTGGAATTGTGCCGTTGGTTGCTTTTACTTGGGGGTTAAAGTTACCCCTTCTTGGAGGTGAAAAATCATACATTTAAAATAATTCCGGAAATGGATAACTTGACTAATTCTAAGCAACATCTTTTCTTTTTCTATAGAGTTTTTAAATACTATTACTTGGGGGGGGGGTGAAAGTTATCCCTTCTTGGAGGTGAAAAATCATACATTTAAAATAAGTCCGGAAATGGATAACTTGACTAATTCTAAGCAACTTCTTTTTTTTTTCTATAGAGTTTTTAAATAAGACAATACTTTTCGAGTTATTTGCTAGTGAAAATATTTGTTTTTCAACAAAAATCACGTTTTCAAGCACTTTTTCGCAAATATCTCAAAAAGTAAGTATTTATCGAAAAAAAAATAGCCTTAGCAAAATGTAGCTTATAAAAAAACTAAAAAATTGTGTACTCATGAAATCTATGTATTTAGCAAAGTTATAGCTCATGAACAATATGTTCTTATTTATTCCATATTCCAAAATCGAATACATATATAAAATTCCATATTATAAAATTCCAAATCGAATATTTCAACGTGAAATACCCAAAAAATTAAGCACTTTTTGGGGAAAACTCATTAAATTTTTTTAAAAGTGTGTAAAAAAAGCTTTATTTTAATTTTTGATAAAAGTTTCTAACAACAAAACTAAGCGAGTTACGCTCAAAATAAAGTTGGTCCTTTTTTTGATAAAAAAAAACGTGAAAATCTGCCCCTATTTAGCACCCCAAATAAAATTAATCGTTACCGCTTTACCATTTACTTTATAATAATACATATTATGTATTGTTTATAATGATCTGTAGTTCGACCGGTTCGAAGTTCTTATTTTTGAAAAATTTAGTTTTATAGTAGCTACCTAAAGTAAAATTTTTTATTTTGGAAAAAATGCAATTTTTTTAAAATAACGTATTAGTTAAACGAAAGTAACGTTTAAGTATTAACGATAAGAAAAATGTCAAAGAGTAAAAAAAAATGTAGGTTTTGCTTTTATAAGTATTTTCCTTTCAAAAATGAGCACTTTTAACCGGTGAAACTTACGGATCAGATATGTATAAAATACACATAATTAAAGTAAATTGTAAAGTGGTAACGACTAATTTCGTTTGGGGTGTAAAATAGGGGAGCTTTTCACGATTTTTTTTAATAAAAAAAGGGCCAACTTTATTTTTGATGCTTTTTATGTTTTGATGCTAAAAACGTTTTTTTTGCTTTTTTTTATTTAGCTAATGCCTTGACAACTAATGGCCATTGGCATGGTAGGTACGGTAATTTTGAACAGTTAGGTACCTGGTGTCATGTGTAGTGTGTGTGTTGAGTAAGTGTCTTGTTACTTTGCAAAGTCGACGTCATTGTCTTTGCAAAGAGACGCTAATTGTATCCGAACGTCTGCGGTCCCTCCGGTGAGTACCGATCCCACAAGGACTAAAAACGTTTTTAAACAATTAAAAATAATGCTTTTTTTACACTTTAAAAGAGTTTAAATAAGTTTTCCCCAAAAAGGCCTTTATTTTTGGTTTATTTCACGTTGAAATATACGATTTGGAATTTGACGAATAAGAACGTATTTTTCATGAGCTGCCACTTTGCTTTTACTAGGTATATATACTTCATGCATACACCATTTTCTTCGTTTTCTTATAATCTATATTTTTGATAGGAATATTTTTTTGATAAAATACTTAATTTTTGAGTTATTTGCGAAAAATCGCGTGAAAACGTGTTTTTTTTTTGTTGAAGAATAGACATTTTCACTCGCCAATAACTCGAAAAGTATTGACTTTTATTATTAGTATTAAAAAACTAGACCAAACGTTGCTGAGAATCAGTTAGTTTATTCATTTCCGAACTTTTAAACGTAGGTTTTTTTACCCCAGAGAAGGGGTTACATTCACCCTCCAAGTAAAAGCAGCCAACGGCACAAGTCCAACTTTGGAGTGGAGGGTAAGTAGAACCTGGATCCAAATTTTCATGCAATTCGGTGGTGACCCTGAAAATTACACGGCATCGCCGTATTTCACGTTCTTTTACTGGGCTAATAGGACTTACCAAGATATCGTGACGATTATAGAGCCAATAATAGTGTCATTTGCTAATGCTATCTGCTACAGATTTATTTTTATCGACGAAAATGCCCGTCCTCACCGCGTGAGAATTGTTGAACAAATGGATATATTATCATGGAACTACAAGAATGAAGTGTTCTCCGGACATGAATTGATTGTAATGAACACATTGTTGCGGGCATGGCCAGATGTTTAAGTTTACTTAAGGACTGATATCGAGCACTGTCATTTATTAAATCTTGTCAAAGTACTTTCGCTGTCAGAGCATCATAAGGGACAGGGGCATTTCGTCAAACAAGGACGAAGATATCTTAGAACGTCGTAGACATTTAATTAAAATTAATAAAACAGTTAATACACACTCGAACAAGGACAAACAGATTAATTTAATTGAGAAAGGCTACATTATTCAAAGATTTGATGGTATTATATCAAGTCAATGTACACTGTACATTCAATCTTTGAATAATGTAGCCTAGCTCAAATATTTTAATCTGTTTGTTGACTAATAAATAATTGCAAACAATTTGGAAAACAATACCCCAAAATTTTATTGATTATTTCATTCATAGGAAATTCTGACCAATAGAAAACTACAGAAATAAAAATTAAAGTGATAACTTTTGATAATATCCCGTCGTCAAGTTTACTACGTCAGATGCACTTCGTTGCTACGAAAAAATACATTCAGTGACATTAATGACAATTACTGTTTTAAAAGGTATAAAAGTGATGACTTTCAACCGTCAAATATTTATAACAACTGTGTGTTTAACTATAGTAATTTGTACTTACATAAATGAATTACAAAAAAATTTTGTTTTTGAACAGTTTTATTTATGAAATAATCAAAGGTAATACCACGAGTCCTCTAAATGTTATCGATAAATTTTTTTGTTTTCACGAAAACTTCTTTATTTGGTAAAATTACGAAAACAAACCGAATGATAAAGTCACGAGTCCGAAGGACGAGTGATTTTATCCATTTCGGTTTGTTTGAGTGATTTTACCCTAAATAAAGAAGTTTAAGTATGAAAACGAAAAAATTTATCAAGCAAAATTTAGAGGACGAGTGGTATTTGAAAAGATTATTTTGTGAACCAATATGTCTTATTAGTAAATACGGGCATCTGTGAAATATTTTTAAGACAACTAGGATCAATGTCTTAAGTAGGTTATAGATAAATTATTTTATATTTTTAAATTTAGGGTTCCTTAAGTTTTATCAGGGAAGAGACTGTTTTATCAAGGAAGAGGCTGTTTTATCAGTATTACACTCAATGATTGGCTAGAACGACGCGTGGTGATTGGCTGAAAAAGCAAAAACGTCAGAATTTGACAGGTGAAAAAAATAATCGCAGCAAATTGCACTGGATCTCTAAAATTATTATCGAATTTTTGCCCTCGTGAGACTTTGACATAATTTTACTCCCTTTCGAGAAATTAAAACTCTCAAAGTGTCACTCGGAAAAAATTCGATAATTTTAGAGGTCTTGTGCAATTACTACTGATAATTTTTGATAATATCCCGTCGTCAAGCATTACGTCAGATGCCCTTCGTTACTACGCGAAAATGAACATACAGTGACATTAATGACAATTAATATTTTACAACTTGTCACAGAGAACACCAAGAAACAGCCTTAGCAAATATTCAGGTGAAGATATGAATAAAATATTATAGTTAAATTGATTTAAAAAGACAGTTTTATCCATGAAAAAATTTCAGCGAATTGCCCTCGATCTCTAAAATTATTATCGATATTTTGCCCTCGTGACACTTTGACATAATTTCACTCCCCTTCGGGTCGTGAAATTAAAACTGTCAAAGTGTAACTCGGGCAACATATCAATAATTTTAGAGCCCCCGTCCAATTACATAGAGGTAAAATATGTTCAGAATTGGATATTTTAGTGGACAAATCTGATGCATTCAGAGCTATGTAGATATAATTTCATTGTATTATATTTGTTTGTATTTGATTTATGTATCTTTTTAATGTTATTCACTACACGAAAATTTTGTGTGAATTTGTTTTCAGACGTTTTTTGTTTATACATATTTTTAAAATTAGTCCTTGTCTGTTTAATAATATCTGAAGTAGATCGATTAATAATCTAATATGATAGCACTAATTTAGTTAAAAAAATTGGTTATTACTCAAAAAACAATATACTAACATAGTTTTATTTTGTTCACTTTGCTCAAATTTTTTAATCATTGCTGAATGTAGAAAGAAATTGTATACAAAAATCCATATATTCTAATTCTTTACAATAACGTTTACATAACAGTACATATCGTTTATAAAATTGTTAATAAAATTAATAAAAATATCTGGTATTATCGCCATTCTTTGTTACTAGTTTTGTAGAGAATTTTTGTATGTATGGTTTTTAATACATACAAGGACATTTAAAGTATATATTTTAATTGATACTGTTTCTCTTTCTTACTGGAAATAATGCAAACTAAGTAGTTTAATAAAAAGATAATACGTCCAACCTTATTCAACTGTCAATTAAATGACAAGAATGTCTTGTATCTGTGCTTCGGGACCTATCGCTAAGTGTTGTTTTATCAATTTTTATAAGGACTTCCAGCATTTACCATATTAACCTCATAAAAAATTCTCTGTAAGTCATCTTTATTTTGTGCAATTATTATCGCGACATCTACATAGTATCTTATGCTAGGTTTATTTTCTTACCATGTGGTGTCCTTTTTTTGTACTTTCTTGATAATTCTATTTAGTATCATGTTAGAAAGTAGTGAACTCAAGCAACTCTCTTCTTTATCCAAGTGTAGTAAAGATTTGTAAAAAACTTTTTTTTGGTTTAGTAGTGCTACTTCATCAATTTTTCTAAAGATTTTCAGCTTTTCTCATATTAATTTCGTAAAGTGTGCTCTGTAAGTCTTCTTCACTTTGTGCCATTATTATCGCACTATTTATAGCATCTTATGCTAAGTTATTTTCTTCCCCTTTGATGCCCTTTTATTTGTGCTTTCTTGATTATTTCCTTTATTATCATGTTGAAAAGTAGTGAACTCAAACAATCTTCCTCTTTATTCCAGTGCAATAAAAACCTGTAAAAAACTTATTTATATTTACAAAATATAGATATGCTAGTATATGGTGTTCCAGGTCTTTCTCTTTCAATTATTGTATTGCTATAAATATTGCAATAATACATGATCTTGGTCTAAAAGCTTGCTATTTGTCGGTAATGTTATATGTTTATTCAGTTTATTTCTTGTCACTTTTGCTGTAAGATTCAACACACTACTGCATGTCGATTTTTATAATATTCTATTTTGGTCTAAGATTGTTTTAAATTATTCCCTAAGTCTTTTCGTGTATCCTTTCCTCTTCGCATGTATGAAATAAGAATTGTAAGCAATTCATTTTTGTTTCTTTTAAATATGTTCCATTTTTATAAGTTTTTTATCTCTTTGTATTGTCTTCTGGATATTTTCTAAATTTATTTCTGTTTACATACTCTCACTCCCAATACCTCTTTTAATTCTATTGTAAATAATTCTATTGTAAAATTTGTATTCCTGTTATACTTGTGTTCTTCTACATTGCAAAGAGACTTTCTTATTTTTTCACTTCTAATCTTAACTTTCTGTTTAAACCTATGAGTTTTTACAGGATATCTTGGTGTTATTTGCTTTTTTATCCTCTCCAAGATCTCAAAAAATATTGTGCCTATTCCGAAATTAGTAATTTTCCTGTCATGTTGGTTCTATCAGTGTTACAGTTTTGACATTGCATGATTGTACACTTTTGTGCTCTATAGTTAAAAAGCATATTATTTAGTCTGAGTTCGTAACAGGTGTGGTCCTTTTCATGTGCATTTTTCAGTACGTCACAAATGATAGAAAAGAAGGTAAGTTCGTGATAATATAAATTAATAACATTTATTCTAACATGACATTTTAGTTAAATCTGACAGTTGTCACATTTTATTTGCAATTTGGTATAAAAACAAATCAATTGTGTTTATTGCATTTATAAAATGGTATTTTCTTTGATCTGTATAGTCTTATAAATTATTGTACAGATTATATTCGTAGATATATTATATAATTCGTAAATATTTTTTTTGATTATAGCGCCATTTATCGACAACTAGAATAAATGTTATAAATGTCTGTAATCACAGACGTGCCTTTTTTCTGTCACATACAATTTAATGCGTTAGAAAGAAATCGAAAAACTGTGAAGCACTGAAAGATGCCTATGAGAAAAAGAATATAAAAATTTGTTAACTATTAGCTTTTTGGTGTATGAGTGGTATGAGATTGCTTATGTGTCATACTATCTTCTCTAACCTGGTCAATAGACCAGGTTGTGGTTCTTCATATACTTGATCGGTTATGGTTATAATTTTGTGAGTTGTATACTTAGATAATTTTTAAATCTTCTCTTACTATTCTTATTTTGACTAAGGTGATCACTTTCAATATTTATTAACATTTTGGTACCTGATTTTTGTATCTTTGATGGCAAGTTGTCAAGTCCTTGTATGCCTTTATCATCTTGCCTTACTCGACTATAAATTAAGATATGTTCTTCTATAATTGGTTGGTATTGCTCCCTTTCTTGTGTTTAAAAGGCTGGGATATCTATAAGTTTCTTCTCTAGGCCGATTTGGGTATATTTATTGACCCCTTGCATGGACAAAAATAGCACGGAATATTTCGATACCAGTTGCAATGTCTTACCAGCTAATTAAATTTTTATACGACAGTGATAAAATTAACTGCAAAAAGGAGAAAACTAGTATCCGTAAAATAATACATTCATCCAAAAAATTCCATAGAATAGGTTTGAAATAAATTTTGCTAAAATTATCGTGCTTATTGGAAATTACTGGTCGTTTTGTATTTTTATATATATGCTAACTAATTTAATGTAATATACACTGAAATCCGTTTTTCAGCAATAAAAATTGTGAGAATATTTTGGTAGTTTTGAATTTCAGGTTTTTAAATTTTCTACAAAACCAAAGTAGGCCTGAAACAATTTTTTGGTACGCCTGTGCCAAAAACGTGTCATATATTAATTACATTTAATACAGTTGTAGTGTATAGTGTGTACAAATATATCGATACAATAAATTTTTGGCACAATAAAGTAACTAATACTTCACTTATAATGTATTTTTGTTCACCAAATTGCCGGTTCTTGGTGAAGAAGAGACTGGGAAGAATATTTGCGGACTCTTGCAAAAATATTGGGTACTGCCGATTTGGGTTCAGCTGCAGGTAGAACATGAAACAAAATAGGATTAATTAATACACAGTAGATAATGAAATTTAAAACATTATAAAAATCAACTGTCGGGCAAAATATTGAAATCGTCGATTACCTGAAATTTTCCATAAGAACCAAGAAAAATTTTATTTTGATTGTTAGATTCGTAGATATTTATTTATTCTATATCCTGACATTCTTGTAAAAATCGAAATAAAACAAAACACCCTGTATTTAGGTATAGGGAAGCCTTAGAAAAATATAACTTATTTATTAAGAGCAATTAAAAAATGTTATCTGATATAGGATGTTCCGTAAGAAAAAATATAACATTGATATACCACTCTTTTTTGAAGCACCCTGTATAATTCACGTTATTTTTGGTTGTAGTATTAAGGGACCTGTATATTGTGTATATTTCTGTGAAGAAATATTAAGTCGTTTTCCGTACAGAGACCGAGGCGAATAAGATGGACCACCCTGTATATTTTGGTTGTATAATAATATGTATATTTTGTATATTTAGAGTCTATTACTGCATTGTCTAAGCCTAAAGCTATTGTTATAGATAAATACTATTAATGCCACTTTACGTTTTGTCCTAGAATTACCGACAGATAAAATGAATGATAATTTATCTGCTATTAAAATGGTTAAAATGGACCGTACTTACCAACCCGTAATATCGAGTTAAATTTTCACAATGAACACGCACGGTTAATATTATTTGAATCTGCTATATTAACGACCCCTTTGGTGAACATGTTTCTGACATTTATATCGAAACAATAGTGAAGTTCTAACCCATTAGTTATGTCTAAATAAACCGGAAATGATAATAATTAATCGTTATAGTCGGAGAGATAGAAGCGGATTTTGCTCGTGATAAGTAATATGGACAAACTATATGGGGATAGATTGAATCGGTTGTGTACATGACTTTCCCCTACGGGTGGAAACTAGAGTGGGGGACGAGGGTAGTTATAAGGGGTCAAAGTCGCGGTTTTTATTATTTTTTTGTGACGCTTATGATCGAGATAGTACACCAAAATTTGGAAATAAGTAGATCCAGGGGTAACTAAGCAAAATCTCCAGGGGCGGATAGCTAAGTGGGGAAAAAGGGGTGGCGAGCAGGGGTGAATATAAAAATTATAATGTTTTTTTTGTGACGCTCGTCATCGAGATAGTGCAACAAAATTTGGGAATAAGTATATCATGACGTAACTAAGAAAAATCTCCATGGGCGGAACACTGCGTGGGGGACAAAGGGGTGACGGGCAAGGGTAAATATAAAAATTATATGGTATTTTTTGTGACGCTCTTGATCGAGATAGTGCATCAAAATTTGAAAATAAGTAGGTCATGACGTAACTAAGCAAAATCTCCAGGGGGCGAAAAGCTGCGTGGGAACAAAGGGGTGGCGGGAAAAGGTGCATATAAAAATTATAAGGGGTTTTTGTGACGCTCATGATCGAGATAGTGCATCAAAATTTGTGAATAAGTAGATCATGACGTAACTAAGCAAAATCTCCAGGGGCGTAACGCTACGTGGGGAACAAATGGCTGGTGTGCAGGGGTAAATGTAACAATTATAATGGGTTTTTTTGTGACACTTGTCCTTATAATTTTTATATTCACTCCTGCCCACCACCTCTTTATGCCCCACGCAGCGTTCTGCCCCTGAAGATTTTGCTTAGTTACGTAATGACCTACTTATTCCCAAATTTTACATCCAAATCCTACATCTTTTGGACTATGAAATGTGATTTAAATGTCTTGCCTGTAATGAAAACAATATACTTATTTTATAGTTTTTGGTAAAAAAAGTGAATTTTCATAATAGTCCGTTCTTTAACGGTAAAATATTGCAAAACCTCTAAATTTTAAAGAACCGCTTGGATTGACATGAAATTTGGCATACACCTAGCTAACAAGTCAAAGAAAAAAAGTGATATTGTGCCGATAGGTGCTTTTGCCCTGGGGGTGGTTTTCACCCCCTCTTGGGGGTGAAAAAATATTCGTCCAAAGAAAGTCAGGAAATCGATGAACTGGCTAATTTTAAGTAACTTTTGTTCTATAGAGTTTTTTCACTAAGTCAATACTTTTCGAGTTATTTGGCAGTGAATATGTTCATTTTTTCAACAAAATAACCACGCTTTTAGACGGTTTCTCGCAAGTAACTCAAATAGTAAGTATTTTGTCGAAAAAACATTCTTAGCAAAAATATAGCCTGTAAAAAATTTAAAAAAATGGAGTATATATCACGTCTCTACACCTAGTACAAGCAGAGTTATAGCTAATGAAATATAGGTTCATATTCGTCAAATTCCAAATGGAATATTTTAACGTGAAATAACCAAAAATAAAGCACATTTCGGGGAAAGCTCATTACAACTTATTTAAAGTGTTTAAAAAAAGCTTCATTTTTGTTTTATAAAAAAATTCTAGCATCAAAATTAAACAAGTTACGCTCAAAATAAAGTTAGTCCCTTTTGGTTTTGGTAAAAAAATCGAGAAAATCACCCCCTAATTAGTATCTTAAATAAACTTAATCATTACGACTTCACAAATTTCTTGACTCGTGTATATATTGTTTATATGATCTGTAAGTTTCATAGGTTCAAAGTCCTTATTATTGAAAGGGCTGTATTTAAAAGGAGTTGAACGAGTCACTGATCACGAATGTATGCAAATTTAGAAACACCAAATCTCAATCAATTTTTGTCTAACAGAAAAACAAAAAAATACATGATATTCAGAAAAGCAAATCTGACTTTTTTTGTTTTTGAAGATTTTTGGTATCTCTAACGATTTTTAAGTTACTTTGAAAAAAAGCATCTTTTCAAAATTTAAATTTTTAAAAATTTTAATTTGAAACCAAATTTTTTCAAAAATAAGCACTTTAAATCGATGAAACTTACAGATCATATAAACACAACATAGGTAAAATAACTTGTGGAGCGGTAACGATTAATTTCATTTAAGTTGCTAATTAGGGGGTGGTTTTCCCGATTTTTTTTTGCAAAAACAAAAGGGACCTACTTTATTTTGAGCGTAACTTGCTTAAATTTAAAGCTAGAAACTTTTTATAAAAACAGAAATAAAGCTTTTTTTAAACACTTTAAAAAAGTTATAATGGGTTTTTCCCAAAAAGTGCTTAATTTTTTGGATATTTTACGTCGAAATATTCTATTTGAAATTTGGTGAATATGAATCTATTTTTCATTGGCTCTAACTCTGATTCTACGAGATCCAGAGACCTAACACGTACACCACTTTTTTTTTTACTTTTTTATAGGCTATATTTTTGCTAAGAAAGTTTTTTTCGACAAAATACTTACTTTTCGAGTTATTTGCGAAAAACCGTCTAAAAATGTGGTTATTTTGTTGAAAAATGAACATATTCAGTCGCAAATAACTCGAAAAGTGTTGACTTGGCGAAAAAGCTCTATAGAACAAAAGTTACTTAAAATTAGTCAGTTTACCCATTTCCGGACTTATTTTGGACATATATTTTTTCACCCCCAACAGGGGGTGAAAGTCACCCCCAGGGCAAAAGCACACATCGGCACCGTATCACTTTTTTTCTTTGACGTATAAGCTATACGTATGCCAAATTTCATGTCGATCCAAGCGGTTCTTTAAAATTTAGAGCAAAAACCGTGAAAGAATGGGCTATAAAGAATTTTGGTAAAATTTTAGTTGAAGATATTCCCAAATACAATGTATAGAAGCATATAGAAAAATAAAGCAGCAAACAGGAAATAATGGAAAATAATATAAACCTGGCCTTTCTAGGCCTGGGGAGCTAAATTATAGTATAAAATCTTTAGTCGGTTCGATGCCTCAATATGTGGATAGACACACTTCGAATCATGTAGCGTACTAAGTGGATGATATAAATTATACTCTCGTCAGAATTTTTTTAAACGTATTGATGTCTGCTTGGCCTTTCCCTCTCTGAGTCGCCAGATATTGATCTGTGATTTGAAGTTTACTAGCCTGAAAAAGAATATATCTTATTATTTATTATTAAGAATATAACAAATGGGGCCTCGAAGCCAACAGTAGGAAAACTGAAGCCATGTGTATTGGAGATACAAAGCAGTCCATTATATTATACGATGGGGTAGAAATTAAACACTGCGATGAATACAAGTAACTGGGCATAAAGATAACTCAAGATGGAACACCCAATGCTACTAAAAAAGACAGAAACATACAGGGTAGAAAAGCCATAAACCGGCATTGTGTGGGACCAAACAATATCTAAAGCGAACAAACAGTTTATATACAATACCATACTTAAAAGTGTAATCACATATGGCAGTGAAGTTTGGCCACTGAAACACAGAACAGAGAAAATGTAACTAGTAGGCAAATCAAGAAGAGATGGTACGGCCATATACAGAGAACGCCAGATGACAGGATCCCGAAAGAGATTTTGGCGTGGACACCACAAGGGAGAAGGAAAACAGGAAGGCCGAGAAGAAGCTGGAGGGAGGGAATTGAAAAAGAACTAGAGGAAAAGAGAAATCCTACCTGGTCTATAATTAAATAGAGAAGAATCGCGGTTAGGAGTTGGAAGGCGTCAGAGACACGTAGTAGTAGTATTTATGTGCCTATTTAATATAGACTGTTACAATTTAAAAAAAACTAGTTACAATACGCCATTCTTAAAGAGCTCTAGCTTCCTAAGGAAGCATTTTGGGTCTAGGTGAATTGAGTTAAATTTTCTTAAAATTATCTGAGGGATCTCCGGGCTTCGTTAGTTAGAAGAGTTTCTGGACACCCTGTATAATAGATACAATCCCTACTATAACCAATTAATTGTAAAATTATTGATTTTCTTCCTATTACTTTTATTACGTTTACTTACATACAAATATGATCTAATCGCATAAAATAAAGATGTTACAGTTTGGTATTAGATTTGAAAGGTGTGTAAAAATCCGGGACATTACTCAGGAAAATATTATTTAATATCGTACGATTGTTTTAACGATATAAAAATTAATTTTTATGTATTAAATATTTTTGCGGTTATCCTGCCACGTTGTAAATGGTTTTTGATTAATGTTTTTAAGCATATTTGACATGGCGTGGCTCATAAAATTGTGGTGATATGAATATGTTTGTATAACAACCTGCAACAATTTTACAGACTTAAAATTTTATTTTTATATACAAAATATCTACACAACCATCCTGGCTCTTTGTAACATTCTTGAGATATGTGCAAAATGGCATGACTCAGAAGATCGTGTAACCTTCCACGAATTTTCTTACACATTTTTTAACTATGTACATATAGTAAAAAAGATGTAACTAAACATCCTGCCATTTTGAATAATGTCTACTTAAATTATTTATTTTATAATAAAATTTATTTTATGACTCAGAAAATCACGGAACCAGCGTGAAAATTTTCCACAGAATTTTCCAAGGGACAAGTGCAGTTAAACATTAGGAGACGTCATGCTAACATTTTTTTCGATCATTTTCAAATAATTATGTTTAATTTATTAAGTTGGCAGAACTCACAAAATTATGAAAAGTTCAGTATTTTCACTACACGTTTGTATATCTATATACTCCCTTAGTCCTTTTGCAACCCTCCTGTCCAAAAAATTTTCTTCATAAAATTGATAGTATCTTTTCGTTCTATGGATATGGCAGGACTCAGAAATTCATCGCAACTCCCCATTTTTTTCCTCATGGAAAATATAATTTTCACAGGAAAATCTCACAGGAAACCCGTGGATTTTTCCATAAATTGTAAGTACCTTTTCTAATCCAGTATTGCAAAGGACAGGACTCAGAAAATCGTGGTTGAAGTTCTGTTAATATCTGTCGGTCTAATACAAAATATTAATAAATCTATCTTTATTCGCTTTAGCACAGTTTTGAAATTTTGATTAATAATTTTACGCTGAATTAATTATTTTACATCTGTAAACCTCGTAATTGGAAATGTAATAAATTCTTCTTTTAGTATTATTGCTCTCTTCCTTTAATTACAGCCGTTATATTGATCAAGAAGAGCAATTACTTTATTTAGACAATTAACCTTGTTTCTCATTAACCATTTCGCTACGCAAGCCTGATATACATATTCGCAAATTTTTACTCAAACTAATAGGCCTGGATCCCGCGTACCAAAAAAATTTATTAATAATAAGCTGAAAATTCGTTACTAGCTTAACGGTGTCTAGTCGGACAAACTTTGATGTGCAAGAACACTGTGGAATTGTGGAACAGGTTACAGGTTTCGAACGTCAGACTACGAAAACGTCCCGTGTATTTTGTCGGACCGAACTTCCAATTGATTTATTGGACTTTCATTAAACTCTCATGCAAAAATCAAACTGCTATTTACCACGAATATAAATCCTGTCATTTGACATGTTATACGTGTCGGACTTATTAAAACGCCCAACATATTTTTCGGACAAACATTTTTTCATATATTATTTATACATATACAGTTTGCTATTGAATAAAGGCTATAGCGGGATAAGATGGTCAAAATTGCACCAGGCTCGATTCAATTTTGGGATTAGCCATTCGAAAAGATATAATTGAAAACTCACTCAGCCAAATTTTCAAGTCCCTAGGTGCTTCTGGGGGTTCGCTATGGAAAAAAAAGTGTTTTTTTGGAAAATAATTTTTTTCAGGTGCTGTATTGATGCAAAAAATCTGAAAAAATTAACGAAGGCGTATCGTAACAATATAAAGCTGCTTGATTTTTTTCAGATTTTTAGCGTTAAAATTGAGCCCAGGAAAAATTTTTGAAATTTTCAGAAATTTTTTAGGTTATGTTGAAAATTTTTCGCCAACTTTAAAATAATGTTTTTTTGTTAAATTTTTTTCGTTCTTTCAGATGGCATAGGTATCAATATCATTTTCGACGTGAAAAATACTTAAAAATCGAAAAAACTGTTTTTTTTTGCATTTTTCTGAAATTTTTGGCTCATAACCTCAACAACAAGTCAAAGAAAAAAAGTGATATTGTGCCGATAGGTGCTTTTGCCCTGGGGGTGGTTTTCACCCCCTTTTGGGGGTGAAAAAATATTCGTCCAAAGAAAGTCAGGAAATCGATGAACTGGCTAATTTTAAGTAACTTTTGTTCTATAGAGTTTTTTCACTAAGTCAATACTTTTCGAGTTATTTGGCAGTGAATATGTTCATTTTTTCAACAAAATAACCACGCTTTTAGACGGTTTCTCGCAAGTAACTCAAATAGTAAGTATTTTGTCGAAAAAACATTCTTAGCAAAAATATAGCCTGTAAAAAATTTAAAAAAATGGAGTATATATCACGTCTCTACACCTAGTACAAGCAGAGTTATAGCTAATGAAATATAGGTTCATATTCGTCAAATTCCAAATGGAATATTTTAACGTGAAATAACCAAAAATAAAGCACATTTCGGGGAAAGCTCATTACAACTTATTTAAAGTGTTTAAAAAAAGCTTCATTTTTGTTTTATAAAAAAATTCTGGCATCAAAATTAAACAAGTTACGCTCAAAATAAAGTTAGTCCCTTTTGGTTTTGGTAAAAAAAATCGAGAAAATCACCCCCTAATTAGTATCTTAAATAAACTTAATCATTACGACTTCACAAATTTCTTGACTCGTGTATATATTGTTTATATGATCTGTAACTTTCATAGGTTCAAAGTCCTTATTATTGAAAGGGCTGTATTTAAAAGGAGTTGAACGAGTCACTGATCACGAATGTATGCAAATTTAGAAACACCAAATCTCAATCAATTTTTGTCTAACAGAAAAACAAAAAAATACATGATATTCAGAAAAGCAAATCTGACTTTTTTTGTTTTTGAAGATTTTTGGTATCTCTAACAATTTTTAAGTTACTTTGAAAAAAAGCATCTTTTCAAAATTTAAATTTTTAAAAATTTTAATTTGAAACCAAATTTTTTCAAAAATAAGCACTTTAAATCGATGAAACTTACAGATCATATAAACACAACATAGGTAAAATAACTTGTGGAGCGGTAACGATTAATTTCATTTAAGTTGCTAATTAGGGGGTGGTTTTCCCGATTTTTTTTTGCAAAAACAAAAGGGACCTACTTTATTTTGAGCGTAACTTGCTTAAATTTAAAGCTAGAAACTTTTTATAAAAACAGAAATAAAGCTTTTTTTAAACACTTTAAAAAAGTTATAATGGGTTTTTCCCAAAAAGTGCTTAATTTTTTGGATATTTTACGTCGAAATATTCTATTTGAAATTTGGTGAATATGAATCTATTTTTCATTGGCTCTAACTCTGATTCTACGAGATCCAGAGACCTAACACGTACACCACTTTTTTTTACTTTTTTATAGGCTATATTTTTGCTAAGAAAGTTTTTTTCGACAAAATACTTACTTTTTGAGTTATTTGCGAAAAACCGTCTAAAAATGTGGTTATTTTGTTGAAAAATGAACATATTCAGTCGCAAATAACTCGAAAAGTGTTGACTTGGCGAAAAAGCTCTATAGAACAAAAGTTACTTAAAATTAGTCAGTTTACCCATTTCCGGACTTATTTTGGACATATATTTTTTCACCCCCAAGAGGGGGTGAAAGTCACCCCCAGGGCAAAAGCACACATCGGCACCGTATCACTTTTTTTCTTTGACATATAAGCTATACGTATGCCAAATTTCATGTCGATCCAAGCGGTTCTTTAAAATTTAGAGCAAAAACCGTGAAAGAATGGGCTATAAAGAATTTTGGTAAAATTTTAGTTGAAGATATTCCCAAATACAATGTATAAATAGTAATACGTGATGTTAATGTAAAAATGAAAAACGAAGAAATATCTAGTGTATTTTTAGAATAAGTACCTACCTCAAAAGTTACAATAACCTTCGAGATGTTCAAGAGTGGCATCAAGAGAATAATCTGTTTAGAGCTGCCGTAAATAAAGTTATTAGGTATTGCCAATATGATCGCCAACGTTGTATAATATAATAATTTTTGACATGTTTTACTTTTTTATAGTATTTTTCTTCATGTTATTGTTTAGTTTGAAAATGTAACTCTCTTATTTATACATCGATAGTGTTGCCCAAATGCAATACCAAGACGAGACTTAGACAGTCTTGGTCTTGGTCTTGGTATTGCGCTCCCAGTCTTGGTCTTCGTCTTGGTCTTGCAGCAACAGTCTTGCAAGTCTCGCAGTTGCCCTTTAGCCTATTGCATATCTTAGAACAAAGTAACAGAGAGGTACATTTTAAGCTTGAATATCATAGCCATAGTAAAGACCAGCCAAATTAATAAATATCTAAACAACTGACACCGGTTGGGGTCTGAACGCACGATCTAAGTGATCCCTATCTATGTTTTAACTAACTAAAGTTAAAACTACCTCTTAAAACCCACAATATTTGATTTGCATATCTCAACCGGTTTTAGAGCAATAAATAAATCGTGAGTTTGTAAGAAAAATTTCAACCCCCCCTATTTGGTAAACAAAGCATTTATAAAGTAAACGTTTATGAAGCAAACTGGCAAACAGTCATTACTTTTTCGTGCAGAGTTACCCATTAAAATGTGCCATACTTATTTAAAAACATTCTGTATTGATGAAAAACATGGCTAGTTAAAAAAGTACATAACTTTTTTATTATTTAATATAAGTGAATGAATAAAAAAATATAATGTTAAGAAAATATGAGGCTATAGTTGGGCTTTAATTTCAGTATGCTATTGCATGCTAGAATAATAAGTTAGCATAATGCTAGAATATTCCACAGAATGAGAAAAAACACAGTTTGATTGGTACACCCGGTATACACTGACAATAATTGACCTGTCTAGCAACAATATCTATTGCTACTGCGATATTTATAAATAATAAGACGAAATATTAAAAAAATCACTTAAATTGGACAACAGGTTTAGGAAATTAGAGACATTAAAAATGACCCGTTTTTAAGGTGGTGCGTTAATTTCTTGGAGAAGTGTATATCGTTAAAATAATATTTCGGTATTATGTTTACATGATATTCGGCATTGTCTCTATACTTTTTTTCTGGTTATGATACTTATAAATAATAGGCGCGCTGTTTCGGCAAATTTTGTTTAGCCGAGTGACCTCATAACACAGGACACAGTCAGTAGAAACAATACATAATAGTCTTACTATAATAATGTATACTGATAAGATTTCTGGTGTTTAGATTCCAAAAAAACTAATAATGAAAAAAATTATTTATGTGAATTAATATAAGTGCTAAGGTGACATATTTTTAAAAAGTGTAGGCGTCGTTGCAACGCAGGAATGTTGTGTTATATGAATATGATTAGAAGACGACTTTTCTCAAAACCAGGACAATTAATTTCAGAGCAAAGAAGGCTGCTGAGAAAGTATGTACTAAGAAAATTTTATTTTTACATTATAATAATGATCTCTGAGTACATGTCAAATGTGTCGAGTGTTCTTTTAGTGGATATTTTGATTAGTTATGTATGTTTCTGGTATGGTTCGTAATGCGCATAAATTTTTGTTACAATTTTTTTTGTTTATCATAAAGTATCTAAGAATAAAGCCAAACTTATATACTCCCTAAAACGACCCTCAGTTCTAACTGCAAGACGCAAGAGTCTCGCATGCTTAGTCTTGTTCTTATTCAAGTCTTGCACGGTAAGTCTTGGTCTTAGTATTGCTAAAATTAGGCGGTCTTGGTCTTGGTCTTGCAAAAACGCAAGAACAAGATCAAGACTGCAAGACCAAGATCGATTTTTGGCAACACTATACATCGATGATTGAATCATACTTTAGTTAAAACAATAGTGATAGTCTTTTATATAACCGTGGGCAATTGTTTTGTGCGCGTATATTCCAGTGCTATGATTCTTAAATCCGGTCCTGATGCGCTGCTCGAGGCAAAGTGGCAACGTGGTCGGCCGTTCTCCCGTAAGATATACATTGCCCTATGCTACCTGCACTTTATACTAACTGTGGTTTCTACCACAGTATAAAGAGGGACAGTAAAACCTCTTCCATGTCGGCACTTTGATCTCAAGAAGTAATACCGGCAGTACGCAATTGGTAATTCACCAGTAGTGGATGCGGGTTTTCCCTATTAAAACCCGTACGTTTCTATGCGACTAGCAATGCGAGAGTGGGGCAAAAGCGACTGGGAACATTGCGCGGTCGCCATGTGCGACTAAAGATTTTACTTCCAATTTTTCGGAGAGTGGTTCTACTCTCCCTCATACTGTGGTTTCTACTACAGGTACAGACAAAAATCACTTTATAGTGGCAATACAAATGAAACAACTAATACTAGTTCTTAGAAATCAACGGAAAATAAAGTATAAAGCAACTAAACCTAGTAGACTACTGTCAGAAGAAGAAATAAGTGAATATGAAAGAATAAGCACTAGAGAAATAAAACATATTGCCGAAAGTGGAAATATTGAACAAACAAGGACATAAAACTATGTATGACCAAAGTAGCGCAAGCCAATACTATAAATATAAAGATGAATATAAATAATGAGGAAAGTAGAATATGTGGAACTAGATGAGGGAAATAAATTAAGATTCAAAACAATCCGAGGAAAAACACCAGATATAGAAGAAAGCCTTAAAAACAGAGAAATTAGAAACTTATGTAGAGGTAAAAAATGAAAAAAGGGTACTAAAGAAAACTTGCACATTACACAAGCAAAAATGGAAGGAATTTAGTAAGTGAGGCGGATATACTTAACATACATAGATAGGAAGAATACTTCAAAGAGCTTCTAATACAATACCTACAATAGAATATAAAAAATAACTGAAAGCAAATTGCTATCAAGAAGGAACAATACCGCGTAATTAAAAATAATGAAAAGGAAATAACTGAGAAACTAAAAAAAAATAAAAGCTCAGGAAAGGACGAAGTACCAGTTGAAATGTTGAAATATGGAGAACTAGTACGAATTTAGCAATTAAGCAGGAGAAGTTGCTGAAAGAAATATGGAAACAAGAACACATATATAGAGAAAGGATGTCCAACTCACACAAAAAGGCGAAAAAAGTGTATGCCATAATTGCAGGTGAGTAGTACTACTAAATGTAGGAGAAACGTTCACCAGAATACCAAACATGAAACAAGAAATCCAAACGAGAATGATGGCTAGTATAGTCATTCTATTTTTGCTATAAACGAGTTATTAAGAAGTAAAAATATAACTAAATGGGCTAAGATAATAATATATAAGACAGTGATAAGATCTACTTATAGCAATATATGCTATATCCCGATCCGAACAAGTCATGTTCCAAGTGTGGGAAAGAAAAGTACTCAGGAAAATATTTGGGCAAAAGGTATGATATATGGATAAAAATACCAAATATAGAACTAGAGAAGATGTATGAAGGACAGAATATCATAGGGATCATAAAATCGCAAAAACTGAGACGGTTCGGATATATTTAAAGGATGCCAAACACGAGACTACCGAAAAGAATACTAGCAGGAGGAATAGGAGGAACCGACTAAGTGAAAAATAAATGTTAAAAAACACACAGAACTTAAAATTCCAAATTAGAAAAATAAAGCAGCAAACAGGAAATAATGGAAAATAATATAAACCTGGCCTTTCTAGGCCTGGGGAGCTAAATTATAGTATAAAATCTTTAGTCGGTTCGATGCCTCAATATGTGGATAGACACACTTCGAATCATGTAGCGTACTAAGTGGATGATATAAATTATACTCTCGTCAGAATTTTTTTAAACGTATTGATGTCTGCTTGGCCTTTCCCTCTCTGAGTCGCCAGATATTGATCTGTGATTTGAAGTTTACTAGCCTGAAAAAGAATATATTTTATTATTTATTATTAAGAATATAACAAATGGGGCCTCGAAGCCAACAGTAGGAAAACTGAAGCCATGTGTATTGGAGATACAAAGCAGTCCATTATATTATACGATGGGGTACAAATTAAACACTGCGATGAATACAAGTAACTGGGCATAAAGATAACTCAAGATGGAACACCCAATGCTACTAAAAAAGACAGAAACATACAGGGTAGAAAAGCCATATACCGGCATTTTGCGGGACCAAACAATATCTAAAGCGAACAAACAGTTTATATACAATACCATACTTAAAAGTGTAATCACATATGGCAGTGAAGTTTGGCCACTGAAACACAGAACAGAGAAAATGTAACTAGTAGGCAAATCAAGAAGAGATGGTACGGCCATATACAGAGAACGCCAGATGACAGGATCCCGAAAGAGATTTTGGCGTGGACACCACAAGGGAGAAGGAAAACAGGAAGGCCGAGAAGAAGCTGGAGGGAGGGAATTGAAAAAGAACTGGAGGAAAAGAGAAATCCTACCTGGTCTATAATTAAATAGAGAAGAATCGCGGTTAGGAGTTGGAAGGCGTCAGAGACACGTAGTAGTAGTATTTATGTGCCTATTTAATATAGACTGTTACAATTCAAAAAAAACCAGTTACAATACGCCATTCTTAAAGAGCTCTAGCTTCCTAAGGAAGCATTTTGGGTCTAGGTGAATTGAGTTAAATTTTCTTAAAATTATCTGAGGTATCTCCGGGCTTCGTTAGTTAGAAGAGTTTCTGGACACCCTGTATAATAGATACAATCCCTACTATAACCAATTAATTGTAAAATTATTGATTTTCTTCCTATTACTTTTATTACGTTTACTTACATACAAATATGATCTAATCGCATAAAATAAAGATGTTACAGTTTGGTATTAGATTTGAAAGGTGTGTAAAAATCCGGGACATTACTCAGGAAAATATTATTTAATATCGTACGATTGTTTTAACGATATAAAAATTAATTTTTATGTATTAAATATTTTTGCGGTTATCCTGCCACGTTGTAAATGGTTTTAGATTAATGTTTTTAAGCATATTTGACATGGCGTGGCTCATAAAATTGTGGTGATATGAATATGTTTGTATAACAACCTGCAATAATTTTACAGACTTAAAATTTTATTTTTATATACAAAATATCTACACAACCATCCTGGCTCTTTGTAACATTCTTGAGATATGTGCAAAATGGCATGACTCAGAAGATCGTGTAACCTTCCACGAATTTTCTTACACATTTTTTAACTATGTACATATAGTAAAAAAGATGTAACTAAACATCCTGCCATTTTGCATAATGTCTACTTAAATTATTTATTTTATAATAAAATTTATTTTATGACTCAGAAAATCACGGAACCAGCGTGAAAATTTTCCACAGAATTTTCCAAGGGACAAGTGCAGTTAAACATTAGGAGACGTCATGCCAACATTTTTTTCGATCATTTTCAAATAATTATGTTTAATTTATTAAGTTGGCAGAACTCACAAAATTATGAAAAGTTCAGTATTTTCACTACACGTTTGTATATCTATATACTCCCTTAGTCCTTTTGCAACCCTCCTGTCCAAAAAATTTTCTTCATAAAATTGATAGTATCTTGTCGTTCTATGGATATGGCAGGACTCAGAAATTCATCGCAACTCCCCATTTTTTTCCTCATGGAAAATATAATTTTCACAGGAAAATCTCACAGGAAACCCGTGGATTTTTCCATAAATTGTAAGTACCTTTTCTAATCCAGTATTGCAAAGGACAGGACTCAGAAAATCGTGGTTGAAGTTCTGTTAATATCTGTCGGTCTAATACAAAATATTAATAAATCTATCTTTATTCGCTTTAGCACAGTTTTGAAATTTTGATTAATAATTTTACGCTGAATTAATTATTTTACATCTGTAAACCTCGTAATTGGAAATGTAATAAATTCTTCTTTTAGTATTATTGCTCTCTTCCTTTAATTACAGCCGTTATATTGATCAAGATGAGCAATTACTTTATTTAGACAATTAACCTTGTTTCTCATTAACCATTTCGCTACGCAAGCCTGATATACATATTCGCAAATTTTTACTCAAACTAATAGGCCTGGATCCCGCGTACCAAAAAAATTTATTAATAATAAGCTGAAAATTCGTTACTAGCTTAACGGTGTCTAGTCGGACAAACTTTGATGTGCAAGAACACTGTGGAATTGTGGAACAGGTTACAGGTTTCGAACGTCAGACTACGAAAACGTCCCGTGTATTTTGTCGGACCGAACTTCCAATTGATTTATTGGACTTTCATTAAACTCTCATGCAAAAATCAAACTCCTATTTACCACTAATATAAATCCTGTCATTTGACATGTTCTACGTGTCGGACTTATTAAAACGCCCAACATATTTTTCGGACAAACATTTTTTCATATATTATTTATACATATACAGTTTGCTATTGAATAAAGGCTATAGCGGGATAAGATGGTCAAAATTGCACCAGGCTCGATTCAATTTTGGGATTAGCCATTCGAAAAGATATAATTGAAAACTCACTCAGCCAAATTTTCAAGTCCCTAGGTGCTTCTGGGGGTCCGCTATGGAAAAAAAAGTGTTTTTTTGGAAAATAATTTTTTTCAGGTACTATATTGATGCAAAAAATCTGAAAAAATTAACGAAGGCGTATCGTAACAATATAAAGCTGCTTGATTTTTTTCAGATTTTTAGCGTTAAAATTGAGCCCAGGAAAAATTTTTGAAATTTTCAGAAATTTTTTAGGTTATGTTGAAAATTTTTCGCCAACTTTAAAATAATGTTTTTTTGTTAAATTTTTTTCGTTCTTTCAGATGGCATAGGTATCAATATCATTTTCGACGTGAAAAATACTTAAAAATCGAAAAAACTGTTTTTTTTTTGCATTTTTCTGAAATTTTTGGCTCATAACCTCAACAACATTCAGCTAAATTAATAATCATTTACATTTTTATACGTATTCTTACCTTTACAATCAAAATCAGCTATTAAAACTTATTTTTTCCCTACAGCCTGCTCAAAAATCCAAAAACCCCGTTTTCGGGGTTTTTGGAAGGGTTAGTCGTTTTTACTAAATAGCCTCAAAAATCAGTCAAAAATTACTTTTTTTCCGTTTAAAAAATTAAAATGTTTTTGTTATCGATAGAATGTAATACAATTAATACTTAAATAAATGATTTGTTTGCACGATTATTTGAATTTCATATATAATAATATGGTCCTACCCTGCCATAGGCTTATAAAAAATCAATCAATTAACTTTCTAACGTGTAATTTTTCGACTCATAACCTCAACAACATACAGCTAAGTTAATGATCATTTACATTTTTGTATGTATTCTTACCTTTACAATTAAAATCAGCTACTAAAACTTAATTTTTTCCTACAGCCTGCACAAAAATCCAAAAACTCCGTTTTCGGCGTTTTTACTAAATAGCCTCAAAAATCAGTAAAAAAATAATTATTTTTTAACGTTTAAAAAATTAAAATAAAATTTTTGTAGTGTTCGATAGAAAATGTACCCCTTTTATAAAAATGCTTATTGCGGTTGTGATTTTCAAAGCGTGCTTATTTTAAAAAAAAATCACGCCACTTTGGTGTCGTACGCAACGAAGCGCTTCTAGCAATGTTTTTTGGGAAAAACTTAGGAAAAAGTCAATCCTCAAGTACCTGCCGTCAAAGCCACTAAATACTTTTTTTTAAATCTTTTTCTCAAAAGCAGCATGGCTTCCCTGCTCGAAAAACTGAAGGGGTACTTGTCAAGACGAGTTCGAGGTCAAGACGAAATTCGGTTTGTGTCACTCGTCTTGACAAGTACTCTTTCAGTTTTTCGATCAGGGAAGTCATGCTGCTTTTGAGTAGGTACTAGATAATAGTAAAATCCATTGATATCGACATTGTGTCGCATTGCAAAAGTATAAGTTTAATAAAGAATTATGTAATGTTTAAGACTATATATCAACTAGTGGGCTAGTTCCAATTACTACACAAAATGTCACTGAGGATGATGTGACTAGATCGAAAACGTTCTGATGTTTTTCTATAATCCATTTGGATGACTTTTTTAAAATGTTTTTTAATAAAATTTTATATCATTTTACAAACCGAAGTTTTTTACTTCTTTGTAAGTCTTTCAAATAACCCTAATTCTCATTAAAAAAATCATCGTTTACGTTATCACCCCCAGATGGATGAAGTCACTACAAGTATGATATATATGCCAAAAATCACAAAAAAATCGACCTTTTGGGATTTTTCCTTACAAAAGTTAACAGTTTAAGAAATAACGAATTTATTCCTTTCATTTGCATCATACTGTATATTAATTTGAATTTATATTTTGTAATTTCTTTATAAATCCCTTTAAACACTGCACTCTCTAGGTTGCACTATTTAATCAATTGAGTAATTCAAATAAGTTAGTAATTTATTTAAATAATAATTCCTCATTAACGTTTAATAAAAAGATTTTTATTACGTTGGTAGAAAGTGGCTTTGGCGGCAGGTACTTGAGGACTGAGCTTTTTCTGAGTATTTCCCAAAACCGTGGCTAGAAGCGCTTCCTTGCGTACGGCACCAAAGTGGCGTCCTTTTTTTTAACCTAAGCACGTTTTGAAAATCACAACCGCAGCGAGCATTTTTATAAAGGGGAAACATTTTCTATCGAACACTACAATAATTTTATTTTTTAAACGTTAAAAATATTAATTTATTGATTTTTTTTATTTTTTTATAAGCAGGGTACCCTTAGTGGGACGGAAATTCAAATAGTCGTACAAACAAATCATTTATTTAAGTATTAATTGTATTACATTCTATCGATAACAACAAAATTTTAATTTTTTAAACGTTAAAAGAATTATTTTTTTACTGATTTTTGAGGCTATTTAGTAAAAACGATGAAAGAAGAGGTTTTTGGATTTTTGTGCAGGCTGTAGGAAAAAAATAAGTTTTAATAGCTGATTTTGATTGTAAAGGTAAGAATGCATATAAAAATGTAAATGATCATTAATTTAGCTGTATGTTGTTGAGGTTATGAGTCGAAAACTTCATAAAAATGCCAAAAAAAAAAACAGTTTTTTTTGATTTTTAAGTATTTTCCACGTCGAAAATGATATTGGTGCCTATTCCATTCGAAAGAACGGAAAAATTTTAACAAAAAAACATTATTTTAAAGTTGGCAAAAATTTCCAACATAACCTAAAAAATTTCTGAAAATTTAAAAAAATTTTCCTGGGCTCAATTTTAACGCTAAAAGTCTGAAAAAAAATCAAGCAGCTTTATATTCTTAAGATACGCCTTCGTGCATTTTTTCAGATTTTTTGCACCAATACAGCGTCTGAAAAAAATTGTTTTTAAAAAAACACGTTTTTTTCCATAGCGGACCTCCAGAAGCACCTAGGGACTTGAAAATTTGGCTGGGTGGGTTTTCAATTATATCTTTTCGAATGGATAATCCCAAAACTGAATCGAGCCTGGTGCAATTTTGACCGTCTTATCCCGCTGTAGCCTTTAAAAACAATCTGCTAGTTTTCACAATCATAAACTTGTCAAGATGACGCGTTCCACGATTTAACCCTTATCCGGGCAAAGTTTGTCCAACGGGCCCGAGACGCCAATTCTTTTATCATCAACGGTTAAAAAAAATTTATTGAATTTTATGCATCACTGAATTTGTTTAGAAGTATGTTTCCTTTAACATAGTCATGAGCTATTCAAAATATTCATTATCATTTTTGAACTTATTGCGTCAAAAGAATTTTGTCACGTAAAGGGGCAACACGGGCCCGTCGGACCCTACTTGTATTTACACCTAAAGTCTAAATCTTTCTTACAGAAGTTAATCTGGCAGTCAGGTAATGTTTTCTGGATTATCTAAACGACTTTTATGACTCCGGAAATCCAATAATAAAGTCTAAACGTTGTAACAAATAATGTAAACATTTTTTTGATGTAAACATCAAAGAGATGCTTACAATAGGTGTTATATCTATTCTAAATGAATTTTAAAAACTGATAATCATTGTTGGTGTGCAATAATATTTTTAGGTAGGTACCTTTACATATTTTGAAATAAATAATGCATCTGCTATCAGTCGTTTGATATCGATGTTAGTGTTGACAACTAAGCCCCTAAAATTATATTGAAGTACAATGAAAGTAAATAGTGCGAATAAAAGGTCCCAAAAACCATAATCAGCTACAGGACTACAAGATATTGCTAATAATTTATGGGATTCCGATGATGAAGAATCTCCTGAAGTAGTTGGCATTGAAAGAACTCTGAAATTGAAGATCATCTTTCACAAACAAGTGAAGAGGATGATCAGCAAGTAGTATTAAGTGATAATGAAGAAGAATGTGTAGCTACAAGTTCTCAGATTTCAAAGTGTGTAATTTTTGAAACTAAGAATGAAATTAACTGGAAGACTCAACCACAACCGACAGGAGGTATGCGATCCTGCGACATAATAAAAAGCAAAGTGCACAAAGTAATGCTAGCCCCTGGTCAAAGTGTAGATGATCCTGTTGATTCCTTGTGTTTGTGGACGAAAAAATTGTGAAATTAATAGTGAAGTGTACAAATAAAAAAGCTGAAAAAGTCCTGGGGATAGATAACTGGAAATATTGCGACTCTACAGAGCTATATGCCTTTATTGGACTCCTACTAACTGCAGGGCACCTGAGTGCCAATATCTATAACAAAGATATGCTTTGGAGTAAGTTTCATGGACCTACTATATTTAAAGCTACCATGGGGTTAAAACGATTCAAAAATGTGCTAAGATTTGTTTGATTTGACGATAAGTACACGAGGTCTGAACGAAGAAGGAACGACAAATTAGCAGCAATACCTACGCGATGTGTGTAATCAAGAAACTTTCAAGAATACTATTTACCAGGAAAAAACATAACGTTAGATGAGCAACTTGTTCTGTACAAATTTTTTTCTACTAAAGTTTTCTTGCATTTCATTATTTTGTGCAAATCCTTAAGGTAGATCGCACCCTCGAGGTAGACCGCATACTATAGTAGCACCTTTTTTTTAATCTAGACAATTTAAATTTAACTTTAATAAAAAATCAGAAAAGAATGTTAGAAATATATGGGTAAATATGAATAGTACATTCAAGAACAGTGGTGGGCCCAACGGGCCCGAGTTACCCGGTAATGTATGTAAAATGTGTTACCCGGATAAGGGTTAAATCACATTCCATAATCAAAATTTCCCCTGTTACAGTGTTCTCATACATTAAAATTTGTCCGACTAGACACCATTAAGCTATTAACAAATTTTCAGCTTGATATCAATAAACATTTTTTTTTTGGTACGCGGCATCCAGGCCTATAAATACAAAACAAATTAAAAAGATTTAAAAAATACATTTTTATGGCTAACAAGACACAGCAAGCAGCAAATATTAAAAGAGATTCGAAATGAAACAGATGCACTTGCAAGAATAATTAAAAAAGAGAACTGGGAATGCTTCTAAAGAAAACTGGAGCATGATTTTTATGGTTTAAAAAAAGAAATGTGGGAAATGAAATAACAGAAGTTGAGGGCATAGCGATAAAAAGAGTGGCGGGATAGACTGCAAGTTATGTTCTTCAGACCTATCACAGACATAATGTGCATAATACGAATGAAGGGAGAAAAAGGGAATATAAGTATAATTAACATACACGCACCATCCGAGGAAGAAGATAATGACACAAAAGACCAATTCTACGAGAAACTAATGGATCAATATTAGCATATACTAAAACATGATATACTAATTACACTTTTATAAAAAAGAACTTTTTATAATAAAACGTTTTTATTATTTATAGGACTCAGTATAAAATTATTTTGTTGTTTTAATTTCTATGTCATAAAAGAATTTTGTAATCGACTTTAAACTCATATAAATCAAAGAAAACTCCGATACACTACTTTATAAAATTAAAGCTCAGAGCACGCATATTTAACGCAAAAAAGGTCACAGCATAAAATCCACAGAATATAACACTGCGCTAATATCTAAAACTGCTAGAGCTAATAACATGAAAATCTTAGACGAAGTGTTACCAAACGTCTATGAAAATTTAAATATTGGGACCGTGTATTCAACGTATTCTTTTCATACTTGGCAGAAAGTATAGTTACTATACAAACTACTAAATTACGTTAAACAAACGTTTCTGGCTATTACCAGAGGCGTACGACGGGGGAAAGTGAATGGTTGACCCTTTCCAAATTCTACGCCACTGGCGGAATTGCTATTTTAGTTCAATTTTTGGATTCTCCAATACTTTCTATGAAAATAATACACTCTTCATTCGTAACGATAAAGTCATTAGTTTTCGAGATCTTTGAAGTTAAAAATGAAACGACATGGTTATTTTGATTAATGTATTGTGTCGCATCATTTTTAATTTCAAATATCTCGAAAACTAATCATTTTATCGTTACGAATGAAGAGTATATTATTTACATAAAAGTATTGGAAAATAAAAAAATTACACTAAAATAGCAATTTCGTCAGTTGCGTAGAATTTGGGAAGGGTCAACCAGCCACTATCCCCTGTCGTACGCCTCTGGTAGTAGCTAGAAACGTTTGTTTATCATAATTTAGTAGAGTGTATAGTAGTCGCACTTTCTGCCAAGTATGAAAAGGATACGCCAAATAGCTTTAAAATACTGGGTACAAATAATTTTTAAATTTGAATCATATGTCAAAATAACTGTGCCGTTTCATATTTAACTTCAAATATCTCGAAAACTAATAGCTTTATCGTTAGCAATGAAGAGTATATTATTTACGTAGAAAGTATTGGAGAATCTGAAAATGGTACTAAACTAGTAATTCCTCCAGTGGCGTAGAATTTGAGAAGGGTCAACCATTCACTATCCCCTGTCGTACGCCTCTGGTAGTAGCTAGAAACGTTTGTTTATCATAATTTAGTAGGGTGTATAGTAGTCGCACTTTCTGCCAAGTATGAAAAGGATAAGTCGAACAGTTTTAAAATGCTGAGCAAAAATAATTTTTAAATTTTTAGATAAAACACCCTGTAAATCAGTAAGGAACCACATTTTATTTAAGTGTTTTAGGTTAAATCTTTGTATTTTGTGCTAAGGTTTCTCCAGTTACTATATGGACAATTATTAATGAAACACCCTGTATAATATTTGCATATCATATCAATATTGTGGAGCAACATACCATTTTTCTTCTTCAATGACAGTATTTATGAAATATACGTCAATTTGACAATTTCAATTGAAAATATGAATTATTTCAGAAAGTTTCAAGATTTCTCAGATATTTGCGCACGATCGTTTCTCGTATCCCCTCTAAGTACATGCACACCGCGAAGAGAAGAGCATTGGACTAAATGCAAAAAAGCCATGCACACAGCGGCTAAAACTATATTAAAACCTATCAAGACCAGAAGAAACCAAGATTGGTTCGATGAAGAGTGTAGAGATAATAACCAACAAAAAAATGAAGCATATAAGAGACTCCAGCAGTGCAGAACGAGATCAACTCTCGAAGATTATGAAAATCTTAGAAGAGGAGAAAAAAGAATATTTAGAAAAAAAAAAAAACAGAAAGAACAATACGAACACGCTCTAAACGAAATTGTTCACTACCATAAAGGGAAAGATTCACGAAAATTCTACCAACAGATAAACAGATGCATAAAAGAATCAAACGCAGAATAATAGCTTGTAAAGATAGGGACGGCTCTATAATTAGTAACAAAGAGCAGATACTAAACAAATGGGCGAAACTTTTCGAAGACCTTCTTAGTGGCAATCATGAAAATGTCGAGATGGAGGATCCCATGCTTCAAATGAATGAAGATGATCGATAGCCACCCCCCACCGAAGAAGAAATTAGAGAAGCCATCTTAACACTGAAAATTACACTAGTATAAAAAAGTACTTTTTATAATACCACGGTTGTTTAAAATGGCATAATATAATAATTAACTTATAAAGTATGAATTTAAAGTATATTAACTTTTAATTATGTATTAAAAAAATAAAAAAAAAGATAGCGACAGGTAGGTCTCGAACCCAGGACCTCTTGATCTCCGGCCTAACGTTCTACCACTGAGCTATCAGGTCTCAACGTATTATCTTTCGTTAAAGTGGTATTTAAATGTCATAGCATTAGTCACATTTTTAAAATACGTAGTTTGAAATTTAAATAAAATTCATTTATCCATACAATAGCAGGTAATGGTTTTTCAACCAATTATGGGATATATCAGATTTTTATTAACATCCTAAGTGCTCTTAACTTTGTTGCAAACACACGCTAAACACAGTTACTCGAAATAACATAGTGTAGTTTACCTCCGAGGTCAAGATTATTTTCCAAAAATTACACTAGTATAAAAAAGTACTTATACCACGGTTGTTTACAATGGCACATATAATAATTAACTTATAAAATATGAATTTTGAGTATATTAAGTTTTAATTATGTATTAAAAAAAATTAAAAAAGGCAAGCGACATGTAGGATTTGAACTCAGGACATGTAGATCTCTGGTCTAACGCTCTACCACTAAGCTATCGGCTCTCAATGTCTTGACTTACGTTAAAATGGAATTCAAATGTCATAGTTAATATAAAATGTCATAAAAAATCACATTTTTAAAATAGTTTGAAATTAAACAAAATCCATTTATCCATACAACAGCAGTTAAATATTGCATTGTTAGTCAGCTCTGAGCTATCCTGAAAATTTCAAGTACCTAGTTAGCCTAGAACTATTTTTAAAATGGATTACAAAATTTGCGGAGTCCGTGACACCAACCGAGCCAAGTATATAAAACGTTTTAAAAATAGTAATCGGCGATTGCAATGCAAAAGTGGGAAAAGAAGCTATGTTTAACGCAGTAGCTGGAATACATAAAGTGACAAATGTTAATGGCCAAAGACTAATCAGATTTGCGATGGAAAAAATATGGTGGTGGGGAGCATCCCGTTAGATCGAAAAGAAATACATAAGGAAACCTGATGTCTTCTGATGGAAGGATGGTTAACCAGATTGATCACGTATTGCAGGAGCGTCATTTGAAATTTTGATAGGGGGGGGGCAAGCATTATATATACAATACATTTATATGCAAACATAATACAAAATTAATCTATTTTTTGTAAATTTCAGTAATTTTCAAGGTCAGGGGGGCAAATGCCCCCCTGACCAAATGCCCCTGACAGGACCGTCATTTGAAATTTTGATGGGGGGGGGGCAAGCATTATATATACAATACATTTATATGCAAACATAATACAAAATTGATGTATTTTTTGTAAATTTCAGTAATTTTCAGGGTCAGGGGGGCAAATGCCCCCCGCCCCCTGTCAAATGACGCACCTGACGTATTGACGAAAAGAAACCACATGAAATATAAAGTATGAGAGGGGCCTAAATGAATTCGGACCGTTTAGAGCTATATGTGGAATGGTACAAAAAGATAAAGAAATAGGAAAAACAAATTCAAAGAGAAAAGATCCATAAGGTATAGAAAAAATTAAGCGAAGTGGAAATAAATAGAATGTATTCACTGGAATAAATAAAGGGCTACTATCCCAGAAAATTGAAAAGAAACTAGTAATAGAGCAAGTGTGGCAAACTACAGGTGAGGCGATAACTAGAGCTAATCATTATTCATTATTCCACAAAGGAGACAAATGAAAGCAGAGAAGAATTAGTTTGATCAAGAATGCTTATAACCAGTCACGGAGATGTTGAAAAGGAAGTACGACAACAAAGCTTAAAAGCAAGTAAAGCGGCGGGATCTCTTTATGACACGATATAGAACAACAAACACCTAAGACAAGACACAAAAGCAAGAATCTATAAAGCAGCAATTAGACCTATATTGACATATACACGACGGAGACAAGACCTGACGTTGCCAGCAGTTTCGGCAAAATCGTAAAAAATATCTACCTAAAAGTTTGTCTACTTCAACGCCCTGTATGTTGAAAATGGATGGCATTACAAAAATTTTTTACTAAGCAAACCCCAATTATTTTTCAGTTTTTTAGCTATCCTAGTGACGGTGGTACCTTTTTTGGGTACAAAAAACACCCTGTATAAAATTGTATCAAAAGGCGAAAAAAAGCGAAAAAATGCGGTTTTTTATTTTTAAAAGTACGTTTGACCAATTTTAAAAATTTGAAAAAATTCAGGGTGAAAAATTATGCAAAAGTACACGTTATACAGGGTGTAACAAAAATACAGGTCATAAATTAAATCACATATTCTGGGACCAAAAACAGTTCGACTAAATCTTACTTACCTTAGTACAAATATGCACACAAAATAAGTTACAGCCCTTTGAAGTTACAAAATGAAAATCGATTTTTTCCGATAAATCGAAAACTATTACAGGTTTTTTAATGAAAATGAACATGTGGCATTCTTATGGCATGAACATCCTAAAAAGAAATTATATTGAAATTTGTGCAGCCCATAAAAATTTTATGGGGGTTTTGTTTCCTTAAACCCCCCCATACTTTTATGTGCGTCTCAATTAAATTATTTTTGTAGTACCATTAGTTAAACACAATGTTTTTAAAACTTTTTTGCCTCCTAGTACTTTTTCGATAAACCAGTTTTAATCGAGATGCGGCTCCTTTTTTAATATGTTTACATAAAAATTTTATGGGGGTTTTGTGCCTTTAAACACTCCAAATGTTTGTGTACGTTCCAATTAAACTATTATTGCTGTACCATTAGGTAAACACAATGTTTTTAAAACTTTTTTGCCTCTTAGTATTTTTCAGATAAGGCACCTTTTATCGAGATGTGGCTTCTTTTTTAATATGGTTCAAAGTATACCTCAAACTGTAATTTATAAATAAATTTTCAATTATTACCAAGTCTCTAAAATCGTACTTAACAGTACACAAATATGTGGTGGATTTGACAAAATATTCAAAATATCTCAAAAAAAACTAACTTTTCGAAAAAGTACTAAGAGGCAAAAAAGTTTTAAAAATATTGTGTTTAACTAACTGTATCACAATGATAATTTAATTGGAACGTACACAAAAGTTTGGGGGGAATTAAGGGATCAAAACCCCCATAAAATTTTTATGGGGTACACAAATTTCACTATAATTTTTTTTTCAGATGTTCCTATCATAATAATGTCACTTGTCCGTTTTCAATAAGAAACCTCAAACAGTGTTCGATCTATTGAAAAAGATCGATTTCTATTTTGTAACTTCAAAGGGCTGTAACTTTTTTTAGGTGTACATTTGTACTAAGGTAAGTTAGGTTGAATCGAACTATTTTTGGTCCCAGAATATGTGATTTAATTTATGACCTGTATTTTTCTTACACCCTGTATATTTTTTTCGCGGAAACAAATATTTTAGTTATTTTTTTTATATTCATTTAAAATTTGAAAATTGTTCTAAAATTTAAATTTTTCCCCAAAAATAAAAAAAAAATTTCCAACATAACATTTTGTGAAACTTACAACTTTTTTATTTAAAGTTTATCGCTAGCTTTCGATGCGCCTGAGATAAAAATAAAAACATAAAAAGCCTAATTAGGCTCTAGGTGAGTCACTTGACCACCTAGGGGGCTAAAAATTTCAAAAAGTGAGTTTCTACTAACCGGTGACCTATATGGAATTCGAATCGAGTTGGGAGCATTTTTCATGTTACCCGGCTAGGCCCATTTACAGAATTTTAATAAAACTCAAAAGGTAGATCTTTCTACTATATCTCATTAAAACTGATAAATTCGTTAGTTATCTAGAAAACGGTTAGTGGAACCATCGAGCAAAACAAATTAAACTCATTTAAACGCGAGTTAGGCAAATGATTAAAATAGCAAAAAAGTAAACGATATTAAACACTTTATTAAAAATGCTAAGACCGAGTCTTCTACAGATTCAATTTTAACTTCCATTAAATCTGAGCGGACCTACGTACATCATTTTAAAAAATTCGAGCTGAATTAACTTCGAGTGCAAATAAAAAAAGCGGAGAGTAGTTTCCAATGTTTGGTTTGAGCTGAACACTGATTTTAAATTAGAGCGTAATTGAGTGCGTAAATAGAGCACTTTGAAGTTGGTAATTCAAAGCGTCACGATGATAAAGCTGAAAGTCAGGAATCAACTTCACAACTGGTAATTACCAAATAAGGGATGACGCAAATTACGTGAAGCATAATTTATGAGATAATTGGAGATGTACCATAATATTGGATGCTTTACATATTTTTTGGGTAGGCAAAATAAGGATAGAGAAGTGACGATTCTCTTTGATTAGTGAACTTATTCCAAATATTCCCAAAAAAACATACCAAAGTGATTATTATCGACGCATTAGAATTCGCATACTAACTTAGCAATCTAAATTAATAGTGCAGTCACTAAAGGTCGATATGATCTATTACCTCCGATTTCGTTGAACCTCCATCGATTTCCATGAAAATTGGTGAGTGGTTAGAGGATATTTCAAGGAACAAAGATGACATGGTGCCAACTTACGCTTTTACCCTGAGGGTGGATGGCACCCCTTCTCGGACGTGAAAATTATTTTATTAAAAATAACCCCAGAATTCGCTAGAGGGCCAAATTCTAAGCAAAATTTGTTATATAAAGTTATTAAAATAAATCAAAACTTTTTGAGTTATTAAACATCATAACAAATATATTTCAAAAATGTATAAACATTCTCAATTTCTTTGCAAACCGAAATTGCAGCAGCTGCATAATACTCTGGTTAAAGCGGAGAGTGCAGGAAGAGTCTATACCGGTTTCGGAGATCTTTTTCCCCTCATCAGTAAACCCATATCCTCTTCTCTCCACTTTAACCATTTACCACAGCTTAGGGCCTTCCCGAATTGCAAAGAAAGAAATGTCACGGATGAACTTGTTACGTTTAAATTCTGTGCAAAAGCACAAATATAATTTGTCATAAATATAAATTAAATATTTACTGTACTGGCCTAACATCTTTTGTGTTATTGGTCGTAAAGGTATAATTGTATCAGTATGGCCAAATACGTTTCTGGTGGTATAAAATAGTAATTAGTAACTAATTATTTATGTGTATTTGGGCCCTACCTGTAGGCAACACATATTGTTTTATATATTTAATTATTAGATATTTAAATGAGCCGCGTATATATTAGGGCCTAATTGATCTAAGCATTGGCGACACTGTTGTGGAAGCTGAAGAATTTCCTTCCGTAGAGGAGGTCCGAGGGGACATTTTGGGAATGTGTTAGTGAGACATGGTGGAAGGCAAAGTTTGAAAAGGGCGTGATAGCAAATATTCTGGATAAATCCTACCTCGTGCTGAGGGATAATATTGCACACCCCTCTATAAGGGCTACCTATTGTGTTGAGTGTTCCTAGGTGAGCCTATCCTCAAGGGATAAATTTATTTGTCGTCTCCTGCCGGTCTGATGTCCCGTTGACTATATTGGACTCCTGTACTATATGGGAATTTGGAAGTTTTCGAAGGTATTGTGAATTGTATAAAAACCCCAGTTCAATCACTGGTGTAATTTGCTGGGGTTTTTTTTTCCTGATCCGGGTTTGAAGAATTATTTTTGTGTTGGGTATGAAGAATCATTTTTATTTCCTGGTATAAAGAATTATTTCTATTTCCTGGTATGCAGAGCATTTTCTACCTATTTTTGCTGGTAGAGGAACTTGTAAGCAGAATTGTCTTTCATGGTATAGGGACTTTTCCTCTCTATAAATGGACTTTTGATTTCGTGTACGTTGATATTTCCTACTGAACATATCTTACGTGGACATGTGGAAATCCTACCGGCTTTCCGTAAAGGCCATATCGACGGCGGAGGAAGAAATGCTATGTTATTAAATTCAGATAAGTTTAGTTGTATGGTCGGACGGTAAGTTCTTATAAAATTTTTTATTTACTTGCCTGGTTTCAAGCAATATTGTGATGGTACACGACAACCCTCACGGAATTTTCCTAATTTATTTGTTATAAGAATAAGGTCAATATTATAGTTGCAATTTGTATAATTTATTACGATAGTAGCAAAGTTCAAAGTATTCAACTCATTCGCAAGACTGCAAACACAGCACACGTCATTATTGAAATACGTATAGCATAACCATATATGGTAATACATATGGGCATTGTTTTTAATATAATAAGATATAAGTGGGAAGGTCGAGTACCTGAGACATTCATTGTTGTATCAGTGTGTTCGCTGAACTCTGCTGGCGCGTGGTCAGGGGATATAGTTACCGAGATATGGGTCACCTTGACCTATCCTAACTATAATGTCGGTCGACGTAGTTGTAACTGTACCTTTAACCTTGTAAGAATAAAGATATGTAGAAAGTTTAAGTTTGTTTGTTCGGGAGTGTCTTCGTCCAGCAACCCCCAACATCACATGGCGACCCGTGCCTTAAGTTAAAGAATGGAGTTTTCTGGTTCGCATATAGATTGAGGTATGCAGCTCTACACGTAAGATGGGAAACAACCAGAATAAAGAAAAAGAGGAACAGATCTTCATAAACCAAGCAGGCAACAGCGGAGGTGTGACAGCTGAAACCGGCGAAAACGAGAAGCTATCAATCCCGGGAGTTTTGGGAATTGTATCGTTCAGCCTGGCCATAATCATCGTCGGATGGCTACTATATCGACGATGGAAGAAGCAGCTTCGACGCCACATCCGACAGGAAGTATCTAAATCAATGGAGATGCTGAGGTTAGACGCCCAGAATCCAGGACCAAATGCATAGACACATGAACCCATATTCGTGAGTAATTTTTCTTTTTAATACAATACAGTTTAACTGCTTATGAAGTAAGTTTGATGACTATTTTTTTTATTTTCATATTGAAATTTTGATTTTTTTTTTATTATATAATTACTCACTTACTTATTTACTGACACTTTAAATATTGACGGTTATCCAATATTATTGATCCTTTTATTTTACTTACATTTATGTTTTATTATATTATTTTATATGTTACATTTTGTTATATTTGATAAACTTAACGGCAATGATAAGCTTTACGAAGTAATTGAGACTTCGAGACACTAGGCCATATACTATTGAGTAACGTAGTCAGGCCAAGCCGAATTTATGTTCGAGGAAAGATTTCAACGTATTCTGGAAGATATAACTATATTAAATAGGAATCTCACAAAAGACACTATAGAACGAAGGAAAAATAAGCTAATCACAGATAAATGGGTGGAAAAACTCAGGACTATCACGGAACAGTTTAGGACGGTGCATAAAATATACAAAGGTGACAGCTGTAAGGCAGCAGAAGACAAATTCATTGCAGATATTATTGCAAAAATTGGAGAAAAGATCGGAAAAGTCCAAACAGAACTACGGAAAAGACAAGTTGAACATAACAACGACAAGATGGGAGAGAAATTCGAACTGAAAACAGCAGGGAACCTGATCCCTCACATAGGAAACACCGAAGAATCAATTAGAGCATTCATAGACGCAATTGAACTGTACGATGAATTTTTAGATGATGAAGGAAAACCGCAACTAACAAAGTACCTGTTGAAGGTGAAACTAACGCAAGCAGCAAAATTACGACTGAAGACCACTTACAACTCAAACGCGGCACTAATAACCGATATTAAAGAAAAGTTTCTAGTAAAACAATCTATCCCTGTTCTGTCAGCGGAGATCAACTCAGCGAAACAAGAGAATAGGTCAATAGAAAAATTTGGAAGAAGTTTAGAGGAGCTCATGGCTAAATTAACAATAGCACAAGCAGAGGGAAACAGAGATGCAGAAGAAGTGCTGGCCAAAGTAAACGAAAAAATTGCAATAAGCGTGTTTACTAACGGTTTAAAAAATGACAAGATAAAGACAATTTTGAAAGCCAAGAACTTTAGCACTTTAGCGGAAGCGATAACAAGCGCAAAGAACGAAGAATCGCTAACTCGAACGGAAACTGCAGGAATGTACCACATGAATAAAACATATAGAGGCGGAAGAAGAAATACAACAAACGGATACAAAAATAGTTTTGACAGGAGAAAAGAAGGTAACAAGACATATAATAATAGAAATACAAATGGAAACGAAGTAAGACAATATCATAACAGAGGTAGGTCTCAAAGAAACAGAGGAGCAGGACATGGTCATCGAGGGAGAAATAATAATTGGTCGCAAGGTAGAAACCCCAGCAACAGAAATTCACCAGGAGCATATTTCGCAACAGAGGAGCAGCCCCGCCAAGAGCAGCCACACACAAGCACAATACAAGAAGTAGATTTTTTTCGTGGCCCATCAAATGGAGGCAGATAATTCCACAGCAAGTGGATTAAATTATATTAATGTTTATTACAGAGGAAAACGCAAAAAACTATTAATTGACACTGGCGCAACAGTCAGCGTTTTATTTGAAGAATGTTTAGATAAAAACTACACCGACATAAACAAAACCCGACGTATTAGCTTGCGAGGTGTTACCGGAAAAACTATATATACAAGGGGAACCTTATTGTGTGACCTTGAAATATTAGATAACTCAGAGAAGATAACGTTGACACAGGAATTTGCAGTTATGAAGAGTTTCACAAATAAAGTCGATGGGGTTATTGGTAGCGATTTTTTATACCAATATTTTGCTACAATAGATTACGAATCCTTAAAATTATCGTTACATGTAGAAGGAATGAGAAGAGATTTTAAAATGCTATCTATGGGAGAAATTTATACGATAATAATACCTAGGAGATGTGAAAAATTATTTTTTTTCGAGATCGGGACACACTACGGAGATTTTGTAACTATACCACAGGAGATAGCGGAAGGAATTTTCTCGGCAGGAACAGTCTCAAAACCAGTCGACGGAAAAATACCAATAAGGATATTAAATATCAATGATAGAGAAATAATTGTTAAGAATTTTAGACCGAAGGTCGAAAGATTAGACAAGTTCGACGTTTTCCACATGGGAGAATCAAAACAATCGGTGAGTCGTGCCGAAAGACTTTTGAATATAATAAACACAAAAAATTTATCGCTAGAGGAAAAAAGAGCAATAGAAAAAATATGTGTAAAATATTCCGATGTGTTTTTCTTAGAAAACGATCCATGCACAACGACGGACGTATACAAAGCAAAAATAAAATTGCAAAAAGGAGTATCACCTGCTTATACAAAACCGTATAGATTACCACACGGACAAAAAACGGAAATAAATAGACAAGTAGACAAAATGTTAAAAGACGGGATTATTGAAAATGCAATATCAGAATTCTCATCTCCACTACTTATAGTGCCAAAGAAAAACGATGAAAATGGAAACAAGAAATGGAGAGTTGTGATAGATTACAGACAACTAAACAACAAAATTGAGAATGACAGATTTCCATTAACATGCATAGAAGAAATCCTAGACGCTTTATCAGGAGCAACATATTTTTCACATTTAGATTTATACCAAGGATATTACCAAATAGAACTCGATTCTAAGTCCAGACCGTACACAGCATTCGCAACCGATAGAGGTCAATATCAAATGACACGACTTCCGATGGGGTTAAAGACAAGCCCAGGATGTTTCTCACGAGCCATGACTATGGCAATGTCAGGTTTAAATTATGAAAACATGTTTATATATCTTGATGATTTGATAGTCTTTGGCAACAGTCTACAACAGCATAATCAGAATTTAGTGAAGGTATTAGAGAGACTAAGGAAAGTAAATCTGAAATTAAATCCAATTAAATGCGAGTTTATGAAAAAAGAACTATTATATTTAGGACACAAGATTTCGAATAAAGGTGTAGCACCAGATCCGGAAAAGATCACCGCATTGGAACAATATCCAATACCACAAAATGCAAAAGAAGCAAAAAGATTCGTAGCCTTTGCAAATTATTACAGAAAACATATCAATCATTTTGCAGAAATAGCCGCACCTCTAAATAGACTATCAAGGAAAAATGTAAAATTTGAGTGGACAACAGAATGCCAAAAAGCTTTTGAAAGCCTCAAGACGTCATTATCAAACCCCCCCGTAATGGAATTCCCAGATTTATCGGAGGAGAACACGTTTATTCTACGGACAGATGCATCTGGCATCGCACTAGGAGCAACTTTGTCAAACGGGAATGACAAACCGGTAGCATATGCCAGTAGAACACTTAATAAAGCGGAAATGAATTATCCTACGATAGAAAAAGAATTACAGGCAATAGTATGGAGCATTGCTAAATGGAGACATTACCTTCTACAGAAAGAATTTATTATTTTGACAGACCACCGACCATTGGTGTACCTATTTGGTATGACAAACCCTTCCAGCAGATTAACCAAATTTAGATTGAAGTTAGAAGAATACGACTTTACAATTAAATACGTGAAAGGAGCTGAAAATGTAACAGCTGACGCCTTATCACGAATAGAAGTTACATCAGAAGAACTAAAGCAACTAAATAAGGACTCAGAGAAAAGTATATTAGTGATGACGAGAGCACAAACGAAAAAGCAGGAGGAAATCACCGATTCGAAGAACGAATGGACTGATCAACCAGACGTAGTCGAATTGTTGAAATTCCCGAAAAGTGCGGTAGAGGTAAAACTGATAGACAAGGACGATTGCAAAACAATGAAGCTAGATTCGGCTGAAGAAAATACAAATAGTAGTATATTGTACAATGAAGAAGACGATATTATTTATCTGATTCGAGATTTTCGATCAACGTCTGCACTACGAGCGTCGTTGAGAAACTCGACATATCAAGAACCTCGATCAACGTCTGCGCTACGAGCATCGTTGAGAGCCTTGATTCAAATGTGCGCACAAAAGAATATAAAGGAACTAGTACTAGTAAAGAATAATAAGAATCAGCCAATTATTGAAGAGATAAGAAAGGATCCTAAAATATTTAAAGAAAGAGATATCAAAATATGTATAGTATAAGACAAACAGAATATAGCAGATGAAAAATTAAGAAGAATTATAATTAATGATTTTCACATGTTACCAACAGGAGGGCATGCCGGAATAAATAGAATGTACAAAAATATAAGGAAATATTATTTTTGGAATAGTTTACGAAAAGATATCGAGGAATTTGTGAAGAGATGCGACGATTGTCAAAGACATAAGCATTCTATCATAACCAAACAACCTCTAACTATCACATCGACTGCCACCTGCGCATTCGACACAATATTTATAGATCTAGTAGGACCATTTGAGATGGATGACAGTGGGAATAGATATATATTGACACTGCAATGTGAGCTAAGTAAATACATAGAAGGATATGTAATAAAGAACAAAGAAGCCGAAACAGTAGCCAAGGCATTGGTAGAAAATTTTATTCTGAGGTATGGAGTACCCAGAAAAATAGTCACAGACCAAGGCTCAGAGTTTATGGCAAGAACATTTAAGGAAACATGCTCATTATTGCAAATAGAGAAACTAAACTCAACAGCATATCACCACGAAACAATAGGAGCTTTAGAAAATACTCACAAACATTTAAATGCGTACCTTAGGATACAACTATCAAAATTCCCTACAAATTGGAGTACATGGGTGCAATATTTCTGTTTTTCGTATAACATTTCAGTACACTCAGCAACGGGTTATACTCCGTTCGAATTAGTGTTCGGAAAAATATGTAGACTGCCGACAAATGTTCAAAACGAAATAGAACCCCTGTATAATTTTGACGACTATCCCATGGAACTGAAATACAGACTACAAGTAGCCGCAAAGGAGGCCAGAGAAACACTAACACATACAAAACACAGCAAAAAAAAAATATATGATGCCAAAACGAGTAAAATAACTTATAAACCAGGAGATAAGGTATTAATAAAAAAGGAGCCAAACACAAAACTTAACTGTTTGTTTTCGGGTCCATATACCGTAATTAAAGATGAAACGCCTAACGTAATTATTGAGAAAAAGGGTAAACAAGTAGTCATACATAAGAATAACGTTAAGCTGTATAATATATAAAAAGAATAAGTACTGAAAAGTGTTATAGTGTAAAAGTGTAATAATAGTCCACCATAAGACTTTTACTAGTACTTAAGGTTCAGTGTAAATATTTATATATCTCATTTTTTTTCTTTTCTCATTTTCTTTAATATGTTTGTTTAATTTTCTTATAAAGGAGAGACGTCAGTCAGCATAAATAATATAAAATAGAGATGAAAGGAAATTGTTACTGAAATTCCCTTTCATCTTTTCCCCGCCCAGAGAGATGTGATGGTACACGACAACCCTCACGGAATTTTCCTAATTTATTTGTTATAAGAATAAGGTCAATATTATAGTTGCAATTTGTATAATTTATTACGATAGTAGCAAAGTTCAAAGTATTCAACTCATTCGCAAGACTGCAAACACAGCACACGTCATTATTGAAATACGTATAGCATAACCATATATGGTAATACATATGGGCATTGTTTTTAATATAATAAGATATAAGTGGGAAGGTCGAGTACCTGAGACATTCATTGTTGTATCAGTGTGTTCGCTGAACTCTGCTGGCGCGTGGTCAGGGGATATAGTTACCGAGATATGGGTCACCTTGACCTATCCTAACTATAATGTCGGTCGACGTAGTTGTAACTGTACCTTTAACCTTGTAAGAATAAAGATATGTAGAAAGTTTAAGTTTGTTTGTTCGGGAGTGTCTTCGTCCAGCAACCCCCAACATCACAATATCTACTATCATTATTTAATATTAGGCCAGGTATTGACAACTATTTTAAATTAATTAATTGTAATTTGTGTAATTGATAGTATATTTAACCCTACATATATATGACATCAAATATTTATCCTGACGGTCCCATATCTGATCAGATACGCAGGGCTTGGTATTGCGTACATCTACACCTCTTCTTTAATTTTATTGTTACAGCGGAGAATAATATTATATAATATTTATTATTACAAAACTTACTTATGTTTTACAGGTTGTTTAATTTATATATTTTAATAGTGCTGAAAATATGTTATGCTTTACAGGGTGTTTAATTTATATTTTTAAAATGAGGAACTTAGGTACATGTTATTGTTAAATTTTATTAAAGTTTCTTTTTTATTTATTTTTTTTTGAAAAAGAGGTACATTTGTTCGATTGGTATTTATTTATTATTTTGTTTGTTAGGACTTACCGATTCCGTTATTCCTTTCATTCATTTATTCATTTGTTTTACGTATTAGAAGAGTCAATACATGTTTGGTTTACTTTAAGGCTCGTTTTATTTCTTGTCTGTTCCTAAAATAAAACATTCATAGCCGAGGGGTAGTCCGTTGGAACGGACTGGCGCCCCTTATTACATCATATTTAGGTCTATAAAGAACTTCGACCCACTCCGCTGCCTGACAGGGTTCAGCTAGCCGGACATACCCCTATGTCCCCCCTTCTACTTGTAAGTAACTTGAAGGGTGGGGGTGACATTTTTGGCGCCCAACGTGGGGCCATACAGCTTGTCGCATGTCGTTGTTAGTTATCTTGACTCTTCTATGTATAAGTATAATATTCATTATAGTACTCGAATGTAGTAATGATACTTTACTTGAGTAATCCATTGTGCCAATATTTTTGTGTGTGATTTGTTTGTTGTGGATAGATTTAAGTGCTGAATGATTTGTTAGATCTTATAGACATACATCTTTACTTGTTTGTCCAAGTTTTCTGATTGATTTCTTGTTGCCCATTTTCTTAGCAATGTCAAGAAAGCTCCAAGTTAAGCGATTGAGTCAGGGTGAGCTGACTTATGAACTCAAAATTCGTGGAATTGCCACTGGTACGGTGGATAGTATGCGTAGTGAGCTATCCACTGCCCTTCGACTTGAAAGTAGTGGTGATAGTATAAAATATCCTGCTTATCCTTTTAAACCTGAAGAAGATGTTAAGGCTGTTCGTGATAAGTTACAAGTTTTGGGACCTTTGGTAGAAGCGTTTCGTGGCTCTAAAACTAGCAACGATTATTTGAAATATCAGTCAAAATTGTCTCATATCTTGAGTAGAATCGAGAACATTCCTGAGACTCAAGAAGAAAGGCCTGAATTTTTGGCTACGGCTTTTCGCCTGCTGGACTCTTTGCATCGTCAAGCAGAAGAAGACGAAAGGTTGGCTTCAGTGCCTACCCAAGTTGACTTCCTGGGTCCTAATCAAACGCAACAGTTTGCGGCAGCTATAGCTCAAACTTCGAGTCCTGTTACCCCCACTGCTCCTCAAACTTCTGCTACTTCTTCTTTTATTAAGCCTGTTCCTCCTAGTAAATGGAATCTTAAGTTTTCTGGCGATAAGAAGGGTATGTCGTTGAGTGCTTTTATCTCTCGAGTTGAAGAGCTGAGAGTGGCTAGGCATGTTTCGAAAGAAACCTTACTGGAATGTGGTATTGATTTGTTTAGTGGACGAGCTTACCAGTTTTATTTAGCATATAGGAGTCTAGTGAACAGTTGGGATGATTTTCTGGTATTGTTAAGGGAAGAATTTCTCTCCCCTAACTATAATGAGCATTTGTTGGATGAGATTCGCCGAAGGACCCAGGGTCCTGACGAATCAATGGGAATTTATTTGGCAGTGATGTCTGGGTATTTTAATAGGCTTACTTGCCCAGTCTCTGAGGATACGAAATTAAAGATTATTTTAAGAAACATAGCCCCTTTCCATCAAGACCAGCTGGCCTTGGTGGAAATAAACTCCTTAGCTGAACTGCGGGAGTATGGTAGAAAGTTAGAGGTTAAAAAAGAGGCAATGGAAAGTTTCAGTTCTCCTGTTGGAAGAAGAAACGCCTCTATGAATTTTATGGAGCCCGACCTCGCCTATGTTGAAGTATGCTCAACAAGTAGCGGGGATACTAGTCACACAACATCTAGTAGTAGACGTTCGAATATTCTGTCTACTCCAAAACCCATTATTTGTTTTAGATGTAATCAACCTGGCCATAGGGCTGCTGGTTGTTCTGAACCGAAGGGTAAAATGTTTTGTTATAGATGTAAAAAGGAAGGGTTCACAGTGAAAACCTGTCCTGTCTGCAATAAGAAGGAAAACTAGAACCATCACACCTGAGTGATCGGATAGGGCGTGATGATGTGAGTAATTCGATCGATAAATTTAAGGTGATATTGGATTATGTGTTAGAAAATGTAGTAGGGGATGAAAGACCCTATTTAAGTATTGAAGTTTTGGGTAAGAAGATACTAGGATTGATGGATTCTGGTGCTTCCAGAACTATTATGGGTACGAAGGGACTAGCTTTTATTCAGGAGGTAGGACTGCATATGAATGCAAGCCGTACTGTCACTTGTACAGTTGCCAATGGACAACGAGTAAGCAGTGTTGGAACCGTTGAGTTACCTGTAGTATTGAGGGGTAACTTTCGGTTAATTGACGTATTGGTGATCCCAGAATTACCACATTTATTAATTTTAGGTACCGATTTTTGGCGTAGTATGGGTGTTGTGCCCGATCTTCGAAGAAATGAGTGGCATTTTTCTGATGAACCAGTATTAATAAATACTGTTGAACAGATGCTCGGTAGAACTAAGTTGGCATCTTTAGAGAAAGATAGGTTACAAGCTGTTATTAATGAGTACAACCTTGGGTTGTACGGACAAAACAGAACATGTTATTGTTACAAATAGCCCACCGATTAAACAACGATATTATAGGGTTAATCCAGTAGTCCAAGCTCAAATTGATAAGGAACTTGATGAGATGCTTAGTCTAGGTGTGATAGAGTCTTCTAATAGTGCTTGGGCTTCCCCAATCCTGCTTGTTAAAAAGAAAGATGGGACTTATAGATTTTGTGTGGATTTTAGGAGGTTGAATTCTGTCACTGTTAGAGATAGCTATCCTTTACCCCAGGTGTCCGACACTCTCGATAAGCTTCGTGATGCAAGGTTTTTGTCTAGTCTTGATGTTAAATCTGCTTATTGGCAAGTGCCGGTGGCCGAATCTTCCAGACAGTATACAGCTTTCACCGTTCCCAACCGTGGACTCTTTCAGTTCAAGCGGATGCCCTTTGGACTTCATAATGCTCCTGCAACCTGGCAAAGACTAATCGACAATGTTATAGGTCATGATTTGGAACCTTACGTTTTTGTATATTTGGATGATATCGTCATTGTAAGTCAGAGTTTTGAACAGCATTTAGCTACCTTAGAAGAAGTTTTTCGACGCCTTAGGGATGCTAACATTACTGTTAGCATGGATAAATGTCAATTTTGTCGTCCCGAATTGAAATATTTAGGTTATGTTGTAGATCGTAATGGTTTACATGTTGATCCTGATAAGGTAAAGGCAATGTTAGAGATTTCTGCTCCTACTAACGTGACTGAAGTTAGACGTGTTGTTGGAACCTTTTCTTGGTATAGAAGATTTGTGCCTGATTTTTCTTCTATTATTGCTCCGATTACTGCTTTACTTAAGAAAAAGGTTAAATTTGAATGGACAGATGAGTGTGATAGATCCTTTAAACGTTTGAAAGAATGTCTGATTGCTGCCCCTGTTTTGCGATGTCCCGATTACACAAAGCCGTTTGTAGTTCAAACAGATGCCTCGGGGTACGGAATTGGTGCTGTTCTTACTCAGACACATGAAGAGGGTGATTGTGTGATAGCTTACTTGAGTCGTTCTTTAACTCGTCAGGAACGCAATTATTCTACAACTGAGCGTGAATGTCTCGCAGTTTTATGGGCCGTTGAAAAACTCCGCCCTTATCTTGAAGGTGTGGCATTTAGTGTCATAACTGATCATTACACTTTATTGTGGCTTCAGAATCTGAAGGATTTAAATGGTCGTTTGGCACGTTGGGCTGTTCGTCTTCAACAGTTTAATTTTAAGATTATCCATCGTAAGGGTAAGAACAATGTCGTTCCTGACATGTTATCTAGGTCTGTTCCTGTTGTTGATGCTTTGGAAGCTGAAGATGTTTCGGATTTTGTCGGTTTGGATTCTGATAAGTGGTATCAGAAAATGTTGTTGAGGGTTCGAGATAAGCCCTTACATTTTTGTAGTTGGAGGGAGTCAGATGGCAAGCTCTGGAAATATGTAGCTTCGCCATATCCTTCTTTGTCTCCATCTTCGGATTGTTGGAAGCTGGTCGTACCTAAAAAGGATAGGCCTCGGATTATTTCGAATTGTCATGAGCCACCCACTGCAGGACACGTTGGAGTGTTCAAAACATACTCGAAGATTGCAGAACGTTTTTATTGGCCAAAGATGAGGAGTGACGTCGCTAATTTCATTCGTCGTTGTAACATTTGTGCTGAGTATAAAGTTTCTCAAGAACGCCCTACGGACAAAATGGTTTCTCATCCCAAGGTAGATCGTCCGTGGGAGTTAATCTCTATAGATTTAGTAGGACCTTTACCGAGGTCAAAGCAAGGTCATACTTTCATTTTGAATGTAACCGATTATTTGAGTAAATTTGTTCTTTTGTTCCCTCTTCGAAAAGCCACTGGTGATGCAGTTGTTAAGAAATTGGAGAATGACGTATTTTTGTTGTTTGGTGTTCCTAAGGTAATAATAAGCGACAACGGGCCACAATTCCGTTGTACACAATTTAAAAAGCTTGCCGATGCTTATGGTTGTAAGATCAAGTTTAGTGCAAATTATCATCCTAGGGCTAACCCCACTGAGAGGATGAACCGCACTATGAAGACAATGTTGGCCATGTATGTCTCTGATAATCATCAAACGTGGGATGTAAATCTTCACAAAATTGCTTGTGCCCTTAGGACTTCTGTGCACGAAACCACTAAATTGACTCCATATTTCATTAATTTCGGAAGAGATATGAAGTTATCTGGACAAGACTATTCTAATGTTTCGGTTCCTGAAGATGGTATTCAAACAGTTAATGCTAGTCGTAATTCGGCTTTTAAACAGATGTTCACTGATGTTCGATCTCGTCTGGAAATTGCTGGAAAGAAGGCTTGTGATAGGTATAATTTGCGACGTCGTCATGTAGAATATTTTCCCCACCAACTGGTGTGGCGGAAAAATTATGCCCTCTCGGATGCCACTAGGAATTTCTCACACAAGCTGGCACCTAAGTTTCTAGGTCCGTTTTCTATAAAGAAGAAGTTGTCTCCTTGGACATATGAGTTGTGTGATGAACGTGGTCTCTATAAGGGGGTTTGGCATGTAAAAGACCTGAAACCAGGTCCGGAATTAGAGTAATTATAATGTTGGTTCTTCTTGTTAGCCATGGATTCCTTGAGGTGCATTGACCCTAGAAGCACAGAGGCAGCAAGAGAGGTGATCTGGGATACTTTCGCGCTGAGGCCTAGCTGAAAGGGGTAAGACTAATTTTGAGCGAATTGAGGAAGTACTAGGCTGGCAAGAAATTTTCTACGAAAATTTCTCCGAAGTTAAGGGGGAATTGTTACGTTTAAATTCTGTGCAAAAGCACAAATATAATTTGTCATAAATATAAATTAAATATTTACTGTACTGGCCTAACATCTTTTGTGTTATTGGTCGTAAAGGTATAATTGTATCAGTATGGCCAAATACGTTTCTGGTGGTATAAAATAGTAATTAGTAACTAATTATTTATGTGTATTTGGGCCCTACCTGTAGGCAACACATATTGTTTTATATATTTAATTATTAGATATTTAAATGAGCCGCGTATATATTAGGGCCTAATTGATCTAAGCATTGGCGACACTGTTGTGGAAGCTGAAGAATTTCCTTCCGTAGAGGAGGTCCGAGGGGACATTTTGGGAATGTGTTAGTGAGACATGGTGGAAGGCAAAGTTTGAAAAGGGCGTGATAGCAAATATTCTGGATAAATCCTACCTCGTGCTGAGGGATAATATTGCACACCCCTCTATAAGGGCTACCTATTGTGTTGAGTGTTCCTAGGTGAGCCTATCCTCAAGGGATAAATTTATTTGTCGTCTCCTGCCGGTCTGATGTCCCGTTGACTATATTGGACTCCTGTACTATATGGGAATTTGGAAGTTTTCGAAGGTATTGTGAATTGTATAAAAACCCCAGTTCAATCACTGGTGTAATTTGCTGGGGTTTTTTTTTCCTGATCCGGGTTTGAAGAATTATTTTTGTGTTGGGTATGAAGAATCATTTTTATTTCCTGGTATAAAGAATTATTTCTATTTCCTGGTATGCAGAGCATTTTCTACCTATTTTTGCTGGTAGAGGAACTTGTAAGCAGAATTGTCTTTCATGGTATAGGGACTTTTCCTCTCTATAAATGGACTTTTGATTTCGTGTACGTTGATATTTCCTACTGAACATATCTTACGTGGACATGTGGAAATCCTACCGGCTTTCCGTAAAGGCCATATCGACGGCGGAGGAAGAAATGCTATGTTATTAAATTCAGATAAGTTTAGTTGTATGGTCGGACGGTAAGTTCTTATAAAAATTTTTATTTACTTGCCTGGTTTCAAGCAATATCTACTATCATTATTTAATATTAGGCCAGGTATTGACAACTATTTTAAATTAATTAATTGTAATTTGTGTAATTGATAGTATATTTAACCCTACATATATATGACATCAAATATTTATCCTGACGGTCCCATATCTGATCAGATACGCAGGGCTTGGTATTGCGTACATCTACACCTCTTCTTTAATTTTATTGTTACAGCGGAGAATAATATTATATAATATTTATTATTACAAAACTTACTTATGTTTTACAGGTTGTTTAATTTATATATTTTAATAGTGCTGAAAATATGTTATGCTTTACAGGGTGTTTAATTTATATTTTTAAAATGAGGAACTTAGGTACATGTTATTGTTAAATTTTATTAAAGTTTCTTTTTTATTTATTTTTTTTTGAAAAAGAGGTACATTTGTTCGATTGGTATTTATTTATTATTTTGTTTGTTAGGACTTACCGATTCCGTTATTCCTTTCATTCATTTATTCATTTGTTTTACGTATTAGAAGAGTCAATACATGTTTGGTTTACTTTAAGGCTCGTTTTATTTCTTGTCTGTTCCTAAAATAAAACATTCATAGCCGAGGGGTAGTCCGTTGGAACGGACTGGCGCCCCTTATTACATCATATTTAGGTCTATAAAGAACTCCGACCCACTCCGCTGCCTGACAGGGTTCAGCTAGCCGGACATACCCCTATGTCCTCCCTTCTACTTGTAAGTAACTTGAAGGGTGGGGGGTGACAAACTAGGGCCATCTACCGGAAAACAAACTAAGTTATCAATCGAAGCAGCGCAGAAAACCAGAGTATTAAGCAGGTGCTGCAATTTCGGTTTGCAAAGAAATTGAGAATGTTTATACATTTTTAATTCATTTACTCTTTTGAGTATTAAGGAATCTTTCTTGTTGGAGCTTTACCATGCTGAGTAGATGAGTTGTGAATTATTTAAAATTCTCTCATCTTAATTTTCTCGGCACCTGTATGACTTATAAATTGTAAAAGTCTCAGGAGGTGTAACCAAAGAAAGTATTCCACCTGTTGTCAATCTGGTGTCAATCTGCTTCGATTGATAACTTAGTTTGTTTTCCGGTAGATGGCCCTAGTTCATCCGTGACATTTCTTTCTTTGCAATTCGGGAAGGCCCTAAGCTGTGGTAAATGGTTAAAGCGGAGAGAAGAGGATATGGGTTTACTGATGAGGGGAAAAAGATCTCCGAAACCGGTATAGACTCTTCCTGCACTCTCCGCTTTAACCAGAGTATTATGCAGCTGCTGCATTTTCGTTTTGCAAAGAAATTGAGAATGTTTATACATTTTTAATTCATTTACTCTTTTGAGTATTAAGGAATCTTTCTTGTTGTTCAGCTTCGGTTTGCAAAGAAATTGAGAATGTTTATACATTTTTAATTCATTTACTCTTTTGAGTATTAAGGAATCTTTCTTGTTGGAGCTTTACCATGCTGAGTCGATGAGTTGTGAATTATTTAAAATTCTCTCATCTTAATTTTCTCGGCACCTGTATGACTTATAAATTGTAAAAGTCTCAGGAGGTGTAACCAAAGAAAGTATTCCACCTGTTGTCAATCTGGTGGTACGGAGGCGATAAATATATTTCAATTAAATAAATAAAATAATTAAAAACAATATATTTTAATTTTTCGTGACAAAATGCATGTTTTTAACCCATTTTTCATAAATAACTCACAAACTCTAAGTTTTTACAAAAAGGTGACTATTACCAAAATTGAATCTAATAAAAAATGAAATAAACTCCTTACTAGAAAAACTTATTAATGTTAACTAAAAGTGAGTTATAGGTAATTGAATGTATATTTTTTTCGGAGAGTACCAAAATCTAAGTCTTCAAGCTAAAATAACGGGGAAAATGGTGCATTTTATAACATAATCTTATAAAACATTAGTCAAAGTACTTAAAAATATCTATCAAAAACAGTGTTTTTATTTACAGCTCGTACAATAAAAGACATATTCTGATAATTCAAAAAACAAAACCTTAGTAAAACCTCCAGGATGAGTATGAAACAAAATCAGCCGTCCAATTTTTCCACAGAATTTTTTAAAGTTAGGAGAAAAAACAACGCTTCTATTCACCCCCGTATAATGCCATCTAAGCAAAAAATTTTTGTTACCGGAAGAATAACAAACTACATCAATACATGTACCTACAAACTGATGCAAGAATCTTGAAATTCGGAGTACAAGTACTAAAGTTAAACATTGTCAAACTTAATCAAACATTTTGGGTGGCGGAATTTGTGCCGGTGAGTGTAATTTTTGAGTTATACGTCAAAAACAGCTTTAAAACATGCATTTTTTTACAAAAAAATTTTTTTTGTGATTTTTAATAACTCAAAAAGTATTGGTTTATATTAATAGCTTTGTAACACAAATTTTTGCTTAGAATTTGTCCCTCTATCGATATACAGGTTGCGCCAAACCTCTGGTTTTCTTTGATTACAGCTAGACTATGAGATATATAAAAAAATGTTTATAACAAAATTAATGTGTATCAAGAACGTGTATAATTTAAAATAATTTTCGATTATACAGGGTGAGTCATAGCATGACTCACCCTGTATGACTCACCATGATATGATTTCAAGGTAATAAAAATTTAAGTGTAGGTCAAAGTTTTTATAATATAGTGCCATTTTTAAATAATTTAATATCTTTTATTTATAGTAATAAAATATACAGTGTGATCACTATTTGCAAATACAAAATTTTCTCGTTTTTTTAACGGAACACCCTATATATTAGCATTGCATTTTGTAGTAAATATTACAACCTTTCTATTGGTATAAAGCTGTATGTACATAGCATGTTTGGTTTTGTAAATATTTAAAAAAGAACTATAGATTTTACGTTTCGCGGATATTTTATATCCGCGAGAATTTTGATTAATTTTTTTTGCAAAAAAAATTATAATCTGATTTTAAAAAGATACAATAAAATATCAAAGATGAAAATAAAAACGTAATTAAAGATTAAAATAAAACGTTTGCAAGTGCAACTTAATTATTGAATTTAATAGCTTATGTTATAAGTTATTAAATTATAAATGTTACAAACAAATAATGTTATAAACAAATAAATATTATGTTACAAACAATATTTTACCATACTAATAAGTAATTAATATAAATAAATTAATTAATAAATTAAACAATCATTTTAAAATCTACCCTAGACATTTTTCTACCCTGTAACTTTCTTGTACTTACCTACCCAATTTTGTTAGTTAAATATAGTATTTACGAGTAAAATCAGAATAACTTTTTAATTAACCTACATCTTAAAAACGTATAACGAATGCTTTGAAACAAATGAACGTTATAAAAGTATATTATGAAGTATTCTTTTTCTCATGATCATCTTTCAGTGCGTCACAGTTTTTCGATTTCTCTCTAACGCATTAAATTGTACGTGACAGAAAAAAAGGCACGTCTTTGAATACTTTGGTAATTATTCTAGTTCGGTGATTATTCTAGTTGTCGATAGATGGCGCCATAATCAAAAAAGAATTATTTATTAAATAAAATAATAATATTATCAATATAATCTGTACAATTTATAAGACTATACA